>NC_140994.1:55242566-55847006 GCF_052327205.1 Somniosus microcephalus | reverse complement strand
TCTCTCTCCCCCCCAGGTCTCTCCCCTCTCCCCCCCCAGTCTCTCTCTCTCCCCCCCAGTCGCTCTCTCTCGCTCTCTCCCCCCCCCCACAGTCGCTCTCATGCTCTCCCCCCACAGTCGCTCTCTCTCTCTCCCCCACAGTCGCTCTCTCTCCCCCCACAGTCGCTCTCCCTCTCTCCCCCCCACAGTCGCTCTCTCTCCCCCCACAGTCGCTCTCTCTCCCCCCACAGTCGCTCTCCTCTCCCCCCACAGTCGCTCTCTCTCCCCCCACAGTCGCTCTCTCTCCCCCCACAGTCGCTCTCTCTCCCCCCACAGTCGCTCTCTCTCCCCCCACAGTCGCTCTCTCTCCCCCCACAGTCGCTCTCTCTCCCCCCACAGTCGCTCTCTCTCCCCCCCACAGTCGCTCTCTCTCCCCCCACAGTCGCTCTCTCTCCCCCCACAGTCGCTCTCTCTCCCCCCACAGTCGCTCTCTCTCCCCCCACAGTCGCTCTCTCTCCCCCCACAGTCGCTCTCTCTCCCCCCACAGTCGCTCTCTCTCCCCCACAGTCGCTCTCGTCTCCCCCCCACAGTCGCTCTCTCTCCCCCCACAGTCGCTCTCTCTCCCCCCACAGTCGCTCTCTCTCCCCCCCACAGTCGCTCTCTCTCCCCCCACAGTCGCTCTCTCTCCCCCCCACAGTCGCTCTCTCTCCCCCCACAGTCGCTCTCTCTCCCCCCCACAGTCGCTCTCTCTCCCCCCCACAGTCGCTCTCTCTCCCCCCCACAGTCGCTCTCTCTCCCCCCCACAGTCGCTCTCTCTCCCCCCACAGTCGCTCTCTCTCCCCCCCACAGTCGCTCTCTCTCCCCCCCACAGTCGCTCTCTCTCCCCCCCACAGTCGCTCTCTCTCCCCCCCACAGTCGCTCTCTCCCCCCACAGTCGCTCTCTCTCCCCCCACAGTCGCTCTCTCTCCCCCCCCAGTCGCTCTCTCTCCCCCCACAGTCGCTCTCTCTCCCCCCCCAGTCGCTCTCTCTCCCCCCCAGTCGCTCTCTCTCCCCCCCAGTCGCTCTCTCTCCCCCCCCAGTCGCTCTCTCTTCCCCCCCAGTCGCTCTCTCTCCCCCCCAGTCGCTCTCTCTTCCCCCCCAGTCGCTCTCTCTCCCCCCCAGTCGCTCTCTCTTCCCCCCCAGTCGCTCTCTCTTCCCCCCCAGTCGCTCTCTCTTCCCCCCAGTCGCTCTCTCTTCCCCCCCAGTCGCTCTCTCTTCCCCCCCAGTCGCTCTCTCTTCCCCCCCAGTCGCTCTCTCTTCCCCCCCAGTCGCTCTCTCTTCCCCCCCAGTCGCTCTCTCTTCCCCCCCAGTCGCTCTCTCTTCCCCCCCAGTCGCTCTCTCTTCCCCCCCAGTCGCTCTCTCTTCCCCCCCAGTCGCTCTCTCTTCCCCCCCAGTCGCTCTCTCTTCCCCCCCAGTCGCTCTCTCTTCCCCCCCAGTCGCTCTCTCTTCCCCCCCAGTCGCTCTCTCTTCCCCCCCAGTCGCTCTCTCTTCCCCCCCAGTCGCTCTCTCTTCCCCCCCAGTCGCTCTCTCTTCCCCCCCCAGTCGCTCTCTCTTCCCCCCCAGTCGCTCTCTCTTCCCCCCCAGTCGCTCTCTCTTCCCCCCCAGTCGCTCTCTCTTCCCCCCCAGTCGCTCTCTCTTCCCCCCCAGTCGCTCTCTCTTCCCCCCAGTCGCTCTCTCTTCCCCCCCAGTCGCTCTCTCTTCCCCCCCAGTCGCTCTCTCTTCCCCCCAGTCGCTCTCTCTCTTCCCCCCCAGTCGCTCTCTCTCTCCCCCCAGTCGCTCTCTCTCTTCCCCCCAGTCGCTCTCTCTCTTCCCCCCAGTCGCTCTCTCTCTTCCCCCCCAGTCGCTCTCTCTCTTCCCCCCAGTCGCTCTCTCTCTTCCCCCCAGTCGCTCTCTCTCTTCCCCCCAGTCGCTCTCTCTCTTCCCCCCAGTCGCTCTCTCTCTTCCCCCCAGTCGCTCTCTCTCTTCCCCCCAGTCGCTCTCTCTCTTCCCCCCAGTCGCTCTCTCTCTTCCCCCAGTCGCTCTCTCTCTTCCCCCCAGTCGCTCTCTCTCTTCCCCCCAGTCGCTCTCTCTCTTCCCCCCAGTCGCTCTCTCTCTTCCCCCCAGTCGCTCTCTCTCTTCCCCCAGTCGCTCTCTCTCTTCCCCCCAGTCGCTCTCTCTCTTCCCCCCAGTCGCTCTCTCTCTTCCCCCCAGTCGCTCTCTCTCTTCCCCCCAGTCGCTCTCTCTCTTCCCCCCAGTCGCTCTCTCTCTTCCCCCCAGTCGCTCTCTCTCTTCCCCCCAGTCGCTCTCTCTCTTCCCCCCCAGTCGCTCTCTCTCTTCCCCCCAGTCGCTCTCTCTCTTCCCCCCAGTCGCTCTCTCTCTTCCCCCCAGTCGCTCTCTCTCTCTTCCCCCCAGTCGCTCTCTCTCTTCCCCCCAGTCGCTCTCTCTCTTCCCCCCAGTCGCTCTCTCTCTTCCCCCCAGTCGCTCTCTCTCTTCCCCCCAGTCGCTCTCTCTCTTCCCCCCAGTCGCTCTCTCTCTTCCCCCCAGTCGCTCTCTCTCTTCCCCCCAGTCGCTCTCTCTCTTCCCCCCAGTCGCTCTCTCTCTTCCCCCCAGTCGCTCTCTCTCTTCCCCCCAGTCGCTCTCTCTCTTCCCCCCAGTCGCTCTCTCTCTTCCCCCCAGTCGCTCTCTCTTCCCCCCCAGTCGCTCTCTCTTCCCCCCCAGTCGCTCTCTCTTCCCCCCAGTCGCTCTCTCTTCCCCCCCAGTCGCTCTCTCTTCCCCCCCAGTCGCTCTCTCTCTTCCCCCCCAGTCGCTCTCTCTTCCCCCCCAGTCGCTCTCTCTTCCCCCCCAGTCGCTCTCTCTTCCCCCCAGTCGCTCTCTCTTCCCCCCAGTCGCTCTCTCTTCCCCCCCAGTCGCTCTCTCTTCCCCCCCAGTCGCTCTCTCTTCCCCCCAGTCGCTCTCTCTTCCCCCCAGTCGCTCTCTCTTCCCCCCCAGTCGCTCTCTCTTCCCCCCCAGTCGCTCTCTCTTCCCCCCCAGTCGCTCTCTCTTCCCCCCCAGTCGCTCTCTCTTCCCCCCCCAGTCGCTCTCTCTTCCCCCCCAGTCGCTCTCTCTTCCCCCCAGTCGCTCTCTCTTCCCCCCCCAGTCGCTCTCTCTTCCCCCCCAGTCGCTCTCTCTCCCCCCCAGTCGCTCTCTCTTCCCCCCCAGTCGCTCTCTTCTTCCCCCCCAGTCGCTCTCTCTTCCCCCCCAATCGCTCTCTCTTCCCCCCCAGTCGCTCTCTCAGTCTCTTCCCCCCCCAGTCGCTCTCTCTTCCCCCCCAGTCGCTCTCTCTTCCCCCCCAGTCGCTCTCTCTTCCCCCCCAGTCGCTCTCTCTTCCCCCCAGTCGCTCTCTCTTCCCCCCAGTCGCTCTCTCTTCCCCCCCAGTCGCTCTCTCTTCCCCCCCAGTCGCTCTCTCTTCCCCCCCAGTCGCTCTCTCTTCCCCCCCAGTCGCTCTCTCTTCCCCCCCAGTCGCTCTCTCTTCCCCCCCAGTCGCTCTCTCTTCCCCCCCAGTCGCTCTCTCTTCCCCCCCCAGTCGCTCTCTCTTCCCCCCCAGTCGCTCTCTCTTCCCCCCCCAGTCGCTCTCTCTTCCCCCCCAGTCGCTCTCTCTTCCCCCCAGTCGCTCTCTCTTCCCCCCCCAGTCGCTCTCTCTTCCCCCCCAGTCGCTCTCTCTTCCCCCCCAGTCGCTCTCTCTTCCCCCCCAGTCGCTCTCTCTTCCCCCCCCGTCGCTCTCTCTTCCCCCCCCAGTCGCTCTCTCTTCCCCCCCAGTCGCTCTCTCTTCCCCCCAGTCGCTCTCTCTTCCCACCCAGTCGCTCTCTCTTCCCCCCCAGTCGCTCTCTCTTCCCCCCCAGTCGCTCTCTCTTCCCCCCCAGTCGCTCTCTCTTCCCCCCCAGTCGCTCTCTCTTCCCCCCCCAGTCGCTCTCTCTTCCCCCCCCCCCCGTCGCTCTCTCTTCCCCCCCAGTCGCTCTCTCTCTCTCTTTCTGTCTCCCAGTCTGTCTCTCTCTCTCTCTCTCTCTCCCGTCTCTCTCCCCCGTCTCTCTCCCCCAGTCTCTCTCTCTCTCTCCCCCCAGTCTCTCTCCTCTCTCTTCCCCCGTCTCTCTCCTCTCTCTTCCCCCCAGTCTCTCTCTCTCTCTTCCCCCCCAGTCTCTCTCTCTCTCTTCTCTCCCAGTCTCTCTCTCTCTCTCCCAGTCTCTCTCTCTCTCCCCCAGTCTCTCTCTCTCCCCCTCAGTCTCTCTCTCTCTATCTCCCCGTTCTCTCTCTCTCTCTCCCCGTCTCTCTCTCTCCCCCCTCAGTCGCACTCTCTCTCCCCCCAGTTTCTCTCTCTCTCCCCCAGTCTCTCTCCCCCCAGTCTCTCTCTCTCCCCCCAGTCTCTCTCTCTCCCCCCAGTCTCTCTCTCTCCCCCCAGTCTCTCTCTCTCCCCCCCCAGTCTCTGTCTCTCCCCCCAGTCTCTGTCTCTCCCCCCAGTCTCTGTCTCTCCCCCCAGTCTCTGTCTCTCCCCCCAGTCTCTCTCTCTCCCCCCAGTCTCTCTCTCTCCCCCCCAGTCTCTCTCTCTCCCCCCAGTCTCTCTCTCTCCCCCCAGTCTCTCTCTCTCCCCCCAGTCGCTCTCTCTCTTCCCCCCAGTCGCTCTCTCTCTTCCCCCCAGTCGCTCTCTCTCTTCCCCCCAGTCGCTCTCTCTCTTCCCCCCAGTCGCTCTCTCTCTTCCCCCCAGTCGCTCTCTCTCTTCCCCCCAGTCGCTCTCTCTCTTCCCCCCAGTCGCTCTCTCTCTTCCCCCCAGTCGCTCTCTCTCTTCCCCCCAGTCGCTCTCTCTCTTCCCCCCAGTCGCTCTCTCACTTCCCCCCAGTCGCTCTCTCTCTTCCCCCCAGTCGCTCTCTCTCTCTTCCCCCCAGTCGCTCTCTCTCTCTTCCCCCCAGTCGCTCTCTCTCTTCCCCCCAGTCGCTCTCTCTCTTCCCCCCAGTCGCTCTCTCTCTTCCCCCCAGTCGCTCTCTCTCTTCCCCCAGTCGCTCTCTCTCTTCCCCCCAGTCGCTCTCTCTTCCCCCCAGTCGCTCTCTCTCTTCCCCCCAGTCCCTCTCTCTCTTCCCCCCAGTCGCTCTCTCTCTTCCCCCCAGTCGCTCTCTCTCTTCCCCCCAGTCGCTCTCTCTTCCCCCCCAGTCGCTCTCTCTTCCCCCCCAGTCGCTCTCTCTTCCCCCCCAGTCGCTCTCTCTTCCCCCCCAGTCGCTCTCTCTTCCCCCCCAGTCGCTCTCTCTTCCCCCCCAGTCGCTCTCTCTTCCCCCCCAGTCGCTCTCTCTTCCCCCCCAGTCGCTCTCTCTTCCCCCCAGTCGCTCTCTCTTCCCCCCCAGTCGCTCTCTCTTCCCCCCCAGTCGCTCTCTCTTCCCCCCCAGTCGCTCTCTCTTCCCCCCCAGTCGCTCTCTCTTCCCCCCCAGTCGCTCTCTCTTCCCCCCCAGTCGCTCTCTCTTCCCCCCCAGTCGCTCTCTCTTCCCCCCCAGTCGCTCTCTCTTCCCCCCCAGTCGCTCTCTCTTCCCCCCCAGTCGCTCTCTCTTCCCCCCCAGTCGCTCTCTCTTCCCCCCCAGTCGCTCTCTTCCCCCCACTCGCTCTCTCTTCCCCCCCAGTCGCTCTCTCTTCCCCCCCAATCGCTCTCTCTTCCCCCCCAGTCGCTCTCTCTTCCCCCCCAGTCGCTCTCTCTTCCCCCCCCAGTCGCTCTCTCTTCCCCCCCAGTCGCTCTCTCTTCCCCCCCAGTCGCTCTCTCTTCCCCCCCAGTCGCTCTCTCTTCCCCCCAGTCGCTCTCTCTTCCCCCCAGTCGCTCTCTCTTCCCCCCCAGTCGCTCTCTCTTCCCCCCCAGTCGCGCTCTCTTCCCCCCCAGTCGCTCTCTCTTCCCCCCCAGTCGCTCTCTCTTCCCCCCCAGTCGCTCTCTCTTCCCCCCCCAGTCGCTCTCTCTTCCCCCCCAGTCGCTCTCTCTTCCCCCCCAGTCGCTCTCTCTTCCCCCCCAGTCGCTCTCTCTTCCCCCCCAGTCGCTCTCTCTTCCCCCCCCAGTCGCTCTCTCTTCCCCCCCAGTCGCTCTCTCTTCCCCCCCAGTCGCTCTCTCTTCCCCCCCCGTCGCTCTCTCTTCCCCCCCCAGTCGCTCTCTCTTCCCCCCCCAGTCGCTCTCTCTTCCCCCCCAGTCGCTCTCTCTTCCCACCCAGTCGCTCTCTCTTCCCCCCCAGTCGCTCTCTCTTCCCCCCCAGTCGCTCTCTCTTCCCCCCCAGTCGCTCTCTCTTCCCCCCCCAGTCGCTCTCTCTTCCCCCCCCCCCGTCGCTCTCTCTTCCCCCCCAGTCGCTCTCTCTCTCTCTTTCTGTCTCCCAGTCTGTCTCTCTCTCTCTCTCTCTCTCCCGTCTCTCTCCCCCGTCTCTCTCCCCCAGTCTCTCTCTCTCTCTCCCCCCAGTCTCTCTCCTCTCTCTTCCCCCGTCTCTCTCCTCTCTCTTCCCCCCAGTCTCTCTCTCTCTCTTCCCCCCCAGTCTCTCTCTCTCTCTTCTCTCCCAGTCTCTCTCTCTCTCTCCCAGTCTCTCTCTCTCTCCCCCAGTCTCTCTCTCTCCCCCTCAGTCTCTCTCTCTCTATCTCCCCGTTCTCTCTCTCTCTCTCCCCGTCTCTCTCTCTCCCCCCTCAGTCGCACTCTCTCTCCCCCCAGTTTCTCTCTCTCTCCCCCCAGTCTCTCTCCCCCCAGTCTCTCTCTCTCCCCCCAGTCTCTCTCTCTCCCCCCAGTCTCTCTCTCTCCCCCCAGTCTCTCTCTCTCCCCCCCCAGTCTCTGTCTCTCCCCCCAGTCTCTGTCTCTCCCCCCAGTCTCTGTCTCTCCCCCCAGTCTCTCTCTCTCCCCCCAGTCTCTCTCTCTCCCCCCAGTCTCTCTCTCTCCCCCCAGTCTCTCTCTCTCCCCCCAGTCTCTCTCTCTCCCCCCCAGTCTCTCTCTCTCCCCCCCAGTCTCTCTCTCTCCCCCCCAGTCTCTCTCTCTCCCCCCCAGTCTCTCTCTCTCCCCCCCCAGTCTCTCTCTCTCCCCCCCAGTCTCTCTCTCTCCCCCCCAGTCTCTCTCTCTCCCCCCAGTCTCTCTCTCTCCCCCCAGTCTCTCTCTCTCCCCCCAGTCTCTCTCTCTCCCCCCCAGTCTCTCTCTCTCCCCCCCAGTCTCTCTCTCTCCCCCCAGTCTCTCTCTCTCCCCCCCAGTCTCTCTCTCTCCCCCCCAGTCTCTCTCTCTCCCCCCCAGTCTCTCTCTCTCCCCCCCAGTCTCTCTCTCTCCCCCCCAGTCTCTCTCTCTCCCCCCCAGTCGCTCTCTCTCCCCCCCAGTCGCTCTCTCTCCCCCCCGCAGTCGCTCTCTCTCCCCCCCGCAGTCGCTCTCTCTCCCCCCCGCAGTCGCTCTCTCTCCCCACCGCAGTCGCTCTCTCTCCCCCCAGTCTCTCTCTCTCCCCCCCAGTCTCTCTCTCTCCCCCCCAGTCTCTCTCTCTCCCCCCCAGTCTCTCTCTCTCCCCCCCAGTCTCTCTCTCTCCCCCCCAGTCTCTCTCTCTCCCCCCCAGTCTCTCTCTCTCCCCCCCCAGTCTCTCTTTCTCCCCCCCAGTCTCTCTCTCTCCCCCCCAGTCTCTCTCTCTCCCCCCCAGTCTCTCTTTCTCCCCCCCAGTCTCTCTCTCTCCCCCCCAGTCGCTCTCTCTCCCCCCCACAGTCGCTCTCTCTCCCCCCCACAGTCGCTCTCTCTCCCCCCCACAGTCGCTCTCTCTCCCCCCCACAGTCGCTCTCTCTCCCCCCCCCAGTCGCTCTCTCTCCCCCCCACAGTCGCTCTCTGTCCCCCCACAGTCGATCTTCCTCCCCCCACAGTCGCTCTCTCCCCCCACAGTCGCTCTCTCTCCCCACAGTCGCTCTCTCTCCCCCCCAGTCTCTCTCTCTCCCCCCCAGTCTCTCTCTCTCCCCCCCAGTCTCTCTCTCTCCCCCCCAGTCTCTCTCTCTCCCCCCCAGTCTCTCTCTCTCCCCCCCAGTCGCTCTCTCTCCCCCCCACAGTCGCTCTCTCTCCCCCCCGCAGTCGCTCTCTCTCCCCCCCCGCAGTCGCTCTCTCTCCCCCCCGCAGTCGCTCTCTCTCCCCACCGCAGTCGCTCTCTCTCCCCCCAGTCTCTCTCTCTCCCCCCCAGTCTCTCTCTCTCCCCCCCAGTCTCTCTCTCTCCCCCCCAGTCTCTCTCTCTCCCCCCCAGTCTCTCTCTCTCCCCCCCAGTCTCTCTCTCTCCCCCCCAGTCTCTCTCTCTCCCCCCCAGTCTCTCTCTCTCCCCCCCCAGTCTCTCTTTCTCCCCCCCAGTCTCTCTCTCTCCCCCCCAGTCTCTCCCTCTCCCCCCCAGTCTCTCTCTCTCCCCCCCAGTCGCTCTCTCTCCCCCCCACAGTCGCTCTCTCTCCCCCCCACAGTCGCTCTCTCTCCCCCCCACAGTCGCTCTCTCCCCCCCACAGTCGCTCTCTCTCCCCCCCACAGTCGCTCTCTCTCCCCCCCACAGTCGCTCTCTGTCCCCCCACAGTCGATCTTCCTCCCCCCACAGTCGCTCTCTCCCCCCACAGTCGCTCTCTCTCCCCCCACAGTCGCTCTCTCTCCCCCCACAGTCGCTCTCTCTCCCTCCACAGTCGCTCTCTCTCCACCCACAGTCGCTCTCTCTCCACCCACAGTCGCTCTCTCTTCCCCCCCAGTCGCTCTCTCTTCCCCCCCAGTCGCTCTCTCTTCCCCCCCAGTCGCTCTCTCTTCCCCCCCAGTCGCTCTCTCTTCCCCCCCAGTCGCTCTCTCTTCCCCCCCAGTCGCTCTCTCTTCCCCCCCAGTCGCTCTCTCTTCCCCCCCAGTCGCTCTCTCTTCCCCCCCAGTCGCTCTCTCTTCCCCCCCAGTCGCTCTCTCTTCCCCCCCAGTCGCTCTCTCTTCCCCCCCAGTCGCTCTCTCTTCCCCCCCAGTCGCTCTCTCTTCCCCCCCAGTCGCTCTCTCTTCCCCCCCAGTCGCTCTCTCTTCCCCCCCAGTCGCTCTCTCTCCCCCCCAGTCTCTCTCTCCCCCCCAGTCTCTCTCTCTCCCCCCCAGTCCCTCTCTCTCCCCCCCAGTCCCTCTCTCTCCCCCCCAGTCCCTCTCTCTCCCCCCCAGTCCCTCTCTCTCCCCCCCAGTCCCTCTCTCTCCCCCCCAGTCTCTCTCTCTCCCCCCCAGTCTCTCTCTCTCCCCCCCAGTCTCTCTCTCTCCCCCCCAGTCTCTCTCTCTCCCCCCCAGTCTCTCTCTCTCCCCCCCAGTCTCTCTCTCTCCCCCCCAGTCTCTCTCTCTCCCCCCCAGTCTCTCTCTCTCCCCCCAGTCTCTCTCTCTCTCCTCCAGTCTCTCTCTCCCCCCAGTCTCTCTCTCTCTCTCCCCTCCAATCTTTCTCTCCCCCAGTCTCTCTCTCCCCCCAGTTTCTCTCTCTCCCCAACTCTCTCCCTCTCCCCCCAGTCTCTCTCTCTCTCTCTCCCCCACTCTCTCCCTCTCCCTCCACTCTCTCCCTCTCCCCCAAGTCTCTCTCTCTCCCCATCTCTCTCTCTCTCCCCTCAGTCTCTCTCTCTCTCTCCCCCCCACCCCCCGGTCTCTCTCTCTCCCCCGTTGCTCTCTCGCTCTCTCTCTCTAGCTCCCCAGTCTCTCTCTCTCTCCCCAGTATCTCTCTCCCTTCGTCCATCTCTCTCTCTCTCCCCCAGTCTCTCTCTCTCTCTCCCCGTCTCTCTCCCCCCCAGTCTCTCTCTCTCCCCCTCAGTCTCTCTCTCTCTCTCTCTCTCCCCATTCTCTCTCTCTCTTTCCCCAGTCTCTCTCCTCTCTCTCCCCCCGTCTCTCTGCTCTCTCTCTTTCTCTCCCCCATCTCTCTCTCCCCCAGTCTCCCTCTCTCCCCCTCAGTCGCTCTCTCTCTCCCCCCTCAGTCTCTCTCTCTCTATCTCCTCAATCTCTCCCTCTCTCTCTCCACATCTCTCTCTCTCTCCCCCTCAGTCGCTCTCTCTCCCCCTCAGTATCTCTCTCTCTCCCCCCAGTCTCTCTCTCTCACCCTCCCAATCTCTCTCTCTCACATTCCCAATCTCTCTCTCTCACACTCCCAATCTCTCTCTCTCACACTCCCAATCTCTCTCTCTCACACTCCCAATCTCTCTCTCTCTCTCTCTCTCACTCCCAATCTCTCTCTCTCTCACACTCCCAATCTCTCTCTCACACACTCCCAATCTCTCTGACACTCCCAATCTCTCTCTCTCTCACACTCCCAATCTCTCTCTCTGACACTCCCAATCTCTCTCTCTCTCTCACACTCCCAATCTCTCTCTCTCTCTCTCACACTCCCAATCTCTCTCTCTCTGTCACTCCCAGTCTCTCCCTCTCTCACACTCCCAATCTCTCTCTCTCTCACACTCCCAATCTCTCTCTCTCTCACACTCCCAATCTCTCTCTCTCACACACTCCCAATCTCTCTCTCTCACACTCCCAATCTCTCTCTCTCACACTTCCAATCTCTCTCTTGTGATGAAATATATTCCATTCATCACTGCCTGTTTTCTGTGTCTTGTAACTGCCTGCTTTCTGTGTCTTTTCCCTTCCCCCAGTCCTCATGTATTATGTATCGGAATGTGCTGGAATTGGTTGTGTGCAGGGCTCCGCCCATACCTGGCTCCTTTGTAATCTAAGTCAGTCAGGCATCAGCCTCCTGAAGGAAGACATCTCTCTAGTTTATGTGTTATGTTCTAAGTTAATAAAAGCCTTACTTTTGCTCTGCTAACTTCGAGTCTCGGAATAATTGAGGCACATCAATTTTATTAACTTAATTTTCAACACTATGGATCAACTCCTGAAACCCGAACGTTTGGATTTGGATCAACATGCTCCGGACGCATCAGCACGCTTCGGACACTGGTTTGACTGTATGGAATTCTTCCTGGACAATTCCGCAGCCGTCAAAGACGCTACAGACACTGCGAAGATGAGACTCGGAATGCTACGGAATTGGGTAAGCCACCGGGTTTACCCCCTCATCCAAGACGCCGATACGTACCTGGCCGCCTGCAACACCTTAAAGGCGCATTACCAGCAGCCTACGAATGAGGTGTATGCTAGGCATCTACTCGCTACTCGCGCACAGCGACCTGGGGAATCGGTGGAGGAGTTCCTAAGCATCCTGAAAAAGCTTGGCAAGGACTGTAAGTGCCGAGATGTAAAAGCCGCAGTGTACACCGACGAGCTTGTTCGCGATGCCTTTATCACAGGCCTCAGCTCCACTCACATCCGGCAAAGACTGCTGGAAAAAACGGAGTTGGACCTGAAACAGGCTGCGGACACCGCGCGGTCCCTGGAGATGGCCCAGAGAAACTCGAACGCCTACTCTTCAGCCCGCGCCGCCCATGCCGCCACGTGTGCGCCGAGGGCGCCGCCATCTTGGAAGGCATCTTCCCCGCCCAGCAGCCCGACACCGGCGGGGCCCAGCTCTCCCCCCAGAAGCCCTACGACAGCCGTGACGCGTCAAGGACCCAACTGCTACTTCTGCGGGCAGCCAAAGCACACCAGAAACCTGTGCCCGGCGAAAGGCACCACCTGCTTTAAGTGCGGTAAGAAGGGGCACTTCGGGAAGGTGTGCAGAGGGAACCCCGCCGGAAAACCAACCGCCGGAAAACCCGCCACCGCCGCGTGTGCGCCGTGGGAGCGGCCATCTTGGACGCCATCTTGCCCGACCTCGTGGGGTCCGCCATCTTATGAGCAGACAGCGTGGACGCCATCTTGTCTCGATCAGGGCCCTACAGTGGCATCGGTCACAGTGGACCAGACCAGGCCGCATCCGCTATCCAAATCAATGGTGGACATCGAGGTAAACGGGTGCCGGGTTAAATGCTTAATTGACAGTGGAAGCACGGAGAGTTTTATCCACCCTGAACTGGCACAACAACTCTCCCTAAAGGTGGTCCCTGCTCAGGGTACCATCTCTATGGCCGATAAAACCCAGACATCGACCATTCTGGGTTACTGCACGGTACAATTGTGCGTTAACGGAACTGTGTATGATAATTTTAAAGTATTAATCATGAAGAATCTATGTGCGAGCGTGATCTTGGGTTTGGATTTCCAGTGCAACCACCAAAGCATCACGCTCAAGTACGGTGGGTCCCAGCCGCCCCTCACAGTGTGCGGTCTGGCTACCCTGAAGGTAAAGCCGCCTTCGCTATTCGCGAACCTTACCCCTAACTGCCGGCCAATAGCGACCAAAAGCAGGAGGTACAGCTGGGAGGACAGGCGGTTTATCGCGACCGAGGTAGACAGGCTCCTGAAAGAGCGCATTATTGAACACAGCAACAGCCCGTGGCGCGCCCAAGTGGTAGTGGTAAGGGGTAGCGAGAAGAAACGGATGGTGATCGACTATAGTCAAACGATCAACAGGTACACCCTACTAGACGCCTACCCGCTACCCCGCATATCAGAAATGGTGAACCAAATCGCCCAATACCGGGTGTTCTCCACCATCGACCTCAAGTCAGCGTACCACCAGCTCCCTATCAGACCAGAGGACCGCCCGTACACCGCCTTCGAGGCGAACGGACGCCTCTACCAATTCCTCAGAGTCCCCTTTGGGGTGACGAACGGGGTCTCGGTCTTTCAGAGGGAGATGGATCGCATGGTCGATGACCACCACTTGCAGGCAACCTTCCCCTACCTCGACAACGTCACCATCTGCGGTCACAACCAGCAGGATCACGACTCGAACCTCGAGAGGTTCCTGAAAACCGCACAAAAACTCAACCTCACCTATAACGAGGACAAGTGCGTTTTCAACACCACGCGCCTCTGCATACTGGGCAGCGTGGTGGAGAATGGGGAAATCGGACCAGACCCCGACCGATTGCGCCCCCTACGGGAGCTGCCCCTGCCCAACACTCCCAAAGCCCTGAAAAGGTGCCTGGGGTTATTTTCTTACTATTCCCAATGGGTCCCCAACTACTCCGACAAAGCCCGCCCCCTCTTGAAAGCATCCTCTTTTCCGCTCTCTGCTGAGGCCCACGCCGCCTTCAAAAGCATTAAGCAGGATATTGAGCGGGCCACGCTACAGGCAGTGGACGAGAACACTCCATTTCAAGTGGAAAGTGATGCGTCCGACTTCGCCTTGGCGGCCACCCTCAACCAGGCGGGGCGGCCCGTAGCTTTCTTCTCGAGGACCCTCCAAGGCCCCGAGATCAGACACTCCTCCGTGGAAAAGGAGGCCCAAGCCATCGTGGAGGCAGTGCGCCACTGGCGCCACTACCTAGCCGGCAAACGCTTCACCCTACTTACCGACCAGCGATCGGTAGCGTTTATGTTCAACAATAAACAGAGGGGGAAGATTAAAAATGATAAGATTCTTAGGTGGCGGATCGAGCTCTCCACTTTCGAGTACGACATCATTTACCGGCCAGGGGCCCTTAACGAATCCCCTGACGCCCTCTCACGAGGGATGTGTGCCAGCGCCACCGAGGATCGGCTACAGACCCTCCACAACGACCTCTGCCACCCAGGGGTCACGCGGCTGTTCCACTTCATAAAGTCCCGTAACTTACCCTACTCGATTGAGGAAGTTCGGTCTCTGACCAGGAACTGCCGCACTTGCGCTGAGTGCAAGCCTCGGTTCTACCGCCCAGATAGAGCCCACTTAATCAAAGCTACACGGCCCTTCGAGCGGCTCAGCTTAGATTTCAAGGGCCCCCTCCCGTCCGTCGACCGCAATGTTTACTTCCTGAACATTGTGGACGAATACTCCCGTTTCCCATTCGCCTTCCCCTGCCCAGACATGACCAGCGCCACGGTCATTAAATGCCTCAACAGCCTGTTCTGCCTGTTCGGTATGCTGAGCTATATCCACACGGATAGGGGGGCGTCCTTCATGAGTGAAGAGCTACGCCAGTACATGCTGTCCAAGGGGATCGCCACGAGCCGTACCACCAGCTACAACCCCCGGGGTAACGGCCAGGTGGAGCGAGAGAACGGGACAGTGTGGAAAGCAGTCACTCTAGCTCTAAGGACCAAGGGCCTCCCTATCTCCCGCTGGCAGGAAGTCCTCTCGGATGTGCTCCATTCGATACGGTCGCTATTGTGTACGGCCACTAATGCCACGCCTCATGAACGAATGTTTGTCTTTCCTCGGAAATCCACCTCAGGCGTATCCATGCCGTCATGGCTCTCCACCCCAGGTCCGGTACTCGTGCGAAGGCATGTGAGGGGCCACAAGATGGACCCTCTCGTGGAGCCAGTACACCTACTCCACGCCAACCCCCAATACGCATATGTCCGGCACGCCGGCGGAAGGGAGGACACCGTGTCCATAAAAGACGTCGCCCCGGCCGGCATCGACAACAACCACGGCAATAGCAGCGACGACGATCACAGCAACCCTTACCCACCCACTACTCTTCCACCACCCCCGGAAGAACATCGACCAACGGCACCCCCACCAACTACCCCTTCAACAACCCCGGCGGCACCCCCGGCAGAGACCCAGGAGGCTACCGGGGACACCCAGCCGACACCCGCGGCACCACAACAGCCACGTCGGTCACAGAGGACTATCAAACCCCCGAACAGACTAAATCTATAGAAGGGGTGAATGTGATGAAATATATTCCATTCATCACTGCCTGTTTTCTGTGTCTTGTAACTGCCTGCTTTCTGTGTCTTTTCCCTTCCCCCAGTCCTCATGTATTATGTATTGGAATGTGCTGGAATTGGTTGTGTGCAGGGCTCCGCCCATACCTGGCTCCTTTGTAATCTAAGTCAGTCAGGCATCAGCCTCCTGAAGGAAGACATCTCTCTAGTTTACGTGTTATGTTCTAAGTTAATAAAAGCCTTACTTTTGTTCTGCTAACTTCGAGTCTCGGAATAATTGAGGCACATCATCTCTCACACTCCCAATCTCTCTCTCTCTCTCACTCCCAATCTCTCTCTCTCATACTCCCAATCTCTCTCTCTCTCACACTCCCAATCTCTCTCTCTCTCTCTCACACTCCCAATCTCTCTCTCTCACACTCCCAATCTCTCTCTCTCTCTCACACTCCCAATCTCTCTCTCTCTCTCACACTCCCAATCTCTCTCTCACACTCCCAATCTCTCTCTCTCACACTCCCAATCTCTCTCTCACACTCCCAATCTCTCTCTCTCTCACACTCCCAATCTCTCTCTCTCTCACACTCCCAATCTCTCTCTCTCTCTCTCACTCCCAATCTCTCTCTCTCACACTCCCAATCTCTCTCTCTCTCACACTCCCAATCTCTCTCTCTCTCTCTCACACTCCCAATCTCTCTCTCTCTCACACTCCCAATCTCTCACTCTCACTCCCAATCTCTCTCTCTCTCTCACACTCCCAATCTCTCTCTCTCTCACACTCCCAATCTCTCTCACACACTCCCAATCTCTCTCTCTCTCACACTCCCAATCTCTCTCTCTCTCACACTCCCAATCTCTCTCTCTCTCTCACTCCCAATCTCTCTCTCTCTCACACTCCCAATCTCTCTCTCTCTCACACTCCCAATCTCTCTCTCTCTCTCTCACACTCCCAATCTCTCTCTCTCTCACGCTCCCAATCTCTCTCTCTCTCACACTCTCAATCTCTCTCTCTCTCACACTCCCAATCTCTCTCTCACACTCCCAGTCTCTCTCTCACACTCCCAGTCTCTCTCTCACACTCCCAATCTCTCTCTCACACTCCCAATCTCTCTCTCTCTCACATTCCCAATCTCTCTCTCTCTCACACTCCCAATCTCTCTCTCTCTCACTCTCAATCTCTCTCTCACACTCCTAATCTCTCTCTCTCTCACACTCCCAATCTCTCTCTCTCACACTCCCAATCTCTCTCTCTCTCACACTCCCAATCTCTCTCTCTCACACTCCCAATCTCTCTCTCTCTCACTCCCAGTCTCTCTCTCTCTCTCTCTCTCTCTCTCTCTCTCACACTCCCAATCTCTCTCTCTCTCACACTCCCAATCTCTCTCTCTCTCACTCCCAATCTCTCTCTCTCTCACACTCCCAATCTCTCTCACACTCCCAGTCTCTCTCTCTCTCACTCCCAGTCTCTCTCTCTCTCTCTCTCTCTCACTCCCAATCTCTCTCTCTCTCACACTCCCAATCTCTCTCTCTCTCACACTCCCAATCTCTCTCTCTCTCACTCCCAATCTCTCTCTCCCTCACACTCCCAATCTCTCTCTCTCACACTCCCAATCTCTCGCTCTCTCACTCCCAGTCTCTCTCTCTCTCTCTCACTCCCAATCTCTCTCTCTCTCACACTCCCAATCTCTCTCTCTCTCACACTCCTAATCTCTCTCTCTCACACTCCCAATCTCTCTCTCTCTCTCCTTCCCTCTCTCTCTCCTTCCCTCTCTCTCTCTCCTTCCCTCTCTCTCTCTGTCTCTCTCTCCTTCCCTCTCTTTCCCTCTCTCTCCTTCCCTCTCTCTCTCTCCTTCCATCTCTCTCTCTCTCCTTCCATCTCTCTCTCTCTTTCCTTCCATCTCTCTCTCTCTCCTTCCCCCTCTCTCTCTCTCTCCTTCCCCCTCTCTCTCTCTCTCTCTCTCTCCTTCCCTCTCTCTCTCTCTCCTTCCCTCTCTCTCTCTCCTTCCCTCTCTCTCTCTCCTTCCCTCTCTCTCATTCCCTCTCTCTCTCTCTCTCTCCTTCCCTCTCTCTCTTCCCCCCAGTCGCTCCCTCTCTCTCTTCCAACAACAACATGCCCTCAAAAAGCCTCGGCACCGCTGGGCTCCCCCAGCTAGTATTTAATAAGTTGGCCTCAACTGCCTTCTGTGGTAGAAAATTCCACAGGTTCACCACTCTCTGGGTGAAGGAATTCCTCCTCATCTCAGTCCTAAATGGCTTACCCCTTATCCTTAGACTGTGACCCCTGGATCTGGACTCTCCGCCATTGGGAACATCCTTCCTGCATCTAGTCTGTCTAGTCCTGTTAGAATTTTATACGTTTCAATGAGATCCCCTCTCATTCTTCTAAACCCTAGCGAATATAAGATTAATTGACCCAATCTCTTTTCATACATCATTCTTGCCATCCCAAGTATCAGTCTGGTGAATCTTTGCTGCACTCCCTCCATGGCAAGAACATCATGCCTCAGATAAGGCAACCAAAACTGCACACAATACTCAAGGTGTGGTCTCACCAAGGCCCTGTACAGCTGCAGCAAGACATCCTTGCTCCTGTACTCAAATCCTCTCGCTATGAAGGCCAACATACCATTTGCCTTCTTAACCGCCTGCTGCACCTGCATGTTTACCCTCAGAGACTGCTGCAGAAGGACACCCAGGTCTCGTTGCACTTCCCCTTTTCCCAATCTATTGCCGTTCAGATAATCTGTCTTCCTGTTTTTGCCACCAAAGTGGATAACCTCGCATTTATCCACGTTATACTGCATCTGCCATGCATCTGCCCAATCACCCAACTTGTCCAAATCGTACTGGAGTTTCACTGCATCCTCCTCACAGCACACACGCCCATCCAGCTTTGTGTTGTCTGCAAACTTGGAGATATTACATCTAGTTCCCTTGTCTAGATCATTAATATATATTGTGAATAGCTGAGGTCCTAGCACCGATCCCTGCGGTACCCCATTAGTCACTGCCTGCCACTCGGAAAAAGACCCGTTTATTCCAACTCTTTACTTCCTGTCTGCCAACCAGTTCTCTGTCCAAGTCAGTACCTTACCCCCAATCCCATGTGCTTTAACTTTGCACGCCAATCTCTTATGTGGGACCTTATCAAAAGCCTTCTGAATGTCCAAATACACCACATCCACTGGTTCTTCCCTATCTATTCTACCAGTTACATCTTCAAATAATTCCAGTAAATTAGTCAAGCATGATTTACCTTTTGTAAATCCATGTTGAATTTGTCCGATCCTGTCACTGTTTTCCAAGTGCTCTGCTATTTTTACATTGGACTCTAGCATTTTCCCCACTAATGATGTCAGGCTTACCGGTCCATAATTCCCCGTTTGTTAAGACTTCACCAACACTTTAGCAACATTTATTCTGGAAATTCTCTGAGGAATTCACCTAAAAAGAGCAAGTACTGTGCTACTACACCTTATTGGACGACTCATAGGAGTCACCAGGAGAAAGGAAGTGCTTGGTCATGGGCATCTTGCTAAGGATCCCCCTTGATCTGGGAGGAGGACATGAGACCAGGCAGAGCAGCACCAGCTGCTGCAGGAGAGAAAGGACAGGAGAGCAAGGTGGCGTCCTTCCCCCTCTGCGGGTACAGGAAATCCCATCTCCTCTGGACCTCCTCCACCAGGACCTCCAGTGCCGTGTCTGAGAACTTGTACGCCCTTTCCCTCGGCCCCTGAGCCATCCTGCAACATGCCACTGTGTGCCAGCCAGAGCACTCCACACCTTCAGTGGAAATGGGTGCGAAGAGCCCACATATACTGCTCCACAAAAATTGCGTCTAATCAACACTTCAGTGCTAAACCTGCAGGTGTCTGGTTTAGCACCTCAAGGCAAATTCAAATTATGGTAATCAGCAATTAGGACCAAAATTGTGTGCTAAACCCAGACTTTCAAACAGGCGTGTCTCATTCACACAGCACCCATTTAGCGCCTGTTTTCACCCTTTAGCCAAAATAACACTCGGGTGTGTGTTCTGGCCTTAATAGATTCAACAAAATTATGCAAATGAATGTAAATTGTTCCTGTAGCCGCCTTCAATGCTGTTTCTGATTTGCTTAATGCCCATATAAAACAGGTGTAGGGAGGCCTTCAGGCTGTTTGAATCAGGACTCCAATGTTTAAATACGATAGCAAAATTTTTGCGGAACACCTCCGTTCAGTCCGTAAGGGTGACCCCGAGCTTCCGGTCGCCTGTCATTTCAATTCACCGCTCCATTCCCACTCGGACCTCACCGTCCTTGGCCTCTTGCATTGTTTCACGGAAGCTCAACGTAAACTCGAGGAACAGCACCTCATCTTCCGATTAGGCACTTTGCAGCCTTCCGGACTCAATATCGAGTTCAACAATTTCAGATCATAACCTCGGCCCCTATCACATTTTTACTAAAAAAATTTTTTTCCACCCCTTTGTTTTGGGTTTCCCTTCCCCCCTTTTTTTTTCATGGCAGCTGTCTCTCATTCTGCCAGTACATTTCACACCTAATCTGAGCCGTCTTTTGTCGCTTTACTAGTCCTATCACCATCTCGTCTCGTTTTGAATAACTCTTAATGTCTATTCATTTCTTTTGTTCCCTCCCCAGCCCTGCCTTTCGATCTATTTCATTTCCTTTCCAGTTTTGAAAAAGGGTTAGACCCGAAACGTCGATTCTAATTTCTCTCCACGGATGTTGCCTGCCTGGCCTGCTGAGGTTTTCCAGCATTTTCTGTTGTTATCTCCAATGTTTAAAACTAGGTTGCCTTATTTTTGAGATTTGCATTTTGACTGTTTTTGAACTGGCAAACTGCAGTATAGCTAGTACATTCTTTTTGTGCTGATTGCTGCTGATTTTCTGCAGTTCAACATTCCTTTGGCACATATCTCCAACAGCAATATTTTTGCTGCCGTCAGTTGCCCTGAGGCTGCAAGCACAATGCTCAGTCTGGACATTCCATTGTGTCTGCCAAAGATTGTCCTTTATCTGGAGAAGGAAGAGGAACTTCTGCGGAAGAAAGAAAAGCAGGAGTATTTGCAACTCAGGTATTTGGTGCCCACCTGCGGGAGGCTCAGGGCTTTACATGTCTGAAGAGAACTGCCTTCAACATAGAAGCTTCAGCAAAGAGGCTTGTCACCGAGTTGTGCCCAAAGCCCACATCCAGTACAGGAGCAGTCCTCTTCATTGTGGTCAAAGTCATCATTGCATTGAATTTTTATCTCGCCAGATCATTTCAAGCCATATTTGCCAAGTCAGTCAAACGTCAGTCCACTGGTGCATCAAGCACTAAAGCCTTGTTTGCTACAGACAACATGCATGTCACTTTGCTAATGTAAAGCAGGGGACAATGCGAGAGGACACAGTACTGTACTTCTACCAGCTGGCTGGGTTCCCAAAAGTGCAGGGCCTCATTGATGGCACTCGGCATCATGCGGCACTTACAAATCACAAAGAATTCAGTGTGACTCATGCCCTGGTGGTGTCGGGCCACTACAACAAAATAATGAAGGTGATTGAAAGATATACTTTTATCTTGCAGGAGTTCATTATTTGAAGGAATATTAGGTACAATGGACACTTGGCTGTTGGGGCACCAGGCCTACCATTTGCTGCTATTAACATCACTCAGAAACCCCACACCAAGGTCAAGAGAAAATAAAATGATGCCTCCACCAAAATTTTAGTGGAACATACGATCGGCATATTAAGTTGCACTTCTGACATCTGGACATGTGTGGTGGGGTCACACTGCATGGCCCAAACGAAACATCCAAGTTCAGCAGCATCTGCAGTGTGCCACATAACTTTGTCATTTGTAATGGGGCATTTGTGCAACCTGGAAGACTGGAGAGCAAAGCCGCATGCTTTGTACTGGCTGAGGCTGATGTATGGTCAACCAGACTGGTGTGTCAAGTAATTATTAACAGAATGTTCAGTTAAAAGCTGCTTTTGAGTCTCAAAAACTCAGCTGGGCCAGCCACTTAAATGCCATGGCTACTACAGCAGGTCAGAGGCTGGGTATTCTGCAGCGAATGGCTCACCTCCTGACTCCCCAGAGCCTCCCTACCCTGAACAAGGCAGAAATCAGGAGTGTGATGGAATACTCTCCACTTGTCTGGATGCGTGCAGCTCCAACAACACTAAATGCCGGGCATTCCAGCGATGCCCATATCCCGAGAATGAATAATTTTTTTAAAAGACCAACCGACCTCCTGTGGAATTTTAACTTGCTGTATGGTTTGTACTTCATTTGTGTTAAAAATTGCCTTATTCCACAATGGCATAAAATTCAACTCCAATATCTAATATTTCTTTGTAATTGTAGATTTATACTATTTAAAGTACTGTATTTTTTGTTAATGTTCATATTTTTTAGCATGATCTGGAGGAAAATAAAGATGGCCTGTCAAAGCAAGAAAAATTTAGAGGAGAAAGTGAACAAGTTGAATCAACGTATGAGCACGCAGATTTAGAGCTCACAGCTCAGGAAGAAAATGAACAAGTTGAATCAAAACATGAGCCTGCAGATTTGCAGCTTTCGACTCAGCAGCTAGTAAAATGTGCTGAAAAGGCTACACAACTTAAGGTAACAGCTACTTTAATTCAATTACCGGTTAATTAAGAATGTAAGAAAATTCAGGGACTAGAAAGCTCACTAAAGCTCATCATTCTATTACTCTAACTCCTATCTGAGCATCCAATTATATTTTGAACATGCCCAATATTTTTATCTCTACTACCCCACCTGGCTGAGCATTTATCATTCTTTGAGTAAAGATGCACTGCCTAATATCAGTTTGAAATTTATTTTTTATGAATTTAAATTTATGTGTTCTGGTCCTGTGTTCCTCACTTACTTTAAAGTAATATTCTGAATTTACCCTGGGGGAAAAATTGAGTTGCTTTGTGCCTCCCGTTAGTGCCCTAAGAGGACGCTAACAGGGCGCAAAGCAACTAGCGCCCGGGCGCAACGCCGCCCACACTTCCCGCAAAATTCAGTGGGAGGTTAGCGGCGGTGCTAACCGGTAGCGCCCCGTGGCGCTGCGCCGCCGGCGATGACGTCATCGCCATGAACAACGCCCCGCTCGCGCCCTGGCCGTGATCTTCGGGAGCGCCCCTGAATTACCGCCGGACGCTAATACCAACGGGGTCAGGGGGGCCTACCTGCAGCGGGGGAGGCGCTATTTAAAGGAGAGGTGTGGGGCGGCCATTTTTGTTGCTGGCTGCCTGCCAGCAACTGCCTGTGCTCCCGTCCCTGGCCTCCTGAAGGCCCCCCCCCCCCGCCAGCAGAGTGCCGGCTGCGCTCCAAGAGCCCGGCACTTCACTTGAGTGCCAGGCTCCGGGCTCTTTTGCCGGCACTCCCGATCCCCAGGAGCCCAGCTGGGCCCCGGGTCACGCTGCGCAAGGCCCCTCCCCTCTAAGAAGGGAAGGAAGGCGTGCAATGCTGCAGCACATAGCGCCGTGATATTGACTCGCAGTGCCCCAAGAGGGATGTGGGGCGCTTCTAGTAGTGCCCCGCTTCTCTCTTGGGGCGCAACCACTCAATTTCTGGCGCGGGGGCGCTAACTTTTCTGGGGTGCTAAAAGTAGCGCCCCGGCGAAGTTAGCTTGGGGCGCTACTCAATTTTTAGCCCCCTATCTTTACTATTTAATATTATGTATTTTGCCAAGGTCATTCCTTGGCCATCTTCTTTCTATAAGCTGTGTCTTTATGCATTTCTCCACTTCACCTGAAGAAGGAGCAGCGCTCCGAAAGCTTGTGATTTCAAATAAAGCTGTTGGACTATAACCTGGTGTTGTGTGATTTCTTACATCTTCTTTCTACACTGTAAACCTTGAGCTTCTCTAATCTTTGCCTTTTGCTCACCCTTTACACATGGGATCAGTCTTGTTTCTCTTTTCTGTACACTTTACAATGCACATATGTCCTTTTTTGGCCTAGTGACCAGAACTGAACACAGTATTTAGTCAGTGGTGTGAGAGTAGTGCATTAGAAAGCCCTAGCTTCTGTAGACCTAAATTTTATTGTTCTGATTACATAGAATGTACAGTACAGAAACAGGCCTTTTGGCCCAACTGGTCAATGCCGGTGTTTATGCTCTACAGAAGCATTCTCCCACCCCTCTTCATCTAACCTTATCATGATTATATATGCTAAAATTCTAATCATTTTTTAAATTTGCTTTGCCACATTGTAGGGTTTTGTAATATTTTCATAAGTATATTTCACCTGAACAGAATTAAGTTTGAATTTGTTAACTCGTGTCTTGTTTCCTGTTCATTTTAAAGAAAGAACGAGCCATAGCTCGGGTGTACCTGGCTCATGCCAGTGAAGTTTTGATCCAGTCTATGAATCTGGCACTAAACAGCAAGCTTACTAATATCTTAGCAGCAGCTAGTCTCGACATGGTTGAATGTTTTGGCCAATTTGATCCAGTTTCAGCAAGTCAATACTTAGCGCTACATCAGGTATGGTAATTTATTATAATTCATGCATGTTTGGCTTTTTTTGACCTTGTTTAACAGAATGGATGAATAAAGATACTGTACACAGAATGGGCAATGTTATCTTAATTGCTAATTAAGTTTCATCAGTGAAATTGTGGAGGCATATCTTTTTCTTTAACGTTGTGGTCAATTTTAATTACTTAATCATCAGTCATTTAAGCCAATGTTTGAAGTATATGTAACAAAGTACTTATTTTAAGAAAAACTTCTCAATATGTCAGAATAAGAAATAATGGAGGGAATTTTCCATCTCTGATTACTATTCAGCCATGGGAGTCTATTGTCCATTCCCAGGTCTACAGACCCCTCTCGTCCCCCCACTTTCAGTACTTGCTATAACGACATTTGTATACTATCCAGACATTGATTAGCTATTTCAAAATATTGTGGCACAAATCATGTTTTTCAAACAAAATGTTAAAATGTCACGCAGTTACAATATGCCCTATTATCTTATTATATAGAAACGCATATAATGTAGTAGGCTAGCAACTTAGAAGTAATCTAACAGTTAAAAGCACAGAACTAGAATGAGGAAGAAAAAGAAAGGTAAGAAGAAAAGTACAGAGTAAATAAATAAGCTATATCTGGATAGACCTGTGATTATTGACCTACTTCAGGAGTTTAAGCATGTTGGGAGTGTGGTAGCTTTGGCAGTGTATGATTCATTGGAAGGAATAGGGTTAATGGCTAACTACCTTTTCTCATTTTGTTTCATTTAAATTTACCATTTAAATTTATTTATTTTCTTTTTTATGTCTTTCATTTCTAACATAAGGATGAATAATTTTCCCAAATATTTAATAATTTAAAATATAATTTCCACAAAATTGGGTAAAATGAATAAAACCTAAATATGGAAACCTAGTTCAGAAATGTAAATTGCAGAAAATAAAATTACTTTAATGCACTGTGCAAACTCCTGACCTCACCTGAAAATGTAATCTTTGAAATAAGTATCTTTGCTGTTAAAATAATTTTAATTTTCCATGGTAGCATAAGCAAGTTGAGCACTGCCACACTTAAATTCTACCTATGACTGCCAGCAAAAAGACTATTTACCACATATATGAACTGAAAACAAATGTTTTTTTAAAGCATTGAAATGGTTCTATACTATGATATACAAGAGTCAGGTCCTTACTTGTCAGTTTGGCTCAGTGGTGACATTCACGCCTCTGGGTCCGAAGGTTGTAGGCCTCACTCCAGGATTTGAGTACATAATCTAACCCTAACACGTATTCTAGGTTGACCAACCAGTGCAGCTCAGAGGGAGTGCTGTGTTTTTAGAAGTGCCATCTTTCCAATGAGACAATAAACCAAGGCCAATTTTGCCTGTTTAGGTGAATGTAAGAAATCCGATGTCGCTTTTTCCCAGTATCCTGATCAACATTCCTTCATCAAAGCAGATAAACTTGTCATACATCTTATTGCTGTTCATGGGATCTTACTATGCCAAAATTGGCTGCTTTGTTTGCCTACAAAGTAACAGTGATTATATTTCAAGAGTAATTCATTGACTGTGATGCACTTTGGGACATTCTGAGGATATGAAAGGTGTTACAGAAATACAAGTTCTTTCCTGCTGACTGTAGATGTGAAAGGATAGCAGGGAACAGAGCATCCTCCATAATTTCTGTCTGCTATATATGGTATCGGCACATCAAATGAATACTTACTCTACCTGTAATATGAAAGAGGAACAGTACCTTCACTAAGTAAATTATCTGTTTTTCCTTCATTCTCTTTTTCTCTCTCCCGCTGCGTTTCCCGCCTGGTATTATTTATCTGCAGGCGCAAGCTCTTGCTCAGTCAGAATCTCTGCAAATGCACTGAAATAAAATGCATCCTACCAACCCCTGCAACAGTAAATGTGATTGCAGTATATTTGTTCATCTCACTTTAGCCACATCACAGACTTGCAAACTGTTGCATTTAGAAGATCCTTTAGGGAAGAAGAGCACAACAAGAATAATGGAGATAAAAAGAAAAATGTTGAATACTGAAACTCTAAAATAAAAATGAAATGCTGGAATACACAATAAACTAGTCAGCAAAAAAGACAAGCTAATATTTTAGGTTGGACTCTGAGTTTGAGAACCAGAATCAGAATACTCATCTGTCTTCTCTTCAGTTGCTGATAGTCTTGTGTATTTCCAGCATTTTCTGTTTTTAATCCATAAGGATAACAAAACTTTTTTTTTTTTTAAAAACTAAGGAAATTGATAGAAATAAACCTCTTGTGTTTTTCTTAGATGTGTGCTGCTGAGCTACTGTAAAACATTTCTTATTTATAGTCGACAAGTTTACAACTTTCCCAGCTTTACAATCATTCACAGTGCCCTTCCCTTCCAGTTGAGAACAACAATGGTGATGCTTTACTAATAATCATGACATTAAAATATGATGTGCACAGCACTGGAGAGAGAACCACATATAACATGCATTTGCATAATATTTGCAGCACAATTATGATCCAGCTTTTATGGGATTTTTGAAAATTAGCTGAAAAGATTTAGAACCCTTCTGAAATTGTTCCAGAGCTGCTCGGCATCAGTGGTGATGAAAGATGTCTTGATCAAGGCAGGATTTGACACCAGCAGTTCCCAGCTTATAGCATTAGCACATCTTCAACAAAAGCTGCAAGAGGATGGAACCATGAAAAATATGCTCAGGACAGTTGATGAAAGAATTAGAACAAATTTTAAGGTACAGTACCTGAAAGTGATCACTTCTTAAACTTAAACATGCCACTATTTATTTTTCTAATACATGCATGGTTTTTACTTAAAATTAACTCGATAACAAGTTCATTTCCCTCAGTATGACTGCATTCTTATTAAGAAACTAGGTGACTTTTCTGTTTCCTTATTATAATCCTCGAGTGCTTTTTGTTATTTGGAATCCAGATTTATTTTTAGTCATTCTTGTATACAATGCTCTAACTATAGTTCTTCATTTGTTATACTTTACACACCAATAAATCTAATTATCAATAGGGTAACAATACTTAAATTCTACCCTTCAAGGCATTTTGATACCTTACCCTTTCCCCTTTCCCTGGGCTACGTGTAACCAACCCCCTCCTTTGGAATACTCAAAACAGTCCTTTTAGCACATCATCAGTTCTTGGTTCCAACATAACTGTTGAAAAGTGCACAAAATCAGCCGAGTTTGTTTAAAACCTGACACACACAAATGTTTCTTCAAGAACACAACAGCGCATGAGCAGCTCACTGATGAAGGGCCTTGCGATTTCAGGCCACTGCTTCACCGTTAGTGGCTCTCAGATAAGTGTTTAAAGAGAGGGCGATTGGGAGGGGGGCGACTGGGAAAGGGACAGCAATCGGGGCGGGATGGGGGGGGAGTGTCGAGGTTGCGATGAGGAAGTGGTGAGTCGTGGCCGGCAGCAGCCTGTGGTTTTAATCTGGAGCCGAGAGGATAGGAATGAATTCCTTCACTTGTGAAATTCAGTTCCTACAATTTGCAGTTGTTACTCAAGGAATTGAATTTAGCTCAGATTTCAAGCAGCTACAACATCCTTATCGATTGTCATTGAGCAGGGCAATAGTTGCTTTTTATTCCAGTTATAAAAACATAGAAACATAGAAGATAGGAGCAGGAATAGGCCATTCAGCCCCTCTCGCCTGCTCTGCCATTCAATGCGATCATGGCTGATCATCCAAATTCAGTACCCTGTCCCTGCTTTCTCCCCATATCCCTTGATCCCCTTAGCCTTAAGAAATATATCTAATTCCTTCTTGAATATATTTAATGAATTGGCCTCAACTGTCTTCTGCGGCAGAGAATTCCAAAGGTTCAACACTCTCTGGGTGAAGAAATTCCTCCTCATCTCAGTCCTAAATGGCTTACCCCTTATCCTTAGACTGTGACCCCTGGTTCTGGAGGGGTCACAGTCTAAGGATAAGGGGTAAGCCATTTCTTTCATTCTCTTTTGAAGGCAACTCTTGTTGGCATTCGGTTCCACAGGCTTCAGAGCCTTCACCCAAACGATCATTATTCATGTGTGAGCATAGACAATGGGGGAGAAATTCAGTATCGCCCCATTTGGGGCGCAATTATCGGCCGGGCGCAAAGATTAGCGTATGGCGCTAATTATCGCCTCCGACTGCAAACTTGGCTTTTATCAGCCCTGGAGGTGATTGGAGCGCTAAATCAGGTGCTACACACCTGTCTTACGGCGTAAAGGCCGAGGAGCGTTGACGAAGCCCATGCAATGTCAGTCAGCAATGGAACACAGACACACTGGCGCTGGCCAGTTCTTAAAGGGGAGGGTCGATCTTGCTCTCCATCCACTCCCTGCTCATTGTAACCTTGAATCTTGGCCTGGAGAGACCTGTATATCAAATCTGCTGGAAAGAACAATGGAGAGGCCCAGGGAAAGAGCTCAGAGTGCAGCCCCCACAGTCTCTTCTAAATCGATGCAAGGAAGATCAAATCAGAAAGAACCTGCAAAGTGCTGCTCAGTACCCAAAACTCCTCAACACATATTTGAATATCTCCTGCAGTCTCTCCTCACTAAGAATGCGTGGTGCAAAACATTTTGCCAACAAAAAAAGGCAGGAAGTGGT
Organism: Somniosus microcephalus; assembly: GCF_052327205.1. Classification (NCBI taxonomy): domain Eukaryota; kingdom Metazoa; phylum Chordata; class Chondrichthyes; order Squaliformes; family Somniosidae; genus Somniosus; species Somniosus microcephalus. The sequence continues at coordinate 55,819,285 of NC_140994.1, read as the reverse complement.
CACCTTTAAATAGCGTTCCCCCAGTCCCCGACTGCAGAACGCTCCCCTCAACCTGTCGTTGCTAGCAGCAGGCAGTAAGACGGGGGGCGCCACTCAATATCTGGTCCGGGGCGCTACCCGGGCGTTGCACTCTCGATTGACGTCACGGTCTGCCGGCGCAGGAGATCGTGGCGGTAGTGTTTAACGCCGCCACAAAATGTCTAGTTAATTTCGTGAGCGGTGCAAACATCGCCGCGCACGGGCGCTAGTTGCTTTCCGCCCCATTAGCACCCGCTTAAGGTGCTAACGGGAGGCGCTAACCAATCGAATTTTCCACCCAAAATGAGTGTTAATAGACTGTTCACCACGGAAAACATAATCCTGTCCACGCACATTCTGCAGGGTTCAATGGATAGCAATCAGAAGTTTCCTGACTGATTTCCCCTCGGCTCCTCTCCCCCCACCCTTAATTCTAGGTGCTGAGGTCAGCCATAATGCCTTCTCTTTGAGTGTGACTGAGTGAGAAGTCTGTATTGTGTAGCTGACAAAATTCAAAATGTTGATCCCTGTTACTGATTCATCCTCATGCATGAGTGGGATGTGCCCAAACAAGATTTTGTAATTTTCTATTATATTATTAACTAGCTAAAGTGCCCGGCGGTGCCGAGGGTCTTTTGAGGGCATGTTGTTGTTGGAAGAGAGAGAGAGAGCGACTGGGGGGAAGAGAGAGAGCGACTGGGGGGAAGCGAGAGGGCGACTGGGGGGAAGAGAGAGCGACTGGGGGGGAAGAGAGAGAGCGACTGGGGGGAAGGGCGGGGAGAAAGGGGGGAAGGTGGGGGAAAGGGGAGGGGAGGAGGGGAGGGGGAGGGAAGGGGAGAGGGGGTGAGGGGGAGGAGAGGGGGGAGCGGAGGGGGAGGGGAGGGGGGGAGAGAGGGGGGGGAGAGGGGGAGAAGAGAGAGAGCGACTGGGGGGAAGAGAGAGAGCGACTGGGGGGGAAGAGAGAGCGGGGGGGAAGAGAGAGTGACTGGGGGGAAGAGCGAGAGCGACTGGGGGGGAAGAGCGAGAGCGACTGGAGGGAAGAGCGAGAGCGACGGGGGGGGAAGAGAGAGTGCGACTGGGGGGGAAGCGAGAGCGCGACTGGGGGGGAAGAGAGAGCGCGACTGGGGGGGAAGAGAGAGCGCGACTGGGGGGGAAGAGAGAGCGCGACTGGGGGGGAAGAGAGAGCGCGACTGGGGGGGAAGAGAGAGCGCGACTGGGGGGGAAGAGAGAGCGCGACTGGGGGGAAGAGAGAGCGCGACTGGGGGGGAAGAGAGAGCGCGACTGGGGGGGAAGAGAGAGCGCGACTGGGGGGGAAGAGAGAGCGCGACTGGGGGGGAAGAGAGAGATGGGGGGGAAGAGAGAGATGGGGGGAAGAGAGAGATGGGGGGAGAAGAGAGAGAGGGAGGGAAGGAGAGAGGAAGGGAAGGAGAGAGGGAAGGAGAGGGCGAGAGGGAAGGAGAGGGCGAGAGGGAAGGAGAGGGCGAGAGGGAAGGAGAGGGCGAGAGGGAAGGAGAGGGCGAGAGGGAAGGAGAGCGAGAGGGAAGGAGAGAGAGAGAGGGAAGGAGAGAGAGAGAGGGAAGGAGAGAGAGAGGGAAGGAGAGAAGGAGGGAAAGCAAAGGAGGGAGAGAGGGAATGAGGGAGGGAGAGAGAGAGACAGAGAGGGAAGGAGGGAAAGGAGCAAGGGGTGGGGGAGAAACGGGTGGGTGGGGGAGAAATTTGCGGTGGGTGGGGGGAGAAGGTTGGGGTGGGTGGGGTGGGTGGGGGGAGAAGGGTGGGGTGGGTGGGGGGTGAGAAGGGTGGGGGGGAGAAGGGTGGGGTGGGTGGGGGGGGAGAAGGGTGGGGTGGGTGGGGGGGAGAAGGGTGGGGTGGGTGGGGGGAGAAGGGTGGGGTGGGGGGAGAAGGGTGGGGTGGGTGGGGGAGAAAGGGGTGGGGTGGGTGGGGGAGAAAGGGGTGGGTGGGGTGGTGGGGGAGAAAGGGGTGGGTGGGGGGGTGGGGGAGAACTGGGGGGGTGGGGGAGAAAGGGGTGGGTGGGGGGTTGGGGGAGAAAGCGGTGGGTGGGGGAGAAAGGGGTGGGTGGGGGGGTGGGGGAGAAAGGGGTGGGTGGGGGAGAAAGGGGTGGGTGGGGGGAAGGGGGAAAGGGTGTGGGGGGGAAGGGGGAGGTGGGGGGGAAAGGGGGTGTGGGGGCGGAAGGGGGAGGTGGGTGGGGGGGAAGGGGGGTGGGGGTATGTGTGGGGGAGGAAGGGGGGTGGGGGGGTGTGTGGGGGAGGAAGGGGGTGTGGGGGGGGGTGGGGGGGGGGAAAGAGTGGAAAGGGAGGGGGGAGAGGGAGGGGAGGGGGGGGAAAGGGAGGGGGGAGCCAGCAGACCCTCTCCCAGTGTTGGTCCCTGTTTGGGCCAGAAGCCTGGGACTGGAGTTGCGCTGCTGGCCATTGGAGAAGCCTAGGCCTTGGGCCCCTGCACTGACAGGTGGGGGAGCAAGGGGTGGGGAAACATGAAACTTAAAGTACTTATCAAACATTTCTGGTAAATCTTTCTATAACATACACTTTACAACCTCACCAATCTTTTTATTAAAAAAGGGGTCCTGACCTGTCGGTGTGTTGTATCACAAACAATGGCCGCCGCTTGCTTTTCAGTTGGAAAGATTAGGCCCCGCCCACACAGTCGATTGTCTGTCTCGGTCACCAGGACCCGATTGGGAGCACAGAAGCCCCACCCACTCTATGTTCCTGTACTAAGATGGGCGCATGCACTCTGTTACACACTGAATCAAAATGGCGTCGCACTGAAACTTTTCGCCCTCCTTGACAAAGATGGCTGCCATTAACCTGGGGCTGTCAGCAGAAGAAATTTCCTCAGCTGCAAACACAGGATCTTCAGATTATTATTCGGGGCTTGCGACCTACCCCAGTTGCTTATGAAGCCTCCCCACCTACTGACCCCGGGAATGGAGCTGAGGCAGCACACCCTCTCCCCTCTGCCAGTGTTTGTCTCTGTCTAGGCCGGGAGCCTGGGACTAGAGTTGCGCTGCTGGCAGTTGGAGAAGCCTAGGCCCCGGGCCTGGAAAAACAGTGAAAGGTAGGAAAATTATAGAGGTTAGAGAAAAGATTTACAAATTAATTAACTTTTTTAAAAAACAATTTGTGTTTTAAAAGCAACTTTTTCTTTTGCTGGAAATGTATATTTGAAAAGAAAGACGCAGAAAGCGGGAAAAAGAATGGAAGCAAGATGGCGGCTACTCACCTCGGTTCAGAATGATAAGGCCCGCCCACACACGCACCGATTGGTCAACCATCAGGTCACTGAACTGTAGGATTGGTCAATCGTCCTGTCACTCGACTGTAGGATGGCCCGCCCGCACACGCAATGAACCCGCCCCCGTGATGCAGTGATTGGTCGACCGTCGGGTCGCTTGACTGTATGATTGGTCAACCTTCACGTCACTCGATGCTAATGAGCGGATAATGAGCGGAATTTTGAACGTTTTTTGGATACCGTCGGAACAATTTTTGTCCGACCAAAAAGTAAATACGCCTACAAGAGTCCTCTAATGATGAGCTTTCTTTTGATATAACATATGTGTAGGTATGCTCTATAACTTTTGATTTTATAGCCGGACAGAAAGACAGACAGAGCGACATACCGTTTTATATATATAGATTAACAAATGTTGGTTAGATTTTGAAAGTTTCCTGTGTTCAATCAGTACACCAACCTCATGGCTGAGTGAGTTTATCCAGTGAATGCCTGAACTGTACATGCCAAGCAGGTCCTAGGTTTGAGCACTGATCTGTGTGCTGAATTAACTGGTTTTAGCTGGGGTGACAGTGGGGGAGATGCAGTTGGCTTGAGACCCCATTGATTTAAGGAGGGGAAAATCAAGTAGGGCTCCTGTTTCTGTTTGCTATCCAACCATATCTGCTAGAAGTAGGTTTGTGTGGGTATGTGTGTGTTCATATGCGTGTGTCAGGTGAGAAAAGGATTAAGCTTATCTGTAATTGCTCACGTATAAATAATGATGAGGTACTGAATGCCTTGAATACTCCATAACAGAGTGAACAATTACAAAAAAGCAAGGGAGTGGAGATATTTGACGCGAGGAGAATGTATATCCATCTCATTTGCTGAAAGAGCAATGGGAATAGTCTAAATGTTGTATAGCCATGGGAAATGAGAGGATCAGAGGGTGACCTAACACATGGAAAGATGTCAAAGAGATAGATACACTGTCAATTTTTTAAATCTACATTGACAACTTGGGCTATTTACTGGTATTGATAATAACATTGGATCCAAAACTGGCTTAGTGGCAGAAGGCAGAGGGTGATGGTCGAAGGTTGTTTTTGTGACTGGAAGCCTGTGTCCAGTGGGCTACCGCAGGGATCGGTGCTGGGTCCCTTGCTGTTTGTGGTCTACATTAATGATTTGGATGTGAATGTGAAAGGTATGATCAGTAAGATGACACGAAAATTGGTGGGGTGGTAAATAGCGAGGAGCGTAGCCTCAGTCTGCAGGACGATATAGATGGGTTGGTCAGATGGGCGGAACAGTGGCAAATGGAATTTAACCCTGAAAAGTGTGAGGTGATACATTTTGGAGGGACTAACAAGGCAAGGGAATACACAATGAATGGTAAGACCCTCGGAAAGACAGAGGATCAGAGGGACCTTGGTGTGCATGTACATAGATCCCTGAAGGCAGCAGAACAGGTAGATAAGGTGGTTAAAAAGGCATATGGGATACTTGCCTTCATTAGCCGAGGCATAGAATATAAGAGCAGGGAGGTTATGATGGAGCTGTACAAAACGCTGGTTAGGCCACAGCTGGAATACTGTGTGCAGTTCTGGTCGCCACACTATAGGAAGGATGTGATTGCTTTGGAGAGGGTGCAGAGGAGATTCACCAGGATGTTACCTGGGCTGGAGCGCTTCAGCTATGAAGAAAGACTGGACAGGCTGGGGTTGTTTTCCTTGGAGCAGAGAAGGCTGAGGGGGGACCTGATTGAGGTATACAAAATTATGAGGGGCATAGATAGGGTAGATAGAAAGGAACTTTTTCCCTTAGTAGAGGGGCCAATAACAAGTGGGCATAGATTCAAGGTAAGGGGCAGGAGGTTTAGAGGGAATTTGAGGAAGAACTTTTTCACCCAGAGGGTGGTTGGAATCTGGAACTCACTGCCTGAGAGGGTGGTAGAGGCAGGAACCCTCACAACATTCAAGAAGCATTTAGATGAGCACTTGAAATGCCATAGCATACAAGGCTACGGACCAAATGCTGGAAAATGGGATTAGATTAGACAGGGCCTGATGGCCGGCATGGACGCGATGGGCTGAAGGGCCTCTTTCTGTGCTGTATAACTCTATGACTCTAACATCATCTAGGGAACAAGACCTTATTATTGTTAAACGGTAGATGCATAAATTTGAGCACCTGAATCAATTGGAATATAAGCCGTGGCACACTGGTGGTATTGTACTTTATCGGTGGTAGATATGACATGCTGTGCACTACCCAATAGCTACAGCTGTCTCAGAACAGTACTCCAATTGATGTCAGTGTTCAATGTTATGCTTCCACTATCTGAAACTCTCAATTCAATAACGAACTTTGCTTATGGTAGAAAGTTTTTTTTTAAAGTATTTTTTAAAATCGTACTATTGGAGGTTACTGTAAATTACAAAGATCATGTGATGTTTTGTGGGATATCACACTGAGAAATCAGTAGCCTTACCTATTATATCATCCAATAATCTGTACTTCAGCACACTCTAATAACCAACAGGACAAGAATAACCTCATCAGTCAAAGAAAACAAGGAAATGCTATGTCTGACGAGGCTTGCATTTAGGCATAAATAGATGGCATTGTTCATTTCCTTAACTGCAGACATATAAAACCACTTTTTCCATTTTTCCCCAATTCTTTACAGGCATGGAAAAATGTCACCATTCAACCACAGCACCTCAGTTTTCTGAGTGAATTTCCTTCCAACTTTAATATAATCGTTCTTCAGCATTCTGAAGACAGGTAAACAAAACATTTATATCTTTTAAAGTGCTCCCTTTGTTAGCTTTTTATTGAGTTACTGTAGGGGCTATATTCTGTTTCTAGACTTTTGCTTTTGCTGAAATATCAGATTTTCTTTAAGATTTAATATGTTAAGAATTTTTATATCATTTGGTTTGTTTTACCATTTTGCATATTTGACAACTTGGGGTTAGAGTGTTTTAGCGCAATTTGCTGTAAACTGATTTAGTTACAAATATACATGATTATCTAATGTTGTATTGTAGAGCAGGAGAACTTTGCCTTGCGCTATCCCCTTTTTCTGTATTCCAGAGATCACTTAATCATTCATCCTTTGGTGGTAACTGTTTCAAACAACTTTCGCTAGCTCTCTCCCTAAAACTTCAATGCCAGTCAAGCAAAAGTCCCAGTGGCAAAAGTGAATAAGGGATACTGGCCTAGAAATTAGATTGACGAAAAAGCAGGCGCTGGCACCGCGATGCTAGATATGCCCGTGCCCGTTCAAAGAGCACAGGCAGCACGTCAACTTCGTGCTGCCTGCTAATTATAATGAATTCAGCACACAGCCTAGCGCCGAATGCGCTGCTGATTGGCCTCCTGCTGAGCGCACAGCCTATGTTCACGTTGTTCAAACGAGGCTAGCTTTACTTAAAGCTAGCCTGCTCCTCTTAAAGGCAGCCTGCACATCTTAAAGGTGAGCTGCCTTCTGCAGATGAAAACGTATTAAATGCTTCAGCACTAGGCAGTCTGCACCTCTTAAAGGTGAGCTGCCTTCTGTTATTTGAAAAATGGTGAAAGTGCTTCAGCACTAACCCAAATAGCTCAACAGGCCAGGGAAAGGAGGACCAGGGTCTCGTACGCAGCACTCCAGCTTTGTGCAGGGAGTCAACACTGGAAGAGAGGTCCTCTACCCACAGGGGGCCAGGAGGCCCTCCAGACAGAAGGATGTGGGACCAGATCGCCGAGGCGGTCACTGCCAACAGTGTCACCCCCAGGATCTGGCTCCAGTGCCCAAAAAGTTTCATGATCTCAGACAAGTGATCAAGGTCAGTGAATGCATCTTCAAAAGCCGTCTCCTATCAACTGCACCATTAGTCTCACACACTGCTCCATGCTTGACCCTCCCCCATCACTCACCTACCAACAATCTCCAGCAAACACGAGGCACACCTCACATTCCTAGCTTCACTTCACCCCCTTGGAGGAGACGGTGCTGGACTGCTGGCCATTCTTGGCAGGGGCATTGCTGAGCCCTTGGCCAGCGGCGTGGCTGAAAAAATACAAGATGCTGGTATCCGCATACGTTATCCTTCTTCTCACATCCCACTTCCCCCTCATCCCACAATCTCTTCTGATTTACAAGTTGCACATGGTGTAAGCATGCACCTCTTACTTTACCTCTCCCCTCACCGCAACCCTACCCTTGTACCTTCCTCATTTCAGACACCCAAGAAACCCAGCCTGCCCGGCCAGTGGTTGACCAATAAGATGGCAAGGAGAGTGAAGAAGAAGAAGAAACACCGTCACTCAATTTCTCACACACAACCACCAGCTCCTCAAGGTTGTCCTGCAAGGCCATCTACAGTGTCCCGCACTGAAAGTCAGCAGCCTTCCACCAGCCATGCTGCAGCCACTGGGGGAGCACTACATAAGAGCACTAGGATAGGCAAACGGACATGCATGACAGTCACTAGGGTGATTAGTTGATTTTTTCATATAATATTGAATGCATATGTGGATAAAGTTGGATTGGAAAGTTTGCTTTGTGGTGGCTTTTATTTCAGCATTGTGGCCAAGAGGACGCTGTGATGGTCATTAACAGAGGGAAGTAAGGTGCGGAACAAATGCTGAAAGGGAAATTGGGGTAGTGTTCACTGGCACCCCAATCAGATGATTCGATCCCGGATATCCTGGCCAGAAAGGGGCTGTCTGGATTGCCTCCTTCCTTACGCTTCCTCCTCTTCTGCTTTCTCTTCCTCTTCCTCCTCTTCTTCCTCCTGCTCCCTCTGCGAGCAGATTGTCCCCTTTGCTGCCTCTGCTCCATCTCCATATCATGCTGCCACCCAAGGGGGACTGCAACTAGATCCCCCAGGACTGGGAGCAAGTGGTGTTCTCAAAGGCCTTCCTTTAAGAGCCAAAGCCTTGCAAATGTCCAATAGGACTCCCTGCACTCCCTTCACACTTGAACAACTCTTTAAGTGTATTACACCAAGTCACTACTCCAATAAAATGTAAAGAAACCAGTACAAAAGCGAAGATCTAAACTTACCTGAAAGTTGTGTGTGTCCCTTTAAGAAGCGCTGGTAAGGGATCCATCGTACTGCTTTGGAGAGGGCAGTAAAAGGAGTAGTGACATCCAAAATACCAGATCGTCCGTCAATTCAGCGTTGCATGCCAATTGACTTCACAATCTGGCTCATCTAAATATCTGGAGCAAGCGCAGGCAATGGCAGCGCTGCCGACCTGCCTAAAATAGCGGCTGCACGTTCCACAGTGCAAGTGTGCGGAAACGAGGTGGCCACCGTTTTTTCTTCCAAACTGGCCTTAACAGCCAGTGCAAACGGATCCAATTTCCCAGCCACTGATTTTTATTACTGGAACATCACCCAGTAACTCATCAAGGAGAATTCTGCTAGCAACAGCTTGTATTCCTATAATGCACTTTACATGCAGGAAGACACTAAGGATATACCAGTTGATGTTGATCGGAAGGGAGCATGGAAGAGTGAAGGAGGTTGGAGTGGAGGGCCTAAGTCATGGCCAATGAGAAGGGTTGGGAGGAGGTTTTTGAAAGCAGAAACATAACAAGGTGGAGGAAAATAGGCAGGGAATTCAACAGAGCAATAGTGTAGTTGCAGAATAAATGCCTTTGTGGAGCAAAAGGAGCAGAGAAGAAGAGCAAAGAGTGCGTGCAGGCTATTGGAGATCACCTAAAGAAGAGTGGTTCCAAGTCATGGTGGAATTCGAAATCGAGGACGAAAATTTTGAAGTCAACCTGCCGGGAGCCAATACAGTTTTGAGAGAATGGGCATGGTCAGAAGGTGGGAATTTGTGTAGGTGAGGATGGGCTGCACCTCTTTGAATGAGTTGTAAATTTTGGCGGTAGAAGCAGGGAGGCTGGCTAGGACAGCAATAAAGAAGGTGATTATTGAGCTAATGAAGGCATGGATCAAGATTTCAGCAGTAGTGGTGGAGAGATAGGGAGAAGTTGGTAAATTTATGGAGGTTGGTGATGGAGTAGATGTGAAGGAGAAAAAAATAAAGACCTGCATTTATATAGCACCGTTCACAACCACCAGACATCCCAAAGCGCTTTACAGCCAATGAGGTACTTTTTGAAGTGTAGATACTGTTGTAATGTAGGAAACGCGGCATCCAATTTGTACACAGCAAGCTCCCATGAACAGCAGTGTAATAATGACCAGATAATCTATTTTAGTGATGTTGATTGAGGGATAAATATTGGCTAGGACACCAGGGATAACTCCTCTGCTCTTCTTTGAAATAGTGCCATAGGATCTTTTCCGTTTACCTGAGAGGGCAGACGGGGCCTTGGTTTAATGTCTCATCTGAAAGACGGCACCTCTGACAGCGCAGCATTCCCTTAGTACTGCACTAGAATGTCAGCCTAGATTTTTGTGCTTAAGTCCCTGGAGTGGGACTTGAACCCCCAACCTTCTGACCCAGAAGTGAGGGTGCTACCGACTGAGCCACAGCTGACAACACATTGTGTAATACATTAAGCTTCTGCACCTTCTAAGTCAACTTTGCTTACATCTGGGATGATTGATGGAGTCAATATCGGCAGCACATAGGTGTTGGCATCGGCCAAAAAAAATGGCTTTGGTTTAACTGCCATTAAGCTGGAGGAAGTTTTGTGCTCATCCAGGTCTTGGTATCAGATAGGAAGCTGGAAAGCTCATTAACAACCTTTGGATCAATGGGGAAAAAAGAGAAATAAAGCATACATTTGGAAGCTGATCCTATTCTTCTGGATGATATCGCCCAAGGAGAGCATGTAAATGGTGAAGAGAAGGAGACGAAGGTTGGACGCTTATGCTCCACTGTTCTACTGGTTTTATGGCATTACTTATGGACTGAGTATCTGCTGACAAGTAGTAGGTAATGGAGCTCAAGTCTGATATCTCCATGTCTCGCTTTCCAGTGCCTCAAGCATTAGCCATGGTTAACACAGGCTCACATCTTTTTTTTATATTTGTTCATATGTGGACGTCGCTGGCAAGGCCAACATTTATTGCCCATCCCTAATTGTCCTTGAGAAGGTGGTGGTGAACCTCCTTCTTGAACTGCTGCAGTCCGTCTGGCAAAGCTACATGCTGTTAGGGAGAGAGTTCCAGGATTTTTACATGAAGATGAAGGAACTGCGATGTATTTTCAAGTCAGGATGGTGTGTAACTTGGAAGGGAACTTGGAGATGATGGTGTTCCCATCCACCTGTTGCCCTTGTCCTTCTAGGTGGTAGAGGTCGCGGGTTTGGGAGGTGCTGTTGAAGAAGCCTTGATGAGTTGCTGCAGTACATCTTGTAGCTGGTACACTGCAGTCACAGTGCACTGGTGCTGGAGAGAGTGAATGTTTAAGGTGGTGGATGGGCTGCCAATCAAGTGGGCTGCTTTGTCCTGGATGGTGTCGAGCTTCTTGAGTGTTGTTGGCGTTGCACTCATCCAGGTAAGTATAGAGTATTCCAACACACTCCTGACTTATGTCTTGTAGATGGTGGAAAGGCTTTGGGGAGCCGGGGTGAGACACTCGCCGCAGAATATCCAGCCTCTGACCTGCTCTTGTAGCCACAATATTTATGTGGCTGGTCCAGATAAGTTTCTAGTCAATGGTGAACCCCAGGATGTTGATGGTGGGGGATTCGGCGATGGTAATCCTGTTGAATGTCAATGGGAGGTGGTTAGACTCTCTCTTGTTGGAGACAGTCATTGCTTGGCACTTGTGTGGCGCGAATGTTACTTGCCACTTATCAGCCCAAGCCTGAATGTTGTCCAGGTCTTGCTGCATGTGGGCACGGACTGCTTCATTATCTACTCTGTTCATGAAAATGAGATAGGTTATCAAGTGAATAAGCTTTCCTAAGAAACTTCTTGAAAGAAGAATTAAAATTCATGTGAGATCAGAATAACCCATATGGGTAAATCGGTACACCAAGTTGAATGCTTGGTTACTACATTGGCAAGATGATGAATCACCCTTGCATTGCCAGACAGTGCATCAATCGATGGTGACATATAAGTACATTTCACATTACCTTTTAAATGTACTATTTCTTTGCTCTGTAAGTTATCTTTTCTCATTCTTCATTATTTTTTTATTTCTCTGTGCATTCTTTTTTCCATTTTGGCATGTGAAGTTGGTCCAGTGCATCAAATAAGGCTACAGATGTTCTGAGCTTCCTATTTCACAGCCCTTATGAGGTTTAAACGTAAATCTTGACAATTTCTGTAAATTCATAATAGCCATTTATACAACATCAGTTGATGCACTGTCTGGCAATGCAATGGTGAGTCATCGTCTTGCCAATGTAGTATAAGAATACTAAGGACTCGGACTTGATATCAATTAGTAACGGTAAATCTTTATTAGGATTATATAATGAGTACACACACTTAGAGACATACAGGCCCGAATAGATCCTACATTATCCGGGTGCTAGTCAGCATAGTGGATGTGCGCTATGGGTGGTGTCTTCACGTTCCTTCCTCTTCCTTGGTTGGATACGCACACTGGGTTCCTTCCTACGACTGCAACAATCCGTTACGATCCTTCAATTATACCCTTCTTCCCCATCACATGTCCCAGGTGCACCAATTATTGGGGTCTCTGCTTTGACATGTCCTTCTGCACGTACGCTTTTCCTCACTTCTCTTACTTCTACCTAACACATTATAGGGCTTTCCTGTTTTTCTGCCCTTCCAGACCGTTTGTGGTTTCAGTGGTGAAGGGTTTATTAGTAATTGTCTCGCAGTTAAACAGTTTTAGCGTGATCATCAGTTTACAGCAGTTATCAGTTTAGATTAGTCATTTTTGATACAGACACTTCTGCAAAATCAGCACATTATTTTTACCATTGCAAGCTAAACCTCTCTCCTTCGCGTAACAGTTGTCTCACAACTAACATCTTACAACAACAGAACACAGCTGTGGCTTAAAGCTTAGGTTGACAATAACGGTCAATTTAACAAAATAGCTTAGTCCTGCAAAAGCTTAGTGACCTGACCCCCTGTCCCTCCTGCACCAGCCTTGCGATAGTTGTACCAACTAGACCTTACAGTCCCCACCTTGAAGCGGAGGAATCCTTTCCGACGCCTCACAATCATATCCTTAATTACTTCTTAAGTAATGTGGCCAACTCCAATTTGTCTGCACTTGTAGTCAATCGTTTTATTAAGCGTAGAAGATGCTATGTTTGGCCTGACACAAATTTGGCAGCATGTGTACTGCTGACAAACTGAACACTACTGTTTATCATAGCAACAAGTAATCATAGACTCAAAAGGTTCTCCAGCTCTCCTTACCATTATGCATCTTGTGGATGTTCTGGCTAAGTATCATTTCCTACTAGCTTTCAGTTATTCCAATTCCATTGTGATCTCCATATTGAATTTTAGAAATCCAAATTCTATGTCAGTCTTTAATTTCAATCCCTCTGATAGGTACCAGTGCGTTTAACTTTTTTAAATAAAACAATATAGTTAGTTTCACTATGGAGTATGTCAGTGCCTTGAATAAAAGTTGTCTCTGAGCCAGATTAACCATTTCATGTCATGCTGTTGTCAAATAACTGAGCATGTCCCTCCTGCACCAGCTTTGCGATAGTTGTACCAACTAGATCTTACCTTAGTAACCAAGCCTTGGACATGGTGTACCAATTCACCCATATGGGTTATTAAGATCTCACATGAATTTTAATTATTTTTTCAAGAAGTTTCTTAGGAGAATGTGTAAAAAGTGAGATGCCATATTAAGCTCTTCATGATATAATTTCTTGTGAAGATGAAAAATAATTAATACTGTATTTTACAGATCCATGTTATATGGAGCGCTTCTTGAGATACCAAAACTAAAATCCATTGCTGACAAAAAGGGCAAAGGCAGTCAAGGTAAGAAAATTATACTGTTTTTCTGAATTAGTACCTTGTATTGTTTTTGTGTTAATAAAATATTATAATATTTACATTTAGGAAAACTATAATGGATAGTGACTCAAATTAAAGTGTGTAAGTTCTGGGTCCATATAAGTTACATTTCACAAAACCCCTTAAATGTACCATTTTTTGCTCTGCAAGTTATCTATTCTCATTCTTCATGATTTTTTTTATTTCTTTGTACTGTACATTCTTTTTCCATTTTTCTTTTACTCCCATTTGAATTTGTTATCTTTTTATTGGCCCAGAAATTTGGGTCGGGGGCTTCCCGCAGGTGTAAGCCCCCGATCTGCACTTACCTTGCGCGCCGGCTGTTGAGCTGTGGGCCCCCGTGGAATTCCGAACCGGGGCCTGGTCCAGCTGCCGGCGCGCAGTGCTTGCGTATCCCAGGGGCGCAGTTTGTTCGATGCGTCCCCTGGGATCACGTGAGCCATGGAGAACCAATCGGAGCAGGGAATGCTCCATTCATAAGTCTGACAGGAAGTGCTGTCAAGACTTATAAATACTACGGCCCCAAAAGTAGCACTAAATCTTCAAATAATTTTTTTTTTTAAATTTTTAAATAGAGTATAAAATACATGAAATAACTATTTTAAACAATAATTTTAATTTTTGGAAAAAAAGTTTTATTTTCTAACAGGGCTAAAAATAAACTTACCTTGCTTTAAAGTATTTAAAAATAATAAACCTGTGGAAAAAATGTTTTAATTTTAATTAATTCACCACTTACCTTGTAAAAAGCAGGCCTTACGCCTGCTTTTTACATTTCTAAATTCTGCAGGCTTACGTTCCCGGGAAAACCTGTTAAAAAAAACCGAAGTTCGATGCGCACGCACAGCCTCCCCTGCGCACGCGTTCGACCTCTGAACCCCTTCGTTCAGAGGAACGGAAGTGCCGGTTTCCCGCGCATGCGCAGTGCTTGCAGGAAACCGGCACTTCCATTGGGCCTACGGGTGAGTACCCCGTGTGTACTCACCCGTGGAGACCGGAATTTCTGGGCCATTAATATTTATTTTCTCTATTAATTTTTTTCCCTTTCTATAAGGGACTCATTTCTGTCCTCAGTTCCATTAATCTTGCTATATCATTCACCATCTCTATTGTTGCTGTTGTTGAAATGGCAGGCAGATAACCTGCTGCCAGACTTCTGCTAATATCACTTTTAATAGGCTGGAAGGAACTATTTGGGATTGAATCTTGGTGAACGCCTCAAACTTTCTTCCTGTTTCTGTGAGAAAGTACCTGGTATTCACTTAGCTCCTCCCCAGGATGCCATAGCTGATATTAGAAATTGGCCACATTGCAAATTATGTGCACAAATCCATGTCCTGCAACTACATGCTATAATTCATTACTTAATGGGCCAACACATCCACTTGTCAATTTATTTGCTTTATTGGTCATTCCATTTTTGTCTTTCAGTATTTTCCCATTTCTTTATTCATTTACTTAGTCAATTTATTATTTATCTGATTATTTTTCCTTTGTTTTCCTCCCTATTTTGTCTTTCCAGGCCACGCATTACCTGTAGGTGCCCTGCTCACAGGCCTTCAACAAAGCAGGTCTCAATTGCACCGCCTGGAGAGTCTCCTGGTGATGACAGGCTGGGAAGTGGCTTTGAGCCCTTGATCAGCCATGATCTTATTGAATGACGGAGCAGGCTCAAGGGGCCTAGTGGCCTATTCCTGCTCCTATTTCTTATGTTCTTATGATGGTCCTCCTAATTTTTGCTTCATCTCAGTGAAGATATGGCTGGCCTTTGCTTATTGTCTCCCCACCACAATGTGGCTGAGACCATTAGCTCAGTAGAAAAGGTAGTGGAACCATTGTCCCATCACTCAATGGCACTATATTTTGATGCTTAAATATGCTGCACCTGTCCTCAAAGGAGGAGGCACTTCTACTTTCCACTATGCAACTGACTGTTTTCATGTGGATATGCTGCATTGTGTTTCTGCAGGTGATTTTTTGCCTTTATTTTTTGTACAGCAGCAGCTGTGCTTAAAAACAACTTTTGTTTGCCATGGAGGTTGTTTCATCAAGGCTAGGCCAACAGTACAGATCTCTGATAAGCAGACTGCTTAAAAAAATAGGCATTTTCTCAGCAAACAAAAATCAAAAGTCACATATGTATATAATATCAAAATTTACTGTTAGCTGAACTTTATTACACAAACTGAAGCACATGAGCCAGGGTAAGACCACCTGCTTTAGCCATGTTTTTCTTCCAATCTTAGATGCTGCTGTAAAAGAAATTGTAACTTACAGATCCTTCACATTCATGTTACAATGATTTGAGCAAAATCAATACAAATTATAATCCCTTTCAAAACTTTCCTTCTTCATCAAACATCTCTTCCACGGTACTTCTTTAGACATCTCTGCAATAGTACTTCACCAAATACCTCTGCAACAGGAATTTGCATTACCAAGAGGTCCTGCTTGTATGACATGTCGAAATTCAGCACTATTGCTCAGAACTCCGCTCCTTACTTGAATAGTTTTACACTACTTCCTGATTTCCCTCCTTCGAGTAAACCTTTTCTCTGCTGTTCTTATTTTTGCGCCGTCTTTCAAACAGGCACAGATACACCTACTTGAATGAGATTCAGCTGCCCCAACCACTGGTATCACATTACAAAATAAAAAAGCAATAGCAAAATGTGAAATATACAGGTTTACTTGTCATACGTCACTTTCTCCAGAATGGTCATTACTTCCTTTTATGTTATGTGATTGAGTGTATGTTGAGCACTCAAAACAATGAGTAGACAAATTGTGCACTGCTGAAATTGTCCTCTTTTGTGAAAACCATGAATTTTTTCACCATGGGGGCCATATTGAGAGAAATGCTTTTAACAGGCTAGTTTCTTTAGTTCCTATTTTCATATCAGGGAAGAATAACATTGGCATAATAGTTGATTACTACAGCTTTAACAGTAAAAGAGATAGCTTAACATGGAAGCAATTGTATAGCATTCCTCAACTGAGGAACATTTTATGAAATTGAATGAATCATTAATTCTCATCCTTGTTTTCAAATCCCTCCATGGCCTCACCTCTCCCTATTTCTGTAACCTCCTCCAGTCCTAAAACCCTCCGAGAACTCTGCGCTCCTCCAATTCTGGCCAAATGCGCATTACCATGTTCATTGCTCCACCATTGGTGGCGTGCCTTCAGCTGCCTAGGCCCTAATCTCTGGAATTTTCACCCTAAACCTCTCCTCCACTCTACCGCGCTCTCCTTTTAAGATGCTCATTAAAGCCGACCTCTTTGACCAAGCTTTTGGTCACCTGTCCTAATATCCCCTTATGTGGCTCGGTATCAAATTTTGTTTGATAACACTCCTGTGAAGCCCCTTGGGACGTTTTGCTGCGTTAAAGACACTATATAACTTTTATTATTCATTCATGGCATGTGGGCAAGGCCAGCATTTATTGCCCATCCCTAATTACCCTTGAGAAGGTGGTGGTGAGCCGCCTTCTTGAACCGCTGCAGTCCATGTAGTGAAGGTGCTCCCACAGTGCTGTTAGGGAGGGAGTTCCAGGATTTTGACCCAGTGACGATGAAGGAATGGCAATATATTTCCAAGTCAGGATGGTGTGCAAC
This sequence comes from Somniosus microcephalus, assembly GCF_052327205.1. Lineage (NCBI taxonomy): Eukaryota > Metazoa > Chordata > Chondrichthyes > Squaliformes > Somniosidae > Somniosus > Somniosus microcephalus. The sequence goes on along the minus strand of NC_140994.1, from coordinate 55,802,465 downwards.
TTGGAGAGGAATTTGGAGGTGATGGTGTTCCCATGCGCCTGTTGCCCTTGTCCTTCTAGGTGGTAGAGGTCGTGGGTTTTTAGAGGTGCTGTCGAAGAGGCCTTTGCGAGTTGCTGCAGTGCATCTTGTAGATGGTACGCACTGCAGCCACAGTGCGCTGGTGGTGGAGTGAGGAATGTTAAAGGTGGTAGATGGGGTGCCAATCAAGCGGGCTGTTTTGTCCTGGATGGTGTTGAACTTCTTGAATGCTGTTGGAGCTGCACTCATCCAGGCAAGTGGAGAGTATTCCATCACACTCCTAACTTGTGCCTTGTAGGTGCTGGAAAGTATTTGGGGAGTCAGGAGGTGAGACACTCGCCACAGAATACCCAGCCTCTGACCTGCTCTTGTAGCCACAGTATTTATGTGGCTGGTCCAGTTAAGTTTCTGGTCAATGGTGACCCTCCAACATGTTGATGGTGGGGGATTCGGCAATGGTAATCCTGTTGAATGTCAAGTGCCGGTGGTTAGACTCTCTCTTGTTGGAGATAATCATTGCCTAGCACTTACGTGGCGCAAATGTTACTTGCCACTTATCAGCCCAAGCCTGAATGTTGTCCAGGTTTTGCTGCATGCTGGCATGTACTGCTTCATTATCTGAGGAATTGCGAATGGAACTGAACACTGTGCAAGCATCAGTGAACATCCCCACTTCTGACCTTATGATGGAGGGAAGGTCATTAATGAAGCAGCTGAAGATGGTTGTGCTTAGGACACTGCCCTGAGGGACACCTGCAGCGATGTCTTGGGGCTGAGATGATTGACCTCCAACAACCACAACCATTTTCCTTTGTGCTAGATTTGACTCCAGCCAGTGGAGAGTTTTCCCCCTGATTCCCATTGACTTCAATTTTACTGTGGCTCCTTGATGCCACGCTCAAGTCAAATGCTGCCTTGATGTCAAGGGCAGTCACTCCACCTCACCTCTGGAATTTAGCTCTTTTATTCATGTTTGGACCAAGGCTGTAATGAGGTCTGGAGCCGTGTGATCCTGACAGAACCCAAACTGAGTATCGGTGAGCAGGTTATGGCGAGAAAGTGCCACTTGATAGCTTTGTCGATGACACCTTCTATCACTTTACTGATGATGGAGAGTAGACTGATGGGGTGGTAATTGGCCAGATTGGATTTGTCCTGCTTTTTATGACGGGACATACCTGGGCAGTTTTCCACATTGTTGATTAGATGCCAGTGTTGTAGCTGTACTGGAACAGCTTGGCTAGAGGTGCGGCTAAATCTAGAGCACAGGTTTTCAGCACGACAGCCAGGATGTTGTCGGGGCCCATAGGCTTTGCTCTATCCAGTGCGCTCAGCCATTTCTTGATATCATGTGAAGTGAATCGAATTGGCTGAAGACTGGCTTCTGTGCTGGTGGGGACCTCAGGAGGAGACCAAAATAGATCATCCACTCGGCACTTCTGGCTGAAGATTGTTGCAAACACTTCGGCCTTCAGGGAGCAGAAATAAAGCCAACAGTAAAGAGGGTCAAAGTGCAGAAAAATATTAAACAGGCAAAGTTGAAGACACTTTATCTAAATGCACGTAGCATTCGCAACAAGGTGAATGAATTAATGGCACTAATAGAAGTAAATGGGTATGATGTAATTGCCATTACAGAGACATGGTTGCACGGTAACCAAAGCTGGGAACTGAATGTTCCAGGGTACTCAACATTTAGGAAGGACAGACAAAAAGGAAAAGGAGGTGGCGTAGCGCTGTTAATAAGGGATGAGATCGGTATGGTAGAGATAAAAGGTCTTGGCTTGGCAGATCGTGATGTAGAACTGGAATCAGTTTGGGTGATGCTAAGAAATAGCAAAGGGCAGAAAATATTGGTGGGAGTTGTGTATAGGCCACCAAACAGTAGTGGTAATGTAGGGCATCATATCAATCAAGAGATTAGAAGTACATGTAACAAGGGCAATACGGTAATCATGGGGGATTTTAATCTACATATTGACTGGGCAAATCAAATTACCACTAATGGTGTGGAGGATGAATTCTTGGAATGCATGCGAGATGGTTTCCTGGATCAGTATGTGGAGGAACCAACCAAGGAACAGGCTATTCTGGATCTGGTACTGTGTAAAGAGAAAGGGCTAATCAATAATCTTGTGGTAAAGGGGCCTTTAGGGACAAGTGACCATAATATGATTGAATTTTACATTAAGTTTGAGAGTGATGTAGTCCAATCTGAAACTAAGTTCTTCAATGTAAACCAAGGAAACTACAAGGGTATGAGGGACAAGTTGGCCATGGTAGATTGGGAGACTACACTAAAAGGTATGAAGGTGGACATACAATGGCTAACATTCAAGGAAATAATGCATAATTTGCAACAAACATATATTCCTCTAGGGCATAAGAACCGAAAAGGAAAAGTGATCCAACCATGGCTAACAAAAGAAATTAAAACTAGTATTATTAAGTCAAAGGAGGATGCTTATAAAGTTGCCAGAAAAAGCGGTCAGCCTGAGGATTGGGATCTTTTTAGAAATCAGCAAAGGGGGACCAAGAAATTGATAAAGAAAGGGAAAATAGAATATGAGCACAAACTAGCGAAAAATATAAAAACGGATTGTAAAAGTTTCTATAGGTATGTGAAAAGGAAAAGACTGACTAAGGTAAATGTAGGTTCTTTACAGTCAGAGATGGGAGAATTTATAATGGGGAATGAGGAAATGGCAGAGAAATTAAATAAATACTTTGTTTCTGTCTTCACGGAGGAAGACACAAAAAACCTCCCAGAAATACGAGAAAACCAAGGGTGTGACGAGAATGAGGAGCTTAAAGAAATTATTATTAGTAAAAAAACAGTACTAGCAAAATTAATGGGACTAAAAGTCGATAAATTCCAAGGACCGGATGACCTACATCCTAGGGTTTTGAAAGAGGTGGCCATTGGGATAGTGGATGCATTGGTTGTCATTGTCCAAAACTCTATAGATTCTGGAACAGTTCCTGCAGATTGGAGGATAGCAAATGTAACCCTGCTATTTAAGAAAGGAGGGAGAGAGAAAACGGGGAACTACAGACCTGTTAGCCTCACATCAGTAGTTGGGAAAATGCTGGAATCTATTATAAAGGATGCAATAACTGGGCACTTAGAAACTAATAGTAAGATTGGGCAGAGTCAACATGGACTTATGAAAGGGAAATCCTGTTTGACACCCCTTTGAGGATGTAACTAGTGGAGTAGACAAAGGGGAACCGGTAGATGTGGTGTATTTGGATTTTCAGAAGGCCTTCAATAAGGTCCCACACAACAGGTTGGTGAACAAAATTAGGGCACATGGAATTGGGGGTAATATACTAGCATGGATTGAGAATTGGTTAACAGATAGAAAACAAAGAGTAGGGATAAACGGGTCTTTTTCAGGATGGCAGGCTGTGACTAGTGGGGTACCGCAAGGATCAGTGCTTGGGCCCCAGCTATTCACAATCTATATCAATGATTTGGATGAGGGGACTAAATGTAACATTTCCAAATTTGCTGATGACACAAAGCTAGGTGGCAGTGTCAGTTGCGAAGAGGACGTGAAGAGGCTTCAAGGGATCTCGACAGGCTCAGTGAGTGGGCGAGAACATTGCAGATGGAATATAATGTGGATAAATGTGAAGTTATCCACTTTGGTTGAAAAAACAGAAAGGCAGAGTATTTCCTAAATGGTGAAAGATTGGGGAATGCAGATGCTCAAAGGGACCTGAGTGACCTTGTACATGAGTCACTGAAAGTGAATGTGCAGGTGCAGCAAGCCATTAGGAAGGTAAATGGTATGCTAGCCTTCATTACAAGAAGATTTGAGTACAGGAATAAAGAAGTCTTACTCCAATTATATAAGGGCTTGGTGAGACCAGACCTGGAGTACTGTGTACAATTTTGGTCTCCTTATCTAAGGAAGGATATACTTGCCATGGAGGGAGTGCAACTAAAGTTCACGAGATTAATTCCTGGGATGACGAGACTGTCGTATTAGAAGAGATTGAGTAAACTAGGCCTGTATTCTCTTAAATTCAGAAGAATGAGAGGGGATCTCATTGAAGCAATCAAAATTATTACAGGGCTTGATAGGGTGGATGCTGGGAGAATGTTTCCCTTGGCTAGGGAGTCTAGAACCAGGGGCCACAGCCTCAGGATAAAGGGTAGGACATTCAGGACTGAGATGAGAAGAAATTTCTTCACACAGAGGGTGGTAAATCTTTGGAATTCTCTACCCCAGAGGGCTGTGGAGGCTGTCATTGGGTATATTCAAAACAGAAGTTGATAGATTTCTGACTAGTAAGGGCGTCAAGGGATATGGCGATAGGGCCGATGAATGGAGTTGATGCAGAAGATCAGCCATGATCTCATTGAATGGTGGAGCAGGCTCAAATGGCCGAATGGCCTACTCCTGCTCCTATTTCTTATGTTCTTATGTCTTTTGCACTTGAGTGCTGGGCTCCACCATTATTGAGGATGGGGATATTCATGGAGACTTCTCCTCATCCCGTTAGTTTTTTAATGGTCCACCACCATTCACGACTGGATGTGGCAGGACTGCAGAGCTTTGATCTGATGCGTTGGTTGTGGGATCGCTTAGGTCTGCCTATAGCATGCTGCTTCTGCTGTTTAGCATGCATGTAGTCTTGTGTTGCAGCTTTCCCAGGTTGGCACCTCATTTTTAGGTATGCCTGGTGCCGCTCCTGGCATGCCCTTCTATATGCCTCATTGAACCAGGGTTGGTCCCCTGGCTTGATGATAATGGTAGAGTGAGGGATATGCCAGGCCGTGAGGTTACACACTGTGGTGGAGTACAATTCTGCTGCTGCTGATGGCCCACAGCGCCTCATGGATGCCCAGTTTTGAGCTGCTAGATCTGTCCTGAATCTATCCCATTTAGCATGGTGGTAGTGTAACACAACACGATGGAGGGTGTCCTCAGTGTGAAGATGGGACTTTGTCTCCACAAGGACTGTTCGTTGGTCACTGTTTCCAATACTGTCATGGACAGATGCATCTGCGACAGACAGCTTGGTGAGGACGAGGTCAATTAGGTTTTTCCCTTGTATTGGTTTTCTGACCACCTGCCACAGGCCCAGCCTGGCAGCTATGTCCTTCAGGGCTCGGCCAGCTCAGTCAGTAGTGGCGCTACCAACCCACTCTTGTTGATGGACATTGAAGTCCCGCACCCAGAGTACATTCTGTGCCCTTTTGCTACCCAAAGTGCTTCTTCTAAGTGGTATTCAACATGGAAGAGTACTGATTCATCAGCTGAGGGAGGGTGGTAGGTGGTAATCAGCAGGATGTTTCCTTGCCCATGCTTGACCTGAACCCATAAGACTTCATGAGGTCTGGAGTCAATATTGAGAACTCCTAGGGCCACATAAATGCAAGTAGTTGTTCTTAACATAGCATTCGAATAACATTATTTGAAGAATAATGCTTATGTTTTCTTTTTTTAAACTAATTTTTGAGAAGTTTTTTGAACTGTTGGCACCAGTGAATGGAATATTTTCCAATTTTAACACCCGGTGTCAACATTAAGCACTACAAGGTCAGATAAAGCTCTGGTTTGCCCCAACAATGTGCTTAGTATCAACTTCAATGCACCTGTGTGACATTTTTCCATTTTCTACACCAGCCATCCTGTAGTTTTTTAAATGAGATTGACAGTTTAATTACTATTTAGAAGTACTTTTGTGCTGTGAGCCCATGCCTATTAGAACTGGATTTAGACAGCCCAAATAGGATCCTTACAGCCAGCAGAGTTTCATCCCATGAGTCTAAGCTGGATTTGAAACCATGTCTAGAAAATGAAAGGACAGTGAATTAGCCTGCTGGACTATCCAGTCCATGTTTTACTTTAAACTTTAATGGACAAATAATTATTTTAGTATAATGGTGATAAAGCTGCTTTCTGACCACTATTTTGATGCAGCTAAGTTTTGTTCACTTTTTCATTGGTTAAATGATTAACATAATGATGCTCAAACAAGTATTTTTTTTTTTTATTCATTCAGGTCCAAGTCCAACACAAGCTAAAATTGGTCGTACTTTTGTAAATCCTGAATTATTTTCAAATCTATTGGCAAGAGTCTCCAGGTATAAGCAGAAACTAGAGCAGCATCTTTTAAAACTCGAATACCAGCACCATCATAAGATGCAAAGGAAGGAGGTGTTTCAGAAATTTCAAGAAGACATAAATCTAGATATGGTGAGTTAATTTGGTTTGGCATTTTATGCTCAGTATATAATCATTATTATATCTTGTATATTTTGTCTCCAATGCAGAAATTAATGTTTCTATACAAACAAATGCATATTGTCTCTATTTGTACTGTTTTACTATGCTGGAAATATACCATTGCATTTTATATTATTACTACTGCAGAACACTAGTACCATATGATTTTTTTTAATTGAACGATGAGTGTTTGAACACAAACTTTCCTTAAGCTGTATATTGCTGATGTATACAAGTTGGTGTCATTTTTACAATTAAATCTAGCAATTTTATGTTTGGAATGATAAAGAAGTGATAAAATATTATTGCAGTTCAAATACGTTGTTGGAAATTGGCAAAAAGGTTACCATTTTAGACAAAACAGCCATATTCACCTCCCCAGAAATCTCTATGTTCAGGTCTTTTTGGATAACTATGATTTTCAGGGCACAGCAAACTATAACTGTGCAGGATGCACGCTCTGGGGCATAAACGCACAGTCCCTCCTTCTGTGACAAGGCAGCAAACGTATCCCTTCAGACCACGATAGTTCTCTGTGAACCCTGGTAAAAGCATGTGCCACATTGTAGTGGTCCTCGGCTGCTGTTTTTCAACTCCTAGAGGGATTATTATCCATGGCAGCAAGTGATATGCTTCACCACCCATAAGCCATCCATTCATTTGAATATCTTTGTTGAAGAGCTCAGGGATAGTAGAATTTCTGAGGATAAATGCATTTTCTAACAAATCTGGCATTAATGTAGAGGGTTATTTGCATGTAGTCACACACAATCTGGTCATTTTGCAAGTGGTACCCCTTTTTATTAAGAAAGTTGAGGGAGTTCACAGTGCTATGTGGGTGCCTTCTATTGCACTCTGCACTTTAAGGAACTCAGCAATACAATAAATCTGTATGCCCCTATGACTGTCTTACTGTAATGCGAATTGGATGAATTCCCTGACATTCCTAAGTGTGTCAGTTACCAGGTGAATGAATGCCTGTACAATAACCTGTGTGCTATACAGATGCTCCGTGGCTGCTTGAAATTACTCAATGCATAAAAGTTGAGTATGATCATCACTTTCCCAGCCACAGTCTGGGCAGATGAACTTGGCTGCAGGCCTTCATGCAGCAGTTGGCATAACTCCCCTAGCACAGACGGAGGCCTTTCAGCCCACCATGCCTGCATTGGCTCTTTGAAAGAGCTATCCAGTTAGTCCCGCTCCCCAGCTTTTTCCCAATAACACTGCAAATTAGTCCAATTGCCTATTGAAAGTTACTATGGCATCTGATTCCATCATACTTTTGGGTAGTGCGTTCCAGATCTTAACAACGCTCTGTGTGAATAAATTTCTATTTTCCCCTCTAGTTCTTTTGCTAATTATTTTAAATCTATGACCTCTGGTTACCGATCCACTTGCCAGCAGAAGTAGTTTCTCTGTACATGCTCTATCAAAACCCCTCATAATTTTGTATATCTCTATTAGGTCTTCCCTTAACCTTCTCAGCTCTAAAGAGAATAATGTCAACTCCTCCAATCTCTCCACAAAACTGAACTCCCTCATCCCTGGTATCATCCTTGTAAACCTTCTCTGTACCCTCTCCAGGGCAGCGACATCCTTCCTAAAGCGTGGTGCCCAGAATTGTACACAATACTCCAGCTGAGGCCTAATCAGTAATTTATAAAGGTTTAGCATGATTTCCTTGTTTTTATATTCAATGTCCCTATTTACAAAACCAAGTACCCCATATGCTTTCTTAAGCCACCTTATCAAAACTTGCCCTGCCACCTTCAAGGATTTGTGAATATGCACCCCAGATCCCTCTTACTCTTGCCACCCCTCCACCTCAAAATACAGGAAACTTTCTGGTATCCGGCACGGACGGGACCGACATGTTGCCGGTTCATCAACAATTCCGGATAACCGAACGCTATAGTAAAAGATACGGAGCTCAGAGCTCCGTATAAAGCAACAAACCCTCAGCTTCAAAACAATCGGCACAAGTTGCAAGCGTCTCTGTAGCTTAGCAACAGCTTCAGCTACACCCTTGCAAAGCAACAAATAGAGTAAAAAAAGTAACTAAAAGTAAAAAAAGTTACCTGAACCGACTCCTGAATTTTGCCGGTGGATAGAGCGTTCCGGTTATTTAGGGGCCGGTTAATCAAAAGTTTCCTGTAGTACCATTTAGATTATACTGCCTCTCTATGTTGTTTCTCCCAAAATTCATCACTTCACACTTAGCTGCATTAAATTGCATCAGCCATGTGTCTGCCCATTTCTCCAGTCTGCCTGTCCTCCTGAAGTCTGCTACTATCCTGGCTATTTCTTATTAACCCATGTTTCTCCAAATGAGAATTAATTTTGTCCTCGACAATGGTCTCTAGTAATTTTCCCACCACTCACGTTAGACTGACTGACCTATAGGTACCAGGTTTATCCCTCTGCCCGTTTTTGAACAGGGGTGTAACATTTGCAATCTACTAGTCCTCTGGCACCACTCCCATATCCAAGGAGGATTGAAAGATTGTGGTCAAAGCTTCTTCTCTCTGCACCCTAGCTTCCCTCAACAACCTAGGATGCATCCCATCTGGACCGGGTAGCATGTTAACTTTGAGTGATGCCAACCTATTTAGTACCTCCTCTCTATATATTTTTATCCTAGCCGATATCTCTACTCCCCTCTACTGCAGCATTAATTTCATTCTCTTTTTTTGTGAAGATAGATGCAAAATACTCATTCAGTACCTCAGTCATGCCCTCTGCCTTCACAAGAAGATTTCTTTTTTTTGTCCCTAGTTGGACCCACCATTCCTAATGAGATCTTCATATGATCTGCATGGCTTGTAAGTTCTTTGGGGTGGGTGTAATATCTTATAGGGTGCATTATCCTCAAATGCTATTTCATTCTCCTGTCCTCCATGTTATACTGCTCCTTCTCCATTAAAATTGCAAATGTACTGGCCTCGCTAGACGTGCTCCTATCTAGTTATCCAGCAAGTTAAACACTCATTCAAATAATTCCACGTGAAGCCGTTTCGCTGTTTTGAAGCTTTACTTGAACAAATTTGTGAAACTGTAAACAAAGACAAAGTATGTTTTGTACATAAAACTGAGTACTATACATTCGATATTACATAAGATATAAACATATTTACAACAGTAGAATAGACTAATTGTATAACTAACTAACATTTGGACTGTACTTCTGTAAATATCAAATATTAACCTTTTATAAACATAGTGTTATCAAAATACTACGCTGACAAAAGTTACTATCATGCTAACAGACAAAGATACTCACAGATATTGCGCCTGGCCTAACATATGAGATCAGATTACATTGGATTGAGAATCCCTCATGGCAGATTCTCCATTGCTCTGCTAGGTTCTTTCTGGAATTCTACTTCCTGGATCAAACAGGAAGAAAGGTAGAAAGGTCAAAGGACCTCTGCTACATACAAACACTGCTAACACAATAACCACCACCAGAGGGTGCTATCTGCATGTAAAATTTCCGTAATGTCCAGAACACTCCCCGTCTGGGGTCGTTAACGACTCCACATAGTCCGAACTCTACTTGTCACTGGAGTCCTCTGGCGACAGAAGAAGAACCACCTCAGAGACGGTCCATCGGTGTCGATGATAGGATGCAGCTTCCGTAGACTGCTGTGAGGGGGTAGGTTGCGTTCTGCTGCTATGCATAGTTCCAATCTGGGTATGGTGAGGTCTGGCTGGGGCGCCAACTTGCCCCCATCAAAGACGAAGCCGATTTTGCTTTGTCCATCTTGAGTGGTGACCTTCAGATAAGCCACACTTGCAATGGCCTCAGCGGATGCGTCTGCAAAGACACAAAGCTCTTTGAATTGGGCATTTAAGGGAGAGAAAGACGAATAGCAGCAAGGTATTCGGATCTCCTGTAAGTCTTGGAGTGAGTCTCTCCATCTGTCCCACTCTGCTTCCATCTCTTCAGGAAGAGGTGAATCCCACTCTTCAGCGCGTGTGGAGAGTTCCCTGAGGAGCAGCCTGCCTTGTATGGTGACAGGGGCTAAGAAGCCGAGAGGGTCGTATAGGCTGTTGACTGTAGAGAGCACTCCTCTACGTGTGAAGGGTTTCTTGGCATCTAAGACTTGGAATGTGAACGTGTCTGTTGCTATGTTCCAAGACACTCCTAGGCTACGCTGTAAGGGGAGGTCATCAGTAAAGAGGTCTAGATCCTTGACGTCCTTAGCACGATCTTCAGGGGGGAATGCCTCCATCACTGCTGGTCTGTTGGAGGCTATCTTGTGTAGCCTGAGGTTGGATAGTGCGAGCAGTTCCTGAGCTCGTCCGAGGGTACTGATGGCCTCTGCTTCGGTCAGGAATGACTTCAGTGCGTCGTCGACATAGAACTCTCGTTCGATGAACCCTCTCACATCACTGCCAAAGTCGTCGTCTTCCTTGGCAGCCCTCCTCAGTCCGTATATAGCGACAGCAGGGGACGGGCTATTCCCAAAGACATGGACATGCATTCTGTAGTCCACAATGTCTCTATTGGGGTCGTTGTCCCGATACCACAGGAAGCAGAGGAAGTCTCTGTGGTCTTCTCTCACCACAAAGCAATGAAACATGTGCTGGATATCAGCAGTGATGGCAACGGGCCCTTTCCTGAATCTCATGAGTACTCCCAAGAGGCTATTGTTAAGATTGGGCCCTGTGAGTAGTACATCGTTGAGAGAGACTCCCTGATATGGTGCACTGGAGTCAAACACCACGCGGATCTGACTACTGCATGGGGTAAGGTAGCTTGGACGACCATTCTCCAAGATGGAAGTCTTGAGTGTGCTCACCTGAGATGGCTTGTGAGCGCCCTTGAGGCACACATCTCCAACAACGACCCAGCCGAGGTCTAGCCTTTGTGCGAAAGGGGCGTCATGTGGACCGTTGATATGTTTCCTTATCTTATGTACCCTCAGGATGTCCCTTCCCAACAACAGAAGTATGCCTGCATCTGGATCAAGAGGTGGGATCTCGTCTGCAATGCGTCTCAGATGACGTGATGACAAGCTGCATTCTGAGTGGGAATCTCAGAACGGTTGTCGGGGACTTGATTACATTCGATGAGTGTCGGAAGGGGGAGGCTAATCTTCCCGTCAGCTGACTCAACAACATAACCGCAAGCCCTCCTGCCAGCTGTCTCTGAAAGTCCAGCACACGTCTTCAGCGTGTAAGGCGACGGACTTCCTTTGACCTTGAAGATGTTGAAGAACTCGGATCTTGCTAGAGAACGATTGCTTTGTTCATCTAGTATGGCATACATCTTTTCAGATTCCTGGCGACATCCTACAGGGTACACATTAGCGAGGCATATCTTGGAGCATGCTCTTGCGCTCACTCCTTCTCCACACACCTCGGTGCACTTGGATGTAATCTCCGGACCGGCAGCTCCCTCTCTCTCCCCGCCGTGCTCTGAGGCAGGAGGAGGCGACTCTGACTTCCAAGGAGCTGGGCCTGGGTGGAGTGCTGAAATGTGCCGATCACTTTCACATTCTGTGCATTTCGCATCTACCTTGCAGTTCTTGGCGAGATGGCTCGTGGAAGAGCAGCACTTGAAACATATAGAGTTCTCTTTGAGGTATTGTTTCCGATCTTCCAGAGACATCTCCCTGAAGCCTCTGCACTTCTTTAAAGGATGGGGCTTGTTGTGGAGTGGGCATTGTTTGCTCATATCCTCAGGTTTCTTCTGCACCTTTGTGTTCTCAGTTGAAGACACTTGCATTTTGTGGACAGATATTGGTGTCTTTCCATGTCTGTCAAACTTGTCTCTTCTGGCAAGTGCTGGGTGGGAGGAGAAGAGGTTGAAACTGGGGTCGTTCCTGGATTTGGCTTCTTTACGGATGAATTTGGCGAACGCAGAGAATGGTGGGAAGGCCACGTTGTGCTTTAGCTTGAACTCTGATCCAAACGTTATCCACTTCTCCTGCAGGTTAGATGGAAGCTTCTCAACGATGGGACTTACCCCTCTGGCAGTGTCTAAGTACGATAGACCGGGTAGGTAGCCGTCCTGCTTTGCGGCTTCGAGTTCCGACAGCAGATCTCCAAGGTCGCGGAGCTTCTGGGGTTCCTTACTCGTCAACCTCGGAAAGTTCTCCAACCTGTCAAAGAGAGCCCTTTCAATGGCTTCGGGCGAGCCGTAGCTTTCTTCCAGCCTCGCCCAAGCCATCTTCAACCCAGCTGGCAGACGTCCCACATTGGCCGCTTTTATCCTGCATGCCTGTCCGGCGGACTCTGGGCCGAGCCATTTGCTAAGGAGGCCGAGCTCTTCTCCTGCCGACAGGTCTAAGCCCGATATGGCATCGTGGAAGCAGGACTTCCAAGCCCGATAATTCTCTGGCCTGTCATCAAACTTGGTTAACCCTGTAGTCACCAGCTGGGTGCGTGCAAGGTATTTGGCAAGGTCGTAGGTGCTGGGACCTGTGCCAGGGTTGCCTTGGCTAGGGGCTCTGTTGGGGCTCTCAAGGAAACGAGAGGGGATTTGCTGCTAACTTTCTCTATTCAGCGTTCTATTCCTCTGCACCGTGTCTTCCGTCCTGCTGGGGGAGACTCTGCGGCTTGAGGCACGCTGTCTACTTTGACCTTGGTTGGTAACTTGTGGCATGTTATATGAAGTGCTTGCGTCTGTAGAGATGTGCGGGCCTTCATCCCTTTCTCTTGTAAACTGTATGTCGGCATGGTCGCTCACGTAGTCTATGGTGCGCTGTCGTCGACTCTGCCACGATACGGGAATTAAAGGTTTGTAAGCTGTCTCGGGATCAGCTCCCTCCAAAATTGCCTTGAATACTTGTGTCTCAGCTAATGCAGCATCTATCTCTTTTTGTTGCTGCAGAGCTTCTAATGTGGCTTGGAGACGGGCCTGTTCAGCTTGGCGTTCAACTTGGTGACGGGCCTGTTCGGCTTGGAATCCGGCCTGTTCAGCTTGGAATCGGGCCTGTTCAGCTTGGAGTCGGGCCTGTTCGGCTTGGGGTTCAGCTTGGAGACGGGCCTGCCTTACTTTTATTTCTATTTCACTCTTCGCATGCGCAGCTCTGGCTTGAGCTGCTACTAGCTTAGCCCATGCTCTGGCAATGGTCACGCTTACTCTAGAACCACCTGATGACCGTGAACCAGCTTGCGATCTGACGTAACCGGAGCTTATAGACTGATTGTCAACTTCTACAGTTTTGTCTGCCTGTTTAAGGTCTTCTCCTCGCTGCAAAGCATTTTCGTTATTATCTTCTGACATGTTGATGTGAGGTAGATGTGCTCTACAAGGTTAAGGCTTACACTGGGTTCCTCCTGCTCCGCTCTTCACAGCTAGCCATATTGCTATCTTTTCACTGTACTGGCTTCGCTAGACGTGCTCCTATCTAGTTATCCAGCAAGTTAAACACTCATTCAAATAATTGCTCGTGAAGCCGTTTCACTGTCTTGAAGCTTTACTTGAACAAATTTGTGAAACTGTAAACAAAGACAAAGTATGTTTTGTACATAAAACTGAGTACTATACATTCGATATTACATAAGATATAAACATATTTACAACAGTAGAATAGACTAATTGTATAACTAACTAACATTTGGACTGTACTTCTGTAACCTTTTATAAACATAGTGTTGTAGGAGTCTACGTACTCCTAGCAAAAAATACTGAACTCGGAGAGGTTCAACAGAAAAGGTTTAATTGTTGAGGCTGCATGCTGAACACAAAATGGAGTCAGAGACTACACAAAGTACAACTCTCTTTTTTCAGTGCACAGCTTCGACTGCTCCTCCCCCGCTCTGGGATTAACTATGTTGCAGATCGAGTTTCTTAAAGGTGTGATCCTTCTTAAAGGCATGATGCCTGATTTATAGTCTACGGACCGGAAAGCGGATTGTGTCCGTTCTGTGATCGGTACGCCACACAGCTCCCCCCAGAATCAGCTAGTAGGGAGTGTACGAACCGGCGTGGCGGCTTGATGGCACGGCCGGAACGGCTCTTGTCGGTTGGTGTCGGGAGCGGGGTGGTCGGACGCGTCGGGCTCTTAGGCGGTCTGCCCCGCGGTGGGGGTTGGCCCACTTGAACGGGTTCGTCGGGCTCTAGGTGCGCCAGCTCGAGCCGGTCGACCGACACCTTGTCAGTTCTGCCGCCCACTTCGAGGAGGAAGAACTTGTTCCCCGTCTGGAGTACCTTGTAGGGTCTGTCGTATGGGGGCCGTAGAGGTCCTCGGTGGGCGTCATGGCGCACAAAAACAAATTTGGCCATGTGCAGGCTAGGTGGTACGCAGGTTGCTGGTTCGCCGTGCCGGCCGGTGGGTACCGGAGCGAACTGTTGTGCTCGGTTGGCGAAAGCGCGGCGTTGCTGGTCAGCCGACCAGGGGGTCGTGGCAGTGGGCAGGAACTCTCCGGGTACGCGCAGCGGCTGGCCGTACACGAGTTCCGCCGCCGAGGCTTGCAGGTCTTCTTTGACCGCGGAGCGTAGGCCGAGTAGCACCCATGGGAGGCGGTCGATCCAAGCCTCGTCCTCGAGGCTGGCGCGGAGGGACGCCTTCATGGACCTGTGGAATCGCTCGCACAGTCCGTTGGCTTGGGGGTGGTAAGCCGTGGTGCGGTGAACGGCCACCCCGAGGTTTCGGGCGATGGCGGCCCACAGATCAGAGGTGAACTGCGGGCCTCTATCCGACGTCATGTCGGAGGGGACGCCGAACCGAGCGACCCAGGTACCGATGGATGCCCTTGCGATGTCGGCGGCGGCAGTGGACATCAGTGGAATGGCCTCGGGCCAGCAGGTGGTACGGTCCACGATTGTCAGCAGGTGCGTGTGACCTTGTGATGGCGGCAGGGGGCCGACGAGGTCGATGTGGACGTGGTCGAACCTTCTTTCTGGCACGGTGAACTCCTCGAGTGGGGCTTTGACGTGTTGGTGGATTTTGGCATGCTGGCAAGCTATGCAGGATCTGGCCCAGACGTGCACATCTTTGCGCAGGCCGCGCCAGACAAATCAGTTGGCCACCAGTCTAATGGACGCGCGGGTGCCGGGGTGTGAGAGGCCGTGGACGATGTCGAACACCCGTTTTCGCCAGGATGCCGGGACTACGGGGCGGGGTTGCGCCAAGGAGGTGTCGCATTTGACTGTGACGGCGGACGGGCCGCAGGCGACGTCGGTCAGTCGCAGCCCTGGGAGGGTTGTGGGCGTGGAGAGCAGATCGGGGTCGGTGCGTTGCTCCGCTGCCAGTTGAGCAGAGTCCACTGCCAGGTAGGCGCCATGGACGGCGGGGCGGGATAGGCAGTCGGCCACCACGTTGTCTCGACCGGAGACGTGCCGGATGTCCGTGGTGAATTCAGACACCGCGGCGAGCTGGCGTTGTTGCCTGGCTGATTTCGCCATCGCAAATGTCAGGGGTTTGTGGTCGACAAACGCGGTGAAGGGGCGGCCCTCCAGAAGAAAACTAAAATGGCTGACTGCCAGGTACAGTGCGAGGAGCTCGCGGTCAAAGGCGCTGTATTTGGCCTCCGGGGGGCGCAGTTGGCGGCTGAAAAAGGCCAGCGGTTGCCAGGCCCCGTCGACCCACTGTTCGTACACGGCGCCGACCGCGTGGTCGGAGGCGTCCGTGGTGAGGGCCACCCTGGCGTTGGGCTGAGGGTGAGCAAGCATGGTGGCGTCGGCGAGCGCCTTTTTGGTCGAGTCGAAAGCGGTCAACATGTCCGCCGACCACTCGATCGCCATTCTGTCTTTCTTACCCCGGAGGGCTTCGTATAGGGGCCGCATGAGGGAGGCCGCTCCGGGAATGAAGCGGTTGTAAAAGTTGATCATCCCCAAGAACTCCTGGAGGCCTTTGGTGGTAGTAGGCCGGGGGAACTGCTGGACGGCTTGCACCTTGGCGGGCAGGGGAATGGCTCTGTCCTGCGTGATGTGGTGGCCGAGGAATTCGATCCTGCTGAGGCCGAATTGGCACTTGGCTGGGCTGATGATGAGCCCGTGCTCACTGAGCCACTGGAACAGGGTGCGGAGGTGCTCGATGTGTTCCTGCTTGGAGGAACTAGCTATCAGGATGTCATCCAGGTAGACAAAGAGGAACTTCAGGTCCCGGAGGACCGAGTCCATGAGCCGCTGGAAGGCCTGGGCCGCGTTTTTGAGGCCGAAGGGCATTCGGAGGAACTCGAATAGCCCAAAAGGGGTGATTATGGCCGTCTTGGGAACGTCCGTGGGGTGGACTGGCACCTGATGGTAACCGCGCACCAGGTCGACTTTGGAGAAGACTGAGCGGCCGGCCAGTCTAGCCGAGAAGTCTTGAATGTGCGGTATGGGGTACCGATCCGGCGTGGTGGCGTTGTTTAGGCGCCGGTAGTCCCCGCAGGGGCGCCATCCCCCGTCGGGTTTGGTGACGATGTGGAGTGGGGAGGCCATGGGGCTGTTGGAGCGGCGGATGATGCCGAGCTGTTCCATTGTGGCGAACTCGGCCCGCGCGATCTCCAGCTTGGCCGGGTCCAGCCAGCGGGCGTGGGCATACACCGGTGGGCCTGTGGTGGGGATGAAGTGTTCTACCCCGTGCTTAGCAACCTTCGCGGAGAAGGTCACAGGATCACAGGAATCACAGGAACCCCACAGTGCAGATAGAGGCCATTTCGGCCCATCGAGCCTGCACCGACACATATCCCACCCTATCCCCACGTATTTAATCCCCCTAACACTAAGGGTCAATTTATCATAGCCAGTCAACCTAACCCGCACATCTTTGGACTGTGGGAGGAAACCGGAGCACCCGGAGGAAACCCACGCAAACACGGGGAGAATGTGCAAACTCCACACAGACAGTCGCCCGAGGCCGGATTCGAACCCGGGTCCCTGGCGCTGTGAGGCAACAGTGCTAACCACTATGCCACCGTGCGACCATCGTGTAGGCCAGTGTGGGGGCAGTTGGAAACGTGCAGGGATGGCTGCAGCGGCGTGCCCGTGTGCCGAACTGGGTATAGAAGTAGCAGTAGCCCTGGGTCGGAGGGCTTGGGGGATGTGGGGGCCTCGTGGCCGAGCTGTGTGGCCGCGCGATAGACGGTGGAGCGCGCGCCGACGCTGCGGAGGCCAGGTCGGGGGTGACGGCATGGTTGGAGCTGGTGGACAGGAGCTTATCGGCTTCGTCGGCCAGGGCCTCGAGGTCCGTGAGGCTGGACGCCACGATCGCCGGGCGGATGCTCGGAGGTAGTTGGCGGATAAAGAGCGTGCGCAAGAGGGAGCCGGGCGGTTTCTCGTCGGTCAGAGCAAGCATGTGTGAGAGCAAGTCTGACGGCGTGGAGTCACCGAGGCCCGGGAGGTCGAGGAGGTGGCAGTTGCACACAAATTGGGAGGCTGTGAATTTTTTAATGAGCACGGCCTTGAGATGTGCGTACTTGCCTTCCTCCGGAGGGTTTTGTGGTGTTGTCCAGACTTTCGTGATTGTGGAGCTGCCCAGGGAGGCGAGGAGGTAGTCGTACATCGTTGCGTTGGCGGTGATGCCGCGGAGTCAGAATTGCGATTCGGCTTGAAGGAACCAGGCGGTGGCCAGGTTCTCCCAGAACTCCGGCAGCTTCACAGAAACTGCGTTTGTGTCAGCCATGGTTACGCTTAGGAGTCGTCCTGAACGTCGGGGTCACCAATGTAGGAGTCTACGTACTCCTAGCAAAAAATACTGAACTCAGAGAGGTTCAACAGAAAAGGTTTAATTGTTGAGGCTGCATGCTGAACACAAAATGGAGTCAGAGACTACACAAAGTACAACTCTCTTTTTTCAGTGCACAGCTTCGACTGTTCCTCCCCCGCTCTGGGCTTAACTATGCTGCAGATCGAGTTTCTTAAAGGTGTGATCCTCCTTAAAGGCATGACGCCTGATTTATAGTCTACGGACCGGAAAGCGGATTGTGTCCGTTCTGTGATCGGTATGCCACAGTGTTATCAAAATACTGCGCTGACAAAGTTACTACCATGCTAACAGACAAAGATACTCACAGATATTGCGCCTGGCCTAACATATGAGATCAGATTACATTGGATTGAGAATCCCTCATGGCAGATTCTCCATTGCTCTGCTAGATTCTTTCTGGAATTCTACTTCCGGGTCAAACAGGAAGAAAGGTAGAAAGGTCAAAGGACCTCTGCTACGTACAAACACTGCTAACACAATAACCACCACCAGAGGGTGCTATCTGCATGTAAAATGTCCGTAATGTCCAGAACAGCAAACAATGGAATAACCATTGGGAATCCCATACATGGTACGCAGAACCTCTTACTGTGGGTGAGGGCAATAATATCTCAGTAATCTCATAGCCCCTCAGGCAGTCAGAAGCAAGTCTACATCTATCCAAGTGCAAGGTACTAAAAAAAACACTTTAAAAGCTGTTCTGTAACATAAGCAATCTATTTTGAAAGTTTCTTCAGGCTGTAGTCTTCAAAATAAAGCACTTTTGCTAGTCCCAGCTGAAATAGGAGGCAAAAATAAAACCATCAATCATGAAGTTCAACAAAATAGAAATCAAAATTATACAGTCAACAATAGCTCCCAATATATGAAAGAAGAAAGCCAATCAATCAAATTGGATACATAGTATTCAAAGCTATTGATTTCCAGTTTTTATGGAAAATGAAGAGTCATGGAATTCAATTCCGAATACCATGCAATAAAAAACATAATTTGTCACTGTAAGTCAGGCCCTGAGAATAATGCATTGTGCGTTATATTGCATTACATGGGAGATTAGCAAATACCAAATGTTTTGTTTAAGATATAATTGTTTTAATTTACTGTTTTATATTCAAATTAAAAGAGAACAAAAACTACTACAGGAAATGAATGCAGGCTGGATGCAGACTTCTCCAGTATTATCAAATCCATGGAAGATTACCTGAATCCTGTTTTGTCACAGTTGGACTTCTCATTTGTTCCGTAAGTACTTGTAATGTATAGAAGTTATGCCTTTTCCCTGTAACAGCCAGTAAAATAAATCTGAAGCTCACTGCTGCCCTGATTATGTGGTATGATACTGCTTCTTGCCTAAGGACATGGTACACAAGCAAAAGGTTCATGGTTATCATGAACCCCACTGGTAAAATGTGAAATGGTAAGCCAAATACAGTAAAGAAGCAAGGAATTGTTGCTTAATAAAAGTTTTAAGAGTATCTACTATAGTCCAGAGGTTACACTTTACATAAACACCAGCAAATTGTAACTGAACTGACTCTATATCAGGGAAATAGAAACTTATGTGTATCTTTCAGTAGTTTGGTATGGAGTCTCTTAACCATCGCAATGGGTTTCCACGCCTGCCACATACCTGTGTGATCAAGAACAAAATGATTTTCTGGTGCATCTCTGAATTTTTGTGGGTGAGTGAACAAATAAGGTCACCTAAGAGGCCCTAATCCAAAAATCTGTGGGGGCAAGGTTTTGCTCTACATGCTAGAATGAACCCGCCGGGAACCTCTGGCTGGTGTATGCAGGTTGAGGAGTAGGCTTCTTAATATTAATAATCTGGGCGGGTATCCATACCACTAGGGGCTTGTCTCAGGCACCCAGCAGTGGGGAGGCAACAAAATACATTGTTGGCAGCCGCACTGGGGTGCACCCCCTCTTTCCCGGAACCATGACCATTGAGCTCCAGTCGGCCCCTTTTATAAATACTTGATGAAACATTTTTAAAATCGTTGGGGGTCCAGGCCACCACCCCGACCTATAACCCCAGGTGGGTTTCATATATGCTGGATGGAGACCAATGTGCCTGCTTTCACTGGTGGGTTCCCAGGCTGGGGACATGAAGACTCCTAGGCTGGGAGTTCCTTCCCCCGGCCATGCCACCTCTGTCATTAGTGATCTTGTTTGAAGCGGGTGGAGGCACCACTGCAAACAGGGCCACATGGAAATTAATGGGCAAGTTGGGACCTGGCATATCTAGGCCACAGCCTAATTTTCAGTGCTTCTGCCACACTCCTGTTGGGCCATGGATTTTCAGGACTTCTATAATGATTGTCAGTCAATGATTGTGTAAAAAAATTATCCATGTAAAATAAAGAATTTATCCCGATCAAAAGAGAACAGATTTCTACTCAAGGTAAAAGGTTGGTGCTGTGCTATATAATAAAACAAAGGGTATTAAATGGATTCCTAAATCAGGGGAATTTCAAGGTGGTCACATTATAACAAATTATACACGAGTGTGCTCAAGGGAATGGTTAGTCCTGTAGACCTAATGTATGCAGCCTTACACGTTGCCATCACCAGTTTCTTCAAGTTCAATTTGAGGAGCAAACTTATCAGTACAGTACAAGTTTCTCAGCGTTAGCTTCTCTTCAGTGCTGAGAGTTTTCAGAAAGTGTCTTTTGTGGTCATAGCGCATCACAGGGTGCAGCATGTCCACACATATCCATACTCTGGATGATTGTTCTATCAGAACCCCTTGCTTGAAACATACTAACTCAGCTATGCACCAGACACTCGATATGGTTTGAGAGCTGCAATTCGTGGTCAACTATGGGAATTCCCACCTGCAAGCGAAACAGAAAATAATATTTATAGGGCAGAAGGGTTTTATGTCTTCAGACTGGTTTACAGTTCTTGAGACTCTGAAAACCCCCTTTGGGGGAAAGGGTTGTGGATCCCAGCAAAAGATTACTTTAGGTCTGATAACAGCAGGCATCTTTAGTTCCCAATGCCTGACATTTTATGTGACCATTTTGGGTGAACGTACAAAGCTAGTGGTTCCTCTACAAAGCTTCCCTTTCCCAACCTGCAAGTATTTTCCCTACATTACAATAGTGACTACACTTCAAAGTACTTCTTTGGCTTTGGGATATCCTAAGGCCGTGCAAGGTGCTATGTAGATGTAATTTCTTTCTTTCTTTACTGTCTGTCTGTCTGTCATCCTGTCGCTCCACCTTTTATTATCGTAAAGACGCACTTTTGTTTATAGGTGACTAAAGGTCCATTCATAGGCATGGTTGGTGACACAGGACCCTAGGAGAATATCTAACAGAAAACTCCAAAAGCTTAATGGTCACTCAGTTTCATTTAGGTGAAGAAAGTCTTCCATCAGTTTATTTAATGCCACACAAGCCAGACTGGAATATTGTTTCCACTAAGTAGATAATCTCAGAGTCCTAGCTATATCTCTTGCACAGAGCAATTTAGAAGACTTGACAGCGATTACTTTCCTGTGCAAAAACCTAAGACAAACTGGTGACTAAGCAGCAGATAGCCAAATGCATGGTTTAGTACATCTACGTTGAAACCAATCAAGGTAGGCTGATTTACTATGATGTGTGGCAGATGGATATCTTTTGAAGATAAATTTTAATTATGTATGGTTTTTAGTCAGCAGGCTTCTTTAGCAGCAGGCACGGATTCAGGGAAATCAAAATCCAAAAAGAAAGAGGAAAAACCAGTGGGTGGAAAGTCAACTCCAGGTATGAGATAAGTAACTAGAGAAGAATTTCATTGACAAGCTGTAAAGTGATTAACCTTGGGTTATATTAATCTAAATAAGAAATAAAGAAATCAGATTGTATGTTAAAATAATTTCATCTGGATTTGCTATGTAGTTTCTTCATAAACATTTTGAAATTGCACTTATATCATTGGAAGCTCTTTCTTTTAACTAGCAGTGCTACACAAAGCAACAAAACAATTTATTTCAAAAGCAAAATACTGCGGATGCTGGCAATCTAAAATAACAACAGAAAGTGCTGGAAACACTCAACACGTCAGGCAGCATCGAGGAGAGAGAAACAGAGTCAACGGGGGCGATTTTCTCAGCCCCGAGGAGGCGGGTATGGAGGCGGGGCTGCCAGGAATATGGCAGAATTTGGGGGGGGGGGTGGTAAACGCCTCCATGCCATCTTCCCAGGAGGCGGGTAGCCGTCCTGCGCCGGGTCCCATCTCCTTGGAGGCGGGAAGGGATTAAAGCCTATTAACTGCCTGTTAACAGGTAGTTAACAGGCAGAAAATAGGATTATCCCATTTTTGCCCTCAAGCGTGGGCTTCCCGACGGCTCTAAAACCCGCCAGCTCAGCAAGGCGAGTACTGGGTCTGCGGGGGTCGGGGGGGGGTGCAAAAGTGTGGTATGAAGGTAAGTGATGGGTGCAAGAGTGTAGAGATGAGTGTTCTAAATCTCATCATCAAGAAACTACTTATGAAATAATGCTGGATGGCCAGCTGGTGGCGCCGTCCAAGGAGTATAAATACTCGGGCGTGGGCCCAGCTTTCCAGGGACATTTTGTAAGACGAGCTAGTGAAATACAACTAGACTTCCATGTTCTGAAACAAGTTGATTAAAGCCTTACTTTATGCTCAAACCAAGTGCGTAGTGAGTTTTATTATGTCAATGAGTATCTGAGGTAAGCCCTAAGTGTTTTTAAAAGTGTACTTACTTTTGTTTCTTCCGGCAGACTTCAGTCGGTTTCTATACGGAGAGTCTCGCACCTCCGTGTTACAGATGAGAGATGTCCGTTGCACTTTCTGTTGTTAAAACAATTTATTTGTTTCTTTAAAAAAAAAAGGAATTCACGGTCTAATTTAAATTTGCTTGCTTTAAAATCTATATTGTTCACCTCTCCCCAAGCCCCAGTTCCAGTTCCTACCTGAGATATCCTCCCTTCTTTCTTTCCTCAGCCTCTGCACCGAAAGACTCCTCATTTTCAGTGATTTCAATCTCCATCTAAGTCTCCTTGCCCTCTCTCTTCCAAATTCACTGCCCTTCTGTCCTCCCTAAATCTCTTCTTCCATATAAATTCTTCTACCCATATCCAAAACCACCCCCTTGACCTAACCATCTCCTATGGTGCCTCTACTCCCATGGTCTCAAACACGGTCAAGCCATCTGCAACCACTTGTTGTATTCCTCACCATCTACATCCCCCAACCCTCTTTCAACCCCATTTCTTTCTGTATCTACCATGGAAAATATTATTTTACCCCCAAGTTATTTATAACTGCACTCTTAAATTCCTAACTGCTTAGCTTTTGGCTTCCCATTCACCGTGATACCTCTACAGCTGTTGATCTGGTCACTTTCACTGCCCTTATCCCAAGCAAAACCTTCTCCACGTCTACTCCTGGTCACTGACGTGGAATGCCCCATCATTGCTTCCTCAAGTCCAAGGGTTGCAAACTTGAGTTTACGTGGCACTTAACTGGATTAGCCATTCATTTTCAGATTTGGCTTGACCATATCAAGCTCTACCAAACATGCTATCTGGCAAAACCACCCATTACTCTAAGGTTATCCTGGAGGGCAAAGATCCAGGTTTGTTTTCTCTATTATCAACATACCCCCTGAAACCCCTCTCCCCTGCCCCCTCCACCCTCACCTTTAGAAATAAGCGTGAGGAGCTCCTGCATTTCTTTGTCACCTAGAGAGTGACCAGATGCCTCTGCTGCTTTACCCTTTATCTCTTTCCCTTCCAAAAAAATTTCCCTCCTTTAGCCCTACCTCTTGTCTCCCTCTAATTTCTGACCCTATGCCTCCTTCAAGTGACCTACATGCTGCCTACTAGATTTCATTCCCACTAAACCCCTGACCATTCAACTTTCTTTTCTGGCCTCCCTGCTAGCTGACATTGTAAATGGTTTCCTATGCTTGAGAACTCTTCCCCCTCCCTTTCAAAGCCACCATCATTACTCCTCTCTGCAATAAGCTCATACTTCACCTGTCAACCACAAGACGCATGAACGTGTTGTCACCTCCCAGATCCGTGCCCATCTCTCCGACAGCTCCTTGTTTGAATCCTTCCAATCACAGCACCAAAACAGCCCTAATTAGTCACTAGCAACAGTCTGACTGTGACCATGGTGCATTATCGCTTCTCGATCACTCAGCAAATTTGATATGGTCGATCACACCATTCTCCTCCAAAGCATCTTTTCCATTGACCAGCTCCGAGGGACTGCTCTCACTTGGTTTCATTCCCACCTATCTAATTGTAGCTTAAACATCTACATGTATCAGCAGTCCCCCAAGGATATGGCACCCAGCTTTATGAATTCACCATGCTCTTGAGTGTCCACTGCCCCGTACCACCAAACTGTTTCCACAATATAAAGTTGTGGATGAGCTGTAATTTCCTCCAGTTAAACATTGGGAAGTCATTGTCTTCAAGTCCCACCATGAATTTTGTACTCTCATCACTGACCCCACCCTCCTCCTTGCCCACTTTTCAAACATGGACAAAAGAGCTGAATTCCAGAGATGAGGCGAGAGTGACTGCCCTTGACATCGAGGCAGCAGTTGACCGAGTGTGGCACCAAGGAGCTGTACTAAAATTGAAGTCAATGGGAATCAGAGTGAGAACTCTCCTCTGGCTGGAGTTATACCTAGCACAAAGGAAGATGGTTGTGGATGTTGGAGGAAAATCGTCACAGCCCCAGGACATCGCTGCAGGAGTTCCTCAGGGCAGTGTCCTAGGTCCATCTTCAGCTACTTCATCAATGACATTCCCTCCATCATAAGGTCAAAAGTGGAGATGTTCACTGATGATTGCACAAGTTTTTGGTTCCATTCGCAATTCCTCAGATAATGAAGCAGTCTGTGCCCGCATGCAGCAAGACCTGGACAACATCCAGGCATTGACTGATAAGTGGCAACTAACATTTATGCCGCACAAGTGCCAAGCAATGACTGTCTCCAACGAGAAAGAGTCTAAACACCTCCCCTTAACATTCAGTGGAATTACCATCATCTAATCCCCCACCATCAACATCCTGAGGGTCACCATTGGCCAGAAACTTAACTGGAACCAGCCACATAAATTCTGTGGCTACAAGAGCAGGTCAGAGGCTAGGTATTCTGCGATGAGTGACTCACCTCCTGACTCTCCAAAGCCTTTCCAGCACCTACAAGGCACAAGTCAGGAGTGTGATGGAATACGCGCCAGTTGCCTGGATGAGTGCAGCTCCAACAATACTTAAGAAGCTCAACACTGTCCAGGACAAAGCCGCCTGTTTGATCGGCACCCCATCCACCAACTTAAACATTCACTCCCTCCACCACCGGCACAATGTGGCCGCAGTGTGTACCAGATGCACTGCAGCAACTTACCAAGGTTTCTTCGACAGCGTCTCTCAAACCTGCAACCTCTAACACCTAGAAGGGCAAGGGCAGCAGGTGTTTGGGAACAGCACCACCTCCAAGTCACACACCATCCTGACTTGGAAATATGTCGGCATTCCCTCATTGTTGTTGGGTCAAAATCCTGGAACCCACTACCTAACAGCACTGTGGGAATACCTTCACCACAGGGCCTCCAGCAGTTAAAGAAGGCAGCTCACCAGCACCTTCTCAAGGGCAATTAGGAATGGGCAATAAATGCTGGCCGTGCCAGTGTCGCCCACATTCCTTGACTTAATAAATTTTAAAAAAGCTAAACTTGGCTGTTCACAACCTCAGTGTCCTTGTTGACCCTGAGCTGAGTTTCCAACCCCATATTCTCTCCATAATAAAAACCACTTACATCCACCTCTAACATTGCCCCCCAAACACCCCCCCCGACCCCCCAAACACCCCCCCCGACCCCCCAAACACACCCCCCCCAAACACGCACCCCCCCAAACACACCCCCCCGACCCCCCAAACACACCCCCACAAACACCCCCCCCGACCCCCCAAACACCCCCCCGACCCCCCAAACACACACCCCCCCCCGACCCCCCAAACACCCCCCCCCCCCCGACCCCCCAAACACACACCCGACCCCCCCAAACACACACCCCCGGGGACTCCCATTCCATATGCAGCTGAAACTATCATTTATGCTTTTGTCACCTCCCAAGTTGAATGTAATCCATTGTTCAATGAACGAGGTAATTAGCATGCTATTAACTGATTTTGTTAGGAGTCTGTTTCACTACTTAAAGCCTAGAAGAGGGCAGGCATTGTATGTTCAGGCCACTGCTATTGCACCTCTGTAAACTACTGCTACACAAAAGCTGCCTATGGTGGTTCTCCCAGTAGCTTTCCCTTAACCCCTTTGGGGAAGTGCCTAGTCTCCATTCAGCACCTTCCACCTGAAGACACAGCTGAGAGTAAGAGCTCCTCATGTGAGAATACCAGTTAAGTAACTGTGCTGTTATATTCTGTTAAACAACAAAATATGTTCAAATATCTGTTTATACAAACTACGGCCAGAATTTTCTGGCATCCATGTGGCGGGATTGGAGGCGAGTCAGGAGGGAAATTTGAAATAATTGCAGTGGGTCAGGAATCCGCCGGCATCCTGCCCCCCACGCGCCTTTCCCTCAGGCGCGTTTGCCAGTACGGCAGCGAACCGAACGACAAAGGCGGCCGAGCTAATTTCGATGATTATTAGGTACTTTTCATGCCCTTAAATGTGTTTTTTACCCTGCCTTTCCAATTTCCATGGATGACCACTGGAACCACGCAGCTGAAGAACCACGTCTTTGAACCTGAGGCGGAAGCTCAGTGGCCATTGATCCAGCTCATTAGTGCACAGTATGGAAAGCACAATAAATTTTCCCACCTGACACCTAGTAACTTTTCTAAGGCAGATGCTGTTGCTGAGTGCATTGTCAGCACAGATTTAGCTTTCTAGAGGTTGCAAGTGTTTTCAGCAAAGTTGGGATCCACTGCCACCTCATTGCTACAACCTATCACGCCATTGACAGATTGCTTCTGTCATCACTACTTGACCTGCCATCTATTGCATAAGCATGGGTGCCGTTTATACTGTCTTACCTTGGTCCTCAGAATTGGACCACGATGAGCCCCAACACCAGCAGCACCAACAACAACACCACCGACCTTCTCTTCAACCACCTGATGCAGCACAGGACAGAGGGCTGCACCGTGCCAGAGGCAATACCCCCAACACAGTGTATACAGGCAGAGGATGAGCTTCGTCAATATGTCTGAGCAGCAGTGTCAACGAAGGAACAACAGAAAATGCTGGAAAAACTCAGCAGGTCAGGCAACATCCGTGGAGAGAAATTTGAGTTGACGTTTCGGGTTGGACCCTTCTTCAAAACTGGAAAGAAAAGAAACTAGATCGGAGGCAGGGCTGCGATCGGACAAAAGAATAAAAGAAACAAAAGAAGTAAAAGAGATTAGAAGCTAGACGAGATGGTAATAGGCTGGGATTAGGTGTAAAGTGTACTGGCAGGGCAAAAGATAGCTGCCAGGTGTGAGAGAGAAACAAAAGGAAAGGGGGGGGGGAAAAGGAGTGGAACAATTACAAGAGAAAATGAAATGGGGGCCGAGCTTATGATCTGAAATTATTGAGTCCGGAAGGCTGCAGACTGCCTAATCGGAAGATGAGGTGCTGTTCCTCGAGTTTACGTTGAGCTTCCGTGGAACAATACAAGAGGCCAAGGACGGTGAGGTCCGAGTGGGAATGGAGCGGTGAATTAAAATGACAGGCGACCGGAAGCTCGGGGTCACCCTTATGGACTGAACGGAGGTGTTCCGCAAAGCGGTCACCCAATCTGCGTTTGGTCTCCCCAATGTAGAGGAGACCGCATCGTGAGCAGCGAATACAGTATACTAGATTGCGAGAAGTACAAGTAAATCGCTGTTTCACCTGGAAGGGGTGTTTGGGGCCCTGGACAGTGGGAAGGGGGGAGGTATAGGGGCAGGTGTTACATCTCCTCCGCTTGCACGGGAAGGTGCCAGGCGAAGAGGAAGGGCTGTTTGGGGTGATAGAGGAGTGGACTAGGGTGTCTCGGAGGGAGCGGTCCCTGCGGAATGCTGAAAGGGGAGGGGAGGGGAAGATACATTTGGTGGTGGGATCACTTTGGAGGTAGCGGAAATGCCGGAGGATGATCCGTTGAATGTGGAGGCTGGTGGGGTGAAAGGTGAGGACAAGGGGAACCCTATCGTGGTTCCGGGAGGGAGGGGCAGGGGTGAGGGCAGAAGTGCGGGAGATAGAACTGACACGGTCGAGGGCAGTGTCAACCACAGTAGAGGGGAATCCTCGGTTGCGGAAAAAGGAAGACATGTCTGAAGCACTGGTGTGGAAGGTGGCGTCGTCGGAGCAGATACGGCGGAGGCGGAGAAACTGGGAGAATGGAATAGAGTCCTTACAGGAAGCGGGGTGGGAGGAAGTGTAGTCCAGGTAGCTGTGGGAGTCAGTGGGCTTGTAGTAAATATTGGTCGATAACCTATCCCCAGAGATGGAGACGGAGAAGTCGAGGAAGGGAAGGGAAGAGTCCGAGATGGACCATGTGAAGGTGAGGGAAGGGTGGAAATTGGAGGCAAAGTGAATGAAATTGTCAAGTTCGGGGCGAGAGCAGGAAACGGCACCGATACAGTCATCAATGTATCGGAAAAAGAGGTGAGGGAGGGGACCCGAGTAGGACTGGAACAAAGATTGTTCCACATAGCCCACGAAAAGGCAGGCATAGCTAGGACCCATGCGGGTACCCATGGCAACACCTTTGATTTGGAGGAAATGAGTGGAGTTAAAGGAGAAGTTGTTCAATGTGAGAACAAGTTCAGCCAGGCGGAGGAGGGTCGTGGTGGATGGGGACTGGTCGGGCCTCTGTTCAAGGAAGAAGCGGAGCGCCCTCAGGCCATCCGGGTGGGGGATGGACGTGTAGAGGGATTGTACGTCCATGGTGAAAAGGAAGCGGTTGGGGCCAGGAAACTGGAAACTGTTAAAGTGGCGGAGGGCGTCCGAAGAGTCGCGGATGTAGGTGGGAAGAGACTGGACAAGGGGAGAAAAGATAGAGTCAAGATAGGAAGAGATAAGTTCTGTAGGGCAAGAACAGGCTGAAACGATGGGTCTACCAGGGCAGTCCTGTTTGTGGATCTTGGGAAGGAGGTAGAAGTGGGCTGTGCGGGGTTGGGGAACTATGAGGTTGGTGGCAGCAGGGGGAAGATCTCCAGAGGAGATGAGGTCAGTGACAGTCTTGGAAACGGTGGTTTGATGTTCGGTAGTGGGGTCATGGTCCAGGTGGAGGTAGGAGGAGGTGTCGGAGAGTTGGCGTTCAGCTTCCGCTAGGTAGAGGTCAGTACGCCAAACAACAACAGCACCACCCTTGTCAGCGGGTTTAATGACAATGTCAGGGTTGGATCTAAGAGAATGGAGTGCTGCAAGTTCAGAGGGACGTAGGTTGGAGTGAGTGAGGGGAGCAGAGAAATGGAACCTCATAGTTCCCCAACCCCGCACAGCCCGCTTCTACCTCCTTCCCAAGATCCACAAACAGGACTGCCCTGGTAGACCCATCGTTTCAGCCTGTTCTTGCCCTACAGAACTTATCTCTTCCTATCTTTTCTCCCCTTGTCCAGTCTCTTCCCACCTACATCCGCGACTCTTCGGACGCCCTCCGCCACTTTAACAGTTTCCAGTTTCCTGGCCCCAACCGCTTCCTTTTCACCATGGACGTACAATCCCTCTACACGTCCATCCCCCACCCGGATGGCCTGAGGGCGCTCCGCTTCTTCCTTGAACAGAGGCCCGACCAGTCCCCATCCACCACGACCCTCCTCCGCCTGGCTGAACTTGTTCTCACATTGAACAACTTCTCCTTTAACTCCACTCATTTCCTCCAAATCAAAGGTGTTGCCATGGGTACCCGCATGGGTCCTAGCTATGCCTGCCTTTTCGTGGGCTATGTGGAACAATCTTTGTTCCAGTCCTACTCGGGTCCCCTCCCTCACCTCTTTTTCCGATACATTGATGACTGTATCGGTGCCGTTTCCTGCTCTCGCCCCGAACTTGACAATTTCATTCACTTTGCCTCCAATTTCCACCCTTCCCTCACCTTCACATGGTCCATCTCGGACTCTTCCCTTCCCTTCCTCGACTTCTCCGTCTCCATCTCTGGGGATAGGTTATCGACCAATATTTACTACAAGCCCACTGACTCCCACAGCTACCTGGACTACACTTCCTCCCACCCCGCTTCCTGTAAGGACTCTATTCCATTCTCCCAGTTTCTCCGCCTCCGCCGTATCTGCTCCGACGACGCCACCTTCCACACCAGTGCTTCAGACATGTCTTCCTTTTTCCGCAACCGAGGATTCCCCTCTACTGTGGTTGACACTGCCCTCGACCGTGTCAGTTCTATCTCCCGCACTTCTGCCCTCACCCCTGCCCCTCCCTCCCGGAACCACGATAGGGTTCCCCTTGTTCTCACCTTTCACCCCACCAGCCTCCACATTCAACGGATCATCCTCCGGCATTTCCGCTACCTCCAAAGTGATCCCACCACCAAACGTATCTTTCCCCCCCCTCCCCTTTCAGCATTCCGCAGGGACCGCTCCCTCCGAGACACCCTAGTCCACTCCTCTATCACCCCAAACAGCCCTTCCTCTTCGCCTGGCACCTTCCCGTGCAAGCGGAGGAGATGTAACACCTGCCCCTATACCTCCCCCCTTCCCACTGTCCAGGGCCCCAAACACCCCTTCCAGGTGAAACAGCGATTTACTTGTACTTCTTGCAATCTAGTATACTGTATTCGCTGCTCACGATGCGGTCTCCTCTACATTGGGGAGACCAAACGCAGATTGGGTGACCGCTTTGCGGAACACCTCCGTTCAGTCCGTAAGGGTGACCCCAAGCTTCCGGTCGCCTGTCATTTTAATTCACCGCTCCATTCCCACTCGGACCTCACCGTCCTTGGCCTCTTGTATTGTTCCACGGAAGCTCAACGTAAACTCGAGGAACAGCACCTCATCTTCCGATTAGGCAGTCTGCAGCCTTCCGGACTCAATATCGAGTTCAACAATTTCAGATCATAAGCTCGGCCCCCATTTCATTTTCTCTTGTAATTGTTCCACTCCTTTTACCCCCCCCTTTCCTTTTGTTTCTCTCTCACACCTTGCAGCTATCTTTTGCCCTGCCAGTACACTTTACACCTAATCCCAGCCTATTACCATCTCGTCTAGCTTCTAATCTCTTTTACTTCTTTTGTTTCTTTTATTCTTTTGTCCGATCGCAGCCCTGCCTCCGATCTAGTTTCTTTCCAGTTTTGAAGAAGGGTCCAACCCGAAACGTCAACTCAAATTTCTCTCCACGGATGTTGCCTGACCTGCTGAGTTTTTCCAGCATTTTCTGTTGTTATTTCGGATTTCCAACATCTGCAGTATTTTGCTATCGCACTAGTGTCAACGAAGGCTCAGGCTATCGCACCAGGTCGTCGCAGACATTTGCAGCTTGCTGGAGCAAGACCTGCAGCCCAGAGGAGCGCGTGGA
Organism: Somniosus microcephalus; assembly: GCF_052327205.1. NCBI lineage: Eukaryota > Metazoa > Chordata > Chondrichthyes > Squaliformes > Somniosidae > Somniosus > Somniosus microcephalus. Next base: position 55,771,055 of record NC_140994.1, on the reverse strand, counting down.
CACACCTACCAGTGGCTGTCAAAGTCACCAGCGCCCTCAACTTCTTCGCCTCAGGCTCCTTCCAGTGATCTGCAGCAGACATTTGCGGCATCTCTCAATCGGCCGCCCACAGATGCATCATACAGGTCACTGATGCCCTCTTGGACAAGTCAGTCAATTATATCAACTTTGCCACTGATGAAGCCAGTGATACTGAGCGGCCGCTCGTCTTTACCACTCTGGCTGGTTTCCCATGGGTGCAGGGCGTCATCAACTGCACATATGTGTCCATCAGGGCACCCCATCATCACCCAGGAGTCTTTGTCAACCGCAAGGGCTTTCACTCCCTCAATGTGCAGTTCGTCTGCAACCATAGGAAGATCATCATGCATTTGTGCACCAAATTCCCTGGCAGTGTCATGACTCATTCATCCTGCACCAGTCCGCCCTCCCTCAGCTCTTCGCACCTCCAAACAGACTTTCCGACTGGCTGCTTGGAGACAAGGGCTATCCACTGAAGATGTGGCTCATGACACCCTTGAAGAGGCCAAGTACTGAGGCCCAGGAGAGATATAATGACAGCCACATTTCCACCAGATGTGTCATACAGCAGACAATAGGCATGCTAAAAATGCACTACAGATGTCTTGACAGATTTGGAGGAGCCCTTCAGCCAGTGCCTCCAGAATCATCGTGGTCTGCTGCGCCCTGCACAATATAGCGCAGCAGCGATGATTAGCGCTGCATGAGGAGCAAGGTTCTGAGCGCACAGCCTCTTCAGAGAAGGAGGAGGAGCATCAGCTGGAATACGAGCAGCACCAGCACCCGAGCACATTGCTGCCCGGGAGGCCAGGGATGGCCTCATCACGGCCAGATTTACTTAACTTCAGGCATTACACCCATATGGCTACCACATGCTGTGCCAGATTCCCACCACCCCACAGCAACACCATAAAGCATCCCTACAATGACCAAGCCATTCCTTTCACACTGACCATCATTGCTGGAGGTAACGCTATTCCTCACCATTCACTCCAACTCACCTAAGCCACTTCCAAAGTTACAGACAAAATTGGCCATGACCGGAAAGTGGTGAAAATAAATATTTTTAGCTGTGACATCACAGTAAAGGAAACTTTACACAAACAGTTATTAAAACACCCAAGTGGTTACCCTTGTGCATCTACTTGTGTTTCATCTTTCTCTTATGCGTGCTTCTACGAGGTACTACCCCTGTGGCTTCAGCAGAGGTAGAGCCAGCCTGCTCACTTTCCTACTGCAACTGCATAGACACTTTTGGCGGATGTCCTCTGGGTCTTGGAGCCTGTGATGGCCCCGCCATCGCAATCCCAGGAGGCCTGTGGAGCTCTGACTGGGGGTGGCAACGGGGGAGAAGTGTGAATGCTTTGCGAAGAGCCCCCACTTCCATGTGTCCTCTCACTATCATCTCTCTCATGGGCCACCCGCACTTCCCTGCTAGCAAGGAGCTGGAGAGCACATTGCTGTACAGCAGTGGGGCCATGTGGACTTAAGTCTACGTTGACATCCCTTCTAGAGAGGAGGACTATGAGCATCTGCCATCTATTCTCCATAGATAGCCAACTATTCTCCATAGAGACCATGTGCTCCTGTGAGTGGCTCATTAGCTGCTCCATGTAGGTGGCCTTCCTTTCCATGGAAGAGCCTACAGTCGCCATTGCCTGTGACATGGTGGTGCTCATGTTGGAGATGGACTCCTCTACTCTCTGCACATTTGCAGACATCGCGGCCGCAAAACCTGTCAAAGCCTCCTGCACTTCTTGCTGCACCTTCAGGATGGCACCTCTTTCTGGATGCCCCCCACCCCCCTGTGGCTCAGCATCTGCATACAGCTGAGCAGAGCTGTGAGCGTCCTGCGCCCTCTGGCAATCAGTCCTCACTGCTGTCCCTGTCCCCACCATCTGCTCTTGCTCACTTGTGACATACCAGGTGACAACACTACTCTATCTCGCATGGCACCCACCAAGGTGTGCGTATCTGCACTTGTGCTGGGTGCACTTATGTCTGATGATGGTGCACCCTCAGATGTTGGAGGCTCCTCTGAGAAGTCATCTTTCTCTTCCACCTTGAAAGTGGGGGGGGGGGGGATGCAGGGGGCTCTTGATGGACCTATGGGACAGCAAAGAGATGAGTTAAATATGTCATATCAAGAACATTCACTGGCTGCTGACATCAGTCCCTGTATGAGTGACTGCTGTATGCCATGTGGCTGTATGAGATGTAATTCTGGCACCAGGTTTCTGAGCTATCCCCCTCTCTCCGCCTCTCACCTCCAGCTGCTCTGCGACTCCTGTTACTTCCAGCGCGACCTCCTCTGCCACAGTTAAGGTGGCCAGTGATGGACTGCCACCTCCAGTTCTCTCCCTCTCCCTCTTATTGTGGGCTCTCTTCTCCTGCAAAAGGGAAAGAAGAGAAGGTTGAGTGAGAGTGATTGAATGAGTGTAAGGAATGGATAGGTTACATCTTTAGAGGGTGACTATGATGGATTGAGGTGCCAACGCCAAGTGGTCTCTTTTGTGCGTTGTTAAGTTGGTATGATTGCACTAAGATGAGGGTGATTGTGAGGGGTGTTTAGTCCGATGGGGATGTGATGATGTAGGTCAAGAGAGAGGGATGGGTGGACATGCAAGGTATGTTGGTGTGAGTAATGATGTGCGGGAGTAGCGAAGGCAGAGTGATGGGGATGTGGTGAGAGGCACAGCAGGATGAAGGTAAGTGTGGCTTTGCACTCACCTTTCCTGATCTAATGAGATCATTGAAATGTTTCTGGCACTGCACCAAGGTCCTCCTGACAACATCCCTGCTGTTCACCTCCTCTGCAATCTCCAACCAGGCACGTTTGGTCTGCTGGGGAGGTCTCTTCCACCCATCCGAAGGGAAGAGGACCTCCCTTCGTGCTCTGACTCCCTCCACAAGCATACGGAGGGAGTCATCTAATAACCTGGGTGCAGCCCTCTGTCTCTGTGCAGTTATGATTGCAAGTCTTCGCAACACAGCAATGCTGCAGTACAGTGCCTGCACAATCCTAGATGAAGTATCAAATGCAATGTGGCCATGGCTCTTTTAAAGATCCCAACTGAAAACGCGTCATCGATGACGTCATCAGAACCGGACCATTTAATAGGGTCGATAACATGCAGGGCTGCCTTAATAGGTGCTATTAAGGGAAAGTTGATCTCGGGAGCGGCATGAAATGATGAACGGGATCGCAACCCGCCACATCGATCACCCGCACCTGACCTGCCCAGGTACAGAAAATTCCAGCTTAAATGTGTATGTGTGTCTGATCTTTCTCCTAAACTATTTTGCAGGATTTTTTTTCTTTTTATTGAGCAGACATTTTCTTAATTGATTAATGTCATTGTTGCTTCAATATTGTTTCATTGAAGTCATTGTGAAACCAATTTAAATTTTTTTGATCAATTCTTCCCAGGCCATTCTCACGATTTAGGAGAATTTGTAATCTTGTTGGCTGACAAACTATTGTTGGAACTACCTCTGGAGGCACTGGAGGTCCTGCAGGAGGAGGTAATCACCTCAGTGTCAAGAGACTTCTCATTGCAGGTGCTATACAATCGCCTACACAGAGATGAGTCAGGTAACATATAAATGAATAGGTTGATTGATCTGAATTTTTTCGGTTTACAGAAAATCAACAACTTGCATTCATATAGTGCTTTTAATGTATAAAAATGTTCCAAAGAACTTCACAGAGGTGTGAGGAAAACAGGCACTGAGCTTAAGAAGGAGCATTTAGGAGGCCTGACCAAATGTTTGGTCAAAGAGATTAGATTTTGATGGTCTTAAAGGAGGAGAGAAAGATGGAGGAGTTTAAGAAGTAAATTCCAGAAAGTGATATCTATGCTGCTGAAGGCACAGCATCAATAATTGGAGGGGGGGGATGGCTGGGGGGCGGGGTGGGGGGGGGGGGAGAGATGAAGGTGGAGGGGTTGGCTATGCAAGAGCTGAAGAAAAAGGAAAAGAGAGTTTGGGGGATTTTGGGGCTGGAGGAAAATAGAAGTCTAAAAATCTCCATTAATAATGAATTAATCTTTTTATGTTTAATCTCAGACTACTTCAAAACCATGTAATAAATGTTGTAACATTGAATTGCCATAGCAGTTTACCAATTTATCTCATATCTGATTTTGAGCTTTTTACAAATATATTTGCTTGGTTATTTCATGCCACACATACTTTTAGATTGAAAATGAACATTTTTGTGATTTCTAGAATGTACATTTTATATACTCATCATGCTGTATCAACTATAGATGCTTCAGTTAGAATGACCATATTTTTGTACATTGTTCACTTGACTTATTTTGTGTAGAAGAATATTGTATTGTGGAATTTCTGTTTCAAGTTAGATCGCACAGCCATCTTTGTATTTTCAAGTGTTTCCTATGCATTTCAAGTGAGTTGAATTCATGCTTTCAGTTCATGACGTAATCTTTTCATGACTTCTCAGCCTGTCTTTTTTGTAATTCTTTTTGTAAGATAGAGTATAGTATCTGCCTTACTCTTGTTTAGGTCTCTGTGCTACATCTCATACTCTGGCTGAGAGGGTGGGCAGGCAACATGCTCCAAAGCATCTGCCAATGTTGTTCTGTAAACAACTGTTAGATGGTGAACCTAGCCCGAGGGTAACTCACCCACCATTCCTTTTATGGAAGGCACCTTACACGATTTGGTTTCTCCCATATTGGTTCAGTTGGGTCCAGAGCTCCCCACATATAGATACATACACAGATAGACATCTGACCACTCTGTGGCTCTATACAATGTAGTTTAATGCACTTTAATCCCTGACTGCTCTTTTTATAACATGGTTTTAACCCTATCTCACTAAATAGTTAATTTTTCCCCTCACTGTTGCTTTCTTGCAAGTTGAGCTTTTTACATATATTTCATATATTTACCATCTCTTTCAGTCTCTAAGCTTCAATCCCATGCAGTACACTAATCAAAATGGAATGATGCTTACCTTTGCCTCTCAGCATTGGTGAAAATCCTAAAATAAAATCTATAGCTGCAAATAGAAAGAAAGAAAGACTTGCATTTATATAGCGCCTTTCACAACCACCGGACGTCTCAAAGCGCTTTACAGCCAATGAAGGAGTGTAGTCACTGATGTAATGTGGGATACGCGGCAGCCAATTTGTGCAGAGCAAGATCCCACAAACAGCAATGTGATAATGACCAGATAATGTTTTTATTATGTTGTTTGAGGGATAAATATTGGCCAGGACACCGGGGATAACTCCCCTGCTCCTCTTCGAAATAGTGCCATGGGATCTTTAACGTTCACCTGAGAGAGCAGACGGGGCTTCAGTTTAACATCTCATCAGAAAAATGGCACCTCCGACAGTGCAGCACTCCCTCAGCACTGCACTGGAGTGTCAGCCTAGATTTAATTGCTCAAGACCCTGGAGTGGGACTTGAACCCACAACCTTCTGACTCAGAGGCGAGTGTGCTACCTACCCACTGAGCCACAGCTGACGAACGTACTAAATTAAAATGTAGAAATGTTCCTATATTTATATTTTTTCTTAACCTATTTGGTAACTTAATCAGTCACTGAAATGCTCACTTTGGGGAAAACTTAAATGGCCTGCTTATTGGCACCAAGAATTTTAATTTATTTTTTATTGTAATATATATTTTATTTTAATCAAAATGTTTATTTTAATTTCTGGTTTTTTTCTCAATAATTGTTCTGTTCTCCAAACATGTCACTGAAGTTTTAAAGTATATTACAAGAAAAAAATACAGTATCTCTACAATTTATAACATTTGCAACTGATCAACTCTGTAATTAGGTCCTGATTTGTTTCAGGCTCCTCATAAATGCGACCTAACTGTCCTTGCTCAGCCTCGAGCTCTCTGCTACAAAATATCATAGCTATCTGTATTCCTGTTTGGCCAGGGCACTATTGTTACGTCTGCACACTGGGTTACAGTGCTGCATTAGAGTTACTCTAGCACATGAAGTTTGATAGTGCTGTTATCGTTATATTATGTCTGACATTGGTGATAGGTACTCGATTGCCTTGGCCTGTAGGAGTTAGTTGGATCGAGCATTAAAATGACACGAGTTGATTTCTACATGCTGTCATTGAGTTATCCTTGCAAACGCAACATTTGGCGATAAGGATGGCTGAAATCTCTCTTCCACCACCTCCTCCCTTCCTTGCACTACCCGGTGAGCCCCCGATCCCATGGGTTCGCTGGTTACAGTCCTTTGAAACCTACCTCATCGCTCACGGACTAGAAAATGTGAGTGCAGCACGGAAAAAGGCACTGTTATCCCATTGCTTGGGAGCGGAGGGCCAGCGTGTTCCTGGGACATTATGGACAGCAGACTCAATATAAACATATGATGTGGCTGTGGCTCTGTTAAGCGCACACTTCTCTGCCCCACAAAGTGCCCTCCTCCGGCGATTCATTTTTAGACAGCGTCACCAACTCCCCGTCGAGTCTGTACATCAGTACGTGGCTAATTTGAGGGGGTTAGCTAGCTCGTGCAAGTTCGGTGCACTACAAGACGAGATGGTGCGTGATCAACTAATAGAGCACACCAACAACGTGAGAGTGCGTGAAAGACTGTTAGTCGAGTCTGACAATCTGTTGTTGTCACAGGCAGTTAACATTGCCTTTCAAGTGGAGTCTGCAGCCGAATGTGCAGCAAAACTAGCAAGACATCCAGTGAGCGGATTCTCCAGCGCCCCCTTCCACTCTGAACTCTCACACACACCCAGTGACAGCGCCCTCGGCCCCGACAGCTCTGACACTGTAATGCTCGCGCGACTGCAGCAACGCGTGCTACCGCGGCAACAGTGTGGAAACTGTGGATCTCGTTCACATGCTACCAGAGCGCAAAATTGCCCCGCGCGCGGCCAAGCCTGTCGCAATTGTGGAAAACAAAATCACTTTGCAAATGTCTGCCACTCTGCCCCTGTTGCTACAAATGAACACTCTCAGTCCTCGAGCACTATAATTCACAACGTGAACTCTGGGCCAGTAGTGGCTTTCAAGTCATGCACAATTAACCTGAATAATGTGTGCATTCCTCTGTTGTTGGATACCGGTGCCAGTGTCTCACTGCTGAATGTGGACACATTCAAACATTTTTTCAGCTCCTTGCCACTCTCTGCGCCCTCCACTGCCCTCTGCGGGTATGGTAATTCGCAAATTGAACTAGTGGGCTCAGTCAACCTCACTGTACGCTATGGAACAAAAGTTTTGCCAGATTTTTGTTTTCATGTGGCACGTCAAGGAGCTAACCTGATGGGACTGGATCTTTTCACTGACCTGGGTTTTTCTCTCTTGGATACCGGCGGGTCTGCGATTCTGCACATCGCCTCACCGTGGCGCCAAACATGGCCAGCACTCTTCGAGGGTCTGGGCTGCCTGACTGCCTTCACCCACCAGCCCATGGTTGACTCCACCGTTACCCCTGTCATTCAGCCACTGCGCCGCATCCCGCTTGCTCTCCGTGACGGGGTCACAGCTGAACTAAAGCAGCTACTGGAAGCTGGCATCATCGAACCAGTTGATGCCTCCCCATGGGTCTCCAACCTGGTGGTCGCAAAGAAAAAGTCAGGTGGTCTACGCGTCTGTGTCGATCTTCGAGCAGTGAATAAGGCCGTAATCCCGGACAAATATCCACTGCCCACGTCCGAGGAACTCACAGCGCAGTTCTATGGCTCCATCCTGTTCTCGAAACTGGACCTTCGACAGGGCTATCTACAGGTTCCCCTCCACCCCAGCAGCAGGGACCTCACTGCTTTTGTGACACATGCTGGCGTCTTTCAGTACACCAGGATGCCATTTGGACTTAGCTCTGCACCCAGCTGCTTCCAAAAGGTGATGTCCTCTGTGCTCGCGGGCATTCCTGGGGTGGCCATCTACCTGGATGACATCGTCGTGCATGGGCCCTCAACCTCCACTCACGACGAACGCCTTCACAGAGTTTTCACGGCTCTAGCAAAACACAAGCTCACACTGAATGGCGAAAAGTGTGTCTTTGCTGTTTCAGAGATCGAGTTTGTGGGGTTTCGGTTGTCGGCTGACGGTATATCCCCACTCCAGTCAAACGTGGATGCCATTCACAGCATCCCAGAACCCAGCTCTGCAGCACAGGTTGCCTCCTTCCTTGGCATGACTGGGTACTACCTGAAGTTTTTGCCCCAGTACTCAGCCACCACAGCCCCACTGCGCCAGCTCCTGCGAAAGGATGAGCCCTGGTTGTGGTCACAAGCCTGTACGGAAGCTGTACGTCTCCTCAAATCGCAGCTCACGTCGCCTCCAGTGTTGGCTTACTTTGACGTCGCCAGCCCCACCCTCGTCACCTGTGACGCGTCTGCTGCAGCTGTGGGGTCAGTGTTATCGCAGATACAGAATGGAGTGGAGAAACCAATCGCCTTTGCCTCCCGAGCCCTTAGCCCCACTGAACAGAAGTACTCAGTAGGCGAGCGTGAGGCGCTGGCGTGCATCTGGGCATGTGAGCGGTGGCACCTGTACACGTATGGCCGTGCCTTCACCCTGCGAACCGATCATCAGGCTCTCACTGCCCTGCTGTCGACATCTGGCACGGGCCACAGACCACTGCGTCTACACCGCTGGTCTGACCGCTTCTGCCAATACAATTTCAGTCTCCAGTTCACGCCAGGACGTGACAATGTTGTTGCAGATCTGCTCTCCCGCACTGTCTCTGCCCCAGCCCCACTCGTCGGTTTTGAACATGCGGAACAGGATATCATACAGATGCTGCACACGCCTCTCCAAACCACAGTCTCTCTCCAGGAGCTCAAAGAGGCTTCTGAACAGGATCCGGCCCTCTCCCAGCTGTGCACCTTCATCAGAGATGGCTGGCCTCGCAAGGTGCCTGAGGAACTGTCTGCCTACTCCAGAGTTAAAGAGGCGCTCTCCTGCTGGAATGACTCCTGTGTTGCACGTGGGCTCTGCACTGTGGTCCCAAGTGCCTTTCGTGCGCGCGTTTTATCCATGATGCACGAGGGCCACTTGGGCATAGTGAAACTCAAACAACGATGCCGAGACCTAGTGTGGTGGCCGGGTATCGACAGGGAAATCGAGGCCCTGGTCAAGGACTGTGCAGCCTGCCTTGTAAGTGGCAAGACTGGCTACCAAGCTCCTCCACCCCTGCAACCCCTTGCCTGGCCCTCTCAGCCCCGGGAGCACCTGCAGCTGGACGTCTGCGGGGAGATCCATGGTGTCCCCCACCATCAACGGTTCCTAGTGGTAACCTATGACCTGCACTCAAAATGGCCAGAGGTCACTGCCGTGGGCTCCGTCACCTCTCGGGTCATCATCGATATCCTTGAGTCCCTCTTCTCCCACTGGGGGCATCCAAAGGCCATTACCACAGACAATGGCCCCCAGATGGTCTCTTTGGAACTCTCCTCCTACCTTGAGAGCAAGGGCATCCGTCACTACCACCCCGAGTCAAATGGGGGGTGGAGCGTTTTAACTAGACACTGAGAAATGGCCTCAGAGCACACCTATCCCAGGGGTGTGTGTTTGACAAGGCCCTCCTCCACACACTGCTGCACTACAGAGCCTCCCAGCATTCCACTACAGGGGTCTCACCTGCATCCCTCCTGCTAGGCCGTGAGCTCATGTTGCCCCTTGGCAGGTACCGCCCCTCGCTAGCTCAGAGCCCTGCTCCACGGGCTCAAGCCACAGTCGCTAGACAGCAGGAGAAGATGAAACTCCGCTTCGACCAGTCGAAGAGGGCCAAGGCGCCCAACATCTCAGTCTTCGATTGGGTCAGAGTCCGCAGGCCTCACCGCAACAATAAGATGGCCTCATTCTGGTCCTCCCCTCTTCAAATCAGCCACCAACTTGGACCAGCCACTTTCTGCCTCACTGACGGCTCTCGGTGGCATGCCAGCCACCTTCGGAAGGTGCCAGCACCCCCTGATGCAGGATTACACGGATCTAACTCCCAAGCCTTACCCCCAGAGTGGCGGGATGCACATGTGGCTCAGCCAACCAACCCTCAAACAGATATTGTGCCTCAGCCACAACCTCACCAGTCCCCACCTCGGCTTGCTCCTCACCAGTCCCCACCTCGGCCTGCTCTTCACCAGTCCCCACCTCGGCCTGTTCGTACACGTTCTCGCCCTGGCCACCTACAGGACTTTGTCACTACATTTCATGTTTGAAATTCTGTAAGGGGGGAGGAAATGTTATGTCTGCACACTGGGTTACAGTGCTGCATTAGAGTTACTCCAGCACATGAAGTTTGATAGTGCTGTTATCGTTATATTATGTCTGACATTGGTGATAGGTACTCGATTGCCCTGGCCTGTAGGATTTAGTTGGATCGAGCATTAAAACGACACGAGTTGATTTCTGCATGCTGTCATTGAGTTATCCTTGCAAACGCAACAACTATATTTGCTCCTAGTACAGCCACTGCCACTTTCTGTGCTCCAGGTGCATCCGCATTCTGTCCTCCACATCCCCGGACTCCCTGGGTTCACAGCCTGCTTCGGGGCTCTTGCGCACCATACCCGTTCCCCCTTTAAAATCAGGGGCTTCTGTGGTTTAAGGTGTCAGTATTTATAAATTGTATTTTCTGGTATGGAAAATATAGCTGTAACATTACAGTTTCCTCAATTAGAATTACTGAAAATGTAATTCCCAATCTGTTTAAAATGCTGGTGAGCCCAAAGTATATTGCACATCCCGGATTTTAATCGCTCCTCCATTGGCTGCCATACTTTCAGCTGCCTTGGACCTAAGCTCTGGAATTCCCTCCCTAAACCTCTCCACCATTCTATCTCTCTCTCCTCCTTTAAGATGCTCCTTAAAACCAACATCTTTGACCAAACTTTTGGTCAGCTACCCTGATATCTCCTTCTGTGGCTTGGAGTCAAAAATGTTTTTATTGATATTGCCTTGACAAGGTGGTTAAAAAGGCATATGGGATACTTGCCTTCATTAGCCGAGGCATAGAATATAAAAGCAGGGAGGCTATGATGGAGCTGTACAAAACACTGGTAAGGCCACAGCTGGAGTGCTGTGTGCAGTTCTGGTCGCCACACTATAGGAAGGATGTGATTGCTTTGGAGAGGGTGCAGAGGAGATTTACCAGGATGTTACCTGGGCTGGAGCGCTTCAGCTATGAAGAAAGACTGGACAGGCTGGGGTTGTTTTCCTTGGAGCAGAGAAGGCTGAGGGGGGACCTGATTGAGGTATACAAAATTATGAGGGGCATAGATAGGGTGGATAGAAAGGAACTTTTCCCCTTAGTAGAGGGGCCAATAACAAGGGGGCATAGATTCAAGGTAAGGGGCAGGAGGTTTAGAGGGGATTTGAGGGAAAACTTTTTCACCCAGAGGGTGGTTGGAATCTGGAACTCACTGCCTGAAAGGGTGGTAGAGGCAGGAACCCTCACAACATTCAAGAAGCATTTGGATGAGCACTTGAAATGCCATAGCATACAAGGCTATGGACCAAGTGCTGGAAAATGGGATTAGATTAGACAGGGCTTGATGGCCGGCGCGGACGTGATGGGCCGAAGGGCCTCTTTCTGTGCTGTATAACTCTATGACTCTATTAAATGCCCTCTATAAATGTAAGTTGTTGTTGTTGTATAACACCAGGAGGTTACTGTATTTGTCTTCCAACAATCACTCAACAGCCCTCAAGTTCACTCAGCTGTAATTTTAAACTGCAACTTAAAATGAGAATGCTGAGGCTGAACAATACTTTTAACACTTTAGCTCTGATCAACATACAAGGAAATGCAATGTTGTAAATTTTGGCTTTTAAAATGAAACTTAACGCCCAACTATCTCATCTAGCTTAAGTGAAAATCCAGATAAGACTGCTAGGTATTAAGTGATAACACAGTAAACTATTTTCAAAACTGTTTAAAATTCAGTTTAAAAAAAACCAAATACAACTTCTATTCATTAATTGCAGATGTTCCCTAGTCCTGGACAGACCTGCTGTAAAATCTACATTTCCTTTACCATAGAATTAGGTTTGGCTTTCCATCGAAACTAGGTTTGAGATGACACAGAATTTTAGGGGCACTGATTATATGTAACTTTGTTGACACTAAAGAGTATAGCCAAAGGATGGCTTTGTATATGACTGCAGAAAATGGAAGTCCTATGACGTTGCTGCTGGCACCAACCTTTTTAAAAGGGCAGTTTTTTATGAACTGATGGTTTGGACTGCTCATGAGAATTATATAAGTTGTTCTTCTTGTTGTTGTTGTTGAATGAAATCATTTAAAGACTAAGAGAAAGTCCAAGTACTGAATTTGCAAGTAACTATTTGTTAGTCATCATATAGGAGAGTCATCAGATAACCTGCTCACTGATGCTCAGTTTGGGTTCCGCCAGGACCACTTGGCTCCAGACCTCATTACAACCTTGCTCCAAACATGGACAAAAGAGCTGAATTCCAGAGGTGAGGTGACTGCCTTTGACATTCAACAGCATTACCTTCGCCGAATCTCCCACCATCAACATCCTGGGGTCACCATTGACCAGAAACTTAACTGGACCAGCCACATAAATACTGTGTCAATAAGAGCAGGTCAGAGGCTGGGTATTCTGCGGCGAGTGTCTCACCTCCTGACTTTCCAAAGCCTTTCCACCATCTAAAAGGCACAAGTCAGGAGTGTGATGGAATACTCTTCACTTGCCTGGTTGAGTGCAGCTCCAACAACACTCAAGAAGCTCAACACAATCCAGGACAAAGCAGCCCGCTTGATTGGAACCCCATCCACCACCTTAAACATTCACTTCCTCCACCACCAGCGTACTGTGGCTGCAGTGTGTACCCACCTACAAAATGCACTACAGTAACTCGCCAAGCCTTCTTCAGCAGCACCTTCCAAGCCCGCGACCTCTTCCATCTAGAAGGACAAGGGCAGCAGGCGAATGGGAACACCATCACCTGCAAGTTCCCCTCCAAGTTACACTCCATCCTGACTTGGAAATATATCACTGTTCCTTCATCGTCGCTAAGTCAAAATCCTGGAACTCCCTCCCTAACAGCACTGTGGGAGTACCTTCACCAAAAGGACTGCAGCCATTCAAGAAGGCAGCTCAACACCACCTTCTCAAGGGCAATAAATGCTGGCCTTGCCAGTGACAACCACATCCCTTGAATAAATTTTAAAAAACCTTCTATATGCACTGGCCTAGAACCCATGCTTTATTTGGACCACAAGTGGCTTGGACCAGATTTCTGATTGGAGCCCTTGGAGGACAAGACACACCCAACAGTTTGTCTGGAATGTGTAATTTGATCCTACCTGCTGGAGAGTAATTGAAAGTCTCTGCAATGTGTAATTTGATCCAGTCAATATCACAGGCAGGCTCCCTGAGCCAAGCTGCTCCATTGCAGCCATGACCGTGACATTTACTTGTTACTTGGAAGAAGCACTGAGTGTAGCAAGGGCACAGAATGTACTCTGGGTGGGGGACTTCAATGTACATCACCAAGAGTGGCTCGTTAGCACCACTCTTGGGCGAGTCCTGAAGGACATAGCTGCCAGACTGGGCCTGCGGCAGGTGGTGAGAGAACCAACACGAGGGAAAAGCCTACTGGACTTTGTCCTCACCAATCTACCTGCATCTGTCCATGACAGTATTGGTAGCAGTGACCACCGCACAGTCCTTGTGGAGATGAAGTCCCATCTTCACACTGAGGACACCCTCCATCATGTTGTGTGGCACTACCACCATGCTAAATGGAATAGATTCAGAACAGATCTAGCAGCTCAAAACTGAGCATCCATGAAGCACTGTGGGCCATCAGCAGCGGCAGCAGAGTTGTATTCCACCACAACTTGTAATCTCATGGCCCGGCATATCCTTCACTCTACCAATACCATCAAGCCAGGGGATCAACCCTGGTTCAATGAGGAGTATAGAAGAGCATGCCAGGAGCAGCACCAGGTGTACCTAAAAATGAGGTGCCAACCTGGGAAAGCTGCAACACAGGACTACATGCATGCTAAACAGCAGAAGCAACATGCTATAGACAGAACTAAGTGATCCCACGACCAATGGATCAGTTCAAAGCTCTGCAGCCCTGCCACATCCAGTCGTGAATGGTGGTGGACAATTAAACAACTAATGGGAGGAGGAGGCTCCATGAACATCGGCATCCTCAATGCTGGCGGAGCCCAGCACGCGAGTGCAAAAGACAAGGCTGAAGCGTTTGCAATCATCTTCAGCCAGAATTGCCGAGTAGATGATCTATCTCAGCCTTCTCCTGCGGTTCCCATCATCACAGAAGCCAATCTTCAGTCAATTCGATTCACTCCACGTGATATCAAGAAACGGCCGAGCACAATGGATACAGCAAAGGCTATGGGCCCCGACAACATCCCGGCTGTCGTGCTGAAGACTTGTGCTCCAGAACTAGCCGTGCCTCTAGCCAAGCTGTTCCAGTACAGCTACAACACGGGCATCTACCCGACAATGTGGAAAACTGCCCAGGTATGTTCTGTCCACAAAAAGCAAGACAAATCTAATCCGGTCAATTATCTTCCCATCAGTCTACTCTCAATCATCAGAAAAGTGATGGAAGATTTTGTCGACAGTGCTATCAAGTGGCACTTACTCACCAATGCTCAGTTTGGGTTCCGCCAGGACCACTCGTCTCCATACCTTATTACAGCCTTGGTCCAAACATGGACAAAAGAGCTGAATGCCAGAGGTGAGGTGAGAGTGGCTGCCCTTGACATCAAGGCAGTATTTGACCGAGTGTAGCATCAAGGAGCCCTAATTAAATTGAAGTCAATGGGAATCAAGGGGAAAACTCTCCACTGGCTGGAGTCATACCAAACACAAAGGAAGATGGTTGTGGTTGATGGAGGTCAATCATCTCAGCCTCAGGACATCACTGCAGGAGTTCCTCAGGGCAGTGTTCTAGGCACAACCATCTTCAGCTGCTTCATCAATGACCTTCTCTCCATTATAAGGTCAGAAGTGGGGATGTTCGCTGATGCTTGCACAGTGTTAATTTCTATTCGCAACTCCTCAGAAAATGAAGCAGTCCATGCCTGCTTTCAGCAAGACCTGGACGACATTCAGGCTTGAGCTGATAAGTGGCACGTAACATTCACGCCACACAAGTGCCAGGCAATGACTATTTCTAACAAGCGAGAGTCTAACCACCTCCCCTTGACATTCAACAGCATTACCATCGCCGAATCTCCCACCATCAACATCCTGGTGGTCACCATTGACCAGAAACTTAACTGGACTAGCCACATAAATACTGTGGCAAAAAGAGCAGGTCAGAGGCTGGGTATTCTGCGGTGGGTTTCTCACCTCCTGACTCCCTTAAAGCCTTTCCACCATCTACAAGGCACAAGTCCGAGGTATGATGGAATACTCTCCACTTGCCTAGATGAGTGCAGCTCCAACACTCAAGAAGCTCAACACCATCCAGGACAAAGCAGCCTGCTTGATTGGCACCCCATCCATCACCTTAAACATACACTTCCTCCAGCACACCGTAGCCACAGTGTGTACCACCTACAAGTTGCACTGCAGCAACTCGGCAAGGTTTCTTCAACACCACCTCTCAAACTTGCGACCACTACCACCTAGAAAGACAAGAGCAGCAACACCATCACCTCCAAGTTCCCCTCCAACTCACACACCATCCTGACTTGGAAATATATCGTCGTTCCTTCATCGTCGCTGGGTCAAATCCTGAAACTCCCTCCCTAACCACACTGTGGGTGTACCTTCACCACACGGACTGCAGTGGTTCACCACCTTCTCAAGGGCAATTAGGGTTGGGCAATAAATACTGGCCTTGCCAGCGACGCCCACATCTCATGAACGAATAAATAAAAAAATGTAGAGTGTCAACTAGATAACTCACACAGCCACATGCAGCCCGCCCTGTCGACCTCCTCCCAATCATCAGTTGAGTGATATAACATAAAACACTGGAAATGCTCAGCAAGTCAGGCAGCACTTGTGGAGCGAGAAGTAGAGTTAACATTTCAGGTCAATGACCTATCATCAGAACATAAAACTTTAACTCTGTTTCACTTTCTGTAACTGCTGCCTGATTTGCTGAGTGAAATCCACAGCATTGACTATTTTACATAATTTGAGCTGCAAGGCTGGTTTAGTGAGGTGCATTTCAATCAACGAGAATATGTGAGGGTGATGTCATTGCAAGTGACATCACGAGCAGAACCATAAATTTGTAGCATGCGCAGGGAATGACATCATCGAGTGGCCCTGCTCGTGCGCAGAATGACATCACGGGTCAACCGGAAGTACCCACACTGAAACATTAAAGCTAATCACTCCATCAAATGAACACTCTGTGTGAGAGCTGCAGTGACTAATGGGGCATTGTGTGAGGGTCATGGATTGTTAACAGGTTTATTGGGTAAGAAGTGAATAGTGACAGTGTCATGACTTCTGGATTTCGTCCAGTCCAACGATGTCACTTGCCGCACACGCTGGGTTTTCCGAGAAATCAACTCATTGCTATTCATCGTCAAGAGCTGATCCAGGTCTAGGGGGGAGGAGGGGGAGAACATGGTGTGGGTGTAAAGTGGGTGGGGGTGGGGTTGGAAGAACGTGGGGGTGGGGTTGGAAGAACGTGATTCATGCCTAACAGAGTAGGGAGAACATGATCTGTCTTACTATCTGGATCATGTTCTGGGCCTGCAGCCGGTTAATGGACTCCGTGCTCGGGGTTCGAGCTAGGCCTACAGGAAACATGCGCCTAGCCGCAGGGCTGCGGCCTGAACCATGTGTGGTTGGAACATCAGATGCGCATGCGTAACCACAATGTCTCCGGTGGGAGGAGCGGGAAGGTGTTTAGACTCCTTCCCTATATGATGCGCATGCACAGAACGCCTCAAATTTGTTCGTGCAGATAATCACTCCGAATTTTTTAAGTGATTCCTTTTCTTTCTGTAACAGAAACTGAATACAAAAAGGAACGAAAGAGTCCTAAACCAAGAGGAGGCCCAAAGAAAAACATTAAAATGGTAACCTACATAGGCTTATTTATTATAGACAATAAACAACATGTGATAATTTCATTCTGTGAATACTATGTAAGACATAATTTGGCATAATTGTTTAAGAAGAAAATATATTTTAATATCAGTGCCTGTCACATACCAAAAGAATAGTCCAAGTTGTCAAAAGGTAGAATCTCATGGATGCTATCCCTTTGAGACACGTGTAAAGTGAATGTCCATTTCTGCACTGTTTAAAGGTACATATATTGCACTATTGCAAAACATTTTTGCTTGTTAACAGAGATGTATCTCTCCATCATTCCTAAAGTCAAAGGGGGAAAAATTCAGTTGGTAGTGCCACCCGTTAGCGCCTTAAGAGGGTGCTAAGTGGGGTGCAAACCAACTAGCGCCCGGGCGCGGCGATGTTTGCGCCGCTCGCGAAATTAACTAGACATTTTGCGGCGGCGCTAAACACTACTTCCACGATCTCCTGCGCCGGCAGATCGTGACGTCAGTCGAGTGCGCAGCGCCCCGGACTGGATATTGAGTGGCGCCCCCTGCCTTACCGCCTGCCGCTAGCAACGACAGGTTGAGGGGAGCGTTTTGCAGTCAGGAAGGGACTGGGGGAGCGCTATTTAAAGGCGACCGCATCCTGCCTTTTTTTGTTGGTGACATTTTTGCACCACGCATTCAGAGAGAGAGAGAGGGAGACTTCTGGAGAGATTCTACACTGTGTGAAGGAGTTTTGCATACTGAGCAGCACTTTGCAGGTTCATTTTGATTTGCCCTTCCTTGTATCTATTTAGAAGAGACTGTGGGGGCTGCACTCTGAGCTCTTTCCCTGGGTCTCTCCATTGTTCTTTCCAGCAGATTTGATGTACAGGTCTCTCCAGGCCGAGATTCAAGGCTGCAATGAACAGGATGTGGATGGAGACCAAGATCAACCCTCCCCTTTAAGATAAAAATAGAAAATGCTGGAGAAACTCAGCAGGTCAAGCAGCATCTGTGAAGAGAGAAACAGAGTTAACGTTTCAGGTCGATGACCATTCATCAGAACTCCCCTTTAAGAATTGGCCGGTGCCAGTGTGTCTGTGTTCCATTGCTGACTGACATCACATGAGCTTCGCCAGCGCTCTGAGGTAGCGCCTCGCTCCTTGGCCTTTGCGCCTTAAGACAGATGTGAAGCGCCTGATTTAGCGCTACAATCACCTCCAGGGGCGATAAAAGCCAAGTTTGCTGTCGGAGGCGATAATTAGCACCAGGCACTAAACTTTGCGCACGGCCGATAATGGCGCTCCAAACGGGGCAATACTGAATTTTTCCCCCAAAGAATCTTGTTAATGTTGGATCATAATTACTTTGCAATTAACCACTCCCAGGAGGCGGGTTGGTAATTTAAATATTATAATGAGGCTGCATGCCTCATGGTGATCCACCATTTTAAATTTAGTTGTGGGCTGCCACATTTCCCTGGCCTCGGGGAACCCGCCAGCTAAAGGAAGCCAAGGACTGCTGGATCTAGGAGGTAAGTGCCCTTCCATTTACCTACTGGATCCAGTGCTCCTACCTCGCCAGCCCCCGCGATCAGACACCCCCTCCAACCTTTCCGATCTGCCCTCTGAGACCTCTGATCTTTCCCCCTCGGTCTCCGATCTGCACCCCCCCCCACCGAGGCATCCAATCTGCTACTCCCCCCCCCCCCCCCTTCCTCTGATAACCCCTGGCCTCAAATCACCGACCCCACCCGATCTCCGAACCCCCCCATCCCAGCCTTCCGACCCCACCCCGTCCCCCCACCCCCGACAATCCCAGCCCCAACCCCCTTTGAAGATCCCAGCATTCCTCCTCCTCCAAAGATCCCAGCACCGACCCCCTTCCGACGATCCTGGCCTTGCTCCTCCACCAACGATTCCGGTCTTCCTCCTCTACTGACAATCCCAGCTTTCTTCCTCCACCAACGATCCCGGCCTTCCACCACCTCCGACGATCCCGGCCTTCCTGCTCCTCCGAAGATCCCGGCCTTCTTCCTCCTTTGACGATCCCAGCCTTCCTCCTCTCTGCTCCCCAAGCCTACCTGCCCAACAGCCAGCTAGCCTCTCAATCTGGCTGACTACGGGCAGGAAAAATATTTTTTTAAATGTAAATCAGGACGTGCCGTTAAATTTGGCAGGGCCTGAGAGAAAGCCATTCTCCCGGCTTTCCTGTCCGCATTCCAGCCTCACCCTCAGCTCCCTACCTGTCTCCAAGTTAAAATCCTGGCCCATATCGTTCCTCGAAGCATCTATATTGTGTTAAATTCAGTTCTAGGGTGCATGTTTCATTGAAAACTCAGTATAAGTACCTTCAGCACCTGTTACTCCTATGGATGCTGTTGTGATAGGTATTTTCAGTGTTAATTATGTCATGTATGTGTGACACGCGATAGCTACTATTTTATAGTGAGAGTGTAGCTCATGCTGATTGTGCAGTCTGATCACTGGGTTTCCATAAATTGCTCAAAATGCTTTCTAAAAATGTTTTTCATCAGCCTTTTTTTCTTAGTAACTGAACTATCTAATGTCAGAAATAAGGGTTTTAACAAAATATTCAAATAAATAAATATTTTCTGGTAACACGATTAAATGTACCACTGAATTGTCTTGTAACTTTTAATGCTTTTGTTAAAGTTTTTTACTTGAAGGCCTTGGCCTCTCCCAGAAGTCTGGGCCCAGAGTTGTAACACTGATCTGAATTTGCATTAGGCAGGCTGTACAGGTGCAGTGAGCCTATTTCTTTTAGGATGCATCAGTACTGTTCAGTCAGGTGTACTGATAGAATATTTTTATTGAGCTTCTAGCACTTTCTGCTCAGTAGTTTTTCTTCAAATAACTTTGAAAAACAAGAGAACAAAGTTCAAAAACTTTCAGCTAGAATTTATAGTGAGTAAAAAATTCTAACCAAGCTTGTGGCTGTTTCGATAGAGTCCCACCAAAGTTACAGCAAATTCCACCAGATTGGCTGAGCAGTTTCAGCCCCTGTTGTCCATTTTAAACCAGGGGATATAAACACTAATGTAGTCAATAAAACTTAAAGCAAAAGTTTAATTGTTGCATTTTACTGAATATAATAACCTGAGTGATATTTGTGATAGTTTCAGTGTTGTCACTTGTTTTCCTTTATGTTTCAATTACAGATACCAATTAATCGTGTTTTACCATCAAACTGTTTTCCAGTGAACACTCACCTCTTCCAATGTATCCTTTTGATTATTAAGGTTTTTTTGAAAGAAACAATTCTAATCTGTTAAGTAATTTATATAATATGATTTAAGGATTAGTAAAACAAATTGGGGCAGAAATTCGGGTCGGGGGCTTGCCGCGCGTGCAAGCCCCCGATCTGCACTTACCCGACGCGCCTGCCGTTCACCTCCAGGGATGCCTGGAATTCCTGTTTGAAAGAGAAGAATCCCGGGCAGCGTCTGACGTCACGCCACCCAGGAGTGCAGCCAGCGCGAAGCCTGGAGCGCGCAGTGCAAGTGAGACATGCCCCTTGAGGTCTCAGTTTAATAGGACACGCCCCCAATGTTTCTCACAAGCTGAAAAGCATTTTTACATGCAGAGCAGCATTTCAAAGAGGTTTTTGGTATTTTTATGAAGCTTTTGGTAACTTTTATAAACTTTTAAAAACGTTTACATTATTTTGAAGAATCTGAAGTAGTTTTAAACAGAATTAAAGCAATTTAAAGACTTTTAAAAGCCCTGAAAGAATTTTTTTCATTCCATTTATTTATTTAGCAACGTCGTCGTCATACGTGTCTTCACACTGTTCCCTTTGGGGAACTGTATGAAGTGGTGGAAAGATTTATGGCCGTGATTAACGCTCATTCCGTGACCGTAACCATCTTTGAACCAGCCATTAGGGTGGTTAGTCCTATGGCGGGAGGGTTTTACGGGCTCCCACAAGCTATACGAGGAGGGGGGGGCCACCCACACCCACGGACGCAAATATCCCACTGGATGTCAACCCAGAATTTAGAGCCGGAGCTCCGACTCCACTTGCCGGGACTGTCTGGAGCGGGGTTCGAAACCCTACCCCGTCTGGCCCAGCGGTGGGGATCCTACCGCTACGCCAAAGGCCCAATCCGATTAGCAACGTGAAATGGCTGGAATGAGCACAATTCACGGCATTAAAAGAACTCACAATTGAACTGATGATGACCTCAGCAATCTCCTCAACGAGGTGGAGGCGCAGCGCCTGCTCATCATTGGTAATGAGAAGTCAAAGGCGCCGCAAAAAGGACAGATGATAGCTTGGTCTTTCAAGTGGCAGCATAGGGCTCCAATCACGGGGAGGGAAAAGGCGCAGGAAACGTATGGGTGTCACCTTTTGCACGGAGTGGGCCTTTTGCGTAGCGGTAAGCATCCCCGCCGCTGGGCCAGAAGGAGTAGGGTTTCGAACCCCGCTCCAGACAGTCCCGGCAAGTGGAGTCGGAGCTCCAACTATAAATTCTGGATGGACATCCAGCGGGATACTTGCGTCCGCGGGTGTGGGTGCCCCCCCCCCTCAGATGGGTTGTGGGAGCCCGTAAAACCCTCACGCCATAGGACTAACCACCCTAATGGCTGGTATGAAGATGGTTATGGTCCCGGAAGGAGTGTTAACGTGGCCAGAAATCCTTCCACCACTTCATACAGTTCCCGAAAGGGAACAGTGTGAGGATACGTACGACGATGACCTCTTGCGCAATGCACCTCCTTGGACCCTCAGTCGCAGATGCGAGGGGGCAAATCGTGCAATTGTTAAATTTTTCATTTCATTGACATGTAAAATGTTGGCCCAGTAATTCCCTTCCAAAAGCGCGAGTACGGTCGGGGTACATACGCGTCTGGCCGGAGGAAATGCCGGTTTTCAGCATGCACAGCGCATGCGGGGGAAACCAGCATTTCCTGTCCTCTGAACGAAGGGGTTCAGAGGCAGAACGCGTGCGACTGTACAGGCAGCGCGTGCGCAATAAAATTCGCCGCTTTCATTCATGCTTTCAGTGAGGTCAAGTCCTTACAACTTACACATGAAAAAAGCATGAGTACAGTTGCTCCAGAGGCTGCGGAGGAAGATATTTCTTATCGTGGAGCTTCTGAAAGGCAATATTTTTGTTTGGGAAAGGGAGGAAAGTTATTTTAAGAAATGCTGAGGTAAGTTTTAAAGTTTATTTTTGTTTTTTAAAACGGGTTTTCAGTACTGTAGGTAGAAGGATCAATTGTGGCTATGTGAATTGAATTTGCTGTGTTTATTAAATGTGAAAATGACTCCAACATTTTTAAGAAAGAAACTTTTCATCAGTAATATATTCTTTTAAGTAATTATGTATGTATGTCTGTATATATTCCTTTGTGTGTATGTATATATTCCTTTACTTATGTGTATGAATGTATGTATTTAATTATGACTTTCAGAGAAAGTAACTTATTGGAAACTCATAATTAAAAACATACATTCATACACATATGTAAAGGAATATAAAACATACATACATAAATGTAAAGGAATATATGCGGACATACATACATAATTACTTATTACTGATGAAAAGTTTCTTTCTTAAAAGTGTTGGAAATGTTACATTACTCATTTTAGAACACTCATTCTCACATTCAATTCACACAGCCACAATTGCTCCTTCTACCTACCATACTGAAAACCCGTTTAAAAAAAAAAAAAAAATCTAAACTTTAAAACTTACCTCAGCATTTCTTAAAATAACTTTCCTCCCTTTCCCAAACAAAAATATTGCCTTTCAGAAGCTCCACGATAAAATATATCTTCCTCCGCAGCCTTGGAGCAACTTTACACATGCTTTTTTCAAGTGTTACTTGTAAGGACTTACCCTCACTGAATCCATGAATGAAATCGACGAAGTTCACTGCGCACGCGCTGCCTGTGCAGTCGCACGCGCTGTGCCTCTGAACCCCTTCGTTCAGAGGACAGGAAATGCTGGTTTTCTCCGCATGCGCTGTGCATGCTGTAAACCGGCATTTCCCCCGGCCAGACGCGTGAGTACCCCGACCGTACTCACGCGTTTGGAACGGAATTACTGGGCCAATGTGAAAAAAGTAACTCAATTATTGTCACCAACAGCAATACGCTTATTATCCTTTTCCATATTTTAATATGATGATCTTGATTAAGGGTCAACAGTTGCTAAGATACAGGCATAAAGATTGCAACTCTAGTTGCATGGCAAGAGATCTCAATGTTTCCTCATTCTGCAGATCACCCAGGCTGTATGGCTGGAAGTCTAACTAGCTGCAGGTGACTTGAAGGACATGTATTGCAATATCAGAATCAGGGAAGACCATAAGAAGTACCTAACTGTTAAATACTGCGGATGCTGGAAATCTGAAATAACAACAGAAAATGCTGGAAATACTCAGCAGGCCAGGCAGCATCCATGGAGAGAGAAACAGAGTTAGCATTTCAGGTCTGGGACCCTTCATCAGAACTGGAAAAAGCTGGAGATGTAACATATTAAGCAGGTGCAGAGGCGGGGGTTGGGGGGGGGCGTTAGATGGGGAGGAAGGAATTGAAAGAACATACTGTACTTTTGTAAGAGGCAGGAAAGATAAAATGTTGCAAATGGGAATGGCAAAAATCATACAGCATGAAAAATGGGGGCAGGGATTATTATCTGAAATTGTTGAACTCGATGTTGAGTCCGGAAGGCTGCAAAGTGCCTAATTGAAAGATGAGGTGCTGTTCCTCGAGCTTACGTTGAGCTTCATTGGAACAATGTAATAGGCCGAGGACAGAGAGATCAGAGTGGGAGTGAAGCGGAGAATTAAAGTGACAGGCGACCGGAAGCTCAGGGTCACCCTTATGGACTGAACGGAGGTGTTCCGCAAAGCGATCACCCAATCTGCGTTTGGTCTCCCCAATGTAGAGGAGACCGCATCGTGAGCAGCGAATACAGTATATTAAATTGCAAGAAGTACAAGTAAATCGCTGTTTCACCTGGAAGGGGTGTTTGGGGCCCTGGACAGTGGGAAGGGAGGAGGTAAAAGGGCATGTGTTGCATAAGAACATAAGTAGGAGCAGGAGTAGGCCATACGGCCCCTCGGGCCTGCTCCGCCATTCAGTAGGATCATGGCTGATCCGAACCTAGACTCACGTCCACTTCCCTACCCGCTCCCCATAACCCTTAATTCCCTTATCAGCTAGGAAACTGTCTATCTCCATTTTAAATTTATTTAATGTCGCAGCTTCCACAGCTCTCTGGGGTAGCAAATTCCATAGATTTACTACCCTCTGAGTGAAGAAGTTTCTCCTCATCTCAGTTTTGAAACAGCAGCCCCTTATTCTAAGATTATGCCCCCTAGTTCTAGTCTCACCCATCAGTGGAAACATCCTCACCGCA
Source organism: Somniosus microcephalus (assembly GCF_052327205.1). Classification (NCBI taxonomy): domain Eukaryota; kingdom Metazoa; phylum Chordata; class Chondrichthyes; order Squaliformes; family Somniosidae; genus Somniosus; species Somniosus microcephalus. The sequence goes on along the minus strand of NC_140994.1, from coordinate 55,746,641 downwards.
TCCACCCGATCAAGCCCCCTCACAATCTTACATGTTTCGATAAGATCGCCTCTCATTCTTCTGAATTCCAATGAGTAGAGGCCCAATCTACTCAACCTTTCCTCATAAGTCAACCCCCACATCTCCGGAATCAACCGAGTGAACCTTCTCTGAACTGCCTCGAGAGCAAGTATATCTTAAATATGGAAACCAAAACTGTACGCAGTATTCCAGGTGTGGCCTCACCAGTACCCTGTATAACTAAAGCAAGACTTCCCTGCTTTTATACTCCATCCCCCTTGCAATAAAAGCCAAGATTCCATTGGCCTTCCTGATCACCTGCTGTACCTGCATACTAACCTTCTGTGTTTCATGCACCAGGACCCCCAGATCCCTTTGTACTGTAGCACTTTGCAGTTTCTTTCCATTTAGATAATAACTTGCACTTTGGCAGAAAAAATCAAAGAGCATAACCTCACACTTTCCAAAATTATATTCCATCTGCCAAATTTCTGCCCACTCACTTAGCCTGTCTATGTCCTTTTGCAGGTTTTTTATGTCCTCCTCACTCACTGCTTTCCCTCCCATCTTTGTATCGTCGGCAAACTTGGATACGTTGCACTTGGTCCCCTCCTCCAAATCGTTAATATAGATTGTAAAGAGTTGGGGTCCCAGCACTGACCCCTGCGGAACACCACTAGTTACTGATTGCCAACCCGAGAATGAACCATTTATCCCAACTCTGTTTTCTGTTAGATAGCCAATCTTCCACCCATGCCAGTATATTACCCCAAATCCCGTGATTTTTTATCTTGTGCAGTAATCTTTTGTGTGGCACCTTGTCAAATGCATCTCCTGCGCTTGCATGGGAAAGTGTCAGACGAAGGAGAAGGGCTGTTAGGGGTGATTGAGGAGTGGACCAGGGTGTCGCAGAGGGAGTGGTCCCTTCGGAATGCTGAAAGGGGAGGTGAGGGGAAGATGTGTTTGGTGGTGGGATCACGTTGGAGATGGCGGAGGATGATCCGTTGAATGTGGAGGCTGGTGGGGTGAAAGGTGAGGACAAGGGGAACCCTATCATGGTTCTGGGAGGGAGGGGAAGGGGTGAGAGCAGAAGTGCGGGAAATGGAACGGACACGGTCAAGGGCCGTGTCAACCACAGTAGAGGGGAATCCTCGGTTGAGGAAAAAGGAAGACATGTCTGAAGCACTGGTATGGAAGGTGGCATCATCAGAACAGACGCAGCGGAGACGAAGAAACTAGGAGAATAGAATAGAGTCCTTACAGGAAGTGGGGTGGGAGGAAGTGTAGTCCAGGTAGCTGTGGGAGTCAGTGGGCTTATAGTGGATGTTTGTCGAAAGCCGATCGCCAGAAATGGAGACGGAGAAGTCAAGGAAGGGAAGGGAAGAGTCGGAGATGGACCATGTGAAGGTGAGGGAAGGGTGGAAATTGGAAGTAAAGTGAATGAACTTAACTAGTTCAGGGCAAGAGCAGGAAACGGCACTGATACAATCATCGATGTACCGGAAAAAGAGGTGAGGGAGGGGACCTGAGTAGGATTGGAACATAGAATGTTCTACATATCCCATGAACAGGCAGGCATAGCTAGGGCCCATGCGGGTTCCCATAGCAACACCTTTAATTTGGAGGAAGTGAGTGGAGTCAGAGGAGAAGTTGTTCAATGTGAGAACAAGTTCAGCCAGGCGGAGGAGGGTGGTGGTGGATGGGGACTGGTTGGGCCTCTGTTCAAGGAAGAAGCAGAGCACCCTCAAGCCGTCCTGGTGGGGGATGGAGGTGTAGAGGGATTGGACGTCCATAGTGAAAAGGAGACAGTTGGGGCCAGGAAACTGGAAACTGTTAAAGTGACGGAGGGCATCGGATGAGTCACGAATGTAGGTGAGAAGAGACTAGACAGGGGGAGAAAAAATAGAGTCGAGATAGGAAGAGATAAGTTCCGTGGGGCAAGAAAAAGGCTGAAATGATGGATCTACCAGGGCAGTCCTGTTTGTGGATCTTGGGAAGGAGGTAGAAGCGGGCTGTGCGGTGTTGGGGGACTATGAGGTTGGTGGCCATGGAGGGAAGATCTCCAGAGGAGATGAGGTCAGTGACAGTCTTGGAAACAGTGGCTTGATGTATGCTAGTGGGGTCATGGTCCAGGCGGAGGTAGGAGGAGGTGTTGGAGAGTTGGCGTTCAGCTTCCGCATGGTAGAGGTCGGTTCGCGAAACAACAACAACACCACCCTTATCAGCAGGTTTAATGATAATGTTAGGGTTGGATCGGAGAGAACGGAGTGCTGCAAGTTCAGAGGGAGGTAGGTTGGAGTGAGAGAGGGGAGCAGAGAAATTGAGACGACCGATGTCACGTCGAGGGGATAGTGAAAACACGGCAGGGGGTGAGATTGGAAGAAGGGATGGGATCAGAGGAAAGTGACGGGGAGGAAAGTTCCGGAGGGGCGTTGGTGTCCAAGAATTGATGAAGCTTGCGAACCTTGACATCAGAAAGGAAGAAAAAAGGTTTTCTGTTGAAGCGTCGGATGAGTCGAAGGATGAAATGGAACTGTGGACCCGGACAGCTTTGAGATAGAGTGCGTTGGTGCTGCTGAAGAGAGTTTCTTTACTGTTGGTTTGCCACAATTCAGGCAGAATGCTCCTCAGCTCCTGTGGGGTCCAGGGTATAGGCATATCTGTCATCCTTCTGTCAAGCTTCTGTCATCCTTGATCTGATGACCTTAGCCATCTTTGCTATGTTGTACATACAGTTGATCATTTGGCCACTGCAGATAAATTTCATGCTGTTCTACTGTTTAGCTTCCATTACCCTGAGAAGTCAGGATAGATGATTACATTCTATTTGGTAGGCACCTACAGTTCTTCCATACCTGTAATACTACTGGAATGAAGGACAGCTGCCATGTTTTTTGTTTGGCCTTTTTCTTCCCTCGCACATGGCAGCTGTCCTTCATTCTGCCAGCGCAATTCACACCTCATCTAGAGCCATCCTTTGTTCCTTAACCTGTCCGATTACCACCTCCTCTTGCCTTGAATATCTCCTAATGTCTCTCAATGTCTCTTAATCTCTCCTGCTTTCTATCCTATCACTGACCTATCCTTTTGTTTTTTCATCCCCCCCCTTTTCCCAGCCCCTAAACTTGCTTTCCATTTCCTGCTTTTTTCCAGCTCTGACGAAGGGTCATCGACCTGAAATGTTAACTCTGTTTCTCTCTCCACGGATGTTGCCTGGCCTGCTGAGTTTTTCCAGCATTTTCTGTTGTTATTTCGGATTTCCAGCATCCGCAGTATTTTGCTATCATATGAGTTCCTAGACAGTTTGTTAGGGCCAGATTGTATTCTCTCATTATTGCTGCTTCTTTTGTGAGGTGGTGCCACGATGGGTATGCACAACAAAATGCTTGGTGCATTGGCAGGCCTGCCAGAAAGCCTGAATGCAACATCAAGGAGCATGGATGAGTGCAGCTCCAACCTTGTACAGAGCTTTGATCAGAGCATGGAAGGGCTGGGCAGATCCATTAGCACAGTTGTAGACCCAATCATCATGCAGCATCTGATGGCCGATGTCTCAGCTTCCATTGCAGCACAAGCAGAAGCTACCCAATGTCTTGAGGGCTGCAATGAAAGCTCAGACTGAAGTCATAGGCCCCGATTTTCTGCCAGCCGTCAGGCGGCTTTTCATGCGGCCGGGGGCCGAAAAATCGCCAAAAAAGCGGGTCGCGACCCCTCCCCGCCTGATTCCCCACCCCGTCCGACTTTTGGACCGCCGTTTCTCAGCGACCCGAATCAGTCCCGCCCGCCGCTGGCGGGACTGGCCGTCGGAACATTAATTACCAATTATTTCCATGTTTAAGCCAATTTTCAGGGGCCGTTGCGATTTTGTGGGGTTCCCCACGCTAAACATGCCTGCGGGGAACCCCGCTGATGAAACCTGGCGTGAAGCTTGCCGGCTTGCTTGCTGTCAGCTGCAGGTCATTCGGGAAAGCTGCGATTTAAAGGGACAGCATTTGTTTGGTCAAGGACCTTGTTGCTGCAGACTTGGGGCTACTTCTTCAAGGCTTAGGCACAGCTGTGGAAGGTTGGAGCCTCACACACTTCTCCAATGTGATCTCCCGGGAAGCCCCTCTCGCCACCCTCACTCAGCGCTTCCTCAGCGGAGGAATCTACGAAAAGCATGGGACGGCTTTTTTCCTTTCCCTGCTTGCCATTAGAGGATCTCCAGCAGCAGAGGCGGCAGCAGCAGAACCAGGAACAGCAGGATGAGCACCAGGAGCACCAGGCTGCTGCTCACTCACCTGAAGCTGCACAGGCCAGAAGGGGCCAGCGCTTGGAAGTGGCTTGAGAGCACCTTGCTGCACTTTAGGGGGCCATGGGGACCCGTTTCTGCACTGGCAGTCCTACTCAGAAGGACTTCCATGAAGGTCTGGTTTCTCTGTTCAATAGATAGCCAACGCTGCTCAAGAGATGTCATTCTCTTATGAGCACTCACCATGTTTTCTGTACCCTGGCGAGTTATCTCCTCCATGGAGGTTGCCAACCTTTCCATGGTGATGCGTTCATGCGCCAATGACTCCACAAAGGCTCTGCTCATGGTCGCTATGGACTCCTCCATTCGCTCAACACTCGCAGCGACCCTGGAGACAAAACCTGCCAGAGACTCCTGCATCTGTGCATGGAGATCCATCACCTCTTCTCTTGCGGATGGACCCAGAGGCAGAGGGTCGACATGCAGCACAGCTGAGCTGGCAGAGTCCTGCGCCCTCCGACGAGGACTCTCCACTGCTGTCCCTGTCTCCAGAATCTGCTGAGGCTCACTTGTGAGCTGTAATACACCAGGTGACAACACTACTCTATGTCCCGAAGATCCCCCCGAAGAGTGTCTGCGCTGGTGTTGGGTGCGCTTACTTCTGCTGACGCTGCGCCCTCAGAGGTTGGAGCTTCCTCTGAGGAGTCTGGCTGCACAGCCTCTTCCTCCTCCACAGTGGGGACGGGCGCTCTGGATGGTCCTGTGGGGGAGTAGAGGAAGGAGTTAGAGATGTGATGCCAAGGTGACATGCACATTCGAGTTGACATCTGCTGACACCTGCATCCATGCAGCCTTGGCCTCAGTGGGAGGCCTCTTCCTGCCTGACCTAGGGAAGAGGACCTCCCTGTGGGCCCTAACCCATCCAATAATGCCTGCAGTGAAGCTTCGTCGAATTTGGAGGCAGCTCGGGGTCTGGCACTGGCCACAGTTGCTGCAGGCTCCTCTGCCATCCTGCATGGTTCGTTTGGAAGCCAACAGAGGAAGCGATGCTTGCTGTGGACCTTGAAAGCACCATGAATGACGACATCATACTGTGGGGCTTTCTGACTGGAAATGGACAATTAGCAAGGCTGCCCACATGCTGGAAATTAATTGGCCACTTGAAGGAAAATTGCGTGGAGCTGGCTGACACATTTTTTTGTGTGTCAGAACCCCACATTCGGGGGAATCCGACCATTTCCCACACAAGCCACAAAATCGGGCTCATAGAGTCATAGGCCTAGAAATTCAGTTGTTAGTGCCAGCTGCTAGCGCCTTAGGAGGAGGAGAAGAGGGGCGTGAATCGGCTAGCGCCCGGGCGCGGCGCGATCTGCGCCTCTCGCAAACTTCAGTCAAGATTTAGCGGCGGTGCAAAACTGCAGCGCCCGCTCAGCTGCACGCGCAGATCCTGACGTCATTTGATGGTGCAACGCCCTTGGTGCGCCCCGAACTGGAACTTCAGTGGCGCCCCCCTTCTGTGCGCCTGGCGCCCCCAGCGACTGCTTGAGTGGAACGGTTCCCAGTCACTGTGGGGTGCGGGGGCGCTATTTAAAGGGGACACTTCCTGCATTCTTTGTGGCAGCCATTTTGTTCCACTCCTGTGTGAGAGAGAGAGAGATTTGGAGAGAGACAAAGGGAGAGAGCTTTCTGCTTTGACTCAGCGCTTGCACAGGTACTTCTGGCTTCAGGCCAGAGCTTTGCATTTGGATTTAACTTTCAGTGCCATAGCCTTGAGTCGCCACATATAATGGGGGCTGCAATGGGTGGAAACGTTGGGTTTCTGCATTGCATTCAAGGGGCTCAGAGACACCGAGAGAGAGTGCCAGTCATGGCCAGACGGAGAAGGGCCAGCAGGCGTCGGCACAGGAGGCCTTACCCACCCAGGGTCTACCGCCAGCAGTTCTCATATCTCAACATGTCTGAGGAGCAGTGTGTTTGGAGGCTGCGATTCAGAAGGGAGGTGGTCACTGAGATCTGCCCACCTGCTTCAGAGAGATCTGCAGCCACAGCTGAGGAGCAGAACATCTCTGTCGGTGGCAGTGAAGGTGACAGTGGCTCTCAACTTCTATGCCACCGGCTCCTTCCAATCCGCTACTGGGGACATTGCCAATATCTCCCAGTTCACGGTACATTGCTGCATCCGCCAGGTGACAAATGCCCTTTTCAGAAGTAGACGTCAGTACATCTTCTTCCCCATGACCCCGGCCAAGCAGCAAGAGCGTGCAATGGGATTTGCAAGAATAGCGGGCTTCCCCATGGTCCAGGGCACCATTGACTGCATGCATGTGGCTTTGCGGGCACCTCTACAGAATGCCGAGGATTACCGCAACCAGAAGGGATACCATTCGCTCAACGTCCAGTTGGTGTGTGACCACAGGCAGCTCATACTAGCTGTCAATGCCCGCTTTCCAGGCAGCAGCCACGATGTCTTCATCCTGCACCAGACTTCTGTGGCAGACATTTTCGAAGCCCCGGCTCACCCAGAAGGCTGGCTTGTCGGGGACAAGGGCTATCCTTTGTGCACCTGGCTGATGACCCCGCTCCGTCCGCCCAGCACCCCTGCTGAAGAGCGATACAATGACAGCCATCAAGCGACCAGGAACATCATTGAGCACACAATCGGTGTGCTCAAGCAACGGTTCCGCTGTCTGGACCATTCCGGGGGAGCCCTTCCGTACTCGCCTGAGCGAGTCTCCCATTTCGTTGTAGTGTGCTGCATGCTGCACAACCTGGCTATCCTCAGGACTCAGCCACTGCCAGCAGACATTGGAGGACCACCAGAGAAGGAGGAGGAGGAGGAGGAGGAGCACCAAGACAGGAGGGAGGCACAAAGTGCAAGGGCCATCCGTCGGCGGATTATTGCTAGTCGGTTCTAGGCCCCCTCTCAGGGAATGGCTTGTGACATTGAAAGAACATGAATGGAGCCGCTCTGCAAACCCTCAGCCGGTCAAGGCAACACATAGTTCAAAGTGCAAACATGGACAATCTGAATAAAAGATAATTTGTTATTTTACAAACTCTGTGCCCTTCCCGCCTGACAAACAAATACAGAGAAACCCCCCAAAAAACAGTCAGACACATAACTGTCAGGGCGAGGCTGGTTCTGGACCCAAGTGCAGACAGACGAGGCGAGAAGCAGGTATGCAGTCTTAAATAAAAGTACTTTACTAGAATAACACAGGTAAACAGTTACAAACATAGGAGCTCAAGACAAGCTACCACAAGGCGAATGGCTTGTCAAGACTGAGCACAGAGGGAAGAAACCACAGAACTTAAATACAAGCAAAAACAGGTGAAACCAATAAACCTGATAAAAGGCAGTTAAGTAAACTAGTAACAATTTAGCAAAAGGAAACAAACAAGTGAAGGTGCCATCTAGGGGTTACTGAGGGAACTAACCAGCACCTTCACAGGACCCCCTCCCCTAGGAACGGCTCTTGACGTTCCTCCTGGACGATCAGGGTGGCGACGGCGAAAATCCCTGATGAGTTCAGGATCCAAAATGTCCCGGGCTGGAACCCAGGAACGCTCTTCAGGACCATAACCCTCCCAGTCGACCAGGTATTGAATGCTCCTCCTAACCCGGCGACTATCAAGGAGGCGACGGACAGTGTAGGCTTGCTGACCGTCAATCATGCGGGGTGAGGGGGGAGGTCTGGAAGCAGGAACCAAGGGACTGGTAAGTACCGGCTTGAGGTGAGAGACATGGAACGTGGGATGTATCTTTATCGACCGAGGAAGAAGGAGCCGGTAGGCCACAGGGTTTACTTTTTCCAAAATCCTAAAAGGTCCGATGAACCAGGGAGCCAACCTGTGGGACTCCACATGGAGCGGAAGATTCCGGGTAGACAGCCAGACCTTCTGTCCAGTCCGGAACCGAGGAGCTGGGCGGCGGTGTCGGTCAGCCTGCACTTTCTGCCGAGAAGAAGCGAGTTGCAAGGTGGATCGGTCCCTCCTCCAGGTATGGCGGCAGCGTTGGACGAACCCCTGGGCAGCCAGGACTCTTATCTCCCTATCCTGTTCAGGGAAGAGTGGCGGTTGGAAGCCATATTGACATTCGAAAGGTGAGAGGCCAGTGGAGGAGCTCTGAAGGGTATTGTGCGCGTACTCTGCCCAGACCAGATACTTGCTCCAGGTGGAAGGATTGGAGGACACAGCTTCTTAGCACCCTCTCCAGATCTTGGTTGGTTCTCTCAGTCTGGCCGTTAGACTGTGGGTGGAACCCAGAGGAGAGACTGACGGAAGCGCCCAGAGGGAACAAAGAGCCTTCCAGAACCTGGATGAGAACTGGGGACCACGGTCAGAGACGACATCCAGGGGCAAGCCATGGAGGCGGAAGACATGCTGGACAACCAGCTGGGCAGTCTCTCTGGCAGAGGGAAGCTTGACAAGAGGGATGAAGTGAGCAGCCTTGGAAAAGCGATCGACCACAACTAGGATGGTAGTGAATCCCTCAGATGGAGGTAGCCCGGTGATGAAATCCAGGGCGATATGAGACCAGGGACGGCTGGGGATGGGCAAGGGATGCAGGAGACCAAGCGGAGGTTGTTGGGATGTCTTGTTCTGGGCACAGACAGGACAAGCGGAGACAAAGGCCCGGGTGTCGGCTTCAATAGAGGGCCACCAGAACCTCCTCTTAAGGAACTCGAGAGTCTGACGGATCCCAGGATGACCAGTCAATCAAGAAGAGTGCCCCCATTGAAGGACCTGGGCGCGCACCTGACTGGGGACATAAAGGCTATTAGGAGGGCCTCCTCCAGGGTCAGCCTCCTGATGTTGGGCCCCTTGCACCACAGTCTCAGTCTCCCATGTGACGGGAGCAACGATGCAGGAACTGGGGATGATAGGTTCCGGGGTCTGGTCCTTTTCCGAGGGGTCAAACTGGTGAGAAAGGGCATCCGGTTTGAGGTTCTTAGACCCTGGGTGGTAAGACAGGAGAAAGTTGAACTGGTTAAAGAAGAGAGCCAACCTGGCCTGCCGAGGGTTGAGGCGCTTGGCGTCCTGGATATATGTCAGATTTTTATGGTCGGTCCAGACGACAAAAGGATGCTCTGCTCCCTCCAACCAGTGTCTCCACTCCTCCAAGGCCAACTTAGCTGCCAAGAGCTCCCTGTTGCCGACATCGTAGTTACTCTCTGCTGGCTTCAGGCGACGGGAAAAGAAGGCACAGGGATGTAGCTTTTGGTCCTTAGGGGAGCGCTGGGACAGGACAGCCCCGACTCCAATATCCGAGGCATCCACCTCTACGATAAAGGGCAGGGTGCGGTCCGGGTGTACCAGAATGGGAGCAGAGGTGAACCGTTGTTTGAGCTCCTGGAAGGCCCGTTCTGCTTCAGAAGACCAACTGAACCGCAAAGATGAGCCCTTGGTCAATGCGGAGAGGGAGGCAGCAATGGAGCTGAAGTTGCGGATGAAGCGTCTGTAAAAGTTGGCGAATCCCAGGAACCGCTGAACCTGCTTAACCGACGTGGGACGCAGCCAGTTCAAGACGGCTTGAACCTTGCTAGGATCCATCTGCACGCTTCCACAGGAGATGACGTAGCCCAGGAAGGTGACCTTAGAGACGTGGAATTCACATTTCTCGGATTTGACAAAGAGACGGTTCTCCAAAAGCCTCTGCAGAACCTGTCTGACGTGTTGGACATGCTGCTGGGGGGACTTTGAGAAGATGAGAATGTCATCCAAATAAACAAACACGAACTGGTTCAGCAGGTCCCGGAGCACGTCATTGACCAGAGCTTGGAAGACAGCAGGAGCATTAGTGAGACCAAAGGGCATGACGAGGTATTCCCAGTGACCGCTAGGGGTGATAAAGGCAGTCTTCCCATCATCCCCCTCCCTAATGCGGGCCAGGTTGTACGCATTGCGGAGGTCAAGTTTGGAAAAGATGGTAGCTCCCTGCAGCTGCTCAAACGCTGAAGACATCAAAGGGAGAGGATAGCGGTTCTTAATGGTAATTTTGTTAAGCCCCCGATAGTCTATGCAAGGCCTGAGACCACCATCCTTCTTCTTTACAAAAAAAAAGCCAGCACCCGCTGGGGAGGTGGAAGGGCGAATGAAACCTGTAGCAAGGGCTTCCTTGATGTATTCTTCCATAGAAACATTCTCAGGGCCAGAGAGAGAGTAGAGCCGACCCCGAGGGGGGCTAGTGCCAGGCAGGAGATCAATGGCACCGTCGTAGGACCGGTGTGGGGGGGAGTGTAGTGGACCGCCTCTTACTAAACACAGCATGGAGGTCCGAATATTCAGGGGGCACATGAGCAAGGTCCAGCTGATCAGCTGGCTCCGTAGAGGAAGGACGGGGCAGACTAGGGAAGACCTTAAGATAGTTGGCTAGACATGAAGGACCCCACTCCAGCACAGTCCCGGTAGTCCAGTCAATGTGAGGGTTGTGAAGAGAGAGCCATGGATGTCCAAGAACGAGAGGGAGCTCAGGTGAATCGATAAGGTGAAACTGCAGCAACTCTTGATGTCTCTCCCCTACTTAATACTCCGGTGATATGATGAATATGCCCAGAACCAAGGGGCCTGCCGTCGAGGGCGGTGACTTGTAAAGACTTGTCAAGGTGGGAAAAAGGAATTTTCAGGCTGCGCACCAGGGTGGCATCGATAAAACAGCCAGCGGCCCCAGAGTCAATAAACGCCTGGAGGTTGTACTGTTGTCCCTCCCAAGAGAGACGAGCGGGAAGCAGGGTTTGGAAGACAAGGGGCAGGAGAAGGGATTTGATCTGTCCGTATTTTCCCAATCCTCCTGGCTTTTTCCTGAAGCTCAGGGCATGTGGCTCTGAGATGGCCAGACAGGCCACAGTAAAGACAACGCCCCTCTCTCAATCTCCTCTGTCTCTCAAACTGGGAGAGCCGAGTTCTGCCGAGTTGCATAGGTTCCTCTTCGGCGCTAACAGGTGGACCCGGGGGTATTTGGAAACTCTTGGTCAGATTCGAAACACCGGAAGATCTTACCTCTGTGGAAGTAGTGAATCTCCTCTCTCTACCATGCTCCCGGAGGCAGTTATCCACTCTGATGGCAAGGGAGATGAGCGTGTCAAGGTCCTCCAGAACCTCTCTAGATGCCAGTTTATCTTTGATAGATTCGGAGAGGCCATGAAGAAACGTGGAGAGAAGGGCCTCAGTGTTCCAGCGACTCTCCGCAGTGAGTGTGCGGAACTCAATGGCGAAGTCGGCTACGCTGCAGTTGCCCTGGAAGAGATTCAAAAGTCTCTTGGCTGCCTCCCGTCCACTCACAGGATGGTCAAAGACTTTGCTCATCTCTTTGACGAAAAGGAGAATGTCCGAGCAGACGAAAGATTGCTGCTCCCAGACAGCGGTAGCCCAGGCGAGAGCTTTTCCCGAGAGTAGTGATATGATGAACGCTACCTTAGAGCGGGGTGATAGGAACATGGAGGGTTGGAGTTCAAAAACTAGGAAGCACTGGGTCAAGAAGCCGCTACACTTGCCCGGATGACCGTCATAGCGCTCTGGCGCGGGTAGGCGAGGCTCTCGGTGAGTCTGGAGATCGGCGACCGGTGGGGTAGCGCCCAAAGGAACTGACTGAGGAGGAACATCCTGAGCAGAAGCCACAGCAGCTGGGTGTTGAATGGTCTGAGTCCACATATCTACCTTGTCCGAAATGCTTTGGAGAAGTTGCTCAAGGCGGCCGAGGAAAGCACCTTGATGGGAGAGAATAGAATGAAGTTCCTCCATCACTGCTGGGTCCATACTGGCTCAGTCTTGCTGTCAGGGCGAGGCTGGTTCTGGACCCAAGTGCAGACAGACGAGGCGAGAAGCAGGTATGCAGTCTTAAATAAAAGTACTTTACTAGAATAACACAGGTAAACAGTTACAAACATAGGAGCTCAAGACAAGCTACCACAAGGCGAACGGCTTATCAAGACTGAGCACAGAGGGAAGAAACCACAGAACTTAAATACAAGCAAAAACAGGTGAAACCAATAAACCTGATAAAAGGCAGTTAAGTAAACTAGTAAAAATTTAGCAAAAGGAAACAATCAAGTGAAGGTGCCATCTAGGGGTTACTGAGGGAACTAACCGGCACCCTCACACATAACTGGCTCTCACAACCTGGAGAAAATGAAAAAAAACAGTTAAACAAAAATGACCATGATCCTCGGCCTTCATATGAAAAACAAACACAACATTCTCGGCCTTCATATAACAAACAAACACAACATTCTCGGCCTTCATATAAAAAAAAAATTACATTCTTGGCCTTCATATAAAAAAAACATTTTGTCACACCTTCTACTTTTTCGCCTGCGAGGGTGATCCGCCTCGCTTGCGCAATTTGCCCCTTCCCGCCCTGCAGCTCCTCCTCAATGGGACCCCAGTGGCTGCAGCAAGGCTGGGGGAAGGCTGCTGAGGGTCAGATGGTGAGTCGGCAGATGCCCTTGGGGGACGGCCTGGACCAGCTCTGGGTCTGGAGGGCCCGGCTGCTGACTGCTCCAACTCTGCTTGGGCGGCAGCAGTCTGTCCTACGGGTGGTGGCAGCTGCAGTGGAGGAGTGATAGTGTTGGCAGCAGGAATGCTGCCAACCTGACAGAGCACAGGCACTCCCTGGTCGGCCGATACACTGGCACTCGCACGGGCCAACACTGAAGCATGCGCAGCAATCTGCTGAAGCACAGACTGCTGGCCTGCTGCGGCGCGGCGAGGGCCCGGCGATTCCTGGCCGATCCAGCGAGGGTGGAGATCTGTGTCTGCATCAGACCAGCCAGTGATTGCATGGCACGACTAAGCACTTGGCTGGAAGCCGCCTGTGCTGCCCCGAAGCCCTGCAGACTCCTGGCCTGTGCTGCCCCGAAGTCCTGCAGACTCCTGGCCTGTGCTGCCCTGAAGTCCTGCAGACTCCTGGCCTGTGCGGCCCTGAATTCCTGAACACTCCTTGCCAGTGACTCTATGGAGTCAGGCATCCTTGCCACTGCAGCCATGAGCTCAATGTCCCTGCGCTCAGCCTGGGCGCCCATTTCACCAAGTTGCCGCACCTCCTCTGCGCTCACCGTAGCAGGACTGGAGGCCGCACTCACCCTCCAGGGAGAAGGCCGCCGAGCTTCCCCACCCCTCCCGCATTGCTGCAGCCCTTTGGGCCCCGGGGCTTCACTGTCATCAGACCCTTCCTCCCTGCTCCCCTCCAGGGAAGACGTGTCCCCATCATGGCCATGGGCTGCCTCGGCTGAGGGTGGCACTGATGGGCCGGCTTCCTCTTCCTCCTCCTCGAATTCCGAATCAGTCGCAGTGCCAGCTTGAGGGCCCGCCTCCTCACCTGGCGATTCATCATCTGAAAGCAGGGAGGCACAGGAGTTGCTTTAGAGTGAGGACAGGGCGGCAGCGAGGGAGGCATGAGTGCTGCAATGCACTGCATTGGTTCGAGAGTGGCAAAGGATGTTGGTGTGAGGCACAAGTGGAAAGAGAGAGGTCAAAAAGGTGATGACCTTACCATTGCTGTCCAGAACGGGGTCAGCATCTCCAGTGGCGACGGGGCCAATCAGCTGGCCTCCCATTATCCGCTCCACTTGCTGCTCCAGGTAGCTCAGGTCTTTAAGGTCAGGACGGCCTCCCCCGGTCCGTCGCTGCTGCCTCCGATTGTGGGCCAGCTTGCCCTGCAAGAGAAAGGACGGCCTCTGAGTACAGTGTCAAGCCCTGATCTTGCCTGCACTGTCTTCCATGGTGGAATAGCCCTGACAGTGTCAAGCCCTCATCTTGCCTGCACTGCCTCCCATGGTTGAATAGCCCTGACTGTGTAAAGTGGTGAATGTGCATGTGATTTTCATGAGAGTCCCATAGCTGTTGGATGAGGGCTGGGCATTGGGGCTTTCAGAACCCTTTGGCCGTAAAGTGAGGTGCCCATGCAGGGATGAAGAGGATACTGGAAAGGGTACTCACCATGACAACCTGAGTGAGCTCGTTGAACTTTTTTCTGCACTGCGTGGGTGTCCTGGGGACCAAGCTGTTGGAGGTCACTCTGTTCGCCACCTCCCTCCAGGCTTTTCTGTACTCGCTGGGCAGCGGCCTCCTGCCACTGTCAGGGAAGAGGACAGGTCGCCTGCGCTCCACTGCACCAACCAGAAGCTTCAGGGCACCCTCGTTGAAGTGCTGCGCTCGCTCCCTGGCCTTCTCCATAGTCATGGGCGTAGCGTTCTTGAAGCAGCTCTGTTTAGGCCTAGATTCAGGGCAGCAGTGTGCAGGGCGTGGGCGCAATCCAAATCGACCCTCCCCCTTTAAGAGCTGACCGGCGCCAGCGTGTCTGCCTTCAATCAATAACTCGCCGCACCTGCGCTGCGCCCGCCCTCGGTGATAGCACCTCGGCTCGCCGGCTTAGTGCCTTATGATAGTCGTGCACTGCCTGCTTTAGCGCAGCAGCAACCTCTTGGGGCGATGCAACTCAATTTCGGCGAAGGTGGCGCTAAGTTGCGCCGGCCGCTAAATTTAGCGAATGCCCGGCTGTAGCGCCCCAAACGTGGCGATACTGAATTTCTAGGCCATAGAGTTATACAGCACAGAAAGAGGCCCTTTGGCCCATCGTGTCCGTGCCAGCCATCAAGCCCTGTCTATTCTAATCCCATTTTCCAGCACTTGGTCCGTAGCCTTGTATGCTATGGCGTTTTAAGTGCTCATCTAAATGCTTCTTGAATGGTGTGAGGGTTCCTGCCTCTACCACCCTTTCAGGCAGTGAGTTCCAGATTCCAACCACCCTCTTGGTGAAAAAGTTTTTCCTCAAATCCCCTCTAAACCTCCTGCCCCTTACCTTGAAACTATGTCCCCTGGTTATTGACCCCTGTACTAAGGGGAAAAGTTCCTTTCTATCTACCCTATCTATGCCCCTCATAATTTTGTACACCTCAACCAGGTCCCCCCTCAGCCTGCTCTGCTCTAAGGAAAACCACCCCAGCCTGTCCAGTCTCTCTTCATAGCTGAAGCGCTCCAGCCCAGATAACATCCTGGTGAATCTCCTCTGCACCCTCTCCAATGCAATCACATCCCTCCTATATAGTGTGGTGACCAGAACTGCACACAGCACTCCAGCTGTGGCCTAACTAGCGTTTTGTACAGCTCCATCATAACCCCACTGCTCTTATATTCTATGCCTCAGCTAATGAAGGCAAGTATCCCATATGCCTTTTTAACCACCTTATCTACTGCTGCCTTCAGGGATCTATGTACATGCACACCAAGGTCCCTCTGATCCTCTGTCCTTCCTAGGATCCTACTATTTATTGTGTATTCCTTTGCCTTGTTTGTCCTCCCAAAATGCATCACCTCACACTTTTCAGGGTTAAATTCCATTTGCCACTGTTCTGCCCATCTAACCATCCCGTCTATATCGTCTTGTAGCCTGAGGCTTCCCTCCTCGCTATTTACCACTCCACCAATTTTCGTGTCATCTGCGAACTTACTGATCATACCTCCTACATTTATATCTAAATCATTAATGTACACTACAAACAGCAAAGGACCCAGCACCGATCCCTGCGGTACACCACTGGACACAGGCTTCCAGTCACAAAAACAACCTTCGACCATCACCCTCTGCCTCCTGCCACTAAGCCAATTTTGGATCCAATGTGCCAAATTGCCCTGGATCCCATGGGCTCTTACCTTCTTGACCAGTCTCCCATGTGGGACTTTGTCAAAAGCCTTACTGAAGTCCATGTAGACTGTATCAACTGCACTACCCTCATCCACACACCTAGTCACCCCCTCTCAAAATTCAATCAAATCGGTCAGACATGATCTCCCCTTAACAAAGCCATTCTAACTATCCCTGATTAATCCCAGCCTCTCCAAGTGGAGACTAATTCTGTCCCTCAGAAGTTTTTCCAATAATTTCCCTACCACTGAAGATAGGCTCACTGGCCTGTAATTCCCTGGTTTATCCCTTCTACCCTCCTTGAACACAACGTTAGCTGTTCTCCAGTCCTCTGGCACCTCCCCTGTGGCCAGAAAGGTTCTGAAAATTTGTGTCAGAGCCCCTGCAATCTCCTCCCTTGCCTCACGCAGCAGCCTGGTATACATCCCATCAGGGCCTGGGGATTTATCCACTTTTAAGCCCACTAAAACCGCTAGTACCTCCTCCCTCTCAATAGTAATTTGTTCAATTATGTCACAATCCCCCTGCCTGATTTCTATGCCTACATCACCCTTCTCCATAGTGAACACAGATGCAAAATATTCATTTAAAACCTCGCCTACATCTTCCGGCTCTACACACAGATTGCCACTTTGGTCCCTAATGGGCCCTACTCTTTCCCTGGTTATCCGCTTGCCCTTAATATACTTATAAAACACCTTGAGATTTTCCTTTATTTTGCCCGCCAGTGTTTTTTCATGCCCCCTCTTCGCTCTCCTAATTTCTTTTTTAAGTACCCCTCTGCACTTTCTATACTCCTTTAGGGCTTCCACTGTTTTTAGTCCTTTTTATCTGCCAAAAGCCTCCCTTTTTTTCCTAGTCCATTCTTGTATATCCCTTGACATCCAGGGTTCCCTGGGCTTGTTGGTCCCACCCTTGATGTTTACGGGAACATGTTGGCGTTGTACTCTCTCTGTTTCCTTTCTGAAAGACTCCCACTGCTCTGATGTGGATTTTCCTACAAATAGCTGATCCTAGTCCACTTTGGCCAGATCCTGCCTTATCATATTAAAATTTGCCTTCCCCCAATTTAGAACCTTTATTTCCGGTCCATCTTTGTCCTTTTCCATGACTACTTTAAATCTCACTGAATTATGGTCACGGTCACCAAAATGCTCTCCTACTGACACTTCTACCACTTGCCCGGCTACATTCCCTAGAATTAGGTCCAGTACTGCCCCCTCTCTTGTAGGACTTTCTACATGCTGGCTCAAAAAGCTCTCCTGGATGCATTTTAAGAATTCCACACCCTCTAAGTCTTTCACACTCTGACTATCCCAGTTAATATTGGGGAAGTTGAAATCCCCTACTATTATTACCCTATTGTTTCTACACTTCTCTGAGATTTGCCTACATATCTGTTCCTCTATCTCCCCCTGACTGTTTGGGGGCCTATAGTACATTCCCAGCAAAGTGCTTGCCCCCTTTTTGTTTTGAAGTTCTACCCATATGGCCTCATTAGAGGAGCCTGCTAAGATATCATCCCTCCTTACAGCAGTAATTGACTCCTTGATTAATATTGTGACACCCCCCTCCTCTTTTACACCCCCCTCTGTCTCACCTGAAGATTCAATACCCCGGAATATTGAGCTGCCAGTCCTGCCCCTCCCTCAACCATGTCTCTGTGATAGCAACAATATCATACTCCCATGTGTTCATCAACACCTTCAATTCATCTGCCTTACTCGTAAGGCTCCTTGCATTAAAATAAATGCCATCCAGCCTTGCCATATTCCCTTGTACCGTTACATATTTGCTCTGCCTTCCAAGCTGACTTGTTTTTTCCTCTATATTTGGCTGTGCATCACCCCCTACTAAGCTCCACTCCATATCCCATCCCCCTGCCAAGTTAGTTTAAACACCCCCCCCACCCCCCAAACAGTACTAGTAAACCTCCCCGCAAGGATGTTGGTCCCATTTCGGTTCAGGTGCAACCCGTCCAACTTGTACAGGTCCCATCTTCCCCAGAAGCAGACCCAGTGATCCAGGAAACTAACTCCCTCCCTCCTGCACCAACTCTTTAGCCACGCATTCATCTGCTCTATCCTCCTATTCCTATACTCACTAGCACGTGGCACCAGGAGTAATCCAGAGATTACAACCTTTGAGGTCCTGCTTTTTAATCTGCTACCTAGCTCCCTAAATTCTTGTTGCAGGACCTTATCCCTCTTTCTACCCATGTCATTGGTACCAATGTGAACCACGACCTCTGACTGTTCGCCCTCCCCCTTCAGAATGCCCTGCCGCCGTTCAGTGACATCCTTGACCCTGGCACCAGGGAGGCAACATACCATCCTGGAGTCACGTCTGCGGCCACAGAAATGTCTACCTGTTCCCCTTACAATAGAATCCCCTCTCACTATTGCTCTCCCACTCTTTTTCCTCCCTCCAGTGCAGCTGAGCCACTCGTAGTGCCACGGACTTGGCTCTTGCTGCATTCCCCTGAGAAACCATCTCCCCCAGCAGTATCCAAAATGGAAAATCAGTTGGAGAGGGAGATGGACCCAGGGGACTCCTGCACTACCTTCCTAGCTCTTTTACTCTGTCTGGCAGTCACCCATTTCCTGTCTGCCTGTGCACTCTTTACCTACGGTGTGACCACCTCGTTAAACGTGCTATCCACGAAGATCTCAGCTTCACGGATGCTCCACAGTGACTCCAGCCGCAGCTCCAGCTCCGAAACGTGGATTTCGAGTAGCTGCAGCTGGAGACACCTCCTGCACATGTGTTCGCCCTGGACACCTAAAGTGTCCCTGACTTCCCACATAACACAGGAGGAGCACTCCACACAGCCAAGCTGCCCTGCCATGTCCTACCCTTAACTTACTCCCTTTACTTCCTTAAAATTAAAGAATATTAAATACCCTAGGGACCTTACTTCCCTTTAAACACTACTTACTCTAAACTAGAGCCCTTATTTTGATTTTAACGACTGGACTGTAGAAATACTCACCAGGTCCTACTTGCCAATCAGCTCCTTCCCTGGTTGTGACATCACTTTAGCGGTTCCGCAGTTGTTGCTGTTTGGCTGCTCCCACTCTCGGACTCTTTCTTTGGTGTAAAGTAAGAACCAATTCCTGCAGTGTGAAAAGTTAGGAAAAACAAAGGTGAAGCAAGGGAGCTCCTCCTTCCACTCCTCACCTAACTCCCTGACTCACCCAACTCGCAGCACTCTGGTTAAACTGCGCTCGGTCTCCACCCAAGGCCGCTCTCGCTGCTGCTGCCGCAGGTGAGTCTGGGCCGCTCTCTCTCTCCCCCGCTCTTTAAATCCTCGGTCTCTGTGCTCACTCTCCACCCAGGGCCGCTCGCTGCTGCTGCCGCCGGTGAGTCATGCAATCTCAGCTTGATGCCATGCAAGCACAAACTGCAGCCACCATGGGTGGGTTTACCAGTGTTGAAAGGGGCTTGCAGGGTGTCACAGCAGTCCAGCAATCTGTCCACCAGCAGATTACTAGGATTGCTGAGGTGTTTCCCCGGGTGAGTTACAGTGGCTCCGTGGAGGATGAACCTGCTGTCCTCTCTCAGAATGACAGCATTTGTACTCCCACCGCTGCCACTCCGCCAGTGCCCTTGCTGCTGACTGTCAGCCAGCCAACCCAGACTGCTGCTGCCCATGCCGAGCTGGTGCAGTCTGCAGCCATAGCTGCTCAAGGTCGTCCTGCAAGGCCATCTGCAGTCTCCTCCACTGACAGTCAATAGCCTGCCACCTGCCATGCTGCAGCCACTGGGGTAGCACTGCATAGGAGCACTAGGACAGGCAAAGGCACACTGAAAACAGGCATAAGGGAATGCATGAGGGTGATTAGTTGACTACTGAATGAAATATTGTAATGGTTTGATTCATAAAATTAGTTTGGAATGTTTGTTTTGTGGTGACTTTTATTGTAGCATTGTGGCCAAGAGGATGATGTGATGGTCAGTAACAAAGGGAAGGCAAGGTGTGGGACTATTGTTGAATATGGAATTGGGGTTGCGTTTACTGGTACCACAGTTGGATGTGTCAATCACGGTCAGCCCGGACAGAAAGGGGCTGTCTGGGTTGCCTCCTCCCTTCAGCTATCTTCTCTTCCGCTTCCTCTTCCTCCTCAGCTGGTCACCATATGCCTGGTGGAAAGGGCTGTACCCTCATAATAGTAGGTTGTGGAGCATGCAACAGACCACGAAAAATCTTGAGACGCACTCTAGTGAGTACTGCAGGGCTCCTCCAGAGTGGTCCAGGCAGCGGAAGTATTGTTTAAGGATGCCAATGGTTTGCTCTATCAGATTCCGTGTGGCAACATGGCTTTCGTTATATGCATGCTGCCCACGTGTGCGTGGTTGCGCAGCGGAGTCATGAGCCAGGTGGTCAGCGGATACCTCTCGTCACCCAGTAGCCACCCTCTGGTTTGTCGTGGTGGCTCAAATGCTGATGGTACAGTGGACTGCTGCAGAATGAAGGCATCATGGCTGCTGCCAGGATACCGAGCATTGACTTGCATGATGCGCTGAGTATGGTCACACACCAGCTGGACATTGAGGGAGTGGAATCCCCTCCGGTTGCGGTACATCTCCAAATTGAGATGCAGCGCCCACAAAGCGACATGTGCGCAGTCAATGGCACTCTGCACCATGGGGAACCTGCTATCCTGGCAAAGCCGCGTGCTCATTCTGCCTCCTTCTCTCTGGCAAGACAGAATGAAATGTATTTAGCTCTCTGTGCATACAGAGCCTCACTCACCTCCCTTATACTGGAGTGGACGGCGAATTGGGAGGTGTTACAGATGTCACCTGCTCCAGCCTGGAAGGAGCCCAACGTGAAGAAGTTCAAGGCCACGGTCACCTTTACAGCCACTGACAATGCTGTGCTCACCCTGGACTGAGGCTGCAGGTCTGCCTGCAGCATCATGGCAGATTTCAGTGAGCAACTCCTTAGTAAAACGGAGACATTGCATACACTGTTCGTCACTGAGGTTGAGGTAGAATAATTGATCCCTGACGACTCTGGGTGGATATGGCCTCCTGCTTAGAGCCCTTCTCCCCCTCCTCCTCCTGCCTATTCTAGCAGCTCATCCTGCCCTGTGTCACCTCTGCTCATTCTCCCTGTCATGCTGCAGGCCTAGAGGGATACAAATTACTGCACCCATGTCTAGGAGCAACTTGTCTGAGCGGACCCCTTGCAAGTCAGTGCCAAGTCCTTGAGCATGTGCCGCACCACTCCTTATAGACTTTAGGCAACTTTAAAGAAGTGTAGAAAGCACTAAACACTTCTACAAACTCAGCAACAGCTAGTAGAAATCAATCAGCAACTCACCTGTAAGTAGGTGATGATCCCTTTAAATAGCGCTGGTCGGGGGTTCCTTCCTGCTGCTGAACGCATGTGTAGCTGTGCGAGGTTAAGAGCAGGCATTAGCTCCAGTGTTGAGGTCGACAATGGCAGCGCTGGCGTCAAATCAGCGTGACATCACGATCTGCCTACTCTGCATACTGATGGCGCACGCTCCCAGCGCCGATGCTAACATCCTCACCAAAATGGCGTCCGGCACGGCCCGCACCAGAAGGGTGCGTGCGCTGCTCGAACGCTATTTTCTAGCCAATTCGGCATCCATAGCGTCTAAACAACGGGCACTGTGCAACCAAATTTTTTGTCCACAGAGTCTAACTGTGGTAGAGGAGCAATGGGATCTTGGGATACAGATTCGCAAATCATTAAAAGTATTAACACAGGTTAACAAGGTCATAAAAATACAAACAAAGGACTGGGGTTAATTTCTAGAGGAATAGAATTGAAAAGCAGAGAAATTATGTTAAACCTATGCAGAACCTTGGTTAGTCTACACTTAGTATACTACGTACAGTTTTGGTGTGAAAAATTGAGTCGAGTCCCCCCGCGACCGAAATTGAGTGGTAGCGCCCCAAGAGGGAAGCGGGGCGCTACTGGAAGCAGTATTGCAGGCCTTCCTCCCCTTCTTAAAGGTGAGGGGCCTTGCGCAGCGCGACCCAGGGCCCAGCTGGGCCCTCGGGGATCGGGGGTGCCGGCAAAAGAGCCTGGCACTCAAGAGAAGTGCCGGGCTCACGGAGCGCAGCCGGCACTCCGCCGGGGGGGGTGGATAAGGAGGCCGGGGACGGCAGCAGACGCAGGTGCTGGCAGGCAGCCAGCAACAAAAATGGCCACCCGGCACCTCGCCTTTAATTAGCGCCGCCCCGGCCGCAGGTAGGCCCCCCTGACCCTGTCGAACATAGCGTCCAGCAGTAAATCAGGGGACGCTACCAAAGATCGCGAGCGGGGCGCTTCGCACAGCGTTGCGCATGGCGCTGATGTCAGCGCCCGCAGCGCCGCGGGGTGCTAACGGTTAGCGCCACCGCTAACCTCCCGCTGAATTTTGCGGGAGGCATTGGCAGCGCCGCGCCCAGGCACAAGTTGCTTTGCGCCCCGTTAGCACCCTCTTGGGGCGCTAACAGGAGGCGCAAAGCAACCAAAATTTTCCTCCTTGGTCTCCATATCACAAAAAGGATACAGAGGTACTGGAGAAGGTGAAAAAAGATTTAGAAGGATGATACTAGAACTGAGAGGTTAGAACTATCAAGAAAGACTGAACAGGCTGGGGCTCTTTACCCTAGAAAAGAGAAGGCTGACGGGTGACCTAATAGAGGTCTTTAAAATTATGAAGGGTTTGATAAGGTAGACATAGAGAAGATGTTTCCACTTGTAGGGGAGTCCAAATCTAGGGGTCATAAATATAAGATCGTCACTAATAAATTCAATGAGGAATTCAGGAGAAACTTTATTATCCAGAGAGTGGTTAGCCTATGGAACTTGCTTCCATATGGAGTGGTTCAGGCAAATAACATAGATGCATTTAAAGGGAAGCTGGATAAGTACATGAGGGAGAGAGGAATATGCTGATATGGTTAGATGAAGTAGGGTGGGAGAATGCTGTTGTGGAGCATAAACACCGGCATAGACCAGTTGGAGCGAATGGCCTGTTTCTGCGTTGTAAATTCTATGTAATTTTATTTAAAGCCCCACGAGGAAAAGTGAGAATTCACTTTATTTGTGCAATGTTTAGTTTTTGGGGCAACATACAGAGGATTCCTCTGGAGACTGTCTGTAAAGCAATTACCTGGAACACTTTACACAGTTCCATAAAACATCACTGGGATTGAAATTGCATGTTGACACATTTCTCCACTATTTTAACTAAGAGACTTGTTAGCAAAATTGAAGCCCGTGTGGATACAAAATTGGTTAAGGGACAGAAAGCAGAGAGTGGTGGTAAATGCTTGTTTTTCAGCTTGGAGGAATGGATACAGTGGTGTTCCCCAGGGGTCGGTATTTGGATCACTGGTCTTTTTGATATATATTAATGACCTGGACTTCAGCATACAGGGTATAATTTCAAAGTTTTCAGATGACATGAAACTCAGAAATGTAGTAAACAATGAGGAGGATAGTAACAGACTTCAGGAGGAAATAGACAGGCTGGTGAAATGGGCAGAAACATAGCAGATGACATTCAACACAGAGAAGTGTGAAGTGATGCATTTTGGTAGGAAGAATGAGGAGAAGCAAAATAAACTAAATGATTAAGTTTTAAAGGGGGTGCAGGAACAGAGACACCTGGGGGTATATGTACACAAATCTTTGAAGGTGGCAGGACAAGTTGAAAAGGCTGTTAAAAAGCATATGGAATCCTTGGCTTTATTAATAGAGGCATAGGAGGAGAAATTCATTTTCGCCCAGGGATGGGCGGTAACTTTTGAAAAGTTTGAGAATTAGCGCCAGGCGCAAATGCTTCAGACTGCACGCAAATTTCAGTTTCATTGCACAAAGATAAGATTGGAGCGTTAAATCAAGCGCTAATGACCTAGCTCAGTGGCGTTAAACTCGAAGCGCTGACCAAAAGCAGGTGCGGTATAATCGCAAGTCATCATTGCCACAGGCTCTTTCCAGTTCTTAAAGGGGAGGTTCATTGATGCTGCAGAACCTCATTCGCATCATTACTGGCTGTGCAGCCGTCTCAGCCTGCAGCAGCAGGTCAAGGAGAAGGAGCTGGACAACTCAAGCAGTCGTAATAATGGCAGATCCTTGCCAAATTCTGCAACCATGCATTGGAGGCGTTGGTGTTCGCAGTGGAAAGACAGAGGGCGGTGCTCTACCCGGTAAGTGTCAGGAGGCCCTCGCCACAGTCATCCGCACCATGTGGAGGGAGGTAGCCTAGCACGTCTCGGGCAGCGCAGTGGTCCCCAGGACCCCTACACAGTGCAGGAAGAAATTTAACGACCTCACTCAGGTGGTCAGGGTGAGTCAATGCTTCAGCAAATGCTATGTACCACCATCTGAACCACAGTCTGCACACACTGCCCAAAGCACTCCAACACTCACCCACCAACAATCTCTACCTACCAACACTCACACCCACATAGAATAGAATCATCGAATGGTTATAGCACAGAAGAAGGCCATTCAGCCTGTCGAGCCCGTGCTCAGCTAGTCCTACTCTCCTGCCCTTTCCCCGTAGCCCCGCAATTTTTTTTCCTTCAGATACTCATCCAACTCCCTTTTGAAAGATAAGATTGAGTCTGCCTCCATCGCCCTTACAGGCAGTGCATTCCAGATCTTAACCACTCGCTGTGTAAAAAAGTTATTTCTTACGTCGCCTTTGGTTCTTTTGACAATCACCTTAAATCTGTGTCCTCTGGTTCTCAACCCTTCTGCCAATGGGAACAGTTTCTCTCTATTTACCCTGTCCAGACCTCTCATGATTTTGAACACCTCTATCAAATCTTCTCTCAATCTTCTCTGCTCCAAGGAGAGCAGGGCGGGCTTAACAAGGTCAATCGAGGGAAAATAACATGGGTTGGCCGGACGTCGTTGCGGGCGGGACTGAAACTCGACAACCAGCAGCCCCACCTCCAATGCACCCCCATTGATAAAATCCAGCCCAACGTGTTCACTGATTATTAATACATTTATTAATTCAGTTTGGATTATTTTGTGGTGTCTCTCATTTCAGCTTTGCGCTGTGATATGGCCTGCAACAGGGATGGAATGATGGGGATGTGGTGAGCAATGGGGATCTGGGGTTTAATTTATTGGAACTGCAGTCTGATGAGGTGGTCACGGACCACCCTTCCGGAAGGCTGATTGAGTGGCTGCCTCCTCCTTCACTCCTGTTCCTCCTCCTCCTCCTCTCCCTCTTCCTCTTTCTGAGGTGGTCTCATAATCCCTGGTGGCAAGGGCTGGGACCTCATGATGGCCAAGTTGTGGAGCATGCAACAAACCACGACAAAATGGGACATCTGCTCAGCTGAGCACTGGAGGGCTCCTCCCGGGCGCTCAAGGCAGCGGAACCGTTGCTTCAGCACTCCGATGGTCTGCTCGATGATGTTGCTGGTGGCAACATGGCTCTCATTATATAGTGCTGGGCAGGAGTGTTGGAGTCACGAGCCAGGTGGAGAGCAGATAACCCTTGTCTCCGACCAACTAGCCACAAGCTTGACGTGGTGGCTGGAAGAGTGCTGGCGCAGGATGAAGGCATCATGGCTGCTGCCAGGATAGCGGGATTTCACATTGAAGATTCGCTGTCTGTGGTCACACACCAACTACACATTAAGTGAGTGGTAGCCTTTGCGGTTACAGAAGATTTCAGGATTGTTATGCGGTGCCCGTAAAGCCACGTGGGTGCAGTCAATGGCACCCTGCACCATGGGGAAGCCCGCTATCCTGGCAAAGCCACATGCACGTTTGTCCTGCTTCTCTTAACAGCATTTTAACTTAACTTGAATCTTAACTTGTAGTTTCTTTCACAGTGTTAGGCAGTGGTAAACAAGCTGTCTGCTAGTGGCAGTTGCACAGTTAATTAGGTGGCTAGCTGGAACTGGTTACCTGGTAATCACTTTCAGCAGGTGCTGACTCAAGTCTCTGAAATTTCTGCTAGTATAAATACAGGAGGCTTTTGCTAATGAACGGAGTAAGTAGCACGGAGTCCAGTTTGATGGAGAACTGCTTCTGCAGAGTACTAAACTCAGAATTTGGTGAGTGAGGGAATTCGGTGCATTGAGGGAAGTGGTGCTGTTCTGGTATTTTAATAAATAAGGAGCGATCTGAGAGGGAGCGTGAGACAGCAATACCTGAGAGCTGAGGTCTAGAGACATTAATTATAATTAGTTTAAACAAGATACTAATTAGCTTCTGAAAGAGGAAATAGGCATTTTTTAGATCATGAATGGGCAGCTGATACCTGTTACTTGCAATTCCTCCGCCATGTGGGAACATCAAGACACTTCATGTGTCTTGGGGGACCATGTGTGCAGGAAGTGTTTCCAGCTGTTTGAGCTCGAGCTCAGGGTTTCTGAGCTTGAGGGGCAGCTGGAGTCACTGCGGAGCATCAGGGAGGCTGAGAGTTTCCTGGACCGTACGTTCCAGGAGGTGGCCACCCCACAGGCAGAGAGTTCAGGATAGTAAATGTGTGGTGGGAAGTACAGGAGTCTTCAGAGTGTGTGTCACTCTCAAACCGATATACAGCCTTGGAGACTGCTGGGAGTGATGACACCTTAAAGGAGTGCAGTCCAGACCATGGCACCAA
Organism: Somniosus microcephalus; assembly: GCF_052327205.1. Lineage (NCBI taxonomy): Eukaryota > Metazoa > Chordata > Chondrichthyes > Squaliformes > Somniosidae > Somniosus > Somniosus microcephalus. The sequence goes on along the minus strand of NC_140994.1, from coordinate 55,720,165 downwards.
TGGGCAAGGGACTGCACAGGGGGAAACAGCAAAGTGTAGAAATGCAGTCGTTATAGAAGATTCCATAGTTATGGGGAGAGGCAGGTGTTTCTGTAAATGTCACTAAGTTCCGCATGGCGTGTTGCCTCCCTGGTGCCAGGGTAGAAGACATCACGGAGAGGGTGCAGAATATTCTGCAGGGGGAAGGAAGTAAGCCAGAAGTTGTGGTATACGTCGGTACCAATGACATAGAGAGGGCAGGTATTGAGGTCCTACAGTCAGATTTTCAGGAGCTAGGGAGGAAGTTAAAAAGTAGGATCTCAAAGGTAGTAATCTCTGGATTACTCCCAGTGCCACGCACCAGCGAGAGTAGAAATAGAAAGATAGGGAGGATCAATGCACAGTTTAAGGCAAGGTGCAGGATGGAGGGCTTCAGATTCTTGGGGCATTGGGACCAGTTCTGGGGCAGGAGGCTCCTATTCAAAAGGGACGGGTTGCACCTCAACAGGACTGGGACCAATGTCCTCGCCTAGAGGTTCACTAGTGTGGTTGGGGAAGGTTTAAACTAAATTAGCAGGGGGTGGGCACCAGCATATAGAAGTAGAAAAGAGGAATAAGGTGCATAAAGGAGGGAGAGTGTTGGATAGTACTAGAGAAGGATGTAGTACCATATTAGATAGGAGCAGACTAAGAAGGACTACGAGGAATACAAAGACAGGTTTGGAATGCATGTATGTAAACGCACAAAGTGTGGTGAATAAGGTTGGTGAGCTACAAGCACAATTATCCGTGTGGAAATATGATGTGGTGGCAAAAACAGAAACGTGGCTTAAAAATGGTGAGGACTGCGTGCTTAATATTCACAGATACAAGGGGCACGAATTTCCAAGCCCCGTGGAGACGGGTTTGGAGGCGGGAGTGGTGGGAAAATTGCAGAATCGGGGGGCATGAACCCATCCCGCCCCTAACCCGTCTCCGTGCCAATGTCCCAGGAGGTGGGTATCCGACCTGTGCTGGGAGCTGCCTCCCCGAGGCGGGAAGGGGATTAGTGCCAATTAACTGCCTGTTAACAGGTAGTTAACAGGCAGTTTTTTGCTTAATCCCTATTTTTAGCCCTGAAGTGTGGGCTTCCCAACGGCTCCGAACCACGCCACATTAGCGAGGTGGACCGCCAGTCTGCAAGGGTTGGAGGGGTCGAGATGTCCGTTGTGCAGGTGAGTGATGGGTGCATGTGTGCCGAGGTAAGTGTGTGAGGTAAGTGTAAAGTGTTTTAATAAGTTTTACTTACCTTTACTTTCTCCTGCAGGCTTCCTTCCTTCAGGTCTCGGGAGTCCCTCATCTCACCAGCACAGAAAGCAGAATGGCCACTGAAATGTCAAAATCTGCAGCATTCTGCTTTCTGGTCTGGAGAGATCTCTGAGTCTGAGTAGAAGGACTCAAGTTAGAAGACAGATTGTCAGTGTTTGACAGCTTCACAGAGCTGTCAAACACTGATTTTTCATCTGTCAAAAGCTCTTGACAGATGAAATGTCAATCACTGACGTCGCCAGTAACCAGGTATCCCTTAATTGGCCTGCTGAGCCCGCTGGGCGGACTTAACAAGGTCAATCAAGGGAAAATAGTGTGGGTTGGCCACAAGTCAATGGAGGCGGGACGACAACCCAAAAAGTGGGAGTCCCGCCTCCATCACGTCCCCATTGACAAAATCCAGCCCAAGGTGTTCAGAAAAAATAGGGAAGAAAAAAAGGGCGGTGGGGTGACAGTACTGATTAGGGAAGACATTGTAGTGTTGGAAAGAGAGGATGTCCTTGAGGGGCAAGGACACAATCCATTTGGTTAGAGTTGAGAAGCAAAAAGGGTATGATCACGCTATTGGGGGTATTCTACAGGCCTCCAAATAGTGAGAGATAGAGGAGCAAATCTGCAGGGAAATCACAGAGATCTGCAAGAACTATAGAGTGGTGATATTGGGGGACTTTGATTACCCAAATATCGATTGGGATAATGTTAGAGTAAAGGGAAAGGAGGGGGAGGAATTTCTGAAATGTGTACAGGAGAACTTCCTTGACCAGTATGTTCTCGGCCCAACTAGGAAGGACGCATTGTTGGATCTGGTGCTGGGGAATGAGGTGGGCCAAGTGTCTGTGGGAGAACACTTGGGTAAGAGTGATCATCGTATCATAAGGTTTAGATTAGTAATGGAACAATCTAAAGTAGAACTTCTAAATTGGAAGAGGGCTAACTTCAATGGCATAAGAGGGGATCTAACCAGGGTAAAATGGAACCAAAGATTGACAGGAAAAACTGTAACAGAACAATGATTGATTTTTAAGGAAGAGATGTTTCAGGTACAGACTAGGTACATTCCAACAGAGGGAAAGGTAGGGGAACCAAAGCCAGGGCTCCTTGGATGACGAGGGAGATAGAGAATATGATGAAACAAAAAAAGAGGGTGTATGATGCATGTCAGGTGAATTCTTCAAGTGAGAACCAGAAAATTGATAGACAGGCTGTACTGGAAAGGCTGGATATGCTTAGATCGGATAAGTCGCTTGGTCGGGATGGCTTGCATCCCAGGTTGTTAGGGGAAGTGGGGGGTGGAGATCGTGGAAGGGCTTGCCATAATCTTCCAATCTTCCCTAGATATGGGGGAGGTGCCAGAGGATTGGAAGGTGGCAAATGTGACACCCTTGTTGAAGAAAGGGTGTACGGACAATCCTAGTAACTACAGGCCAGTCAGTTTAACATCAGTGGTGGGTAAGGTTTTAGAAACAATAATCAGGGAAAAAATTAACAGGCACTTGGAGAGGTTTAAGTTAATTAAGGCGAGCCAGCACGGATTTGTAAAAGGCAGATTGTGTTTGATTAATCTAATTGAATTTTTTTATGAAGTAACAGAGAAGGTTGATGAAGGGAATGCAGTGGATGTTGTCTGTATGGATTTTAAGAAAGTGTTTGACAAAGCACCACACAAAAGGCTGGTTAACAAAATTGGGGTTCATGGAATAGGAGGGTCAGTGTCAGCTTGGATAAGAAATTGGGTTAAAGACTGAAAACAGCGAGTCATGGTAAATGGTTGTTTTTCAGACTGGAGGATGGTAGACAGTGATGTTCCCCAAGGGTCAGTGCTGGGGCCACTGCTTTTTTTGATATATATAAATGACTTGGATATTGGAATACAGAGTAGAATTTCAAAATTTGCTGATGATCCCAAACTTGGAGGTGTGGCAAACAGTGAGGATGATACCAATCGATTGCAACAGGACATAGATAGGCTGGAGAATGGGCAGACAAGTGGCAGATGGAATTTAATACAGAGAAGTGTGAGGTGATGCATTTTGGCAGAAGGGATAGGGAGAGGCAATATAGGCTTAATGGCACAGTTCTACAGAGTGTGCAGGGACAGAGGGACCTTGGGGGTTCATGTGCATAGATCTTTGAAGGTGGCCAGACATATTGAAAGAGTAGTTAGCAAAGCATATGGGATCTTGGGCTACATAAATAGAGGTATTGAGTACAAAAGCAGGGAAGTTATGCTGATCCTTTATAAAGCTCTGGTTAGGCCACAACTAGAGTATTGCATCCAATTCTGGTCACCACACTTTAGGAAGGATGTGAGGATGTGAAGGTCCTTGAGAGGGTGCAGAGGAGATTTACCAGAATGGTTCCAGGGATGAGGGATTTTAGCTATAAGGTTAGGTTGGAGAAGCTGGGGTTGTTCTCCTTGGCGCAAAGGAGGTTGAGGGGAGATTTGATAGAGATGTACAAGATTATGACGGGTTTGGATAAGGTAGACAGAGAAAGGCTGTTCCCATTAGCTGACAGGACAAGGGGCACAGATTTAAGGTTTTGGGCAAGATACAGGGGGGACGTGAGGAAGAACTTTTTTATGCAGCGAGTGGTAATGACCTGGAACTCGCTGCTGACGAGGGTGGTGGAAGCGGAGACGATCAATGATTTCAAAAGGAAATTGGAGGGAAATAAACTTGCAGGGCTACGGGGATAGAGCGGGGGATTGGGACTGACTGGATTGCTCTGCAGAGAGCCGGCACGGACTCGATGGGCCGAATGGCCTCCTTTTCTGCCGTAATGACTCAATGACTTTATGACTCTGGTGATGGGGAAGGAAATGTAGTCCCTTCTCCTACTGTAGAGAGCCTCTATGACCTCCCGGATGCAGCGATGAACGGCGAACTGCGAGATGTTAGCTATATCTCCTGTTGCAGACTGCAAGGATCCACTAGCAAAGAAATTGAGGGCGACGGTGCCCTTGACTGCCACTGAAAGAACCGTGGTCGCCCTGATCTGAGGCTCGAGGTCTGGTTGCAGAAGGTGGCAGAGTTCTGTGACCACCTCCTTGCCGAAGCGGAGCCTTCTGATACACTGCTGCTCATTTAATTGGACATACGAACATACGAATTAGGAGCAGGAGTAGGCCACTCGGCCCTTCGAGCCTGCTCCGCCATTCAATAAGATCATGGCTGATCTGATTACTCCACATTCCTGCCTACCCCCAACTTTTCACCCCCTTGCTAACCAAGAATCTATCTACCTCTGCCTTAAAAATATTCAAAGACTCTACTTCCACCGCCCTCTGAGGGAGAGAGTTCCAAAGACTCACAACCCTCTGAGAAAAAATTTCTCCTCATCTCTGTCCTAAATGGGCGACCCCTTATTTTTAAACAGTGACCCCTAGTTCTAGATTCTCCCACAAAAGGAAACATCCTCTCTACATCCACCTTGTCCAGAACCATCAGAATCTTATATGTTTCAATCAAGTCACCTCTTACTCTTCTAAACTCCAGCAGATACAAGCCTAACTTGTCCAACCTTTCCTCATAAGACAACCCGCCCATTCCAGGTATTAGTCCAGTAAACCTTCTCTGAACTGCTTCCAACGCATTTACATCCTTAAATAAGGAGACCAATACTGTACACAGTACTCCAGATGTGGTCTCACCAATGCCCTGTATAACTGAAGCATAACCTCCCTACTTTTGCATTCAATTCCCCTCGCAATAAACGATAACATTCTATTAGCTTTCCTAATTACTTGCTGTACCTGCATAGTAACCTTTTGCGATTCATGCACTAGGACACCCAGATCCCTCTGCATCTCAGAGCTCTGCAATCTCTCACCATTTAGATAATATACTTTTTTATTCTTCCTGCCAAAATGGACAACTTCACATTTTCCCACATTATACTCCATTCGCCAGATCTTTGCCCACTCACTTAACCTATCTATATCCCTTTGTAGCCTCCTTATGTCCTCTTCACAATTTACTTTCCTACCTATCTTTGTGTCATCAGCAAATTAAGCAACCATACCTTCGGTCCCTTCATCCAAGGCATTTATATAAATTGTAAAAATTTGAGGCCCCAGCACTGATCCCTGTGGCACACCACTCGTTACATCTTGCCAATCAGAAAATGACCCATTTATGCCTACTCTCTGTTTCCTGTTAGCTAGCCAGGTAGGAGAAGTGCTCTTGGAATACCCTCGGAGGGTAAGGCTTCCTGTTGAGAGCCCTTATGGCCCTTCTCCCTCTGGCCAATTTTTCTTGCTGCCTCCGCTCCCTCCGCCATGGATCCTGGAGGGCGAGGTCAACTGCCAGTACAGCCCTCATTAATGTAACCAAGTGTATTACTTTGATATGTTGTGAGAATAAATGTAACTAATTGTTAGTAGCCACAACACTCCTGATACTAAACAACCTTTAAATGACTGAATTAAACTCTTGCACAATCGCAAACTGACAAGGAAGCAGTGCAACTGCACTAACCTGACAGCTGCAACTGATCCCTTTAAATAGTGCCCCTGGAGCCACCATCCACCTGCTTCACGCCTCCTCTTCCTGTCGTTGTCAGGGCGAGGCGCTAAGGCAGGGGGGTGATAATCAATTTGGCAGATCGGGTGCTGAGTGAGCGTTGCATGCTCACTGATGTCACGATCTGCCTGGCTCTAAAGCCTCAGGCGCTAACTGTTAGCAGCGGCGCTAAGGGGCGACTGGATTTGGCGTGCGCTGCTGGATTTGCCTCACCCCGGCGCTACTTCATTAATGCCCCGTTAGCGCCCCACAAGGTGCTAACGGGAGGCACTAAACAACTATTTTAAACGTTTGATACCTGGTCTGTGGTTGGTTAACTGATCTCAGCCAGGATGATGTTGAAGGTGATGCAGTTAGCTTCAGCATTCCTTGGCCTAGGGGGTAAAAAGAAAATCAATCACGACTTCTGCTTTTGACCATTTTCCAGCTGCATCTTGATTAATTTTGTTTGTTTTGTTTTAAGGAAGGCATACCTCTTCATCTCAAAATATTTTCATAAAAAGTAGCTCATTTATCCTCTCTTTTATGCCTTTGCTAAGATTTGATATAGCATGCGCAAAAATTCAATAATTAAAAATTCCATTGGTTCCTTATTCCCATTGCTCTAGGGTGGCCTACGGTTAGATTTACTTCTAATACTTTGAGCTAAAGCAGATCCCATTTCCCTGGGGTGTTGAAAAACAGCAGTCTAAAGAAGAGTGAAAGTGCTTCCTGTATTGTTCCCCCCCCCCCACCCCCACTGATACTGAGATTAATTATGAACATTTTAAATTGTATAATTACTGGAATAAGATCGAACACTACAACGCTGATTTTACAAGACCACACTGCTGGCAAAGAACCTCAGTGGTGGGCAGTGTGTATCGGACATTTGGGGGCACGCTGCCCATGATGTTGCCACCAACAATCGGTATATGCTGTTGGGTGGCAGTGCATATATGTGCCCTTGTGAGTAATCCCATGTTTAACCTTAACTGGACTTGTCAGATATTGTAGATCCTTATGATGAAACCAGTGACTCAGGTAAGAGGGTATAAATGTGCTTTTACATTTTACTAATGCATGTTAAGTTTCAAAGCAAAACAAGTACCCTACGTTAGATCACATTCCCTGTAAGTAGATTTCCCTGCATAAATATATTTAACAAAACAATTTATTGTAATAGTAGTTGATGTCCCTTAGTATTGTTCATGGGCTGTCTGGTAGAGCACGGTTATAATGTTTCGCTGCTAACCTAGACTGTCCCTTTAAGATTCTGCTCAGGCACTCCCTTTGAAGTAATATAACTAAGTACAAGAATTAATTAAAGGTCAGTTGTTGTTGGAATTTTTTTGAGATAGGCAGCTGCTTGGTGGTTCTTATTGGCCCAGAACTTGGTGTCGGGGGCTTGCCGCGCGTGCAAGCCCCCGATCTGCACTCACCCTGCGCGCTGACATCTGAAGCCCGGGCCTGCTTGCATTTCCTGTCACAGGCCCGGTTCAGATGTCAGCGCGCAGTACTTACCTGATCCAGCGGCGTAGTTAGTGCAATGTGCCGGCTGGGATCAGGTGAGCACTGTACAACCAATCAGGGGAGGGGAAGATTCATTCATGAGTTTGAGAGTAAGAACTGTCAAACTCATGGAAACTACGGGGGCCCAAAACACTATTTAAACTTTAAATAAAAATTTAAAAAACATCCCAATCATTAAATTAAGTATAAATAAGTTTAAAAAAATCATTTAAACAATAATTTATTTTTTTGAAAAAAATAAATTTTTAATGAAAAGGGTCTAAAACTAAACTTACCTTATCGTAGATTCTTTAAAATAATAAACCTGTGGGGAAAAAAAATTCTAAATTACACTAAAACACCACTTACCTGTAAAAATAAATACTTGCGTGTGCTTTTTACAAGCGTAAAGACCGGAGGCCTTTAGACATGCGCAAATCCCCCAAAACAGAGGAAATCCAAGACGCACGCTCTGCCCCCTACAGCGCACGCGCTAGCCTCTTCACCTCTTGGGTTAGAGGAGAGGAAATGCCGGTTTTCAGCGCATGCGCTGTGCATGCTGAAAACCGGCATTTCCTCCGGCCAGACGCGTGAGTACCCCTTCCGTACTCACGCGTTTGGGGAGGAATTACTGCCCCATTATCTCAACAACTTCTCAAGGTTTTCTGCAGATGTAATAAAACAGAAAATGTTGGAAATACTCAGCAGGTCAGGCAAGTATCTATGGAAAGAGAAACAAACATTTAGGTTGATGGCTTTTCATCAGAACTGGAAAAAAGTTAGAGATGTAGCAGGTTTTAAGCAAGTACAGAGGCAGGGAAAGGGGGGGAGAGGGAGGAAAGAACAAAAGGGAAGGTCTATGATAGGGTGGAGGGCAGGAGAGATGAAATGAAAAAACGAATGATGGTGCAAGGCAAAAGGGGCTGGTAATGGGATAAGTAAAGAAACAAAAGATGGGTCTAGAGGAGCTGTAAATGGCAATAGCAGAATCGTTACCAACAGCTACTGTCCAAAAAAATGGGAGCGGTGGGTTTGATCTGAAATTGTTCAAATATTAAGCCTGGAAGGCTGTAAAGTGCCTAATTGAAAGTTGAGGTGCTATTCCTTGAGCTTCCGTTGAGCTTCATTAGAACAGTGTAGAAGGCCGAGGACAGAGTGGGAATGGGGTGGAAAATTAAAAAGACAGCCGACAGGAAGCTCCGGGTCATTCTTGTGGACTGAACGGAGATATTCTGCAAAGTGATCACCCAATCTGCGTTTGGTCTCCCTAATGTAATGGAGACCCCATCGCGAGCAGCGAATATAGTATACTAAATTGAAAGAAGTACAAGTAAATTGCTGTTTCACCTGGAAATGTTCTGAAGAATGATCATTGATTTGTAGGTATTCGGGTTCACCAATTGTAGGTGTTGGACGAATGCCTATCAAATAATCGAGGTCGACTCCAGGAGAACAATCAAAGGTTTTAATGCAGGAACAGAGGAATTCAAACAGGTTGCTGAGCTCGTTACAGGAGAGCCATAAAATAGGTCTTCACCAGACGGAGACGCCACGAGGACTGAGTAGTCAGTCCCGGGGATTGCGTCATGACATCATCGCGTTTTCCCGCGCTTGGGGAGGTTACGTGATGTGCGGCATGACGTCATCGCGTTTGCCTGCGCTTGGGATGGTCACATGATGTGCGACGTGACGTCATCGCGTTCGCCCGCGCTCCCAAAGGGGGAAAGCCCCGCACCAGCAAACCGCATATATCGTTACGTTAAAGGGAATTATGTACGGTAAGTAAGGGACACTCGGTGGTACCTGTTGTGTATGTACCTTTAAGAGAATAACTGGTCTCAGGCTGCAGTACCGGCAGTGACCACCCCTGTATAAAAGGCGCTAGAGAGCCTCCGTTGGTTAGATTCGTTTATGCCTTCCACCAGTAAAGATCTCTTTGTTTCTCTCCTGCTAGTCCGTGTCTCAATCATTCACGGACTTAACAGTACCGCTACATGCGCCCCCCCAGAATTCGCTTTAACGGACGTCAAATGGTGAAGTGGTCTGACGAGCCTGTCCGAACGACTCCTGTAGTCTCGAGACGGAGACTGCTGGGTGGCTGGCGGTCTGGCGGGCGGTCGTACTGGGGTTGGCGTAACGACGATGGGTGGCTGGTGGTCAGACGGACGATCATACCAGGTGTGCCGTAACGACGATGGGTGGCTGATGGTCGGGCGGGTGGTCGTGCTGTCTCAACGTGGCAGGCGAGGTCGAAATATGTGGTCCGGTAGATGGGGTCTTGAGCGGATCCCGTTGTGTGTAAGGGTGAATAAAACGTATTCAGCCCTGTGAAGGACCGTGGAAGTGTGTGACCTCTGTAGCCCGTGGTTCGAAGCGGGTGCCAGGGCGAAACAGCTGGCCGCGTCATAGTGACTGGCAGGTTGGGCAGACGCGGACCATGGCTCTGTTATTGTTGGGAAAAGGTCCCCAGTCTGACGAAATCTGCAGGAACGTCGAACGGGCGATCCAGGAGGAAAGAAATGTGGGTTGTGGCAGGTCGGTGAACTCGCCGACAGGCGAGCGAACTCTTCGGCAGTCGGGAACGCACGGAACGGTGCGTGCCGTCGTGCTACTACGGTAACACAGAAGAGAGTGAACCGTTGCGGCGTTGATCAGCGAACTCTTCGGCAGTCGGGAACGTAGACGAGAGTGACCCGATGCTGCGTTGATCAGTGATCGGTGATGACAGCAATTTTCGCATGGCAGATCGCGGCCACGGGATGCCCGTTGGACCCGTCTTCGATGGTCGCAGCGTCAGTAGATGTTTGCTTTTGTTGAGGGGAAAACTGTAGAGAGGGCGGCAACGCTTCTAGTTGTTGATTTCGGTAGGGGGAAAACTGCCGGGAGGGCGGCAATGCTTCTGGTTGTTGTTGATTTAGGGGGAAAAACTGCCGGGAGGGCGGCAACGCTTCTAGTTGTTGTTGATTTAGGGGAAAAACTGCCGGGAGGGCGGCAACGCTTCGCCTTCACGCCGAAAAGCGTGGCAGAAAAGACAGACCAGCAGGCTGACAGGCTGGTGCGGTGTCAACGGGGGATGGGTCCTCGTGGTTTGCGAGGGATGGGACCTCGTGGTTTGCGAGGGATGGGGCTTCGTGGTTTGCGAGGGATGGGTCCTCGTGGGTTGCGAGGGGCGAGTCCTCATGGGTTGTGAGGGGCGAGTCCTCGTGGGTTGCGAGGGGTGGTTTGCGAGGACTGAGTCCTCGTGGCCTCTCCGCCAGGGTGCGCTCCGATCCTGTGAGCCCGAAAACGTGCTGCACCCGCGCTGTGAGGGTGTTATACTTGCTGTTCCGCCGTGGGGTTGTCGAAGAGGCTGACGCTCCGAAATTAGGTAGAGCTGTCGAAAACGGAGACCGTATCCAGGTACGTGGTCTGCGCCGTATCGATGTTGCACAGGGCGAACAGAGCTCCTACCAGAATAAAGCACGAGGGCGATTGTTGCTCCCAGTGTTGCGGTAGCTGAGCGAAACGGCTGTAGCTTCCATGCGTGCTTCTTTCGTGAAAAACGTTCACGAAAAATCGGGGTCCGGCTGCGCTGCTTTCGTGAAAAATGTTCACGAAAAACGGGGTCACCAATGTAGGTATTGATGAGCTCCCATCATTGGTCACCAATTGTAGATATTCGGGTTCACCAATTGTAGGTGTTGGACGAATGCCTATCAAATAATCGAGGTCGACTCCAGGAGAACAATCAAAAAGGTTTTTAATGCAGGAACAGAGGAATTCAAACAGGTTGCTGAGTTCGCTACAGGAGAGCCATAAAATAGGTCTTCACCAGACGGAGACGCCACGAGGACTGAGTAGTCAGTCCCGGGGATTGCGTCATGACGTCATCGCGTTTTCCCGCGCTTGGGGCGGTCATGTGATGTGCGGCGTGACGTCATCGCGTTTGCCCGCGCTTGGGACGGTCACGTGATGTGCGACGTGACGTCATTGCGTTAACCCGCGTCATCGCGTTCGCCCGCGCTCCCAAAGGGGGAAAGCCCCGCACCGGCAAACCGCATATATCGTTACGTTAAAGGGAATTATGTAAGGTAAGTAAGGGACACTCGGTGGTACCGCTACAGATTCAAATTAAAGTCTGATTTGTTTCATCCTACATGGGCAGTTGTTTAATCTTAGGTTCAAAAAAAGCGACAGTCAGGTAACTAGAACAGTCTGCCTTATATCAGTCGCAGCTACGTTTCTAAGAGACATATTACAGGATAAAATTAGTACTCGCCTAGAAAGTCAGGTGTTAATTAAGGACAGCTGAAAATGGAGTAGTTGATTGGTAGTTTTTAGTCAGTTCAGACTGAATCAGAGGGCTCGATTTGGCCAGGCCCGAGGAGGCGGGATTGGAGATGTGTGAGGTGTTAAAATCGCAAAAAATGGCGGGCGGGCCCGATCCCGCCTCCAAGCAATTTTCCCACATGCTTGTTTTCTGACCCTGTTTCCATCCCGCCCCCAAGAGGCGGGATAGGCCCTTAACAACCACTTAATTGCCTCTATAATCCCATTTTTAGAGGCCTTTCTGATTTTACCACTTTTCCCACGTCCTGCACGTCGCCTCTGGAACACGCCAGTGAATACTGGCGGCCTCACAAATGGACTGCTTACTAACAGCTGCAGGTCCACCATTAAAAAGGAGTTTTCAGCAATCATCATTTGCAGGTGGCAGAACTTTGTTGTCTCAGGTCTGGGGGAACTTTTAGCAGGCATACCCATTGTTGTGGAAGTTTGGAGCTTGACACCCATCTCCAGTGTGACCTCCTGGGAAACCCCTCTCACCATCTTGACTGAGCGCTTCCTCAACTGAGGCATATACCAGAAGCATGGGAACCATTTATTTCCTTTCCTCCGGGACATCAGATTCAGACGAAGACCAGCTGTGGCAGCAGCAGAACCATGAACAACAGCACCACCAACAGCAGGAGCAACAACAGGAGTGCCAAGTTGCTGCTCACCCACCTGAAGCTGCAAAGGCCAGAAGGCGCCAACGCACGACCACATTGCTGCCCGGGATGCAAGGGACACACTCATGTTGGCCAGATTTGCTTAGCCTGCACAATCAAACACTTTTGCCTCGCACCTTCTTATCAGACCATCAACAATGGCCAAGAACCTGCAGATTCGTTTCACTCTGACCACCATACTGACAATTGCAAGTCGCCCTAAGCCCTCAATGTGGAAGTCCCATTAGTGAAGTGACACACGCCACAACTTCAACAGTTTGCCATCAGAATTTTTTATGACGACAAGCAACTGATGGCATTTCAAAAATAAACACATTACACCAAAATGACTACCCTCGTGACTACTTATGCATTATCTTCCTCTTACGCATGCTCCTACGTGGTGCTTCCCCTGTGGCTTCAGCAGATGTGGAGGCCCCTTGCTCACTTTCTTGCTGCTCCTGTCTCGACACCTTTGGCGGGCGTCCTCTGAGGTTCCAAGCCTGTGAGGGCTCGGCAACAGTCTGCTGCTCCTGCGGCTGTGTAGGGGTTGAGACGCCGATCTCAGTTGGGTGGGGACTCTGGTGTGGCTCTGACCAAGGGCTCTGCAGTGGCATGGTCGTGTGAGCGCTTGGAGAGGCGCCCCCACTTCCTTGTTGTATGCCACCAACATCCCTCTCATGGGTCAGCCCCACTTCAGAGCTAGCAAGTGGCTGGACAGCACCTTGCTGCAGTTCAGGGGGGCCATGAGGACCCATTTCTGCACTGGAAGTCCTACTCCAGAGGACTTGCATGAAGGTCTGGTTTGTTTGCTCGATAGCTGACCATTGCTCCTCGAGATGTCAGTCTATTCTGAACAATTACCATATTTTCATTACCCTGGTGACTTAGCTCCTCCATGGACGTAGCCATCCTTTCCTCTACGGTAGCCAGCCTTACCATGGAGGTAGCCATCCTTTCCATGGTGATGCGTTCATGTGCCAACGCCTCCACAAAGGCTCTGCTCATGTTAGCGATGGACTCCTCCATTCGCTCCACACTCGCAGCAACCCTGGAGACAAAACCTGCCAGAGACTCCTGCACCTGTTCCTGGAGTTCCAGCACCGCTCTCCTTCTGGATGGACCCAGAGGCACAGGGTCGACATGCAGCTGAGCGGAGCTGGGAGCATCCTGCGCCCTCCAATGAGGACTCTCCACTGCTGTCCCTGTCTCCACCATCTGCTGATGCTCACTTGTGAGCTGTGATACACCAGGTGACAACTCTACTCTATGTCCAGAAGGTCCCACTGAGGTGTGTGTCTGCGCTGGTGATGTGTGCGCTTAATTCTGCTGATGCAACGCCCTCAGAGGTTGCAACTTCCTCTGAGGAGTCTGGAAGCTCAGACTCTTCCTCCTTGACAGTGGGGACGGGGGCTCTCAATGGTCCTGTGGGGGAGTAAAGGAAAGAGTTAGAGATGTGAGGTCAAGGTTACATGCACATTGAATAGTGCAGATGATCATAATGAATCTGATGCTCTAACAGATTGACTTATCAGTGACTCATGTAATGTCAATGAGAGAGATGCCAAACTATTGTCACCAGCTTGTCCGTTTCCCCCACTTGGGAATCCTCCTCGATCCCAGGAATTTCCAGGGCCGCCGCCTCCGTGGTGGTGAGCTGGGCTACTGAGGGTAGCCCTCCTCCTGTCCTCACTCTTTCCCTCTTATTGTGGGCTCTCTTTTCCTGCAATGAGGGACAAAAGTGGAGTTTGAGTGACAATAAAGGAGTGAGTGTAGAGATTCCATAGCATAGATGCTTAAAAGGAGACAAAGGGCCCTCCCTGTGTGCTGTAAGTTGTCATTGCATCACAGTGATAGAGAGTGTGAGGGCTGCATGGTCGAATAGTTAAGTGAATGTGACCATAGAGAGAGAGGGAATGGGTAGGGGTGCAGGGATGTAAGTGTCAAGTGGGATGTGGAGGAAGAGGCTGGCAAAGCAGAGTGCTGGTGAGGAGAGGCGATGGGGATCAGATTGAGGGTGATGGGAAAGTCATACTCACTTTTCCTGTGCGGAGAAGGTCATGAAACCTCTTCCTGCATTGCAACCAGGTTCTGCAGCTCATTGATATGCAGTTGACCTCTTGGGCCATTTGCAGCCACACAGCTTTAGTCTACTGGGGTGGCTTTTTTCTCCCTGATGAAGGGAACAGCACCTCCTTATTAGATCTTGCTCCCTGCACCAGAGCTTGGAGGGAGGGCTCATCAAAGCGAGGTGCACACTTTTGCTTGCTGGTGGACATGGTCGGTAAATATGCTATGTATTGTGTGTTCTCCTCCCACCTGTGGTGGCGCTGTCACAGCAGATACATGGTTGGGTGTTCTCTTGGTTAAGTTTGGCTCTCTTTGTTCGGAACTCTCCAGAACTTTCCTTTCCTTCCTGATTAAAGCACTTCATGTTTGAATCTCTGGGCTCTGAGTTCTAATTGTGTCTAGGTAGAAAGGTACCGACACAACAAAGTGGCGACGAGGATGGGATGAATCTGCGTTGTGGGAACTTTCTTGTTTTCGACTACAAAACACTCGGAACAGAGATTGCAGCATCACATTAACGTTATGGGTGCAGTGAGTAAACAGAAATTTAAATTTGAAACGTGAGATGGCTACTATATTAGGAAACATCGGTGATTTTGATGAAAATGTGGAGCAATGGAGCGCTTATACAGAACGTTTTGACTATTTTGTATTGGCGACTGCAGTGGCAAACGAAAAGGTCGTGCCTACCTTTTTGAGTGTAATGGGGCTGAAGACATTCAATTTACTTCGCAGCCTTGTGCAGCCAGATAAGCCAGGAACTAAAACATATAAGCAACTAGTGGAAATTCTTGGAGCACATTTTTCACCAAAACCTCTGGTTATTGCTGAGAGATTTAGATTTCACAAACGGAATCAAGAGGAGGGGGAATCAGTGGCGGTTCTTATTGCTGCTTTAAAAAGGTTGTCAGAACACTGCAAGTTCAAGGAGGTGCTGAATGACACCATTAGAGACAGACTTGTGTGTGGTCTGCAAAGTGCAGCCACACAGAAGCGCCTTCTTACTGAGGACAACCTTCCTCTTGAAAAGGCCATTTGAAGTTAGTGTCTCCATGGAGATGGCGGAAAAGGAGGCTCACCAGTTGAGTTCAACAGGGAGAGTTCACACGGTGTCGTCTGAGCCTAAAGGTGTGCGGAACGGCACATGTTACCGTTGTGGGAAAACGGGCCATCATGCTAATGACTGCTGGTGTACGGAGCTGGAATGCCGAAATTGTGGCAAAAAGGGTCACATTGAACGCGCCTGTAGAGGTAAAAAAAAAGAACAGACAGAGCTGGGAAGCATGAAAGTAAAATGTCTGTATTTGGACAAGAGAGGAAAAAGAGTGTTCATTCAGTGCAGTATGATAGAACAAGCAAAACAGAGGGGAGCGACACCTCTGAGGAGGAAGAGGTGCACATACTGACGGTTGCAGGTGGTTCAAATGGCTACTGGGTGTCACCACTGGTGGAGGGACAATCAGTGCGGATGGAGGTGGACACAGGCGCGGCTGTGTCCCTTGTTTCAGACACTGTCTACAACAAAATGCTAAAGCATCTTACCCTTCAGCCAACAAACATTGTGCTAAAGACATATACCAGTGAACCTGTGGCCATGAGAGGCGCCATTGAGGTGACAGTTAAATTGAACGGACAGACTGCGAAACTGCCACTATATGTGGTAAAGGGAAATTACCCATCGCTACTGGGACGTGCGTGGCTAGAGAAAATCACGCTGGACTGGCCTGCAGTCCGCATGATGTCAAAAGGGGAGTCAGGTCTGACTGCAGTGTTAAACAAACATGCAGAACTTTTCAATGGAGAACTTGGGAGCATGAAAAAGATCAGCGTGAGACTGGACATTAAACCTGACAGCAAGCCGAAGTTTCACAAAGCCCGACCTGTACCCTATGCAATTAGGCCAAAAGTTGAGGCTAACTTGGAGGCCTTAGTCGAGAATGGAGTCCTGGAGCCTGTGAGCGTGAGCAAATGGGCCACACCCATTGTTCCTGTCCTGAAAAAGGATGGATCTGTTCGAATCTGCGGGGATTTTAAAGTGACTATTAACCCGGTGCTGTCTGCGGAACAGTACCCTCTTCCCCTCATCGATGATCTTTTTACGGGCCTGGCCGGAGGGCAAAAGTTCAGCAAAATAGACTTATGCCAGGCTTATCTACAAATGCATGTCGATGACAAATCAAAGGAGCTGCTAACAATTGTGACACACAAGGGGCTGGCTATACAGGTACTGCCGCCTTCCGTTTGGAATTACGTTGGCCCCTGCTCTATTCCAAAGGGCAATGGATCAGATTTTGAGTGGACTGCCAGGACTCCAGTGCTACCTGGACGACATCCTTGTCACTGGGACAAATGAGGAGGATCATCTTCTGAACTTGGATGCGACACTACAACGACTGAAAGAGTACGGACTCAGAGTTCGTAAAGACAAATGTGAATTCTTTCAGTCTTCAGTTGAGTACCTGGGGCATGTGATTGACGCTATTGGCCTGCATAAGGCGCCGTCAAAGGTCAAAGCGATCGTGGAGGCCCCAGAATGTGAGCCAGTTACGTTCATTTCTGGGGCTACTTAACTACTATGGGAAGTTTATTCCAGACTTAGCAACTGATGTAACGGCTTCAGCAATGTTGCTATGTCAAGGCAAAACATGGAAATGGACTGAACTGTGCAACGAAGCTTTCGCCCAAGCAAAGAAAGCATTGCTGAAATCGGAGGTCCTGACACATTTTGACC
This sequence comes from Somniosus microcephalus, assembly GCF_052327205.1. Taxonomy (NCBI): domain Eukaryota; kingdom Metazoa; phylum Chordata; class Chondrichthyes; order Squaliformes; family Somniosidae; genus Somniosus; species Somniosus microcephalus. The sequence goes on along the minus strand of NC_140994.1, from coordinate 55,703,093 downwards.
CAAAGCTACCCGTGCAGCTAGCATGTGATGCGTCACCATATGGTGTGGGAGCAGTCATATCCCACATCATGCCTTCTGGTGAAGAGAAACCTATCGCCTTCGCATCACGCACCTTGAACAAGGCTGAGAGTAACTATGCACAGATTGAGCGCGAGGCCTTGGGAATCGTTTTTGGAATTCAAAAATTTCATCAGTACCTGTTTGGGAGAAGGTTCACACTCCTGATGGACCACTGTCCATTGACTTCAATCTTTGGGCCCCACACCGGAATTCCGTCTCTTGCTGCAAGCAGGATGCAAAGGTGGGCTTTACTGTTCTCAGGACACACATACGACATCAAATATTGCAAATCAGACTTGCACGGCAACGCAGACGGTCTCTCGAGGCTACCCTTGCCTGTTACTCCCCCAGAGCTTCGTCAGATAGACATCTTCTACTTTAGACAAGTGGAGGGAGCACCTGTCACTGCAGTTCAGGTGCGAAGGTACACCCGCAACGATCCAGTCCTGTCTGAGGTAATGGACGATGTCATTCGAGGGAGAGCTATAGGAGATTCTCCCAGTTTGAAACCTTACGTTTCAAAAAGAAATGAGCTCTCCGTCCAGGCAGGTTGTCTTCTGTGGGGACGCCGTGTCATCATTCCACCACCTCTGAGGGAACCTATACTGCAACAACTTCATACAGGCCACAGTGGGATGGTTCGGATGAAGGAAATGGCAAGAAGCTACTTCTGGTGGCCAGGTCTCGATGGAAATATTGAGGAGAAAGCCAAAACATGTTCCCCATGTTAAAGGGTCTGGAATGTTCCACAGCTGGCAACCCTACACCCCTGGGATTGGCCTGCAGAAATGTGGCAGTGAGTACATGTGGACTTCGCCGGTCCTTTCGAAGAGAAGATGTTTATGGTGGTTGTGGACGCTCGTAGCAAGTGGCCGGAGGTCGCTGTGATGAGGTCTACCACGGCAGAGAAAACAATTGAGAAACTTGGTGAGATGTTCAGCCGTTATGGCTCACCGGAACAACTCGTAAGTGACAACGGTCCACAATTTGTATCACAGGAGTTTGCAACCTTCCTGCATGTGAATGGTGTCCAACACATCAGGTCTGCACCCTATCATCCCTCTACTAACGGCCTGGCAGAAAGGTTCATGCAAACTTTGAAGCACGCCTTGAAGGCATCGCAAGGTCAGGGCTCAATCCACCAACGTCTGAACAGCTTCCTGTTGTCCTACAGGAACGAGCCGCATGCCACAACCAAAACTTCCCCCGCTTCGCTCATGATGAAGAGGCAGTTGCGGACAAGTTTTGACTTACTCAAACCTCCAAGGGCAGAACAGGTTGTCCATTGTCAACAACAAGCTCAAGTTGAAAAGAGAGAGAAAAGAGCCAAGGAGAGACGGTTTCACCCTGGAGAGCACGTCCTAGCTCGAAACTACAACACTGGACCGAAATGGGTTCCTGCTACAGTGATCGCGCAGACGGGCCCTGTGTCTTACACGGTTGAGACTGCCGAGGACGCCATCTGGAGAAGACACACAGATCAACTGTTGCTAGGAGCAGAGACAGCCACAGAGGCTCCAACGGCTGGTTGGCCTGAACTGTTTCCGGATGATACCACAAACCAGCATCCTTTGCCACAGTGCTCTTCTCCAACACAGGAAGACATAGAGACTGTTCCACCTGTGCAAACTCCTGACTTTCGACTGACACAGGCACCTTCTCTATCCAGGCCTGTGTCAATGCCTACTGCTGTGGAAGCCAGCGATGACTGCCGGTATCCTGTCGGAGAGCGGCGGCCTCCAAGACGCTTGGATCTGTAGGCTTAGTGACTTACCCACAAGACTGGGGCAGAATAAACCCCAGGGTAAAGTCAGGGTTTGAGGCAGTCTACCTCTACCCTGGGTTAGTTGAGTGCATTGAAAGTAACTTACCTGTTGAGGAATAATGTGGACCTTTCATTTAAGAGGGGAGGAATATGTTATGTATTGTGTGTTCTCCTCCCACCTGTGGTGGCGCTGTCACAGCAGATACATGTATGGGTGTTCTCTTGGTTAAGTTTAGCTCTCTTTGTTCGGAACTCTCCAGAACTTTCCTTTCCTTCCTGAATAAAGCACTTCATGTTTGAATCTCTGGGTTCTGAGTTCTAATTGTGTCTAGGTAGAAAGGTACCGACACAACAAAATGAAGTCCTTCATACAATGTCCAAAGCGTTTCCAGTCTCCAGAAGAAGCAAGGCTGCTTGCAGACCTTAAATCCAGCAGCACCGATGACGTCATCAGAGGTGACTTTCTGGATGGAAAAACTAATTGGGCCAGGGGTTCCCACACGCTGGAAATCAAGTGGCCAATTAGGGGAAAATCGCACTTTTTTCCCACTTCACATCGGAGTCGTGGTCCTGACAGGAAAACCACCTGACACGCCCCAGCCCGCCCACACTGGCAAAAGCGAGCCCATAGTATCTAATGTAAAAAGGATGTGATAAAGGCAATGGGGGAAAAATTCAGTTGGTAGCGCCTTAAGAGGGCGCCAAGTGGGGCGCAAAGCAACTAGCGCCCGGGCGCGGCGATATCTGCGCCTCTCACGAAATTGACTGGACATTTTGCAGCGGCGCTAAACAATACCGCCCGATCTCCTGCGCACGCAGATCTTGACGTTATTCGAGAGTGCAACGCCCTTGTGATGCCCTGGACCGGAAATTGAGTGGCGCCCCCCTCCTTTCTGCCTGGCGCAACCAATGACCGGTTGACTGGAACGCTTCGCAGTCGCTGTGGGGGTGGGGGGGCACTATTTAAAGGGGGCCGCTTCCTAGCTTTTGTGTGGTAGCCATTTTTGCACCACTCGTTCTGAGAGAGAGAGATTTTGAGAGAGTCAACGCTGTCTGAGGTAGTTTTCGCTTCTGACCATAACTTTGCAGGTACTTTGCTTTTTGACCTTAATAACTTTGATTGCCTAGATACTATGGGGGCTGCAATGGATGGGAACGTCGTCCTTCTCCATCACATTCGGCAGGCACAGAGATGCACAGAGAGAGTGGCAATCATGGCCAGACGGAGGAGGGCCAACAGGCCTCTGTACAGGAGACCTTAACCTCCCAGGGTTTTTCGTCAACAGTTCTCCTACGTTAATATGTCTGAGGAGCAGTGTTTGCGAAGGCTGCGCTTCAGCAAGGAGGTGGTCACTGAGGTCTGCCACCTGCTTCAGCCAGATCTGCAGCCTCAACTGAGGAGCAGGACGTCTCTGTCGGTGGCAGTGAAGATAACAGTGGCTCTCAACTTTTATGCCACCGGCTCATTTCAATCAGCTACTGGGGACATCGCCAATATCTCCCAGTTCGCGGTGCATTGCTGCATCCGTCAGGTAACAAATGCCCTCTTTAAAAGGAGACGAGAGTACATCTCTTTCCCCATGACCCCGGACAAGCAGCAACAACGCGCAATGGGCTTTGCGATGATAGCGGGCTTCCCCATGGTGCAGGGCGCCATTGACTGCACGCATGTGGCTTTGCGTGCGCCGCAAGAGAATGCCAAGGATTTCCGCAACCGAAAGGGCTTCCATTCCTTAAATGTTCAGTTGGTCTGTGACCACAGACAGCTGATACTCGCTGTCAATGCCCACTTTCCTGGCAGCAGCCATGATGTCTTCATCCTGCGCCAGACTTCTGTGGCAGACCTTTTCCAGGCACCGCATCACCCAGGAGGTTGGCTTCTCCGGGACAAGGGATTTCCTCTGTGCACCTGGCTGATGACACCGCTCCGTACGCCCAGCACCCCTGCTGAGCTACGATACAACGAGAGCCATCAAGCTACCAGGAACATTGTTGAGCACACAATCAGCGTGCTCAAGCAACGGTTCTGCTGTCTGGACCATTCTGGAGGAGCCCTTCCGTACTCGCCTGAGTGAGTCTCCCACTTCGTTGTTGTGAGCTGCATGCTGCATAACCTTGCAATCCTCAGGAACCTTGCAATCCTCAGGACCCAGCCAATGCCACCAGGCATTGGAGCACCAGCAGAGGAGGAGGAGGAAGATGAGGAGGATGATCATCAGCAGCACCAAGGCGGGAGGGAGGCACACAATGTACAAAGTGGAAGGGCCGTCCGTCAAAGGCTCATAGCAAGTCGCTTCTAGGCCCCCTCTGAGGAAATGGCTTCTGCCATTCAAACAACCTGAATGAAACCATCCCGCAACCCCTAAGCCGGTCAAAGCAACAATGATTGCAAAGACCAAACATGTACATTTTGAATTGAATACAGACACTTCTTTATTTGACAAACTCTGTGTGTCTCATTTCCGCATGACAAACTAATAGAAAGAAACACAAAAAAAACCAGTCATTAACATAACTGGCTCTCACGACCTGGAGACAATGTCCAAAACAGTTACAAAAATTTGACCGTGAACCTCGGCCTTTAATAAAACAATGAAAAACATTTTGTCACACCTTCTACTTTTTGCCCTTCGAGGGCGATCTCCTTCCCTTGCGAAATTCCCCCCTTCCCACCCTGCAGCTCCTCTGTAATGGGACCCCAGTGGCTGGAGCAAGGCTGGGGGAAGGCTGCTGATTGTCACAACCTGAGACTGCAGATGCCCTTGAAGGACGGCCTGGACCAGCTCTGGGCCTGGAGGGCCCGGCTGCTGACTGCACCAACTCTGCATGGGCGGCAGCAGTCTGCCCTACAGGTGGTGGCAACTGCAGTGGAGATGTGCCAGTGGTGGCAGCAAGAATGCTGTCATCTTGAGAGAGGACAGCAACTCCCTGCTCGATCGACACACTGGCACTCCCACGGGGCAGCACTTCAGCATCCGGAGCAATCTGATGGGGCGCAGATTGCTGGCCTGCTGCGGCGTGGTGAGAGCCCCGGGGAAATGTGCCTGATCCAGCGAGGGTGGCAGCAGTCAGTGCTCGCGTGGCCTCAATCTGCGTCTGCATGAGACCAGCCACTGACTACATTGCAGCACTAAGCATTTGCGTGGCAGCCGCCTGTGCTACAGTGAAGTGCTCCACACTCCTTGCCAGTGATTCAATGGATTCGGGCAACCTTGCCACTGCAGCCATGAGCTCCGTGTGCCTGTGCTCCACCTGGGCGCTCATTTCAGCGAGGACCCGCTCCTCCTCTGCGCCCCCGAGCTTCCCTACCCCCATTGCGTTGCTGCAGCCCGCTGGGTCCTGGAGCTTCACCCTCATCAGACCATTCCCCCCTGCTCCCCTCCAGGGAAGGCATGTTCCCAGTGTGGGCATGGGCTGCCTCGGTAGAGGGTGGCACTGATGCTCTGGCTTCCTCTTCCTCCTCGCCTTCAGCTTCACTTCCACTGGCAGCTTGAGGGCCCATCTCCTCACCTGGTGAATCACCATCTGAAAGCAGGGAGGTACGAGAGTGGTTTTAGCGTGAGGACAGGGTGGCAGCAAGGGAGGCATGAGTGCAGCAATTTAGTGATTTGGATTGAAAGTGTCAAAGGCTGCTATTGTGAGGAACAAGTGGAAGGAGAGAGGACAAAAAGGTGATGACCTTACCATTGCTGTCCAGAACGGGGTCGGCGTCTCCAGTGGCGACGGGACCAATCACCCGGCTTGCCACAATTCTGTGGACGCGCTCCTCAAGATCGCTGAGGGGTTGCAGCTGAGGCCGCCCTCCACCGGTCCGTTGCTGCTGTCTCCTATTATGAGACAGCTTGGCCTGCAAGAAAAAGGACGGCGCCTGAGTAAATATACAGCCATGGTGTTGCCTGAAATGCCTCCCATAGTTGAATAGCCCTTACTGTATGCAGCCATGGTCTTGCCTGATGTGCCTCCCACAATTGAATAGCCCTTACTGTATGCAATGTGTGGAATGCGCGTGTGTGTTTGATGAAAGGGCCATAGGTGTTGGATGAGTGTTGGGCATTGGGGCTTTTAAGACCCTCTGGCCATAAAGTGAGGTTGAGATGGAGGGATGGAGAGGTTTTGAAAAAAAGGCACTCATCCTGACGACCCGAGTGAGTTCGTTGAACTTTTTCCTACATTGGACATGGGTCCTAGGCACCATGCTGCTTGAGGAGACTCTCTGAGCCACCTCCCTCCACACTCTTCTGTACTCGCATGGCAAAGGTCTTCTGCCACTCTCTGGGTACAGAATAGATCTTCTGCGCTGCACCGCGCCAACCAGAGCCTCCAAGGCCCGCTCGCAGAAGCGCTGTGTTCGCTCCCTGGCCCTCTCCATAGTCCTTGGTTGCAAGATTTAGCCACAGGTCTGCCCAGGCCAAGATTCAAGGCTCCAATGAGCAGGGTGTGGCTGCAGAGCAAGATCGACCCTCCCCTTTAAGAACTGACTGACGCCAGTGTGTCTGTGTTCAATCGCTAACTGACAGCACCTGCGCTGCGCCCGCCCTCTGAGGTAGCACCTCGCTCCTCGGCCTTAACGCCTTAAGAGAGGTGTGTAGCGCCTGATTTAGCACTCCAATCATCTCCGGGGCGATAAAAGCCAAGTTTGCTGTGGAGGCGATAATTAGCGCCAGGCGCTAAACTTTGCGCTCCGCCAATAATGGCGCCCCAGATGGGGCGATACCGAATTTTTACCCCAATGAATCCTGGGCCATCCATAGCAAACTCCCAACGTTACTAGCCAGTTAGGATGGGAGGGGAGTCCAGAACAGCCATGTCCCATTATGTTCTAGTAATACAGTAGGAAATAGAAACATGTCACATTGGTGTAATGCCAGCGTTCATTTGAGCTTGTGGCTGAAGCACTTTGTTGCATTATTCAATGTCACTTGAGCAGCTTCATATATTCTACCGTACCATTAGGCAATGCTTGATTTTGTTCATAAAGAGGTTTCTCTAACCCGAACCCCACAAGAAATTGAGTACTCCAAACCATGCCTACAAAATCTATTGCATTAACACTAAAGTAATCTTGTGTTTTGTACATAAAATACTTGCACACTTGTACTAAATAAATTGTACAGATATCTGAAAATGATTGAATGCATTATATAAATAGTGCGATAGAATTGAACTATACTCGGCTAATTTGCTTGTATTTTTTCTAGAAGCATTCAATCCTGTGACAGTAATGACAGAAATAATAGAAAAATACAGTTTGCAGTTTACAGCATACTGGGATGGAGTTATGGGCAGTGAGTATGTCCCAAGGTATGTGTTTTTTTATTGTTTTTTGAATTTTGTCAAAACATGCAATAATGAAGGTAAATGTCTCGAAGGAATGCTCAATTACACCTTTGGTTCTACCCTGCTGCTAGTTACTATCCATGTTATCTGCCTTTGTAGTTAACATTGCATGTACTGTAACTTAATGGTTACAAAAAAAGATATGCTTGAAGCCAATGTTAATTCAGTTTTTTATCACATGGAGATTTAATCAGCAATTTATAAGGGAAGAAAAACAATAAATGTCAACATTTTTATTATCTGTGATTTGGCAAAACATCCCAAGGTGTTTCAGGGAAAGGGTCGAACAAATAACAGGAGGTGGAAGAGGAGTTCGGGGGAGATGGCCAAAGGCAAAGGTGCAAGGGGTGGATTTTGAGAAGGCTTTTGAATATAGTGAGAAATGTAACTGACAGGTTAGTTTGTGAAGAGAATTCCTGATTACAGGGGTGGGGGGTGGGGAGGGGGAGTGAGGGTGGTTGCATAGCAGACCCAAAGTGGAAGAGAGGAGACTGCAAAGTAGATCGTAGGGCTAAAGTAAATTAAAGAGGTAGGTTGACACAATACTACTGAGCAATTTGAAGATGAGAATTAAGATTATGAAATCAATACACTCGGGTTTTGGGAAACCATACTGAGGTCAGCAAAATGGGTGTGATGATCAGGAATTAATACAGTACAGGAAACTTCGCGATATCTGGCACCGACGGGACCGAGCTGCTGCCATTCTATCAAAACTTCTGGATAGACCAGCGCTAATGTTGTCAGATACGGAGGTTTTCATCTCTGTATCTGACAACAAACACTGTTGCTTAGCAACAGCTTGTAAACACTCGGCCCGTACCTTGGAAGCGTCTCTGAAGCTGTTGCTAAGCTACAGAGACGCTTTCCAGAGCCTGGCTGTTAAAAAAAAAATGCTAGGTGAAGAAAAAAAACCTAACCAAAACGGCTGCTGATTTCTGCCGTTAGATCGAAGTTTCCGGACATACAACCTCCGGATAAACCAAAGTTTCCTGTATATCTATGGGCAGTGAAGTTCTGGATGAGTTAGAGTTTGTGTGGAAGAGGCAGATATTGGAGAAACTGAATTTAGAGATGGCAAAAGCATGGAAGAGAGTTTCAGCAGCAGGAGAAGTGAGATAGGAAGAGAGACAAGCAATGTAACATAGACGGAAATTGGCGGTCTTGGTGATAGTCCAAAAGCTCAACTCCGGTTCAAACAGGATACCAATCTGCACACCACTGGATTCAGACTGAGTCAGAAATAGGAAAGGGAATATAATTTGGGGCTAAGGTGTGGGTTTTTGACAGGAGTGGAACAGGATAGCTTCAGTTTTGCCAGTGTTGAGTTGGAGAAATTCTGCTCCACAACTTTGTCAGATAGGAAATTGAACAGCAAAGCAACAGTTGTGGGGTTGAGGATGACGGGTAAAACTCGGAGTTATTGGCATATATATGTAAGCTGGCCCCATGCTTATGTATAATCTCACGCAGCACCAACATGCAGATGAGTAATAGGAGGGGGCCACGATGCATTCTAGAGGTGACCATGTGGTCATAGAATGAGAAACCATTATGGGAGATGCATTTGTTATGTTAGAACAGAAGGAATGAAACTATGACAGGGTGGTACCACAGAGGATGAATGGATGGCATGATGGTACTTAAGGCATTAAAAAATCCAAGGAGAGGCTGTGGCCTTCAAGTAAAAACTTTAATGAAGGAATTAAAAGGCACAAACATAATTAACTTGATAAATTTAATCATGATTTTGTGCAAAACACAACAATTAAAATGTCATTTCAACTCTAATTTTGGATAATATAAATGTAAATTACTGAGAAAAAAATGGCAGTGAAAAATTATTTCAGAAACTGATTTTTGGAATCTGCTGCCCAGGTAGAACAATTAGAGTGGCAAGCTTATATGGGAAAAACCCATTATTAGGGACACAGTAGAAGAATATTATGTTCAAGGGTCAGAGTTGGTGCTAAAACAAACGACGGTCTCTATTTTTGAATGTGGAATTTTCCTTCTTACCGCTGTCCCCATCCCTATAAGTGGATTTTTTGAGTTCCTAAGGAGAAATGTAGAGCTTGATCTATGGCCTTTTCAGTAATAATTTGTGTTGCAAATTTGCAGTATCTTTTATTTGTTAATACAGTATATTAACATTGAGTTATATTTATTATCCTCCATAATTTGACAAATGCTTCACCACTATGAAATACAGTAAATATTTGCTTACAATTTGGACAGGTTGGGTGATTGGGCAGAAACATGGCAAATGCACTATAATGTGGATAAATGTGAGGTTATCCACTTTGGTGGCAAAAACAGGAAGGCAGATTATTATTTGAATGCACTTCCCCTTCTCCCAATCTATTGTCAAAGAGACCTGGGTGTTATTGTGCACCAGTCGCTGAAGGTAAGCATGCAGGTGCAGCAGGCGGTTAAGAAGGCAAATGGTATGTTGGCCTTCGTAGCAAGAGGGTTCGAGTACAGGAACAAGGATGTCTTGCTACAGTTGTACAGGGCCTTGGTGAGACCGCACCTTGAGTATTGTGTGCAGTTTTGGTCACCTTACCTGAGGAAGGACGCTCTTGCCATGGAGGGAGTGCAGCGAAGATTCACCAGGCTGATACCTGGGATGGCAGGAATGACATATGAGGAGAGATTGTGTCGATTGGGCTTATACTCACTGGAGTTTAGAAGATTGAGAGGGGATCTCATCGAAACCTATAAAATTCTGTCAGGTCTGGACAGACTAGATGCAGGAAGGATGTTTCTGATGGCCAGGGAGTCCAGAACCAGGGGTCATAGTCTAAGGATAAGGGGTAAGCCATTTAGGACTGAAATGAGGAGGAATTTCTTTACCCAGAGAGTGGTGAACCTGTGGAATTCTCTGCCACAGAGGGCGGTGGAGGCCAGTTCATTAAATATATTCAAGAAAGAGTTGGATATATTTCTTGAGGCTAAAGGGATCAAGGGATATGGGGAGAAGGCAGGGACAGGGTACTGAATTTGGATGATCAGCCATGATCTCATTCAATGGCGGAGCAGGCTCGAAGGGCCGAATGGCCTACTCCTGCTCCTATCTTCTATGTTTCTATGTTTAATGGATTTAATTATAACCATTTTGAGAATTTCTGTTTACCCTGAGCTTCCAATTTACACAGTTTCATTGTCAAATTGAATAATCAACAACATTTCCTTTCTTCTTTCACAGTCATGCACAATGGGAAGAGGTGATGAAAAATTGTGGTGCATTCATCTTTTATGGAACGGAGCGGTTTCTTGCAAACGTATTACCATCAAAATTTGTTTCCATGAATTTTCCAGGTATAGTTTGACTTGTCCTAGTCAGTTGTATGATTTTAATTACTTAAGATTCCTCTCATCAGCTGCAGTTCAAAACAATCAACAACAACAACAACAACAACAACAACTTGTATTTATATAGCGCCTTTAACATCGTAAAACGTCCCGAGGCGCTGCACAGGAGTATTATAATTGGCAGGTAACATTATAAAAACATTTAAAACGGCCCAGAAATTTGGGTCGGGGGCTTCCCGCGGGTGTAAGCCCCCGACCTGCACTTACCTTGCGCGCCGGCCGTTGAGCTGTGGGCCCCCGTGGAATTCCGATCCGGGGCCTGCTCCAGCTGCTGGCGCGCAGTGCTTGCGTATCCCAGGGGCGCAGTTAGTTCGAAGCGTCCCCTGGGATCACGTGGGCCATGGGGAGCCAATCGGAGCAGGGAATGCTCCATTCATAAGTTTGACAGGAAGTGCTATCAAAACTTAGAAATACTACGGGCCCCAAAACATCGCTAAATCTTCAAATAATTTTTTTTTTAAATCACATTTTTTAAATAAAGTATAAATTACATGAAATAATTATTTTAAACAATAATTTACATTTTTGAAAAAAATAATTTTATTTTCTAATGGGGCTAAAAATAAAGTTACCTTTCTTTACAGTATTTAAAAATAATAAACCTGTGGAAAAAATGTTTTAATTTTAATTAATTCACCACTTACCTTGTAAAAAGCAGGCCTTACGCCTGCTCTACCGCGCACGCGTTCGAACTCTGAACCCCTTCGTTCAGGGGAACGGAAGTGCCGGTTTCCCGCGCATGCGCAGTGCATACAGGAAACCGGCACTTCCATTGGGCCTACGGGTGAGTACCCCATGCGTACTCACCCGTAGAGACCCGAATTTCTGGGCCACTTTATTTAAATCTTTTTTATAAGAAGCCCTGATTGTGTGATGTGATCTCCTTCCAATGGCTTTATATCAAAGAAGTTGCATGGGATAAATGTCTCTATTATGTTTGCTAGTTTTTAATTCTAGCAGGACATGCCGGGCTCCATAGGCGCAGATGGCTTACATATTCTATGTGTAACACCTTATCCCAAAAGATACACTTTGAGATAATGGACTGTGTACCAAGGAAAGAAAAGGTTCAATTAATTTATCCAAGGGAACTGTTTTGTTCTTCTATATGCTCCATTGAACCAGGGTTGGTCTCCCAGAGGAGTGAAGGAAGTACTAGGCCATGAAATTACAGGTTAGGCTGCTTAAAATCCTGCTGCTGCTGATGATGATGACCACAGCATCTCAATGATGCCCAGTTTTGGGCTGATAGATCTTTCCTTAGTCTTCTTACTTAGTACAGCAGTAGTGCTACACAACATGATGGGTGATGTCTCACTTTCTGTCTTTACAAGATTGTGCAGTTGTCTCTTCTACCAGTGCTACTGTGGACAGGTGTGCTACTGTGGACAGGTATGCGTGTGACAGATTAGTTAGTAAGGACAAGGTCAAGTATGGTAGGTTGGTGGTCATGGTGTGTAGTGGTTATGCTCCTGGACTAGCAACCCAGAAATTATGGGCTCGATTTTCCAAGCCCCGAGGAGGTGGGTTTGGAGGCGGGAGTGGTGGGAAAATTGCAGAATCGGGGGGCAGAAACCCATCCGGCCCCCAACCCACCTCCGTGCCAATGTCCTAGGAGGCGGGTACCCGGCCTGTGCTGGGAGCCACCTCCCCGAGGCGGGAAGGGGATTAGTGCCAATTAACTGCTTAACAGGAAGTTTTTTGCCTAATCCCTATTTTTAGCCCCGAAGTGTGGGCTGTCCGACGGCTCCGAACCACGCCAAGTTAGTGAGGCGGACCATCGGTCTGCAGGGGTTGGAGGGGTCGAGATATCCATTGTGCAGGTGAGTGATGGGTGCATGTGTACAGAGGTAAGTGTGTGAGGTAAGTGTAAAGTGTTTTAATAAGTTTTACTTACCTTTACTTTCTCCTGCAGGTTTCCTTCCTTCAGGTCTCGGGAGTCCCTCAGCTCACCGGTACAGAAAGCAGAATGGCCGCTGAACTGTCAAAAGCTGCAGCCTCTGCTTTCTGGTCTGGAGAGCTCTCTAACTGAGTCGGAGTAGAAGGACGCAAGTTAGAAGACAGATTGTCAGTGTTTGACAGCTTCACAGAGCTGTCAAACGCTGATTTTTCATCTGTCAAAAGCTCTTGACAAATGAAATGTCAATTGCTGACGTCACCAGTAACCAGTTGTCCCTTAATTGGCCTGCTTAGCCTGCTGGCCAGGCTTAACAAGGTCAAATAAGGGAAAATACTTACCTCTCCATGCCTGCACCCATCACTCACCTCCACAGTGCACTTTTGGACCCCTCCGACCCCCACAGACCCTCTGCTCGCCTCGGTGACCCTGGCGGGATTTCCCGACGTCAGGAAGCCCACATCTCTGCTGGAAAAATGGGGATAATCCTCTTAACTGCCTGTTAACTACCTGTTAACAGGCAGTTTAGTGGCTGTAATCCCCTTCCCGCCTCCAGGAGACGGGACCCAGCGCGGGTCGGATTCCCGCCTCCTGGGAAGATGGCACGGAGGCAGGTTGGGGGCGGGATGGGTACCTGCCCCCAGATTCTGCCATTTTCCTGGCAGTCCCGCCTCCAAACCCGCCTCCCCAGGGCTGGCAAAATCGCCACCATAGTGTCAGTATAGAGTAACATATTTTCCATTTCTGGGTCCTAATTGAGGGGTGGCTGAAATTGCAAAGTTTAGCACTGGGACAGGTTTTTTTTGAGGCACAGTCATAAATAATACCAGGAAATAAGAAAGCTAGCAGCATGGAAATTAAAACTTGTCAATATTAGTGCATACACTTATTTTTAGTGTTTTAACAACCTATTTATAGTTTAACTTTTATTCTTTTATTTTTATTTATCCAGAATGCCAGCTAATGATTCTTCTAGATCTGGCTCGAACCAGTCAAAGTTTTCGACGGCAGTCAATACTGGATAGGGCAAAAAGGTAATGCTTAATGTAATTGAAAATTGCAAATGTTAAAAATGGTACATTTCTTGAGCATTCTGAAAATTTGACTAATATATGTACAGTAGTTTGGAATTTTTATGGATTGGTTATCTTTTTTAATTCAAGTTAGCAGGAGGCTCTGAACAGACTGCCCCAGTGTACAACTTTTTTCCCCCCTTTAGAAACACTGCACCAACTAGTCAGACCAGTAGCTACAGTTAAAGTTTCAGCCAGGTAGAATCCTGTCCACACCACTTGGCTGAAATTTGACTTCTGCTACCCAAGAGAGAATGTGGGCATCAGCATCCACATTGTCTAAACATCTAAATTTAACTGCAGGTAGGTGTAAAACATGGCGCTTGGCTTTTTTTATACTGACTTGTTTGACAGTGCATTGGATTTTCCTTCATGAAATGTCAAACAAATGCTATGTAAGACTCTGTCAGGGAATCTAAGGAAGCATAGGTACAACCATAAAGATTGGTGCACCAGGAAATTCCAAGATCTGGCTCCTGCACAAGTATTGCTGACCAATTAGTCACCACATACGATCCCCATAAATTAATTGCTACTCATTTATATCTACTGTACCTTAACTACCATGTTACACCATCCTGTTATCTAATAATTCATTAAGATGGCCCTTCCAAAAAAAAACGATCTGGGGTGTTGTGCGCAAATTGGCCGCCACATTTCCTACATTACAACAGTGACTGCACTTCAGAAAGTACGTCATTGGCACTTTGGGACGTTCGGTGATCATGAAAGGCGCCATATACAGGAAACTTTGGTTTATCCGGAGGTTGTATGTCCGGAAACCTCGATCTACCGGCAGAAATCAGGAGCCGTTTTGTTAGGTTTTTTTTCTTCTCGTGGCTTTGTTTTCAACAGTCAGGTTCTGGAAAGTCTCTCTGGAGCTGTTGCTAAGCTACAGAGATGCTTCCAAGGTATGGGCCGACTGTTTACAAGCTGTTGCTAAGCAACAGTGTTTGTTGTCAGATACGGAGATGAAAACCTCCGTATGCTTCAACATTAACTTTGTATGTCCGGCAGTTTTGATAGATCGGCAACAGCTCGGTCCTGTCGGTGCCGGATATAACAAAATTTCCTGTAAATCCAAGTCTTTTTTTCCAGCTAAAAAGAAATAAAGTGGACAAAATTTCAGGTAATATTTACATTTGCAAGTACCTCTACTACTTACCACTGTGCTTCCCCTCGGTGACTCCAAGGTGTGCTTCTCCTACTTCCTAACCTAGTGCTCCCTGAATGGGAAGAACAAGTGTGATGGTAGACTGCCACTATTAAGTATCATCCACAAGAGATGGAGCAGCAACATGTATGCAGTTTCTGGTGGCAGTGTAGTTTATGAGTAGCCCTTTCAACTATTATGTATTTAATAATGCAAGCTAATTATATGCCCTTTAAAATTTATGTCCTTCAACTTTTCTGCAATAATAGCAGATGTGGAAAAGAGGAAAGATTGACTCTGCTTTACATGGTACTTCCCTGAGGACAAACCAGTTCACAATTTTGATTGTGCATGCTAATGTGTTCAAAGGTGGGTACACTTACCTATTACATCCTGAAACTTGAAAATTTCCTCCTCATTTTCTCCCATATCCTATGGACCTGGGAGTTACTGGACCACCTCAATCCAGATAGCTTTTATAGAAGGATGGCCTTCTGCACCAAAGAGGGCCACACGCCTTTGCAGCACCTCTTAAATTAGGACCTCAGATGCATCCTCATTAAACAAGGGACTTCACCTAGCTCTTTGCCCAGCCATTTTTATTTAAAAACTAGCTGTTCACACCAGCACCAGTTCCTTTATAGCAGACTTTTGTCTCAACAAAATCCTTTCCCCTGTAAGGGTGAGCAACAACCCTCTTGGAGTTGCTGCCTTACTGGATTTCCTGCCCCTCTGCCAATCACTCTACTGTTTTGGCTTCATGCACTTGTTTTTCATACACAATGAGCCTGTTAAAATGAGGAGGGAGGCTGGCCTCACAAAGTCCAACAAGGTCAGGCCTCTCTGTTACCGGTATAAGTCTGCCTGCACTACTGGTGGGCCCAACTCTAATTTTGCCCCATCACAAAATCGCTAACTTTAGCTACATGTTAATACTGGTTATGTTTTTCAATGATACAGTTTCATTCAGAAACAATTTGGAACAAGGAACCAAGTAAAAGTATAATTGTCTTACAAACATTAGATTTTGAAATCACAGGTAAGGGGCTGGATTTTCTCAATGGGAAGCTTTTAGAGGTGGGACTGCTGCTTGCCGGCTTTCAATCCCGCCTCATCAACTTCTGGCCAACCAGCGGGATTTTCCCCTGATTGACCTTGTTAAGCCCGCCCAGCGGACTCAGCAGGCCAATTAGGGGGAAGTCAGTGACAGAGCATGTCAACGTATGACGTGCCATCTGTCAAGAACTTTTGAAAGAAGAATTGTCATCATTTGACAGCTCTGTGAAGCTGTCAAACACTGACATTCTGTGTAGTTTGATGAGTCTTTGTGTTCAGGACTCATCAAACCTTTCAACTTTGCATAAATCACCTGGCTGTTGGTTCGGAGGATCCAACAGCCAGTCTGTGATATCTACAATGGAGATGTCGGGACTCCAGCTCCACAGCAGCTGAAGGCTGTAGGCAGAAACAAAGGTAAGTGAACATTTACACTCACCTTACATACTTACCACTCCACACTTGCACCCATCACTCACCTCTACATCGCATTTTCAGACCCTGCAGACCTCCGCAGACCTCCTATTCATCTCCTACACCCTGCCGGGGTTCCCCGAGGTCAGGAAGCCTGCACTTTGGAACGAAAAATGGGGATAATCCTATTTTCTGCCTGTTAACTACCTGTTAACAGGCAGTTAATAGGCTTTATTCCCTTTCCCGCCTCGAGGAGACGGGACCTAGGGCAGGACGGCTTCCCGCCTCCTGGCAAGAGGGCACAGAGGCGGGTTGGGGGCGGGTTTGCCACCCGCCCCCAAATTCTGCAACTGTACCAGCAGTCCCGCCTCCATACCTGCCTCCTCGGGGCTGACAAAATCCAGCCCAAGGTGTCCGAATGTTTGAAATCTATTATAACACCTCTTGAAGTAGGAACTCAGGATAAGATTTAGGATAAAGACATGGCTTGCCTTCGTAAACTGCTTTTTGAACATAATTATCTTTCCAATTTTTAATATAATTAGAGTGAAATCATGATGTATTGGGAACCATGAGTTGACTAATTCCCAGCTGACTTTTTTCCATGGAATCATGTATAACCAGAGCAGAAGCTACTGACAAAGCCTCTACAGATTGGGTCAGTCTTGCCTGGTTTTGGCAATGAAATATTTTCAGCACTTATTAATATCAAGCATTTATCACCATAATGTAGTCTTCACCAGCAAAGAGGATAACATTGCATGGGTTGCAGGCTTCTCAGTGGGGCCAAAGTTCAGCAAATGATCCAGATAATGGTGTGTATGATACTGCATTGATCAGTTCCAAGAATTTACCTGTTTGGCACAGGACATAGACCCTAGAGCTCAAAACTCACAGCTTTATTCTCACTTTTTTCCAGCACTTTTTCTTTTTGCATAGAACTGTCCCTAAACGGTTCTACAGTTGTTCTAATTTGCATGAGGATTCGGTTAGTTCTGCATTAAGTTTAATATTTGTGGTCAAAAATGTGCAACTATTGATCATTTGTGCACTTTAAGGTATGACTAAATACAAAGTACAGTGGAAATTTTGTTATCTGCTATAATGGAGGGGGCCCTTGTCAGATGATGAAAATTAGCAGGTACTCAAGACCATTCGGAGCACATTTTATTCAAACCCAAACCTGTAAACAGCATAACAGCTGCTGATAGAGAAAATAAATTCTCAATCTTGAGCTGATTTTTTCTAGAGCAGGCTTTCTGCCAGTGAAGGATTGGGGTACATGCCACCCCAAGCGCGCAGGATCCCAACACATTTTCTGAATTGGGGCTCTTCATTATGCCAGGTGGACTGCAGGTAACAGGCATACCACACAGACGGACCCTGCCACACCTCATCAGGGAATTGCCGGAAGAAACATAGAAACATAGAAGATAGGAGCAGGAGTAGGCCATTCGGCCCCTCGAGCCTGCTCCGCCATTCAATGAGATCATGGCTGATCATCCAAATTCAGTACCCTGTTCCTGCCTCCTCTCCATATCCCTTGATCCCTTTAGCCTTAAGAAATATATCCAACTCCTTGAATATATTTAATGAATTGGCCTCTACTGCCTTCTTTGGCAGAGAATTCCACAGGTTCACCACTCTCTGGGTGAAGAAATTCCTCCTCATCTCTGTCCTAAATGGCTTACCCCTTATCCTTAGACTGTGACCCCTGGTTCTGGACTCCCCGACCATCGGGAACATCCTTCCAGCATCTAGTCTGTCTAGTCCAGTTAGAATTTTATAAGTTTCGATGAGATCCCCTCTCATTCTTCTAAACTCCAGTGAGTACAAGCCCAATCGACCCAATCTCTCCTCATATGTCATTCCTGCCATCCCAGGTATCAGCCTGGTGAATCTTCTCTGCACTCCTTCCATGGCAAGAACATCCTTCCTCAGATAAGGTGACCAAAACTGCACACAATACTCAAGATGTGGCCTCACCAAGGCCCTGTACAACTGCAGCAAGACATCCTTGTTCCTGTACTCAAACCCTCTCGCTACGAAGGCCAACATACCATTTGCCTTCTTAACCGCCTGCTGCACCTGCATGCTTACTTTCAGCAACTGGTGCACAAGGACGCCCAGGTCTCATTGCACTTCCCCTTCTCCCAATCTATTGCCATTCAGATAATAATCTGCCTTCCTGTTTTTGACACCAAAGTGGATAACCTCGCATTTATCCACGTTATATTGCATCTGCCATGCTTCTGCCCAATCACCCAACCTGTCCAAATCATCCTGAAGTTTCTCGGCATCCTCCTCACAGCACACACGCCCACCCAGCTTTGTGTCGTCTGCAAACTTGGAGATATTACATCTAGTTCCCTCGTCCAGATCATTAATATATATTGTGAATAGCTGGGGTCCAAGGACCGATCCCTGCGGTACCCCACTAGTCACTGCCTGCCACTCGGAAAAAGCCGTTTATTCCAACTCTTTGCTTTCTGTTTGCCAACCAGTTCTCTATCCAAGTCAATACCTTGCCCCCAATCCCATGTGCTTTAATTTTACACGCTAATCTCTTAAGCGGGACCTTCTCAAAAGCCTTTTGAAAATCCAAATACACCACATCCACTGGTTCTCCCTTATCTATTTTACCAGTTACATCCTCAAAAAATTCCAGTAGATTAGTCAAGCACGATTAACCTTTTGTAAAGCCATGTTGACTTTGTCCGATCCGGTCACTTTTTTCCAAGTGCTCTGCCATTACATCCTTTATAATGGACTCTAGCATTTCCCCCACTACCGATGTCAGGCTTACCGGTCTGTAATTCCCCGTTTTCTCTCTACCACCCTTTTTGAACAGTTGGGTAACATTAGCTACCTGCCAATCCATGGGTACTGTTCCAGAGTCTATCGAATTTTGGAAGATGACCAGCAATGCATCTACTATTTCTAGGGCCACTTCCTTAAGTACCCTAGGATGTAGATTATCAGGCCCTGGGGATTTATCGGCCCTCAATCCCATCAATTTCCCTAACACCATTTCCCTACAAATACTGATTTCTATCAGTTCCTCCCTCTCATTAGACCCTATGTTCCCTGACATCTTTGGGAGGTTATTTGTGTCCTCCTTTGTAAAGACAGAACCAAAGTATGTATTTAATTGGTCTGCCATTTCTTTTTTCCCCATTATAAATTCCCCTGATTCTGACTGCAAGGGACCTACGCTTGACTTCACCAATCTTTTTCTCTTCACATATCTATAAAAGCTTTTACAGTCAGTTTTTATGTTCCCTACAAGCTTACTCTCATACTCTATTTTCCCCCTCTTAATTAATCCCTTTGTCCTCCTTTGTTGGATCCTAAACTGCTCCCAATCCTCAGGTTTACTGCTTTTTCTGGCCAATTTATATGTCCTCTCCTTGGATCTTCTGCTATCCCTAATTTCCCTTGTTAGCCACGGTTGAGTCACCTTTATTGTTTTATTTTTATGCCAAACTGGGATGAACAAATTCTGTAGTTCATCCATGCGATCTTTGAATGTTTGCCATTGCCCATCCACCGTCAACCCTTTGAGTGACATTCCCCAATCAATCCGACCCAACTCGCGCCTCATACCATCGTAGTCTCCTTTATTTAAATTCAGGACCCTAGTCTCTGAGTCAACTATTTCACTCTCCATCTTAATGAAGAATTCTATCATATTATAATCGCTCTGACCCAAGGGGCCTCGCACAACAAGATTGCTAATTAATCCTTTCTCATTACGTAATACTCAGTCTAAGATGGCCTGATCTCTAGTTGGTTCCTCGACATATTGGTCCAGGAAACCATCCCGTATACACTCCAGGAATTCCTCCTCCACGGTATTGTTACTAATTTGGTTAGCCCAATCTATATGTAGATTAAAGTCACCCATGATAACTGCTGTTAAGGGGGCAGAAGCATCCCAAAGGTCTTCAGTAAAATTTAGTCATGGGCCGGAATTTTCCGGGGGGTCAGCGGGCACGATCGGTGGTGGGTCAGGTGGGAAAGTTTTTTTTTCGACAACAGGTCGGGACCCCACTGTGAACCCGCCACCAGGCGCCCTTCCCAATGTCGGGTCTGTCAGTGCTGAGCAGACCCAACAGGCAGCCGCGGTGGACCCAATTCAGGTAATTAGTGGCTTGTTTGGAGCCACTTAAGAATGAATTTGAGCTCACCTTCTGCATTTGACAGCTCATCCACGGGGTCCACGCTGGTCGTGGATCACGTCTATCAAGCTGAGGTGGGAGTTCAGTGGACATTGAATCAGCTGTTTAGTTGACAGCTTCAAATGTAAAGTAAAAGCTCCCACCTTACAGAGATATCTCCCCTCAGCCACAAGCTGTTCCTCACTGCATTTCCAAAACAGATTCACCATGCTGCAAGTCTTTACACAAGTCTCCATTCAGTCTGACCTCACTTCTGTCATCTCTACTTCACCTGCCATCTATTCCATTAGCATGGTTTCTCTTTATACTCTCTAACCGTGGTCCTCAGAATCCTACCACGATCAGACTCAACACCAGCAGCACCAGGCACACCAGTAGCAGCAGCAACAACAACACCACCAACCTTCTCAGCAATCAACTGATGCTGCACAGGACACAGGGCATCAGCACCTGACCACGTTGCTGCCCGGGAGGCCAGGGATGGCCTCACCATGGCCAGATTGACTTCACTTGACGCTGTACACTCTGGCTGCCACATGATGCACCAGGTTGGCACCACCCCACACCAACACCATAAAGCATCCCTACAATGCCCAAGCCATTTCTTTCACACTCATCACCATTGCGGGAGGTACCATTATGTCTCACCGTTCACTGCAACTCACTAAGCCACTTCCAAAGGTGCACACAAATCTGCCCAAGAACGCAAAGTGTTGAAAATAAAGTTTTCAATGTTTGACACCACATTAACAAAATCTTTACATGAACATTGCATAAAACACCCAAGTGCCTACCCTTGTGTGTTGTTAATTGGTATGATTGCACAAGGAGGAGGGTGAGTGTGAGGGGTGGCTCGTGAGATGGGGATGTGATAATATAGATAGAGCGAGATGGGTGGAAGTGCAAGGTAAGTTGGTGTGAGTGAGGATGTGCAGGAGTAGGGTAGGGAAGGCAGAGTGATGGGGATGTGATGAGAGGCACAGGAGGATGAAGTTGAGTGTGGCTTTGTACTAATGTTTCGCGATCTACTGAGATCAATGAAACGTGTGCGGCACTGCATCCAGTTCCTCCTGACCACATCCCTGATTGTGCCCTCCTCTGCAATGTGCAACCAGGCTGTGTTGATTTCCTGGGGAGGACTCTTCTGCCCATGGGAAGGGAAGAGGACCTCCCTGCCTGCTCTAGCTACCTCCATAAGCATATGGAGGGAGTCATGGGCGAGCCTGGGTGCAGCCCTGTGCCTTTGTGCAGTCATTGTCAGTGTTTGCAGCACTTCAGTGCTGTAGAACACTGACAGCACAAATGTCGAAATAAAGTTGGCCATGGTCCCTTTAAGGAAACCGACTGATGACCCATCATCAAATGACATCACTAGACCCGTTTCCTGCAATTGGCCGGGAAATGCGCTGGGCGGGCTTAACAAGCCCAATCAACGGAAATTAATTTCACAGAGCAGGATGGAGCCAGCAGCGGGGTCGGGACCCGCCACTGACGTTGCCCGTCACGGACCCGCCGAGGTTAGTAAAATCCCGGCCATGGGGTGGATGACCGACTTCCCTGCTGGGGCAGAGGGAGGAAGATTCCTGCTGCCAATTATAGGGTGGTGGCAGAATTTTTTTTCCATTCCCCTTCATTTTCCGCCATTATGCCACCTGATTTGGGGCAGTGTAGCAGAGGAAAATACAACCCTTAATGTCTGGATTAAGCAGTGATGCTGTTTAAAAGTGTGATTCTGGTTGGATTTCATTTTTATAATTTGAGATGCAGGTGCAGCAAGTGATCAAGAAGGCCAATGGAATGTTGGCTTTTATTGCTAGGGGGATAGAATATAAAAACAGGGAGGTATTGCTGCAGTTGTACAAGGTATTGGTGAGACCGCACCTGGAATACTGCATACAGTTTTGGTGTCCATACTTAAGAAAAGACATACTTGCTCTCGAGTCAGTACAAAGAAGGTTCACTCGGTTAATCCCGGGGATGAGGGGGTGGTCATATGAGGAGAGGTTGAGTAGATTGGGACTCTACTCATTGGAGTTCAGAAGAATGAGAGGCGATCTTATTGAAACATATAAGATTGTGAAGGGGCTTGATCGGGTGGATGCGGTGAGGATGTTCCCAATGATGGGTGAAACTAGAACTAGGGGGCATAATCTTAGAATAAGGGGCTGCTCATTCAAAACTGAGATGAGGAGAAACTTCTTCACTCAGAGGGTGGTAGGTTTGTGGAATTTGCTGCCCCAGAAAGCTGTGGAAGCTACATCATTAAATAAATTTAAAACGGAAATAGATAGTTTCCTAGAAGTAAAGGGAATTAAGGGTTACGGGGAGCGGGCAGGAAATTGGACATGAGTCTAGGTTCGGAATGGTCATGGCCCTGTGGGTAGTGGAGTGGGCCCAGGGGCCGTGTAGCCTGGTTCTGCTCCTACTGTGTTCTAATTCTGTTAGATTTCAGGAGATGGTTTTATTCCTGTTCCTGGCTGGGGTGGAGATCGCCTTTACAGAAGGTAAGTACTGTAGAAAATATAGGGACAGAGTGATCTCCTGGACGAGTTTCGATCGCCTAGATGGGTCGGAGAGGAATTTCCCAGATTTTTTTCTCCCAAATTGGCCATTGGGTTTTTTATCTGGTTTTTTGCCTCTCCCGGGAGATCACATGGGTTCGGGTGGATGGAGAGTGATAGAAGATTTGAGGTTAGGATCAGATCAGCCATGATCTTATTGAATGGTGGAGCAGGCTCGAGGGGCCGATTGGCCTACTCCTACTCCTATTCTTATGTTCTTATGAGTACTATCACCTGAATTCAATGGTTCTTCCAAGTTCAAGAGGCACTGTTGACACAGCATAGTTTACACGCAAACTATGTTACTTACAGCCAGTAATTGCTCTAAAACCACTACTCCAACACAATATAGTGGTTGCAAATCAGTCCAAGGTAAACATGTTTTGACCCCTGCTGGTCTCCCAATCTAGCCCCAAGTCCCACTACTCTTCACGCTCTCACTCCTGAAGTCAATGGGAATCAAGGGGAAAACTCTCCATTGGTTGGAATCATACCTAGCACAAAGGAAGTTGGCTGTGGTTGTTGGAGGTCATTCATCTCAATCACATGACATCACTGCAGGAGTTCCTCAGGGCAGTGTCCTAGGCCCAACCATCTTCAGCTGTTTCATCAATGGCCTTCCCTCCATCCTAAGGTCAGAAGTGGGGATGTTCGCTGATGATTGCACACTGTTCAGCACCATTCGAGACTCGTCAGATACTGACGCAGTCCGTGTCCATATGCAGCAAGACCTGGACAACATTCAGACTTGGGCTGACAAGTGGCAAGTAACATTCGCACCACACAAGTGCCAGGCAATGACCATCTCCAACAAGCGAGACTCTTAACCATCTCCCCTTGACATTCAATGGCATTACCATCGCTGAATCCCCCACTATCAACATCCTGGGGGTTACCATTGATCAGAAACTGAACTGGACCAGCCATATAAATACTGTGGCTACAAGAGCAGGCCAGAGGCTGGGAATTCTGCGGCGAGTGTCTCACCTCCTGACTCCCCAAAGCCTTTCCACCATCTACAAGGCACAAGTCAGTAGTGTGATGGAATACTCTCCACTTGCCTGGATGAGTGCAGCTCCAACAACACTCAAGAAGCTCGACACCATTCAGGATAAAGCAGCCCGCTTGATTGACACTCCATCCACCACCTTCAACATTCACTCCCTCCACCACCGGCGCACTGTGGCTGCAGTGTGTACCATCTACAAGATGCACTGCAGCAACTCGCCAAAGCTCCTTCAACAGCACCTTCCAAACCCGCGACCTCTACCACTTAGAAGGACAAGGGCAGCAGACGCATGGGAACATCACCACCTACAAGTTCCCTTCCAAGCCACACACCATCCTGACTTGGACCTGTATCGCCGTTCCTTCACTGTCGCTGGGCCAAAATCCTGGAACTCCCTTCCTAACATCATTGTGGGTGTACCTACACCATATGGACTGCAGCGGTTCAAGAAGGCGGCTCACCATCATCTTCTCAAGGGCAATTAGGGATGGACACTAAATGCAGGCCTAGCCAGCGACGCCCACATCCCATCAATGAATTTAATAAATTTAAAAATTTCCTACTGATCTACTGGCCTGACTCCAACTCCTACAAGAGTTCTTGTGGATATCAGTTATGTAAATAATGGGAGAGTAAATATCAAGGTTATGCCATAAGTGCACAACAAATTATTTCAATATTCAGTAATAACTTACCACCAAGAATGTCACCCAACATTCATTTGGACAGACAGAAGGAACTAATTGTGAACCAGTTCACTTGACATAGTGCACTCTACTCAGTCTGAAATAACTTGCTTTCCTCGCTAAATCATTATGTAATTATTTTCTAATTTTATTCTTGTTTCCTTTTTTTACAGTGCAATGCAGTTGTCAACAGAGGGGCAAATGGATGCAGCAATACTCTTAAGCCTGACTGGAGTTCGTTCCATTATGATTAACCAGTGGTACAGTACACTACAAGACAATGCCATAAAGTTTAAGAAATTGTCAAAAAGTAAGTGTTTCAATGTTAATGTAATAAAATATATTTCAAGGTTCTGTTGAGAGTATGTCTTGGCGGACTGGAGAATGGAAAGTGGCAAATGTAATACACACCCAAATGGGCTGAAGCATGCGATGTTACACAGGTGGAATTTGGCAGTGTTTGTGATGGAAAGTATATGGGGTTGGAGTCTCAGTTCAGTCAAAAAGGACGCCAATGTTCTGGTTCAACTTAAGACAGTGGCCGGGGAGGGGGATGGAATCAGTGGTGAGGGTAAAAAGTTTGTGGCGGGGCTGAAGACGGTAGCTTCAGTCTTCGCAATCTTTAACTGAGGAAATTGTGCCTCATCCAAGACTGGATGTCGGCAAAACAGTCTGATAACACAGACAGTTCAGGAGGTGAGACGGGTACAGGGAGCTCTGGTATGGTCAGAATACATGTGGAAGCTTACACAATATTTTCCAGATGATGTTGCCAAGGGGTAGCATGTAGTTAAGGAAGAGGAGAGGGCATGAATAGATTCTTTGAGGACTCTAGAGGTAACAGCGCACGAGCAGGAATGGAAGCTATTACCGGAGATGCTCTGGTTATGATCAGGCTCGAGAGGTCGAGGAGGGATAGTGCACCATAGTCACAGAGGAACCTTTGTGACTTTGATTAGGGCTGTTTCAGTGCTGTAGCAGGGACGGAAACCTGATTGGAGAGATTCAAACATGAAGTTGCAGGAAAAATGGGCATGGCTTTGGGAGACAACAACATATTCAAGGAGTTGAGAGGAAAGTGAGATTGGAGTCGGGGCAGTAGTTTGCAAGGACAGAAGGGTAAAGGGTGTTTTTTTGAGGGGGGGGTGATGATGACGATTTTGAAAAGGTGTAGGGACAATACCTGAGGACAAGAAATCATTTACAATGTCAGGTAGCTTGAGGGCCAGGAAAGCATGTTGGGTGATCAGCAGTTTAGTAGGAATGGTGTCAAAGGAACAGGAGGTGGACCTCATGAACAAGATGAGTTCAGAGAGGGCATATGGAGAGATTGGAGAGAAACTGGAAAAAGGTGCAGGTTCAGGGCAATGGCCCAGAAATTCGGGTCTCCACGGGTGAGTACGCACGGGGTACTCACCCATAGGCCCAATGGAAGTGCCGGTTTCCTGCATGCACTGCGCATGCGTGGGAAACTGGCACTTCCGTGCCCCTGAACAAAGAGGTTCAGAGGTCGAACGCGTGCGCAGGAGAGGCTGCGCGTGCGCATCGAACTTCATTTTTTTTTCCAGGTTTTCCCAGGAGGGTAAGTCTCCAGAAATTAGACATGTAAAAAGCAGGCATAAGGCCTGCTTTTTTACAAGGTAAGTGGTGAATTAATTAAAATTAAAACATTTTTTCCACAGGTTTATTATTTTTAAATACTTTAAAGCAAGGTAAGTTTATTTTTAGCCCCGTTAGAAAATAAAATTATTTTTTTCAAAAATTTAAATTATTGTTTAAAATAGTTATTTCATGTAATTTATAGTTTATTTGAAAAATGTGATTTAAAAAAAAATGTATTTGAAGATTTAGTGCTGTTTTGGGGCCACAGTATTTATAACTTTTGACAGCTCTTCCTGTCAATCTTATGAATGGAGCATTCCCTGCTCCGATTGGCTCCCCATGGCCCACGTGATCCCAGGGGACGCATTGAACTAACTGCGCCCCGGGATACGCAAGTACAGCGCGCCGGCAGCTGGACCAGGCCCCGGATCAGAATTCCACGGGGGCCCACAGCTCAACGGTCGGCGCGCAAGGTAAGTGCAGATCGGGGAAGCCCCCGACCCCGAATTTCTGGGCCAATATAAATATCATGGAAAAATTGTAAGTATTCATACGCATGAAATTGTGCAGTAAAACCTCAAACTGTCTTCAAAGCTATAGATGTAAATACATTAAGATGATCTGTGCTCTAATTGGCAAAATTGCCCCGATCGGAATGAAGTTTTATCAGACCACAACTACAAATTTTCCAGAAGATATGAAGGGCAGCAATTTACCTTTTCTCAGAAGAGTAACAGGCTAATAAAATGGAGGTACTGATAATTGACCAATTTCTGTGCATCCAACTGTTACAGTTGTGTTAAGCATTGATTGATAACTCCATGGCATCTGACAGCAGCAAAGTTAGGAAGGACAGATAAATTAAGTCCATTGTGAATCATACAAGCGTCAAGCCAATGTGCAAGTGGTTGCATGATCCTTTGGGGAGAAAAATTGTCCAAGGATAAGGGTACTTTCACTGAACTCTCATTCCCAGCTGTGAGCTGCGCTCAAAGGGAGCAGGGGTTCAAGAAGGTGCACTACAGTGTTGTCGTCCTAGTTGCAATACGCACCACTTTTGAGTGCAGCTTCCCACAGAGAGTGGGTTTGGTGAATTTACTGCATAAAGGGAGAAAGTAAATATTTCAGCAACAAATCTGGTTAATGCACCGCCCATATTTCTTTAAAAATTATTTATTAGAATCATACAGTGTTACAGCACAGAAGCAGGTATTTGACTCATCTCTGTGAGCCACCTCGACTAATCCCACTCTCCTGCTCATTTTACATATCCTTTAATATTCCTCTTTTTAAGCAGAACTAATTCCATTAAAAAAAGATGGACTCTGCTTCCACATTCAAACTATACTCCATGTAAAGATTTGTTTAGAGTCAGAGTTATACAGCACAGAAAGAGGCCCTTCGGCCCATCGTGTCCGCGCCGGCCATCAAGCCCTGTCTATTCTAATCCTATTTCCCAGCACTTGGTCCGTAGCCTTGTATGCTATGGCGTTTCAAGTGCTCATCTAAATGCTTCTTGAATGTTGTGAGGGTTTCTGCCTCTACCACCCTTTCAGGCAGCGAGTTCCAGATTCCAACCACCCTCTGGGTGAAAAATGTTTTTCCTCAAATCTCCTCTAAACCTCCTGCCCCTTACCTTGAAACTATGCCTCCTGGTTATTGACCCCTGTACTAAGGGGAAAAGTTCCTTTCTATCTACCCTATCTATGCCCCTCATAATTTTGTACACACAATCAGGTCCCCCCTCAGCCTGCTCTGCTCTAAGGAAAACAACCCCAGCCTGTCCAGTCTCACTTCATAGCTGAAGCGCTCCAGCCCAGGTAACAACCTGGTGAATCTCCTCTGCACCCTCTCCAATGCAATCACATCCCTCCTATAGTGTGGTGACCAGAACTGCACACAGTATTCCAGCTGTGGCCTAACTAGCGTTTTGTACAGCTCCATCGTAACCTCCCTGCTCTTATATTGGCCCAGTAATTCCGTTCCAAACGCGTGAGTACGGTCGGGGTACTCACGCGTCTGGCCGGAGGAATGCCGGTTTTCAGCATGCACAGCGCATGCGGGGAAAACCGGCATTTCCTGTCCTCTGAACGAAGGGGTTCAGAGGCACAGCGCGTGCGACTGCACAGGCAGCGCGTGCGCAGTGAACTTCATCGATTTCATTCATGGATTCAGTGAGGTTAAGTCCTTACAACTTACACATGAAAAAAGCATGTTTAAAGTTGCTCCAGAGGCTGCGGAGGAAGATATATTTTATCGTGGAGCTTCTGAAAGGCAATATTTTTGTTTGGGAAAGGGAGGAAAGTTATTTTAAGAAATGCTGCGGTAAGTTTTAAAGTTTAACTTTTTTTTAAAACGGGTTTTCAGTACTGTAGGTAGAAGGAGCAATTGTGGCTGTGTGAATTGAATTTGCTGTGTTTATTAAATGTGAAAATGACTGTTCTAAAATGAGTAATGTAACATTTCCAACATTTTTAAGAAAGAAACTTTTCATCAGTAATATATTCTTTTAAGTAATTATGTATGTATGTCCGTATATATTCCTTTACGTATATGTATGTATGTATATATTCCTTTACTTATGTGTATGAATGTATGTATTTAATTATGATTTTCCAATAAGTTACCTTCTCTGAAAGTCACAATTAAATACATACATTCATACACATAAGTAAAGGAATATATACATACATACATATATGCAAAGGAATATATACAGACATACATACATAATTACTTAAAAGAATATGGCCTAGAAATTCAGCTGTTTGCGCCAGACGTTAGCGCCAGATTTCCGGCGCTATCCACTTAGCGCCCGGGCACCGCCGGATCTGCGCCTACGCCGAAATTCAGCTGGGCTTTAGCGCCGGCGCAAAGTGTTAGCGCCCGGTCAGCTGCGCGCGCATCTTATGACGTCATTCCGTCGTGCAACGCCGTTTGTGCGCCCCAAACCGGAAATTCAGTGGCGCCCGGCCGATGTTGGCATGGCGCTACTAAGAACTGTGAAATGGAACTCAACAGAGGCCCTGTGGGATTCGGGGAGCGCTAATTAAAGGGCACATCCACTCACCCATAAAAGCTAGCCATTTCGCTGCAATGACTTGACTGGTTTGGATTTCTGCACAGAGAGCAAGGCACAGAGATTACTGATTTCGGACACCATAGGAGAGGTCTTTTTGGCTTCTAGCCAGTGCTTTGACATTTGCATCCTTGTGATTTTGCTGGTTGGAACTTTGTAATGGGGGCTGCATGGGGGGCCAACCCTCAGTTGCGACATTTTGTGCGAAGGGCTGGCATACGCTTTGAGACAGGCCCAGGCATGGCTAGACGCAGAGGGGCCATTAGGCGTCGCCAACGTAGGCCTTACCCAGTCAGGCAATACCGGGAGCAGGTCTCATATCTCACCATGACTGCGCCGCATTGTGTTAAGAGGCTGCGCTTCAGAAGGGAGGTGGTTGAAGAGATCTGCCAGCGGCTTCATGCAGATTTGCAGCCACAGCTCATGTCCAGGGCGTCTCTCTCGGTGGAAGTGAAGGTCACGGTGGCTCTCAGCTTTTATGCAAGCGGCTCCTTCCAAGCCGCTGCTAGGGACATCGCGACCATCTCCCAGTTCGCCGCGCATCGCTGCATCCGACAGGTCACCGAAGCACTTTTCGCGAGGAGCCACCAATTCATCTCCTTCCCCATGACCCAACACAAGCAGGAGCAGCGTGCATTCGGATTTGCCAGGATCGCGGCCTTCCCCATGGTGCAGGGCGCCATTGACTGCACGCATGTGGCTATGCGGCCACCTATCCGCAATGCCGAGCAAGACCGCAACCGGAAGGGCTACCATTCCCTAAATGTGCAGCTGGTGTGTGACCACAGGCAGCGCATCCTAGCTGTCAATGCCCGCTTCCCAGGAAGCATCCACGATGCCTTTATCCTGCGACAGACTACTGTGGCTGACATGTTCCAGGCACAGCCTCAACCAAGGGGATGGCTTCTCGGGGACAAGGGCACCCTTTGTGCACATGGCTCATGACCCCGCTCCGCGCGCCCAGGACCCCAGCGGAGCTGGCATACAACGAAAGCCATCAAGCCACAAGGAACCTAATAGAGCAAACGATAGGCGTCCTCAAGCAACGGTTCCGTTGCCTGGATCGTTCGGGCGGGTCTCTTCAGTATTCGCCGGATAGAGTCTCCCAGTTCGTCGTGGTCTGCTGCATGCTCCACAACCTGGCTATCCGGAGGACTCGGGCACTGCCACCTGACATTGGGCCACCACCTCAGGAGGACGAGCAGGAGGACCCTGAGGAGGAGCAGCACCAGGCCAGGAGGGAGCGACAAGGTCCAAGGGCCGTCCGCCGGGGGCTTATTGCTCGACACTTCTAGGCCCCCTGTCAGGGAATGGCCTGGCCCACTGAACGCAGCCGCTTCGCAAGCCCTCAGCCGGTTAACCCAACAACCACTTGAAACATGACACCTGCACATGGTGAATAAATAAGCATCTTTATTTGAAAACCTCAGGGCCCTTCCCACATGGAAGAGCAAAACAGAGAAGACCCCCAAAAAACAGTAACAAACTTCTGTCACTCCCAAAACCTGGGGAGGACTAACATAACATCAGCATCCAAATGGCCTCGTCACTGGCCTAACAAAAACAAGCCCCCCCAACAACACAAAGACCCCCCATAAAACAAAAACACATAATGCCCCCCAGAACAGAAGCCCCCGCATCACCCAAACCCTCGGTGAACACACTCTATTGGGTGTGGCGAGAGGGCGAGTGTGTGGACAGGCGTCTTTTGCCCCGGCCCGTCCTGCTGCTGCGCCTCAAGCTGGGCCGTGAGGCTGTGCCGAGGCTGGGGGAAGGATCCTCAGGGCGACAAGGCGTCTCGCCAGATGCCCTTGGGGGTCGGCCTACACGAGGGCGGGCCCGAGAGGGGCCGGCTGGTGGCTGCTGCAGCTGTGGGTGGCCCTCTTCAGTGGCTGCAGGAGCTCCTTGCACCGTGGCTGGGGGAGTGGCAGGCTCGCCTGCACCAATGGGTACAAGGTGGGTGATGCCAGGCGCGCGCTGGTCGCCAGACACACGTGCACTCGGGCGGCCTGGCCAGGGAGCAAGCGCGCCAAACTGTGGGTGGCCAGACCGGTGTGCGGCAGCAGGGCGGCGCCTGGCCTGGTGACGCCTCCCCGCCAGTGCGAGGGTCGCAGAAGTCAGTGCCCCAACTGCGCCGGCATGTCCCCGCATCTGCAGTCCCATTGTCTGGACAGCACCTCTCAGCTGGCGACTGGCGTGCTGCGCTGCCTCGAGTTGCTCGACCCCCCTCTCATGCGCTGCCACAAGGAGCTCCACCCCCCTGGCGTGCGCTGCAGCGAAAACCTCGAGGCCCCTGGCCTGGGCTTGGCCGAAAGCCACCACACTTTGAGAGAGGCTTTCGATGGCCTGAGGCATCTGTGCCAGCACCTCCATGATTTCCACGTGGCGGCGCTCCGACGCCGCCGACATCTCGTCCAGGAGGCGCACCTCCTGGGCGACGTCCGAGTCCGGACTGGAGGGCGCCTCCACCCTCTGGCCAGAAGGCTGGCATGCCGCCGGAGCGCTGCCGCGTGCGGCCACGCCACTGACACCAGGTTCTGCCCTCCCCTCCACCGCCTCCCCCCTCTGGGCAGAAGGGTCGCGTGCCGCCGGAGCCTTGCCGCGGGCGTCCATGCCACTGGGACCAGGTTCGGGGCTCGCCTCCCCCTGGCTCTCCGGCACGCCAGACGTATCCCCTTCATTGGCATGTCCTGGAGCGGAGGAGGGTTCCCCCGAGGTGGCGCCTTCCTGCTGCTCCTCCACGTCCTCCTCCTCCGAGGGCCTGGCTGTGTGGGCTTCAGGGAGCACCTCCTCCTCACCAGCTGAAAGCAGGAAGGCACAAGTGTAGCTTTAGAGTGAGGACAGGCCGACAGCGAGGGAGGCCGCACTGGTGCATTATGCGCATTTATCGGCCACTGGGGAAGGATGTAGATCTGATGCGCGAGGGCAAGGATAGAGGTGCAGCCGGTCCTGTCCTTACCAGTGGGCTCCAGTATAGGGTCGGCGTCGCCGATCGCCACAGGCCCAATCACCGGGTGCCGCAGCAGTCGGGCCACCCTCTCTTCCAGAGGCGTCAGCTCCTGGAACTCGCGAGGGCCTCCACCAGTGACACGGAGGCTCCTGGCGTTCCTCGCCAGCTTGGCCTGCAAGAGAAAGGAGGGCGTCTAAGTACAGTGTGGTGCCCTGTAGCTGTGTGTGAGGCCTGCCATGGTGGAATAGCTTGCACAGTGTGGTGCCCTGTAGCTCTGTGTGAGGCCTCCCATGGTGGAATAGCTTGCACAGTGTGGTAAGTGCAGAAAGAGCTCTTGATTAACATGCAAGTGCCATTGCAGCGGCAGCAGGGCTGGCCATTAGACCTTGGATGTCCCTTTGGCCCTAATGGGAGGTGCACATGCAAGGATGAGGGGGACATTGGAAAGGGTACTCACCTTGACCAGCCGACATAGGTCGTTGTATTTCTTGCGGCACTGGTCCGCACTCCTGGGAACATCTGAGCTGGAGGAGACCCTCCGGGCAATTTTGGTCCAGGCCTCCCTGAACTGGCTCCTGGGAGCCTCCCTGAACTGGCTCCTGGGAGCCTTCCTGCCACTAGCCGGGCAAACGACCCGCCTTCTTTTGCGCACCCCATGAAGGAGCACACCCAGCGCATGCTCAGAGAAGCGTTCGGCTCTTTCACGGGCCCTCTCCATGTCCTCCAGGCGTTGATATGCCACACAACCACTCCTGAGGCCTAGTTGCAGGGCTACAGCATGCAGGGCGTGGCTGCAGTCAAAGTTGACCCTTCCCCCTTTAAGAGCTGGCCGGCGTCAGGGTGTCTGCTGACACTCACCACATGATCGCACCTGCGCTGCGCCCGGAATCGGCGTTATTAGGCTGCATCGCCGGATTAGCGCCTGAACACAGGGTTCCAACGCCTTGTGCAGCGCTCGGCCAAAAAGTTGGCCAAATCTACTGAATTTCGGCGAGCTCGCCTGCACTTTCCGGCGGGCGCTAAATTTGACGAGCGCCCAACTTTAGCGCCGCAATAGCGTCAGAACTGAATTTCTAGGCCTATATTACTGATGAAAAGTTTCTTTCTTAAAAACGTTGGAGTCATTTTCACATTCAATAAACACAGCAAATTCAATTCACATAGCCACAATTGCTCCTTCTACCTACAGTATTGAAAACCCGTTTTACAAAACAAAAATAAACTTTAAAACTTACCTCAGCATTTCTTAAAATAACTTTCCTCCCTTTCCCAAACAAAAATATTGCCTTTCAGAAGCTCCACGTTAAAATATATCGTCCTCCGCAGCCTCTGGAGCAACTGTACTCATGCTTTTTTCATGTGTAAGTTGTAAGGACTTAACCTCACTGAAAGCATGAATGAAACCGGCGAATTTTACTGCGCACATGCTGCCTGTGCAGTCGCACGCGTTCTGCCTCTGAACCCCTTCGTTCAGAGGACAGGAAATGCCGGTTTTCCCCGCATGCGCTGTGCATGCTGAAAACCGGCATTTCCTCCGGACAGACGCGTGAGTACCCTGGCCGTACTCACGCGTTTGGAACGGAATTATTGGGCCAACATTTTACATGTCAATAAAATGAAAAATTTAACAATTGCACGATTTGCCCCCTCGCATCTGCGACTGAGGGTCCAAGGAGGTGCATTGCGCAAGAGGTCATCGTCATACGTATCCTCACACTGTTCCCTTTCGGGAACTGTATGAAGTGGTGGAAGGATTTCTGGCCACGTTAACGCTCCTTCCGTGACCATAACCATCTTCATACCAGCCATTAGGGTGGTTAGTTCTATGGCGTGAGGGTTTTACGGGCTCCCACAACCCATCTGAGGGGGGGCGGCCACCCACACCCGCGGACGCAAGTATCCCGTTGGATGTCCACCCAGAATTTATAGTTGGAGCTCCGACTCCACTTGCCGGGACTGTCTGGAGCGGGGTTCGAAACCCTACTCCTTCTGGCCCAGCGGCGGGGATGCTTACCGCTACGCAAAAGGCCCACTCCGCGCAAAAGGTGACACCCATACGTTTCCTGCGCCTTTTCCCTCCCCGTGACTGGAGCCCTATGCTGCCACTTGAAAGACCAAGCTATCATCTGTCCTTTTTGCGGCGCCTTGGACTTCTCATTACCAATGATGAGCAGGCGCTGCGCCTCCACCTCATTGAGGAGATTGCTGAGGTCATCATCAGTTCAATTGTGAGTTCTTTTAATGCCGTGAATTGTGCTCATTCCAGCCATTTCACGTTGCTAATCGGAGTGAGCCTTTGGCGTAGCGGTAGGATCCCCGCCGCTGGGCCAGACGGGGTAGGGTTTCGAACCCCGCTCCAGACAGTCCCGGCAAGTGGAGTCGGAGCTCCGGCTCTAAATTCTGTGTTGACATCCAGTGGGATATTTGCGTCCGTGGGTGTGGGTGGCCCCCCCTCCTCGTATAGCTTGTGGGAGCCCGTAAAACCCTCCCGCCATAGGACTAACCACCCTAATGGCTGGTACAAAGATGGTTACGGTCACGGAAGGAGCGTTAATCACGGCTATAAATCCTTCCACCACTTCATACAGTTCCCCAAAGGGAACAGTGTGAAGACACGTATGATGACGACGTTGCTAAATAACTAAATGGAATGAAAAAAATTCTTTCAGGGCTTTTAAAAGTCTTTAAATTGCTTTAATTCTGTTTAAAACTACTTCAGATTCTTCAAAATAATGTAAACGTTTTTAAAAGTTTATAAAAGTTACCAAAAGCTTCATAAAAATACCAAAAACCTATTTGAAATGCTGCTCTGCATGTAAAAATGCTTTTCAGCTTGTGAGAAACATTGGGGGCGTGTCCTATTAAACTGAGACCTCAAGGGGCGTGTCTCAGTTGCACAGCGCGCTACAGGCTTCGCGCTGGCTGCACTCCTGGGCGGCGTGACATCAGACGCTGCCCGGGATTCTTCTCTTTCAAAAAGGAATTCCAGGCGTCCCTGGAGGTGAACTGCAGGCGCGTCGGGTAAGTGCAGATCGGGGGCTTGCACGCGCGGCAAGCCCCCGACCTGAATTTCTGCCCCATTATATGCCTCGGCTAATGAAGGCAAGTATCCCATATGCCTTTTTAACCACCTTATCTACCTGTCCTGCTGTCTTCAGGGATCTATGTACATGCACACCAAGGTCCCTCTGATCCTCTGTCCTTCCTAGGATCCTACCATTCATTGTGTATTCCCTTGCCTTGTTTGTCCTCCCAAAATGTATCACCTCACACTTTTCAGGGTTAAATTCCATTTGCCACTGTTCTGCCCATCTAACCATCCCGTCTATATCGTCCTGTAGCCTGAGGCTTCCCTCCTCGCTATTTACCACTCCACCAATTTTCATGTCATCTGCAAACTTACTGATCATACCTCCTACATTCATATCTAAATCATTAATGTACACTACAAACAGCAAAGGACCCAGCACCAATTCCTGCGGTACACCACTGGACGCAGGCTTCCAGTCACAAAAACAACCTTCGACCATCACCCTCTGCCTCCTGCCACTAAGCCAATTTTGGATCCAATGTGCCAAATTGCCCTGGATCCCATGGGCTCTTACCTTCTTGACCAGTCTCCCATGTGGGACTTTGTCAAAAGCCTTACTGAAGTCCATGTAGACTACATCAACTGCACTATCCTCATCCACACGCTTAGTCACCCCCTCGAAAAATTCAATCAAATTGGTTAGACATGATCTCCCCCTGGCAAAGCCATGCTGACTATCCTTGATTAATCCTTGCCTCTCCAAGTGGAGACTAATTCTGTCCCTCAGAAGCTTTTCCAATAATTTCCCTATCACTGATGTTCAGCTCACTGGCCTGTAATTCCCTGGTTTACCATTGCTACCCTTCTTGAATAATGGTACTACGTTAGCTGTCCTCCAGTCCTCTGGCACCTCCCCTGTGGCCAGAGAGGGTCTGAAAATTTGTGTCAGTGTCCCTGCAATCTCCTCCTTTGCCTCACACAGCAGCCTCTCGTCTGGGCCTGGGGATTTATCCACTTTTAAGCCCGCTAGTACCTCCTCCCTCCCAATACTAATTTGTTCAAGTATGTCACAATCCCCCTGCCTGATTTCTATGCCTACATCGTCCTTTTCCATAGTGAACACAGCTGCAAAATATTTAAAACCTCACCTACATCTTCTGGCTCTACACACAGATTGCCACTTTGGTCCCGAATGGGCCCTACTCTCTCCCTGGTTATCCTCTTGCCCTTAATATACTTATAAAACACCTTGGGATTTTCCTTTATTTTGCCTGCCAGTGTTTTTTCATGCCCCCTTTTCGCTCTCCTAATTTCTTTTTTAAGTACCCCCCTGCACTTTCTATACTCCTCTAGGGCTCCCACTGTTTTTAGTCCTTTGTATCTGCCAAAAGCCTCCCT
This sequence comes from Somniosus microcephalus, assembly GCF_052327205.1. Classification (NCBI taxonomy): domain Eukaryota; kingdom Metazoa; phylum Chordata; class Chondrichthyes; order Squaliformes; family Somniosidae; genus Somniosus; species Somniosus microcephalus. Next base: position 55,666,466 of record NC_140994.1, on the reverse strand, counting down.
TTGTTTCCTAATCCATACTTGTATATCCCTTCACATCCAGGGTTCCCTGGGCTTCTTGGTCCCACCCTTGACCTTTATGGGAACATGTTGGCGTTGTACTCTCTCTATTTCCTTTCTGAAAGACTCCCACTGCTCTGATGTGGATTTTCCTACAAGTAGCTGGTCCCAGTCCATTTTGGTCAGATCCTGCCTTATCATATTTGTAGTGTATGTACCTTGAAGAAGGAACTATATTCTGCAGCCCCTGTAAACTGCAGTACCAGTAGTGACCACCCCTGTATATAAGCCTGTGTAGTAACTTTGTATAGTAGTTCCAGTTTTGTCTCCATTCAGCAAACACCTGTTATAACCAACTTCTGCAGTCCGTGTCTCAATTACACACGGATATTACATTGGCGACGAACAGATCCAAACTTACCTACTACTGCACCACCTCACGGGGATCCATCCCTGAAGCGAAGTTATTAGAGGTCGAAGCCAGAAGGAAGAAATCCAAAAAGAAAAAAACAAACAAACAGAAGAAACGGGCGTCGACTGTGGGCAGCTGCCCTCTGATTCATCGAATTCGAAGATTTGCAGGAGAGGCTGTCGAGAGCTGGGCTTGGTTATCCAGTCTATGGTGTTCCAGCTAATCGGGCTGGTGGCAGGTAGTACACTGATCCTTCCTGGGCTGCGGCGGGCTGGAGCTCAATCGGGTGGCTTTTCAACGGGGCCGAGCAGCGTTGTCGGGAAGAGGAGAGAGAGAGAGAGGGTGGAGCACACAGGGCGCGGCCGGTGCTACGAAGCCGGGCAGCGTACAGACCCGAGAAGAGGGAGGGAAGTGTCCCATAGGGTCTGCTCTGACGATGGGAACAGTAATTAAAATAAAAGAAAAAGAAATTAGAAGCACAGAAAGCCACGAGGAGCTGCAGTTTGCCACGGGGACCGTGGAGAGCGGCGTTGGCAGCAGCGCGGGGGGAAGCACGCGAAGACCATAGGGCGTCACCATCAAGGCATAAAAATGCCAGCAACAGCGCTGGCAGCAGCGGAAAAGGCAGAAAGCGCGGGAGGCGCCATCTTAACCTAGCGGGGAAGAAGGCAAAGCGCGGGAGGTGCCATTTTGTTCAATCGGGGAAGAAGGCAAAGCGCGGGAGGCGCCATCTTAGATCTCCAAGATGCCGAAGACTGGCAATATCACTGCCTTCGATAATGCAATAGAAGACTGGACCACGTATGTGAAAAGAGTCGAAGTATATTGCAAGGCAAATGAAGTAGCCGATGAGAAAAAGGCATCGGTACTACTAAACTTAATGGGCGCAAGAACGTACGGCCTATTGCGGAACCTGATCACTCCAGTCAAACCGATGGCGAAGAGTTTTAACGAAATTGTTGATATCCTACAGGAACACCTAAATCCTACACCGCTGCTGATAGCAGAAAGATTTAAATTCCACAAGAGAAATCAGCATAAAGATGAGAGCAATGCTGATTACCTTACGGAACTACGCAAGCTATCAAAGCACTGCCAGTTCGGAGCAGGACTGGCAGATACCCTACGGGACAAATTTGTCTGTGGACTCCTGAGTGAAGGAACCCAGAAGAGGTTACTCTCAGAGAAAGAGCTGACGCTAGATAAGGCTTTCAGCGTGGCAGTATCGTACGAAGCAGCAGCAAGGGGAGCTGCGGAAATACAGCAAAAGCCACAGGAATACGGCACCCATGAAATGACACGGGGATTTGAAAAATGTTATCGCTGCGGCAGAACAACCCATGACCAGAAGGACTCCTGGTCCAAGGACAAAACATGCAGGCAATGCGGAAAGATGGGACACATTGCACGAGTTTGCAGGTCCGGGAAGAAGACTAACGACAACAAAAAGACTACTAAGGAACAGTACAGGAAAGTACAAAAGATGACGGATAGTAGTTCCGAAGACCAGAAGAGCAATAGTGAATCCGGGAACAAGAGACTAAGCTGTCTCAAACTACACAACGTAATCGCAAAAGAGGATCACCGAACCATTTGGGTCACCCTCACGATAGCAGGGTCCCAAGTCAAAATGGAATTGGATACAGGATCAGCCCTGACCGCCATGAATCGACGAGACTACGAGCGGCTATTCTCGCACATACCCTTGAAAGACACGTCCATTGTCTTAAAGACATATACGGGGTAGAAAGTATACCCCAGAGGGAAAATAAGGGTGCCTGTCGAATACAACGGCAAGGAAATACAGAAATTGTATCTGTACATACTGCAAGATGGTGGACCACCGTTATTGGGACGTGAATGGATCAGAAAGATAAGTTTAGACTGGCACTCCATTCAGGCACTGACTGTGGCTGGTAAAAAGGATGACGACGTCACACCTGGACGATTGTCAAAAATCTTAGCTAACGCTAAAGAGGTATTTCAACAAGGACTGGGAACTCTTAAAGGCGTAACCGCCTCGATAAAAATAGAAGAGAATGCAATTCCCAAGTTTTTCAAAGCAAGACCGGTACTGTATGTAATTCGCCCAGCCGTCGAGGCAGAGCTGGAGAATCTGGGGAATGCAGGCGTGTTATCTAAGGTAGACTGGAGCGAGTGGGCGACACCCATCATTCCTGTCATGAAGAAAACGTTAAACAATAAGTCTGAGGAGCCAAGGAAGGTTCGCATCTGTGGGGACTTCAAGGTGACTGTGAACCCAGTCCTTCACACAGTACAGTATCCTCTTCCGAGGATAGAAGATATTTTCGCCTCACTATCTGGAGGGAAACGTTTTACAAAAATTGACCTAGCGCAAGCATATTTGCAGATGGAGGTTGAAGTATCCTCTAGGAAATATCTCACGATAAACACTCACAAAGGTCTTTACCAGTATAATCGACTGGTATTCGGAGTATCATCAGCTCCGGCTATATGGCAAAGAGCGATGGAACAAGTCCTGCAAGGGATTCTGGGGACTCAGTGTTACTTGGACGACATCCTAGTGATAGGTGAAAATGACAGTGAACACCTTGCCAACCTAGAGCAGGTGCTCACTAGACTAAGAGAACATGGGCTACGAGCCAATCGCCCCAAGTGCGAGTTTTTTAAGAAACAAATATCGTATTGTGGCCACGTGATTGATGAAGAGGGGTTACATAAGTCCCCTGACAAAATTGAAGCGGTAGTTAAGGCTCCAGCGCCTGAGAATGTGTCGCAACTGAGGTCATTCCTCGGATTGGTGAATTACTACCATAAGTTTTTGCCGAATTTGTCCACAATTCTGCACCCACTGAACGCCCTGCTACAAACTGGAGTAGCATGGAAATGGAGCGATGAATGTAAGCGGGCCTTTCAGAAGTGTAAAGGCCTGATCACTTCAAGAGAAGTATTGGCTCACTACCGATAAGACTGGCGTGTGATGCATCTCCCTACGGCGTTGGAGCGGTACTGTCACATAAATCCCTTGATGGTTCAGAGAGGCCGATAGCTTTTGCGTCACGCTCGTTAACTGCAGCCGAGCGTAACTACGCCCAGATTGACAGAGAGGCCCTCAGCCTGGTGTGGGGGGTGAAGAAGTTCAATCACTACCTGCACGGACAGAAATTTACTCTACTAACTGATCATCAACCTCTTGTCTCCATTTTCAACCCTAAGAAGGGCGTCTCGATAATGACAGCACAACGGCTACAGAGGTGGTCCCTTTTCCTAGGGGCACACCAATATGACATCGAGTACAAAGGAACTAAACAGCATGGGAATGCTGATGGATTGTCGCGCCTACCATTGCCGACGGTGGAAGAAGCACCTGCAGTGGATCCTGTGGAGATATTCCACTCGACCATAGTCGAATGTCTACCTGTGACGAATGCAAACATAGAAAAGGAAACACGAAATGACCCGACACTCTCCAGGGTCTATGATTTAACGGTGAAGGGATGGCCAGCACATGGCGAACCACTGTTGCCAGCATTCTCGCCGAGAAGAGAACAGCTGTCAGTGTGCTGAGGAACCTTGATGTGTGGATCCAGAGTAGTAATTCCACCCAAATTGAAGGATAGTGTGCTCAATGAGCTTCATGAGGGTCATCTGGGAGGGGTAAAAATGAAGAACTTAGCCAGAGCGTTTGTGTGGTGGCCGGGAATCAATAGAGAAATCGAAGAGATGACCAAGAGCTGTACAGGATGCCAGAAGGTCCAAAACGCCCCACCACAAGCCCCTCTACATCCATGGGAGTGGCCCTCATCCCCATGGCAAAGGGTACACATTGATTTTGCTGGTCCATTTATGGACTCGATGTTTTTAATTGCGGTGGATGCACATTCAAAGTGGCCAGAGGTAATAAAAATGTCCTCAACCACCACAGAAAAAACTATCACAGTCTTACGAACCATATTCGCCAGAAATGGGCTGCCTGATCAGATTTGCTCCGACAATGGACCACAGTTTGTGTCTGAAGAGTGCCGGAGGTTCTTAAAGAACAATGGTGTTAAGCATTACACATCCGCCCCATATCATCCAGCCACCAATGGATTGGCTGAGAGGTTCGTTCAAAAATTCAAGAAGGCTATCAAGGCAATGTGTAATGAAGACATACCCCTACAACACAAGGTGGATAACTTCTTGTTTGCCTACCGGAATGCGACACATGCGGTTACCAACCAAACTCCAGCCATGATGTTCTTCAATCGAAGACTAAGATGCCGCTTGGATTTGGTTAAGCCAAACATCAGAAGAGATGTGGAGAACAGGCAGTTTCAGAATATGAATGAAAGGCCGACCAGGAGTTTCAAGATAGGTCAACCAGTTTTGGCCCGGGACTACCGCACAGAGAAATGGCAGCCAGGAACGATCTGCACACGGTAAGGACCTCTAATGTATACCGTGGACGTTGGAGAGAGCATTGTAAGACGCCATGCTGACCAGATTCTAGAGTCACTGGAAAACGTCAAATCTACACCACGATCCTATACACCTGGTGATGAAACCGAAGTACCAATTGCATCTACCTCAGAATCGGTGATATTGGAAGCAGACGAACCAAACAACGACGTTGATCCCGAATCAACTTTGCCAGAAGAACCTGATACCCCAAAGAGGCGTTATCCGGACAGAATCAGGAAGCCTCCTCAAAGACTGAATTTATAATTGATTAACTTCAGCTAATGTATATAGCAACAACTGTAATTGTAAATATGTCATTTAATTATTAAGCGAATGTTATGTACTGTTTAGCTAAAAGGGGAGGAATTGTAGTGTATGTACCTTGAAAAAGGAACTATATTCTGCAGCCCCTGTATACTGCAGTACCAGTAGTGACCACCCCTGTATATAAGCCTGTGTAGTAACTTTGTACAGTAGTTCCAGTTTTGTCTCCATTCAGTAAACACCTGTTATAACCAACTTCTGCAGTCCGTGTCTCAATTACACACGGACATTACAATATTAAAATCAGCCTTCCCCCAATTTAGAGCCTTTATTTCCGGTCCATCTTTGTCCTTTTCCATGACTACCTTAAATCTCACTGAATTATGGTCACGGTCACCAAAATGCTCTCCTACTGACACTTCTACCACTTGCCCGGCTACATTCCCTAGAATTAGGTCCAGTACTGCCCCCTCTCTTGTAGGACTTTCTACATGCTGGCTCAAAAAGCTCTCCTGGATGCACTTTAAGAATTCCACACCCTCTAAGCCTTTCACACTCTGACTATCCCAGTTAATATTGGGGAAGTTGAAATCCCCTACTATTATTACCCTATTATTTCTACACTTCTCTGAGATTTGCCCACATATCTGTTCTTCTATCACCCCCTGACTGTTTGGGGGCCTATTGTACACTCCCAGCAAAGTGCTTGCCCCCTTTTTGTTTTGAAGTTCTACCCATATGGCCTCATTAGAGGAGCCTGCTAAGATATCATCCCTCCTTACAGCAGTAATTGACTCCTTGATTAATATTGCGACACCCCCCCTCCTCTTTTACGCCCCCCTCTGTCTCACCTGAAGATTCTATACCCCGGAATATTGAGCTGCCAGTCCTGCCCCTCCCTCAACCATGTCTCTGTGATAGCAACAATATCATACTCCCATGTATTCATCAACATCTTCAATTCGTCTGCCTTACTCGCAAGACTCCTTGCATTAACATAAATGCCATCCAGCCTTGCCATATTCCCTTGTGCCGTTACATATTTGCTCTGCCTTCCAAGCTGACTTGTTTTTTCCTCTATATTTGGCTGTACATCACCCCCATTATAGCTCCACTCTGTATCCCATCCCCCTGCCAAGTTAGTTTAAACCCCCCCCCCCAACAGTGCTAGCAAACCTCCCCGCAAGGATGTTGGTCCCGTTCTGGTTCAGGTGCAACCCGTCCGACTTGTACAAGTCCCACCTTCCCCAGAAGCAGACCCAGTGATCCAGGAAACTAAAGCCCTCCCTCCTGCACCAACTCTTTAGCCACGCATTCATCTGCTCTATCCTCCTATTCCTATACTCACTAGCACGTGCCACCGGGAGTAATCCAGAGATTACAACCTTTGAGGTTAATGCAGAATAACGTATTCATCTTAAGATGGTTTAGTGAGGGGGGCATTAAAATTATTAGCTTTGTACTGTGTGCTGTAAATTTTGGTTTAGTACATTTGTTATATTACAAATGATGAAGCCAACCTGTATTCTATAACCAAGGAAAAAATATATTATACCATTGATCTCCAGTGGAATTACTGTACTCAGTGAGTCAGAGGATTTTCTGTTTTATAACAATTGGAGTGTTTATGCCATGTAGGGGATAAAATCAGGGCCACTGATTTAAAGTGACTGATTAAGTTAAATTAAATTTTTATTAAATGGTATTCTGGTATTTTCCTGGTTCATTATTCTGTGGAAACTGCTAACGTGGGTCTTTATTTTATATATGTCCCTTTGTCTATATATTCATGATTTATCCTTTACCATTTTTAGAGCTGAAAATACATTGCAAAATGCTATCAAAACAGATGAATTGGAGGTAGATATCTAGGCCCTGAAAATGTGTGGCCCATGATCTGAGCAGTTATTCCGGCATCATGCTTTCCGGTTCCCTCCAGTGGTGGCCCGACTAGAGTTTGAGTGGTCACTGAGAGAGCAACTCATTTATTTGAGATCCGGGGCCGCCTGGACCGTGCTTTCCCTGCTGCCAAATTCTAGCACCTGGCTGCCATTGGGGGTGGGGGGAGGGTGCTCAGGCCCGTCCCCCCCTGAAACCCCTTGGCCTCCTGTATGAGGGTACTGATACTATAACATTTTAAGAAAAATGTTGCCCTTCTTCAAGGGTCCACATTGCATGCCTGTCCTAGACCACCCTTGGTCCCACTGAGGGAAAGAAGCATCAAACATTTATAGATTAAATTTTTTTTAAAGCATTTTGAGTGACTTTTTAGGAAAAGGCAGTACATTGCCATCCGGTGGTTCAATTGTGCAATATCAGGATGGTGGCTTTATGTAGGAGATTTCCATTATAAATGTGGACATAGGAATTAATAATGAAGTGTGTCACAAAATATGACAGTATGTAAGGCTTTGACTGCAAGAAGCATCTAAAAACACTCCGTATCCCATTCCCCTGCCAAGTTAGTTTAAACCCCCCCCCCCCCCCCCCAAAACAGTACTAGCAAACCTCCCCACAAGGATGTTGGTCCCATTCCAGTTCAGGAGCAACCCGTCCGACTTGTATAGGTCCCACCTTCCCCAGAAGCAGACCCAGTGATCCAGGAAACTAACTCCCTCCCTCCTGCACCAACTCTTTAGCCATGCATTCATCTGCTCTATCCTCCTATTCCTATACTCACTAGCACGTGGCACCGGGAGTAATCCAGAGATTACAACCTTGAGGTCCTGCTTTTTAATCTGCTACCTAGCTCCCTAAATTCTTGTTGCAGAACCTCATCCGTCTTTCTACCCATGTCGTTGGTACCACTGTGAACCACGACCTCTGACTGTTCGCCCTCCCCCTTCAGAATGCCCTGCAGCCGTTCAGTGACATCCTTGATCCTGGCACCAGGGAGGCAACATACCATCCTGGAGTCACGTCTGTGACCACAGAAACGTCTATCTGTACCCCTTACGATAGAATCCCTTTATCACTATTGCTCTCCCACTCTTTTTTCTCCTCTCCTGTGCAGCTGAGCCACGCGTAGTGCCACGGACTTGGCTCTTGCTGCATTCCCCTGAGAAACCATCTCCCCCAGCTGTGTCCAAAATTGAAAATCTGTTGGAGAGGGAGATGGACCCAGGGGACTCCTGCACTACCTTCCTAGTTCTTTTACTCTGTCTGGCGGTCACCCATTTCCTGTCTGCCTGTGCACTCTTTACCTGCGGTGTGACCACCTCGTTAAACGTGCTATCCACGAAGATCTCAGCTTCGCGGATGCTCAAAAGTGACTCCAGCCGCAGCTCCAGCTCCGAAATGCGGATTTCGAGTAGCTGAAGCTGGATACACTTCCTGCACATGTATTCGCCCTGGACATTTCCTAACATCCCCTTTAATTCTTGTTGATATTATATTAATGGGCCAGAAATTCGGGATGGAGGCTTCCCGCGGGTGCTAGCCGGCCGTTGTGCTGTGGGCCCGCGTGGGATTCCGATCCTGGGCCTGCTCCAACTGCTGGCGCGCAGTGCTTGCGTATCCCAGGGGCGCAGATGGTTCGAAGCACCCCCTGGGATCACGTGGGCCATGGCGAGCCAATCGTAGCAGAGAATCTCTATTCATAGATTTGACAGGAAGGCCTGTCAAATCTATGAATAGAGTTTGGCCCCAAAACATAATTAAAACTTCAAATACATTTTTTTTTAAATCACATTTTAAAAATAACTATAAATTACATAAAATAACTACTTTAAACAATTTAAATTTTTGAAAAAGTTAATTACAGTTTTTAACGGGGCTAAAAATAAACTTACCTTTCTTTAAAGTATTTAAAAAATAATAAACCTGTGGGGAAAAATGTTTTAATTTTACCTAATTCACCACTTACCTTGTTAAAAGCAGGCCTTGCGACTGCTTTTTAAAAGTGTAGCTGCTGGAGGCTTACCCTCCTGGAGAAAAAAAGTGGAAGTTCCAGGCGTACGCGCTGCCTCTCCGGCGCACGCATTCGACCTGTGAACACCTTCCTTTAAGGGAACAGAAGTTCCGGTTTCCTGCGCATGCGCAGTGCATGCACGAAACCGGCACTTTCGTTGGGCCTACGCGTGAGTACCCAGCGCGTACTCACCCGTGGGGACCCAAATTTCTGGCCCAATATCTTATTACAATATTTCTAACCTGTAGAAACAGTCACAATTTACCTTTTCACCCGTCATAATTTTGAACAACTCTTGTCAAGTTACCCCTTAATCATCTTCGCTCTAGTGAAAAAAAAACTAATTTTTCAAGACTCTTTAGAACTATAACCCCTCATCCTTGGTAACATCTTAGTACATCTATACTGCAGCTTTTCCATTGCTTTTGTGACCTTCCTGTGTGTCAACCAATGGCTCAGTTGGTAGCACCCTCACCTCTGAGTGAGAAGGTTGTGGGTTCAAGTCCCACTCCAAAGACTTGAGCACAAAAATCTAGGCTGACACTCCAGTGCAGTACTGATGGAGTGCCGTCTTTCGGATGAGGTGTTAAACTGAAACACTGGCCGCGATTTTGCCGGCACTCCGAGTGCGAGTTTGGAGGCGGGTTGGGAACCCACACCGAACCCGCCTCCATGTAAATCTTCAAAGTGTCGGGTCTGCGATTTCAGAACAGACCCGACACCAAGCAGCAGGGGAGGCATTTTAGATAGTTAAATGCTTGTTAACTATTATTTTGCCAGCCTATTTCTATTTTCCCACTTTTTTAATGGGGTTCACGTCGTTCGGAGATCACGTCAGGGCAGTAGGTTGGGTTCGCTGTCTCCCCGTTGCTGTGAATAGGTGACAGCTGCAAAAGTGGTATGAAAGCTACCATTTCACAGCTGTTCACTTTCCAATGTCAGAAGCTTGAGCCTTCAGGACTTGGAAGACACTTTTGAGCTTTATGCAGTTTGGTAGTGTTTGGAGTAAATTCTCTATCCAGTATCACTTCCTTGGAGCAAGCTCTCTCACCATTGACAGATCGCTTCTGTTATCTCAATTTCAGCTGCCATCTATTCCAGCAACATCAGTGCCCTTGAAAAAATCTTACCTTGGTCCTCTGAATCCCTCCACGATCAGCCCCAGCACCAACATCACCAGGCACACCAACATCACCAACAACAATACCAACCTTCCCCATAATCACCTGATGCTGCACAGGACACAGGGCATCAGCACCCGACAATATTGCTGCCCGGGAGACCAGCAATGGCACCACCATAGCCAGATTTACTTCACTTGACGCTGTACACCCTGGCTGCCACATGATGCGCCAGGTTGGCACCACCATTCACTAAGACACTTCCAAAGATGAGTACAGATCTGTCCAATAAGGTAAAGTGTTGAAAATATAGATTTCAATGTTTGACAACACATTAACAGAAACTTCACATGAACATTGGCTAAACCACCCAGGTGCCTACCCTTATGTGTTGTTAGTTTGTATGCTTGCAGTAGGTTGAGGGTGAGTGTGAGGGTGACTGGTGAGATGGGAAGGTGATAGTGTAGATAGAGAGGGATGGTGGAGGTGCAAGGTAAGTTGGTGTAAGTAAAGATGTGCAGGAGTAGGGTAGGGAAGGCATAGTGATGTGGATGTGATGAGTGGCAGCAGAATGAGGTTGAGTGTGGCTTGGCAGTAACGTTTCGTGATCTGTTCAGATCATTGAAAGGTTTGCACCACTGCAGCCTGGTCCTCCTGACAACATCCCTGCTTGTGCCCTCCTGTGCAATGTGCAACCAGGCTGCGTTGGTCTCCTGGGGAGGTCTCTTCCGCCCTTGGGAAGGGAAGAGAACCTCCCTGCATGCTGTGACTCCCTCCATAAGCACCTTTGTGCAGTGCTCGTCAGTGTTTGCAGCACCTCAATGCTGTAGAACACTGACAGCAGAACTGTCAAAATCAATTTGGACACGGCCCCTTTAAGGAAACCGGCTGATGATGCATCATCAAATGACGTCATCAGACCCATTTCCTATTAATTGGCAGGGCAGGCTTAACAAGCCCTATTAACGAAAAATTGCTTGGTGAGTGCGGGCTGCAGTAGGTAGCGGGCTAGGACCACGACACCGACCCCGGCCGCCCCGGACCTGCCTTGGTCGGCAAAATCACGGCCACTGTCTGCCCTCTCAGGTGGACGTAAAATATCCCACAGCACTATTTCGAAGAATAGTAGGGGAGTTATCCCCGGTGTCCTGGCTAATATTATCCCTCAATCAACATAACAAAAACAGATTATCTGGTCATTGCTGTTTGTAGGAGCTTGCTGTGCGCAAATTGGCTGCTGTGTTTCCTACATTATTACAGTGGCTACACTTCAAAAAGTACTTAATTGGCTGTAAAGTGCTTTGGGATGTCCAGTGGTCGTGAAAGGTGCTATATAAATGCAAGTCTTTCTACCTTTCTTTCCTATAATGGGGTGCTCAAATTGTACATACTCCTTTAAAAAAAAATATAATGGTTAGAACTACTTTCAAATTCCCCCATTGTAGCTGTAAGCCAGGAGAATCATGGGCATTCCTTTGGCAGTGATCATTGCTGTTTTATGTTGGCACTCAAGAACAGTCGGGGACAAGAAAAGCCCATTCGACCCGCTAGCACTTGTCCTTCTCGCATCCTAATTCTCCCAGCCTGATATCCAGCTGTGTAATGACCTGAATGTTTTTGTCTCTACTACACTTCCTTTATCATTCTTTGACTCAAGTTCCTAGTACCTGTTTTAAATCTACTTTTCACAGTTTTAAATATATGCCATCTGTACCTACTAGACTGAATTATACTGCTAATATCAGCTAACTGATGATATTTCCTTTCCCTGTCCCCTCCCCACAGTCAAGATGGAGCACCAAACCATCTAAAAGGACTCCATCAGGGGTTAAGATGAGAACTGGCACACCGTATTCATTTGGGGTTCAATGACATTTTCTTCTGTCTCTGCTAGCTGTAAGAATCTTACATAAAATGAGTTTGGGAGCATTCAAACCAATTCCTCGCGGGCATGAATATATTCTGTAACTGACTTGGGAATATTCCTTTCTAAATTTGAATGGCATAAGTGTTCCATTACTGAGCACAGACCTCTCGATCTGTACAATTCATCAAAAATTATAAGTGTAAGTGAACAAAGAATTAAACTTTTAGCCATGGCATTTGGTTATAAATCATAAAAGCAGGTCATAGAAGTTATATAGCAGGAACTGGCAAGGTGCGGTAAAACTTGATTGAGTTCTTTGATGAAGTAGCGGAGAGGGTTGATAAAGGTAGTGTGGTTGATGTTGTGTATATGAACTTTCAAAAGGGGTGCACTGGCCGCGCTAGACGTGCTCCTATCTAGTTATCCAGCAAGTTAAACACTTATTCAAAAATAATTCTTCGTGAAGCCGTTTGCTGTTTTGAAGCTTTACTTGAACAAATTTGTGAAACTGTAAACAAAGACAAAGTATGTTTTGTACATAACTGAGTACTATACATTCGATATTACATAAGATATAAACATATTTACAACAGTAGAATAGACTAATTGTATAACTAACTAACATTTGGACTAACTTCTATAACTATCAAATATTAACCTTTTATAAACATAGTGTTATCAAAATACTACTCTGACAACGTTGCTATTATGCTAAGAAACAAAGGCCTAGAAATTGGGTTGGTAGCGCCGGCGCTGAGCGCCTAAAGAGACCTAGAATTGGGGCGAAGCCCTATGTTGGGGCGGACGCTATAAAGATAGCGACAACTCAGATATTGACTATACATTTAGCGCCTGCGCTAAGTGTTTGCGCGCGCCCGCGAGCGCAAGCAGTTCATGACGTCATTTCAGTGTGCAACGCCTTCTAGGATCGCCTGAGCGCATATTGGGTGGCGCCCGGAGCCTTAGCGCCCAGCGCTATTAGTGACAGTTCGAAGGAGGGCTAACAGGCCCTTCTCGGAGTAGGGGGGCGCTATTTAAAGGGGACAGCTTTAGTGCAGAATTTTCTGCCACTTGGCCTGCTCATTGCGATCGTTGCTAGAGAGAGTTGGCGAGCTAATGTGGAGCCGAGTTCTGGGAATTTAGCTTTACAGTACTTGGGTCCTTCAAACCTGTCCGAAGCACTTGCAGCACTACACCTAAAAGCCTTTTGACCAATTGGCATCGGAATGAGAGTTTGTTTGGAGGGCGACGGCCTCATCGCCCAACACTGTGAAGGGGCAGAGAGACAGCGGGAGAGAGGGCCGGGATTGGCCAGAAGGAGGAGGGGCAATGGAGGTCGGCCAATCCGACGGGAAGCTGCGAGGGTCTTTAGGCAGCAGGTGACAAGCCTTGACATGTCAGAGGAGCAGTGTTTGGGAAGGCTCCGATTCTGGACGGACATTGTTACTGATCTGTGCCACCTGTTTGGTCAGGATCTGCAGCCGCGTGAACGCTGCAGAACCTCTCTGTCCGTGATGGCTAAACTGACTGATGGCCTCCATTTTTATGCCAACGGACCCTTTCAGTCAGCCATTGGGGACATTGCGACTGTCGCTCAGGTTGCAGTCCACTGTTGCATCCGGCAAGTTACAGAAGCCCTTTATAGGCGAAGGCGTCAAATCATGACCTTCCCTCGGACCCTGCACAAGCAGGCGGAGGGCGCACAGGGTGTCGCTTCTATTGCGGACTTCCCCATGGTGCAGGGGGCGAGTGACAGCACACACGTGGCTTTGAGGGCGCCATGCCATCATCCTTAGGACTTCCGCAACCGCAAGGGGTTGCACTCCCTCAACATGCAGCTAGTCTGTGTCCACTGCCAAATCATCATGGCAGTCACTGCGCATTTCCCAGGGTGCAGCCACGATGCCTTTATCCTGCGGTTGACCTCAGTTTGTAACCTTTTTGAGGGGCTGCCTCGAAGACGAGGCTGGCTTACTGGGGACAAGGGCTATCCTCTCTGGCCATGGCTGATGACAACACTCCGTGTGGCCGACACCCCAGCAGAAGAGCTGATCAGCAGCGGCCATCAGGCGACCAGGCACAGTAAACAGCACACTATTGGTGTTGTCAAAAAGCGTTTCCAATGTCTGGAACATTCGGGGGGATCCCTGCAGTACTCGCCGCAGCAAGTGGCACACATCGTCGTCGTCTGCTGCATGCTCCACAACTTGGCGAATCAACGCACCCAGCCAATTCCAGCTGTCCCTCAACGACCAGCAGAGCAGGCGGAGGAGGAGGAGTATGAGGAGGAGGAGGAGGAGGAAGAGCAGGCGGAGGAGTATGAGGGGGAGGAGTATGAGGAGGAGGAGGAGGAGGAGGAAGAGCATGCGGAGGAGGAGGAGGAGTATGAGGAGGAGGAGGAGGAAGAGCAGGAGGAGTATGAGGAGGAGGAGGAGGAAGAAGAGCAGGAGGAGGAGGAGGAAGATGGAAGGGCTGCTGAAAGTGGAAGGGCCATACGTCAGAGGCTCATCTGGACTCGTGTCGAGACCCCTGTGGCGGAATGATGAGAGTCTTAAATCATGCGCACTTTGGATGTTTGAGGGCCTCTGAATGCCAGCATCACTGAAACTAGTCACATGCACCATGCCACATTGAAACTTCTGTTTATTGGCACAAAAGTCTTTCATTACAGCTAAACAACGTAATGTCAACAGAAACCATAACTTTCAAAATAACTGTGAACTGTTCGGCAAAGCCGCAAAACTCAACAAACCTTCTGCAAATATAACAGCAGGTGAGGGTGTCCTTGAATTTGGACAAACAAACGTCTCAGCACCTCCCGCTACAACTGGCCCCTTGAGGGAGAACGACTTCTCTTTCGCGCCCGGCCCCTTCCCTCCCTGCTGCTCCTACGTAATTGGACCCCAGTGGCGGCCTCAAGGCTGGGGGGACGCCTGCTGACTGTCTGGAAGTTCAGAAGCCCCTGAGGGACGGCCTGGCCGACCTCTGGGCTTGGAGGGTGCGGACGCAGGATGCTTGATGTGACCATGGCTGGAAGCAGTGTGGCCTGCAGGTGGTGGCAGCTGCAATGCAGGTGTCCCAGCGCTGGCATGTGCAGTGGTCTCCTGCCGAGAGAGGACACCTGCATCATGGTCGGACGACACACTGGCTATCTGAGGGGAGCGGCTCGGCTCATCCGCCACAATCGCATGCTCCACTGATTGCTGGCCTTGTATGGGACTGGAAGGGCCCGGGGTGATCCTAACTGATGCAGAGAGGGTGGCTACAGTGAGAGATCGCATTGCATCAATCTGGCTGTGGAGGAGCCCAGCAAGTGACTGCGTGGCAACAGTGAGGACCTGTGTGCCAGGTGCCAGTGCTTCGGAGAAGGCCTGGACAGTTCTTCCCATTGCTTCGGACAAGCCAGGTGCCGACCGCTCCACTGCCTCGGACAAGCCCTGCACAGACCTTTCCAGGGATTGTCCGAAGCCCTGAACAGTCCTTTCCATAGCCAACTCAAAGCCGTGGACAGTCCTCTCCATTGTTGGGCCAAAGCCCTGGATAGTCCTGTCCATTGTTGCCCCAAACACCTGCAGAGTTCTGTCCATTGTTGCCTCAAAGCCCTGGAGAGTCCTCTCCATTGTTGCCCCGAAGTCCAACATACTCTTAGCCAATGAATCTATTGACTCAGGCATCATCTCGACTGCAGCCATCAGCTCCGTGTGTCTGACCCGGGCCTGTTTGCTCATCTCAGCCAGGCGACGCACCTCATCTGCACTCTGTGCAGCAGTCACCACGACCTGCCTTGCCCTCCGGGGAGACGGTGGCCAAACTTGCCTATCCCCCGTGCGTTGCTGCATGCCGCTTGGTGCGGCAACTGGTTCATCCTCAGAGCACCCCCCCCCTCCCCTCCAGGGGACTACTATCCCCAGTCTGTAGATGTGTCAGCTCCCCGGATTCTGCAACGGCTGGTCCGGATTCCTCCTGGTCCTCGCCTCAGGTGGCACTGGCACTGGCAGCTTCAGCGCGTTGAGCCCGAGTTGGTGCTGCTTCATCTGAAAGTGGGAGGTGGAAGAGTGGCTTTAGCAAAAGGACAGGTTTGCTGAAAGGCATGCCAGATTGTGGCAAGGCTCTGACATGGCTGCACACTGAGGATGCATGCTGGCGGGGGGACCAAGTGGAAGGCAACATGTGAGAAAGGTGAGAGTCTTACCCTCGCTGTTGGTAATGGGGTCTGCAGATGCAGTAGTCACAGGACCAGACAGACGTCCTCCAAGTATCTGGTGCACTCTCTCCTCCAGATCCGTCAGAGTGACCACTTGTGGAGGTCCGCCACCGGTTCGACGTTGCTCCTTCCGGATCATCGCCAGCTTGGACTGCAGGGGAAAGAAGGGGAAGTTCTGTAACATGATGCTTGAGAGATCATCGCATGGCCCCCATGGTGCAAGAGCCCTTACATGACCTTGAGAGATCATCGCATGCCCCCCATGGTGCAAGAGCCCTTACATGAGGCCTTGAGACATCTGTCCATGTGTGTGCCCAGAAAGGGCCATGGGTGCATGCTGACAGATGGCCATTGGGGCATCATTGCAGCAGGGTGCCCGAAGTCAGCTGCAGATGGAGGGAATCAGAAGATTGCTAAACCATCACTCACCCTAACGATCCGTGTGAGGTCGTTGAATTTCTTCCTGCACTGAACAGGGGTCCTGGTCGCCATGCTACTGGAGTTGACCCTCACAGCAACCTCCCTCCAAGATCATCGGTAAGCCTTCTGATTCGGCCTTTTGCCATTATCCGGATACAGGACCTCTCGACGGCATTCAACTGCAGCCACCAAGTGGTCCAGAGCCTCAGTGCTGAAGCGCTCTGCTCTCTGTCTAACCTTCTCCATGCTGAACAAGTTTGTACCGCCAGACAAGGGCGAGCGCCGAATCTGAGGCCTGCAGGGCGTTGGGTGTTGAAGCTCAAGCTGACTGACCCACCCCTTTAAGAGCCGGCCGGCGCCTGGAGGTCTCGTGGTTTCCCGTAATTGAGATCACCTGCGCTGCGCCCGTCCGCATCGATTTTGAGTAGCGCCTGAACTTTTGCGCCTTAAGAGCACCATGCAATGGCTGAATTAGCGCCTCAATCCCCTTTGGGGGCGATGCAACCCAATATCTCGCCAGGCAGCGGTAACTTTCGTCTGGCTATAAACTTAGCGCTCCGCCAGTTCTAACACCTCAAGCGAGGCGATACCCAATTTCTAGGCCAAAGATACTCACAGATATTGCGCTTGGCCTAACATATGAAATCAGATTACATTGGATTCTGAAACCCTTATGGAATCCTCCATTACTGCCAGGTTCTTCCTGGAATTCTACTTCCTGTGTTACACAGGAAGAAAGGTACGAAGGTCAAATGACCTCTCACAGGAAGAAAGGAACAAAGGTCAAATGACCTCACACAGGAAGAAAGGAACAAAGGTCAAATGACCTCTGTTTCATACAAACACACTGCTAACACAATAACCACCACCAGAGGGTGCTACTGCATGTAAAAATGTCCAGAATGTCACATAATGTCCAGAACACTCCCCGCCTGGGGTCATTAACGACTCCACATAATCCGAACTCTACTTGTCACTGGAGTCCTCTGGTGACAAAAGAAGAACCACCTCAGAGATGGGCCGTCGGTGTCGAGATAGGATGCAGCTTCAGTAGACTGCTGTGAGGAGGTAGGTTGCGTTCTGCTACACACAGTTCCAATCTGGGTATGTTGAGGTCTGGCTGGGACGCCAACTTGCCTCTGTCAAAGACGAAGCCGATTTTGCTTTGTCCATCTTGAGTGGTGACCTTCAGATAAGCCACACCTGCAATGGCCTTAGCGGATGCGTCTGCAAAGACACAAAGCTCTTTGAATTGGGCATTTAAGGGAGAGAAAGACGAATAGCAGCGAGGTATTCGGATCTCCTGTAAGTCTTGGAGTGAGTCTCTCCATCTGTCCCACTCTGCTTCCATCTCTTCACGGAGAGGTGAATCCCACTCTTTAGCCCGTGTGGAGAGTTCCCTGAGGAGCAGCCTGCCTTGTATGGTGACAGGGGCTAAGAAGCCGAGAGGGTCGTATAGGCTGTTGACTGTAGAGAGCACTCCTCTTCGTGTGAAGGGTTTCTTGGCATCTAAGACTTGGAACGTGAACGTGTCTGTTGCTATGTTCCACGACACCCCTAGGCTACGCTGTAGGGGGAGGTCATCAGTGAAGAGGTCTAGGTCTTTGACGTCCTTAGCACGATCTTCAGGGGGGAATGCCTCCATCACTGCTGGTCTGTTAGAGGCTATCTTATGCAGCCTGAGGTTGGATAGTGCAAGTAGTTCCTGGGCTCGGCTGAGGGTACTGATGGCCTCTGCTTCGGTCAGGAATGACTTCAGTGCGTCGTCGACATAGAACTCTCGTTCGATGAACCCTCTCACATCACTGCCAAAGTCGTCGTCTTCTTCCTTGACAGCCCTCCTTAGTCCGTATATGGCGACAGCAGGGGATGGGCTATTCCCAAAGATATGGACACACATTCTGTAGTCCACAATGTCTCTATTGGGGTCATTGTCCCGATACCACAGGAAGCGGAGGAAGTCTCTGTGGTCTTCTCTCACCACGAAGCAATGAAACATGTGCTGGATATCGGCAGTGATGGCGACGGGCTCTTTCCTGAATCTCATGAGCACTCCCAAGAGGCTGTTGTTAAGATCGGGCCCTGTGAGGAGTACGTCGTTGAGAGAGACTCCCTGATATGGTGCACTGGAGTCAAACACCGCGTGGATCTGACTACTGCATGGGGTAAGGTAGCTTGGACGACCATTCTCCAAGATGGAAGTCTCGAGTGTGCTCACCTGAGATGGCTTGTTCTCTAGTGTGCGACGTCCTACAGGGTACACACTAACGAGGCATATCTTGGAGCATGCTCTTGCGCTCACTCCTTCTCCACACACCTCGGTGCACCTGGATGTAATCTCCGGACCAGCAGCTCCCTCTCTCTCCCCGCCGTGCTCTGAAGCGGGAGGAGGCGACTCTGACTCCCAAGGAGCTGGGCCTGGGTGTAGTGCTGAAACGTGCCGATCCCTTTCACATTCTGTGCATTTTGCATCTACCTTGTAGTTCTTGGCGAGATAGCTCGTGGAAGAGCAGCACTTGAAACATATAGAGCTCTCTTTAAGATATTGTTCCCGATCTTCCAGGGACATCTCCCTGAAGCCTCTGCACTTCTTTAAAGGGTGGGGCTTGTTGTGGATAGGGCATTGTTTGCTCATATCCTCAGGTTTCTTCTGAATCTTTATGTGCTCAGTTGAGGACACTTGCATTTTGTGGACAGATATTGGTGTCTTTCCATGTCTGTCGAACTTGTCTCTTCTGGCAAGTGCTGGGTGGGCGGAGAAGAAGTTGAAGCTGGGGTCGTTCCTGGCTTTGGCTTCCTTATGGATGAATTTAACGAACGCAGAGAATGGTGGGAACGCCACGTTGTGCTTTAGCTTGAACTTTGATCCAAACATTATCCACTTCTCCTGCAGGTTAAATGGAAGCTTCTCAATGATGGGACTTACCCCTCTGGAAGTGTCTAAGTACGATAGACCGGGTAGGTAGCCGTCCTGCTTTGCGGCTTCGAGTTCCGACAGCAGATCTCCAAGGTCGCGGAGCTTCTGGGGTTCCTTACTCGTCAACCTCGGAAAGTTCTCCAACCTGTCAAAGAGAGCCCTTTCAATGGCTTCGGGCGAGCCGTAGCTTCTTTACGGCCTCGCCCAAGCCTTCTTCAACCCCTCTGGCAGCTGTCCCACATTGGCCGCTTTTATCCTGCAGGCCTGTCCGGCGGACTCTGGGCCGAGCCATTTGATAAGGAGGCCGAGCTCTTCTCCTGACAGGTCTAAGCCCGATATGGCATCGTGGAAGCAGGACTTCCAAGCCCGATAATTCTCCAGCCTGTCATCAAACTTAATTAACCCCGAAGTCACCAGCTGGGTGCGTGCAAGGTATTTGGCGAGGTTGCAGGTGCTGGGACCTGTGCCAGGGTTGCCTTGGCTAGGGGCTCTGTTGGGGGTCTCAAGGAGCCGAGAGGGGATTTGCCTCTGACTTTCTCTATTCAGCGTCCTATTCCTCTGCACCGTGTCTTCCTTTCTGCTGGGGGAGACTCTGCGGCTTGAGGCACGCCGTCTGCTTTGACCTTGGTTGGCAACTTGTGGCATGTTATACGAAGTGCTTGCGTCTGTAGAGATGTGCGGGCCTCCATCCCTTTCTCCTGTAAACTGTATGTCGGCATGGTCGCTCACGTAATCTATGGTGCGCTGTCGTGGACTCTGCCACAGAACGGGAATTAAAGGTTTGTAAGCTGTCTCGGGAACAGCTCCCTCCAGAATTGCCTCGAATACTTGTGTCTCGGCTAATGCAGCATCTATCTCTTTTTGTTGCTGCAGAGCGTCTAATGTGGCTTGGTGTCGGGCCTGTTCAGCTTGTCGTTCAACCTGGTGACGGGCCAGGTCAGCTTGGTGTCGGGCCTGTTCCGCTTGTGATTCAGCTTGGAGACGGGCCTGTCTTACTTTTATTTCTATTTCACTGTCCGCATGCGCGGCTCTGGCTTGAGCTGCTACTAGCTTAGCCCGTGCTTTGGCGATGGCTATGCTTACTCTAGAACCACCCGATGACCGTGAACCAACTTGCGATCTGTAGTAACCGGAGCTTATAGACCGATTGTCACGTTCTACAGTTTCGTCTGCCTGTTTAAGGTCTTCTACTTGCTGCAAAGCATTTTCGTCATTATCTTCTGACATGTTGATGTGAGGTAGATGTGCTCTACGAGGTTAAGGCTTACTCTGGGTTCCTCCTGCTCCGCTATTCACAGCTAGCTGTATTGCTATCTTTTCACTGATATCTTTTCACTAATATCTTTTCACTGTACTGGCCGCGCTAGACGTGCTCCTATCTAGTTATCCAGCAAGTTAAACACTTATTCAAAAATAATTCTTCATGAAGCCGTTTGCTGTTTTGAAGCTTTACTTGAACAAATTTGTGAAACTGTAAACAAAGACAAAGTATGTTTTGTACATAACTGAGTACTATACATTCGATATTACATAAGATATAAACATATTTACAACAGTAGAATAGACTAATTGTATAACTAACTAACATTTGGACTAACTTCTATAACTATCAAATATTAACCTTTTATAAACATAGTGTTATCAAAATACTACTCTGACAACGTTGCTATTATGCTATGAAACAAAGATACTCACAGATATTGCGCTTGGCCTAACATATGAAATCAGATTCCATTGGATTCTGAAACCCTTATGGAATCCTCCATTACTGCCAGGTTCTTCCTGGAATTCTACTTCCTGTGTTACACAGGAAGAAAGGTACGAAGGTCAAATGACCTCTCACAGGAAGAAAGGAGCAAAGGTCAAATGACCTCACACAGGAAGAAAGGAACAAAGGTCATATGACCTCTGTTTCATCCAAACACACTGCTAACACAATAACCACCACCAGAGGGTGCTACTGCATGTAAAAATGTCCAGAATGTCACATAATGTCCAGAACAAGGGGTTTGATAAAATACCACAATAGACGTGTTGGCAAAATTGCAGCCCATGGAATTAAAGGGACAGAGGCAGTATGGATACAAAATTGGCTAAGAGACAGAAAGCAGAGAGTAGTGGTGAATGGTTGTTTTACAGACTGGAGGGAAGTATACAGTGGTGTCCCCCAGGGGTCAGTATTAAGACTACTGCTCTTTTTGATATATATATTAATGACCTGGAATTGAGTATACAGGGTATAATTTCAAAGTTTGCAGATGACACAAAACTTGGAAATGTAGTAAACTGTGAGGAGGATAGACATAGACAGACTGGTGAAATGGGCAGACACATGGCAGATGCAATTGGACGCAGAGAAGTGTGAAGTGATATATTTTGGTAGGAAGACTGAGGAGAGACAATATAAACTAAATGGTACAATTTTAGAGGAGGTCCAGGAACATAGAGATCATGGGGTGTACGTACATAAATCTTTGAAGATAGCAGGACAAGTTGAGAAGGCTGTTGGAAAAAAAAAATGGGATCCTTGGCTTTATAAATAGAGGCATAGAGTACAAAAGCAAGCAAGTTATGCTAAAGCTTTATAAATCACTGATTAGGCCTCACCTGGAGTATTGTGTCCAATTCTGGGCATCACCCTTTGGGAATGGTGTCAAGACCTTCGAGAGGGTGCAGAGGAGATTTACTAGAATGGCTCTAGGAATGCGGAACTTCAGTTAATTGGCGAGACTAGTTTTCTTCCCAATTCAAGAATCAAGACACACAAATGTATTTGAATTAAGGAGCACATGCACTGAGTGGAAAGATGGGTTCTATCTTGTTGGCCTCTACCATTACATAGATTCAGGAGTAGGTTATTCAGAGCATTGAGCCTGTTCCGCCATTCAATTAGATCATGGGTGATCTGTACATCAACCATTTATCCACCTTTGTTTCATTTCACTTGATACCCTTACCTAACAAAAATCTATCATTCTCAGTCTTGAAAATGTCAAGGGACCCAGCATCCAAAACCTTTTGATGGAGTGACTTCCAGTTTTCCACTACCCTTTGTGAGAAAGTGCTTCCTGATTTCACCCCTAAACGTGCTAGCTCTAATTTTAAGATTATGTTTGCTTGTTCTATAATCCCACACTAAAGGAAATAGTTTCTCTATATCTGCTTTATCAAATCCTCTTATAATTTTAAATACCTTGATTAGTGTGATGAAATATTCCATTCACCACTGCCTGTGACTGAGATCGGTTTCAGTGTCATTTCCCTTCCCCCAGACCTCATTGTATTGTGTACTGGAATGTGCTGTATTGTATACTGGAATGTGCTGGAATGTGCTGTGTGTAGGGCTCCGCCCATACCTGGCCCCGTTTGTAAGCTAGTTCAGTCTGGCCTCAGTCTCCAGAAGGAAGACATCTCTCTCTCTTACGTGTTACGTTCTAAGTTAATAAAAGCCTTGTTTTTGTTCTGCTAACTTCGAGTCTCGGAATTATTGAGGCACATCAATTAGATCACTCTCAACCATCTAACTTAAGCGAATACAAGCCACATCTATGCAACCTATCCTCATAATTTAACCCTTTAAGCCCCAGTATCATTCTGGCCAATCTGCTGTGTACCCCCTCCAAGACCCCTATATCTCTCCTGAGGTTCGGTGCCCAAAACTGAACGCAGCACTCCTAGGGTTGCCAACTATGGTTTGACGTATTCCTGGAGATTTGATCATGTAACATTTGATCACATGGCAATCACGCAACACCGCTCATGATGCTTAATCGCATGATGTAATCACGTGACATTTGTCCAGTTTGAAAATGTTATTGCATTTACCTTAGTTGAGTGACAGTATCACAACGTCCCGATCAAAATATTTGACTTTGTTTTATAGTGAGATGAGTAACATAATTTATAAATCAAAGAAGGAACACAAAAGAATAGAAAAATTTAAGGATAAGTAATGTTTCAATAAAAACTACTTCTGTGACGTTTCAACAGTATCGACTGCAATGAGAAACACCAAATAAATAACACTGGTTCAACAAAAACATCGATATAATTAACTTCTAACTAAAGTTTTCATACAATTAAATGACTTTTTACAATACACAGAAAGTTATAAAAATAATAAATAAAACCAAACCAAACCTAAATCAATTCACTGACTCCCAACTTCAGGGAATTGAGGCTCAGTCCTCAGAAAGAAGCACCAAAGCTGCCTGACTCCCAGAACAAGACAAATTGACCTGGATCTTGCGGTGAAAGAGACAGCAACTTCTGGAGTCAACGCGTACTGTAGGATTCGAAAAATTTCCAAATTCTCCCAAGGTTATTAATAAAAGGGACCCTATGGACAATTTAAAAAGGGTACCCAAAGATGCCGTCCGCACCTTGTGACCAAAAGCCTGTAAGATTTTAAAATCTTGGACTCTGCAGCTCAGAACAAGCAGCTTTGGGAAATCAAAACTTAAAATGTATTTCTGTGAAAAGGACTTTTGTGTTTGAAGGGCCAGACAGCTAAGCAAATATTTGAATATGCATTTTCATCAAATTGGAACAGATCAACCCAGTTAGGCCTAAGCATGAGGCCATTAGTTTGTCCACATAAATAATCGGAAACAGCTTAAGGAAGCCATCGAGGCTGAACAGGCCGATTAAAATGCATTAATGACAATACAACTCGGACACCAGGCCATTAGGTGCGATAAACGGCCATCTAAAAACAGTTATTCTAGATTGGTGTAATCATTTAAAACAGCCCGCCAAAATTGAAACAAAATGGACTAACCTGATTTGGCGCGCAGATAAGGGCCATTCGAAAGGAGTATAACTGTAGGCCCTTAGTAGCAATCTAGCTCTCTTGTTCTCTTCTCCTGACTCTGACCTCTCATCTGGTCTTGGGCTGCTGCCGCTCGCACTCGAGCCCTGGCCTCATGGCGGGTCTCTCCTCGCTCCCCGCAATAAGATTTCAGCAGTCAAGGACAACCATACCAACAGCAGGGGAAGGGAACGAGACCCGAGTCCATAGTCATCCAGGACACCCAGGCCGCAAAAAGGGGCAAGACGAAACTGAGCAGGTAGCCCAGGACTTGTATAGTAGCCCAACGAGGCGAGACGAATCGAGACGAAGAGTAAGGTAGACCCGACAAAGAGCAGAGAAGGGCAGCAGAAGGCGTATTAATTAAGACCGAGCGCCGAGTTATAAGCTGATGCTCGGGGAAGAAAGTATCTGAGGACAGTGAGGCAAGACTCTTGTTGAACACTGCGAAAAACGCAGGTGTCCATGTCCCAATGAATATACTGGCATTTGATGCTTGGGTAGCAAAATCTAAGCAGTAAAGACTGCTGACTGCCCCATTGACACAACGTTACCGCCGATGACTGCCCGAGGGAGAAGAAGAAGAAAACCCATCGCGACGAGACGACGACGGTAGCTGAGGAGAAGAAAGGTGTGTTGCAGCAGCAGCTCCAGCAACGCGCCCTGAGACCACGTGACGACGGGGTACCTAGAAGGACAAAAGACCAAACCTCAAAACCCGCATCCGTTAAAACAGCTGGCCTTGTTTTGGATTGGTGAGCATGAATTCTGACCCCTCATAGCTTAATCTAGTTAGGTATAGGGGTGGGATAAGGATAAGGGGATTGTTAACGTAGTTGTATTTCCCCCGATGTGCCGTGTGTTCCCCATTCCCTGTATATGAGTATATAGTTATAGTGTTATATGCCCGTAATTGTTTCTCTACCAGTAACTTTTCTCATAAGACTGTGTTTTCGTTCCTGTTTTAATAAAATCTTGGTTTTCTTACACCAAACCACCTGTCTACTCGAGTTTTCTGTATCGCCGCCTGTACCTAAGTCCGGTGTCTAGAACCCAGGGGCGTGGGAGCGATTCGAACCGCTCACAGACAGTCAGGGGCATAACTGACTGGGCGCACGCGCCACCCGCCACCCCCTACAGTACGCAGTTGAACGTGGAAATCTAGAAGTTGCTGTCAATCATTCTCTGCTCCTCCACAGGTTGCATTGTGGAACTTCCCAGAGTCGGCAATCAATTCAAATCACAGTTCCTGATGAGAACTTCCCCATTATGTGAAATATCGCTGTTAATTCCGCACCCCCCCCCCGCAAAATAGTTAAGCATTGGTGAAAGAAGAGGTGTAACTGGATTTATAACAGCATATTGACTGCTGAACAACCGTTCTGGCCCTGAAAAACTAATTTTATATTTATCAAATGTCAAATGTTTCCTTAATATGATAAGTACATGGCTTTTAATACAATAATTTTTTTTAAAGTTTGTTTGATAGTTCAGCTTCTACCTTAATCCTATGTGTATGTCCCAGTTTTTATTTTGCTCTCAGTAAAATTTATAAAAAGTAAATTTATAATCTGTGCATTTGACTCCCTGGTTTGCTGTCTGTGAATTCTTCAATGTAATTCGCTACTTAGCCTGCTTGATGGCATCACTGTTGCTGGACGCTGGAGATTCGCTTAATTTGGCGCCAGATTCAAACTAAGGTCAGGAGAGCTGAAATTCACACCACAGTGATTGTTAGATCTTTGTAGGCAGCTTTCTTTGAGGTCAGCGGCGAGCGCCGTTACTTCGCCGCTGACCGCAAATTCCGGGCCATTATACAACAGTGCAGATCACAGGCTGACGTGAACTCTCCCTCCCTCCAGTTTGTGTTTTTCTCTCCCTCCCTCCAGTTTGTGTTTCTCTGTCTTTCTCCCCCAGTTGCCCTCTCAGGGCTCATGGAATTTCCAGGCGATTTTAGTTGGACCCGATGCTGTCATCCTCACAACCAGCAATGAAGCAGTGCTTCCGAATAGCGGGAAGACCAGCAGGGCTCAGACTGGCCATGTCAACCAGTGTACTGCGCATGCACAAACCGGGTATACAAGGACCATTTCTCCCAAGTTGTCAGCTGCAGCGCTCGGAAGACCAATCACCCATTCGGGTTGGGAACCAGAAGTACTCCAGATGGGGTCTGACCAAGGCTATGTACAACTGAAGCATCACTTCCTCACTTTTGAATTCCAATCCACTAGCTTTTAGTGATTTGTGTATTTGGCCATCTAAATCCCATTGCTCCTCCACAACTCCTAGTATCAGATCATAAAGAACGTATTCTAATTTGTGCTTCTTGGATCCAAAGTCCCCTACATTGAATTGCATCTGCCATAGTTTTGCCCACTCACTTAGCAACTTCCTGCTCCCTTCCACACACATTGGAAAAGAACTAAAGAAAAATAGCACCAGGAGCATTATGACAGACCAATAACTGAAAGATCTCACGATGTATTCGGAAATCGATTTTACCCTAAAAGCTTCACCTTTAGTTGTGTTAAGTTTGAATACTTGCATCTAACATAACGAATGTAACTTCGGTGGATTTGGTATTTCCTGAAAAGTTTTGGTGACTATGGCATAAGAGCGGCATTGTGCCGTTTTTTTCTGAGGAAATTCACACTTAACTAATTTATGCTACTTTTACGCTGAAACATCACTGCGTGCAACTTTTCTCAATCGTTTGCGCCACTCCTGAGATACGTCCGCCAAAACCTTCTGCTACTCATTTACATAGCTCCTCCCCCATGCAAAAGACCAGCTCATCAAAGTTTCCTGGATTTTCACAAATAATGCTCTGGCGTAGAATTACACCCAAAAATTTAGATGCAGCACAGGCAAAGTCACCTGATATGCTCTGAGAGTGAGGCACTATGGCAGAAGACAGTAGCCCACTTGTTATTTGCCCCTATTGGTCGTGCTGCATTTGGACTGGTTTTATACTGGCTTTTACGTTCTGATGTAGCCAAATAAGCTCCGCAGAAAATTTCAGCACAGGTTCACATCAGCAAGATCAGTGCAGGAATTGGCGTAATTTCTGCGTAAGTGTGATCCAGAAAGTTAGAGGCTTATGGTCTCAATTTTAACTCTGAGAAGGGTTTTGAGCAGGTGGGTCATGAGGTGAGTGTGAAACTCATGCACATCAGAATATTTGAGACATTAGCTATTTTAAATCCAGGGCAGCAATTTAATTTGACTGGCGGGTTTCTCACCGGATTCACTAACGCAACAGGAAAACTGCCCACTTTCGGGGTGCAATTTCCAGCTAACCTGCAGAGGCCTATTTAAATCGGGAATGTATGTCTTAAAGCGAGTTTGCATTCTCTTTTGGCTGATTTTGTTGTTGGAGCGGTGGAGGAAGAAACACCTGAAATATGAGTCGCAGGCAATCCCCAAGGTTCTCTGAAGCCTCCCTGGAGGTCCTCTTAGAAGAGGTCAGGGCGAGGAGGGCAGTTCTCTTTCCAGCCAGTAGGAGGGGAATTTGAAAGACGATGAGCACCAGGTGTGGAGAGAGATTGTCAGCTACAGGGGCATCACCCCTAGGATCTGGATGCACCGTAGGTAGTGCTTCACTTACCTCGAGAATAGCAAGCCTGAGTACAATTCGTTTCTCCATCTCCCTCAATAACACATGGCAAAGGTCCAATCTCCCCTCCCCCAGCAATTTAAACACTCCCTCTCCTCCATCGCATCCATCACCACCAAGCACAAGGGCACACTATACCAGCGCTCATTCTCATAAAAAATACTTAATCACCCCTTTCTTGCTACCTTCACAGCAGCCATTAGCAGCACTTTTTTCTCACTTAGTATCCTTGGCAACTGGAAAAAAACCAGAAAGAAGCAAATTCTAAGTTCCGAACTGTCTTGGAAATCCACTAATCACTGCAGCACATGGATCCTAATGAGCTGAGAGCCTCATTAAATATGGCTTCCAGTAAAGTCGGTCAGTTTTCTGAACCCAAATCTGCTAGGTTTTACTCAGCAGGTTTGCTGCTGGGCGGGACTTCTGACTCGCCCAGTTAAAATCGTGTTGGCGTCCTAATAATATCGCAGGACTCCGATTTGCATTTAAAAGTAAGCCGCCTGCTTGCTTACGGCAGATGCGTTTGCCACCTGAGTCAACTTCCAAGTTAAATGGCGGTCGATGGGTTTCCAGTGGATATGGGCAGCATGTTTTTTTATCCAAGTGTTATTCTTCCCTTAAGCTTCATTCAGGAGAGGTTTAACTATTTGTCTGAGTAATCCAACACATTTGATGTCAACTACTGCTTCCATAGATTTAAAAAATATCATGGGTTTCTTCCTGCGTGTTCTGGGAAACCACTGGGATGGTTTTACTTATGATAATTATGGAGATTTGCTAAGGCAAGAAGCCTTTATCAATTTTAGCTATTTCAGTGAAAAGAGCAACATTAAAGACACATTTGGGAGTAGGAACAGCATTACCTTCATTCCATGGATGACGTTTTGAGGCCAGCTGCATTAATATGTACAAGATACTCCTGGCATTGTGCGATAAGGCAAAAGGCATATTAAATCATTCGCCATTACATTGGACTATATTTATCTTCTTAAATGTAGACATGAATACCAAGGATGTCTTTTTCCAAGGCCAGGTGTTACTTTGAATGCTTTAAGTACTTCTAATGCTTAATTGTCTTTATTATATCAAACATAGATGTGTTATGAAAAAATATTTAAGAAACCATGTTGATTACAGAATTTATAATCCATAAAAATATATTCATATACTAATATATATACACACACATATATATGGTTAAGTTCTATATGCTTATTCTTAAAATCCTTACCAGACGTATTACTATCCTAATACTTTATCATTTAGTTCCATTTTTCATTGTTTTATATATCAGTCCTCGGAAAAAGGGCTGGAGACCGAGCAACGTGAGTCTCTGCCCCTTTAGCGTGCCCAGCGTGCCCAGGTATTCATTGGGGTTGGTTGGTGGGGTGGGGGAAAGGGGAAAAGTTTGATCCATACCTGATGAAAATGGAGCAATTTTAATGAAGCGAGAGGGGTTCCCAGCTTCCTGTCTCTTTTACTGGGCGATATGCTCAATGGGCACCCAAGATGATGTGGCCTGCTGCTGGACCTCTGCTGCCAGAAGGTTCACGGGAGTCCTAGGACAGGCTGAAGATCTGCAAGTAAGGCCACATTTTCTGTCTACTGGTTTATGTTTCAATCAGGACCTTCTGGCTGCTAATTTCCATTGGCATGGATGGCCCCAATTACCCAGGCCAGAGAGGCAGACCTGAGAAGCCTGCAGTCCCTGATTTTCCAAGCTGTATCACAAGCAGTAGGCCTGGGGTTGGGTCTAAACTGGGGCTTCCTCCAATCCATTTAAATATCCTGGGACAGGAAATCAGCGCAACCTCAGGCGGAACAACTGCAGCGCACTTCGGGTACGTTGCTCCTGCTTAGCGCACGAGCAGAGGGGGCCGAGGAATATCAGCGCTATTGTTTGTTAAATAGCCTACCAATGGAATTTTTAGTTATGATTAATTTGGACTTGTTAATATAGATTCACTGAATAAACTAGGAGTAAATATTTTAACTTTTGGTGATGTTGTTTTCTTTTAGATTTGTTGGAAGTTGGCAAAACAACTGGCCAAACAATCCTGGAAATCATCAAATCTGGAACAAAAAATGTTTCCACAAATGATAATGAATTTTCTGCTGAGAATCCAAATGCTTTGGGTATGTAAACATATGTTATGTTTGAAACATGCAGTAAACTTTCCCAGCAGCATAGCAGTAGAATCCTTACTTTATAAAGTGAGTTGAAGTCCCTAAGAACAATTCTCTACCACTTTTGAGGCAGTTTCGTGTTCAGAGATGTACCTTGAAGCAGTATGATGCCTTAGTGATGTGGCAGAAGAAAATATACATTGATGTTCTTAAGAGTAATTAGTCATTACTAATTTATTAGAATGCTTCAATGGGTATAGTCTAAGAATGTAAGTATTTGAAGTAAAAACAGAAACTGCTGGTAATACTGGAAAAAGAGAGTTGACAACCCCGATACATACCGGGGTGGGGTTTTGGAGCAGGGGGAGGAGTTACAGTTTCCCCAAACGCTGTGGGGTTTTAACTTCAAACTGTGCATGTTTTTTTTTAAACAGATTCTCTGCCCGGAAGCCAACCTGGTTGACAGGCTTGGCTGCCTGTCGGGCATGAAAATCCTGTGGCTTAAGGCCGCAGCCCAGAAGCGGGTAGGTTTACTGGTTGTTGAGAGTAGAGATCACACATGGGTGGGGCGGGGGGTGGTACAGCATGTTTGGGAGGGTCGGGGTGGTCAAAGTTCGGGGAGTGGGTATAGTGTATTTGATGCTCACTATGCGGTCTCCTCTATCTACATTGGAGAGACCAAACACAGATTGGGTGATCGCTTTACTGAACACCTCCGTTCAGTCCGCCAGTTGGCACAAGTGAGAGTTGTAGGCCGGAATTTTGCCGGTCCTCAGAGTGCGGGTTTGGAGGCGGGACCACTGTCAAAATCGCAAAGATTGACAGCGGGTAGGAAACCCGCTGTCAACCCACCTCCAATCAATCTT
This sequence comes from Somniosus microcephalus, assembly GCF_052327205.1. Taxonomy (NCBI): domain Eukaryota; kingdom Metazoa; phylum Chordata; class Chondrichthyes; order Squaliformes; family Somniosidae; genus Somniosus; species Somniosus microcephalus. Next base: position 55,635,510 of record NC_140994.1, on the reverse strand, counting down.
CCCAAGTGTCGGGTCCCCGATTTGCGCCTGGACCCAACACCTAGCGGCGGGAAGAGGATTATAGCCACTTACCTGGCTGTTAACAGGTACTTGATACTTGTTAACGGGCTCTTTTTCAATTTTGCCACTTCTGCCTTGGGTTTTCCGATGTCCGGACACCACGCCAGGTAAGTGTGACGTGTTGTGAGTCTGCTGTTATGTTTCTGCATTGATGACAGCTGCAGATGTGCGGGTTAGGTTAATTGGCTATGATAAATTGACCCTTAGTGTTAGGGGGATTAAATACGCGGGGATAGGGTGGGATATGTGTTGGTGTAGGGGTTACGGGGATCGGGTGGGATATGTGTCAGTGCAGGCTCGATGGGCCGAAATGGCCTCTATCTGCACTGTGGGGTTTCTGTGATTCTGTGAGATGTGGTGTGAAGGATCCAATGGTGCACTGGTGAGTTTCAGAGGTAAGAACATGTTGGGAAATCATTTTTAATGCATTTACACTTTTCTGTAGGTAACAAGTTTTGAATTGGATGTCTAGTCCCACCTCATTGGGAGAACCTCTCTCACCAGTGACAGACTGCTTCTGTAACCTCACCTGCAGCTGCCATCTGTTCTAGCCTAAAGAGGGAGTCATTGGAGAGCCTGGGTGCAAGAGCTCACCTTTGTACAGTCATTGCCAGTGTTTGCAGCACCTCAGTGCTGTCAAACACTGAGAAATGAGCTGTCAAAGAAAAGTTGTGCGTGGTCCCTTTAAGAAAACCGGCAGATGACCCATCATCAAATGACGTCATCTGACCGGCTTCCTCATAATTGGCCGGCAAGCCCGCAAGACGGGCTTAACAAGGCCAATCAACCTAAAATCACGCCCGTGGGCCGGATGCAGTTGGGGGCGGGACTGGAACCCGGAAACCAGCTGACCCGCTCCCAAGCTGCCTCCATTTGCAAAGTTGTGGCCATAGTCCTGAGTCACAACTGTCAGTTGCTGTACATCCCTGGAAACTGACCTCAGAGCCTGCACATAGGCATGATCTTCTTCAAACATTCTTCCTTTCAGGCGAGTGCCCATGACTTTAGGATCCCATGACTTTGAAGCATTCAGCAGCCATCTCCTCCCCTGGGAAGGTAACACATCCTAACCCACTCCCCACTTCTCCAGTTCCCTCATGCTCTGTGAGTTACCTAGTGCCACATTCTCACGAACACTATTGAATTCCCCCCGGGTGAGAGTATCGAAACTGCTACATGGGAGTGACAAAGAAAGTGATGCAGGGGATGAGTTTGAGGAGGGTTGGGACAGAGAAAAACATGGAGCAGGAGGTCTTTTCAGGAACTCATGGGTAGAGTTAAGTCCAAATCATCTTTCATCTCCCTCTTCATTATTGTCCTCCTTGTTTTCCTCCTCATACTTCACAAGGAAGTAGTTGTGTTTCTGTTCCGCTTCCTCATCACGATTATCATTTTCCACCTGTTGCTATGCTGGATCTGCAAGGAAGGAGTCTACAAGCTAAGAATGGGTGAACATTCCCCCTTGGTATTAAGGATATAGAGAGTGCAGTTGAAGCTTGTGCCTGTTCAAAGGAATGCCATGGTGACAGTGTAGGCGTTCAACCTGGCGCTGGTAATGTGCCCCCAACCATAGCCATCTCCCATAGGCTTCATGTACTGTTCCTCACAAGGCGTGAGATGTTTCTGGTTGGGGATACCCCCTCTGGTGGGCTGTCTCTTGCGGGCATTGTGTGCTATGTCACCTGCAACAAGATTGCATAACTTAAGTGAATGCTAGCAATTGAAGAATGTGCCAAGTAGCATGGGAGAGAGTAAGAGATGTGGTGGTGCCACTCTGATAAAAATGGAGGATGGAGGTTTTTGGGTTGTGCTTGCAAGTAACAGCTTTTAGGGATATAGGTAGTGGAGAAAATGCTAGAGTCCATTATAAAAGATGTAATAGCAGAGCACTTGGAAAACAGTGACGGGATCGGACAAAGTCAACATGGATTTACAAAAGGTAAATCGTGCTTCACTAATCTACTGGAAATTTTTGAGGATGTAACTAGCAAAATAGATAAGGGAGAACCAGTGGATGTGGTGTATTTGGACTTTCAGAAGGCTTTTGATAAGGTCCCACATAAGAGATTAGCATGTAAAGTTAAGGCACATGGGATTGGGGGCAAGGTATTGACTTGGATAGAGAACTGGTTGGCAGATAGAAAGCAAAGAGTTGGAATAAATGGGTCTTTTTCCGAGTGGCAGGCAGTGACTAGTGGGGTACCGCAGGGATCGGTCCTTGGACCCCAGCTATTCACAATATATATTAATGATGATCTAGACAAGGGAACTAGATGTAATATCTCCAAATTTGCAGACGACACAAAGCTGGGTGGGCGTGTGTGCTGTGAGGATGATGCCGAGAAACTACAGGATGATTTGGACAGGCTGGGTGATTGGGCAGAAGCATGGCAGATGCAATATAACGTGGATAAATGTGAGGTTATCCACTTTGGTGGCAAAAACAGGAAGGCAGATTATTATCTGAATGGCAATAGATTGGGAGAAGGGGAAGTGCAACGAGACCTGGGTATCCTTGTGCACCAGTCGCTGAAGGTAAGCATGCAGGTGCAGCAGGCGGTTAAGAAGGCAAATGGTATGTTGGCCTTCATAGCGAGAGGGTTTGAGTACAGGAACAAGGATGTCTTGCTGCAGTGGTATAGGACCTTGGTGAGACCACATCTTGAATATTGTGTGCAGTTTTGGTCGCCTTATCCGAGGAAGGATATTCTTGCCATGGAAGGAGTTCAGCGAAGATTCACCAGGCTGATACTTGGGATGGCAGGAATGACGTATGAGGAGAGATTGGGACGATTGGGCTTGTACTGGCTGAAGTTTAGAAGAATGAGAGGGGATCTCATTGAAACTTATAAAATTCTGGCAGGACTGGACAGACTAGATGCAGTGAGGATGTTCCCGATGGTCGGGGAGTCCAGAACCAGGGGTCACAGTCTAAGGATAAGGGGTAAGCCATTTAGGACAGAAATGAGGAGGAATTTCTTCACCCAGAGAGTGGTGAACCTGTGGAATTCTCTACCACAGAAGGCAGTAGAGGCCAATACATTAAATATATTCAAGAAGGAGTTGGATATATTCCTTAAGGCTAAAGGGATCAAGGGATATGGGGAGAAGGCAGGGACCGGGTACTGAACTTGGATGATCAGCCATGATCGCATTGAATGGCGGAGCAGGCTCGAGGGGCCGAATGGCCTACTCCTGCTCCTATCTTCTATGTTTCTATGTCATACTGTAAGGCCCTGAGTTAGTGTCCCCTTAACCAGAGTGTATTGTGAATGGTTAGTTGTATAGCTGTTACATTTAGAGGATAATGAATGTGCTGGTCCCCAGGGTAGCCAAGGAAGAAAAGAGGCAGTGGTTAGTGTTACCTTACTTGCTCTGATCAGGTCATTGAACTATTCCTGGCACTAGTCTGTAGTTCTTGGGGGTGGGAGAGTTGGCACTCAGTGCCAGTGCCATCTCCCTCCACATAGCACAAATTATCTTTTCGGCAGATTTCCTGCCATAGATGGTCAGAACTCTCTATGTTCTGTTTCATCCAACAGGGTATGGACGATTTGGACAGGTTGGGTGATTGGGCAGAAACATGGCAAATGCACTATAATGTGGATAAATGTGAGGTTATCCACTTTGGTGGCAAAAACAGGAAGGCAGATTATTATTTGAATGGCAATAGATTGGGAGAAGGGGAAGTGCAAAGAGACCTGGGTGTCATTGTGCACCAGTCGCTGAAGGTAAGCATGCAGGTGCAGCAGGCAGTTAAGAAGGCAAATGGTATGTTGGCCTTCGTAGCAAGAGGGTTCGAGTACAGGAACAAGGATGTCTTGCTACAGTTGTACAGGGCCTTGGTGAGACCGCACCTTGAGTATTGTGTGCAGTTTTGGTCACCTTACCTGAGGAAGGACGTTCTTGCCATGGAGGGAGTGCAGCGAAGATTCACCAGGCTGATACCTGGGATGGCAGGAATGACGTATGAGGAGAGATTGTGTCGATTGGGCTTATACTCACTGGAGTTTAGAAGATTGAGAGGGGATCTCATCGAAACCTATAAAATTCTGTCAGGTCTGGACAGACTAGATGCAGGAAGGATGTTTCTGATGGCCGGGGAGTCCAGAACCAGGGGTCATAGTCTAAGGATAAGGGGTAAGCCATTTAGGACTGAAATGAGGAGGAATTTCTTCACCCAGAGAGTGGTGAACCTGTGGAATTCTCTGCCACAGAGGGCGATGGAGACTAGTTCATTAAATATATTCAAGAAAGAGTTGGCTATATTTCTTGAGGCTAAAGGGATCAAGGGATATGGGGAAAAGGCAGGGACAGGGTACTGAATTTGGATGATCAGACATGATCACATTGAATGGCGGAGCAGGCTCGAAGGGCCAAATGGCCTACTCCTGCTCCTATCTTCTATGTTTCTATGTTTGCAAGTTGGACTGAGTGGAAATTGTGACATCTTCTTTGCCTCTGTATCATGCCTTCTTTGCCTGCCACTGCCAGGTTCTCCTATGTTAGACATTCTTGTAAAGTGGCATAAAAACAGACATGTGACATGCTAGCTGATAGTTAACTCACTGCAGCAGCACATTTCCTTACTTACCTGCTCCTCCAGACTGCTGCTGCAATCTTCAGCCAGAACTGGATGTTTAAAGATTTCGCCCTAATTTCCATGTAGCTCATCATATATTGCTTCCATTTTACACCAGACACTACTCCATTGGATATGCAAATGAACTAAGTTACAAAATTCTTGTCTAAATACCTCTCTCCACCATCAACAAGCACAACTCATTTTCGATTGGTGTAAAAGAAAGGAAAAAGACTTGCATTTATATAACGGGTTTCACAACTGCAGGATGTCTCAAAGCGCTTTACACCCAATGAAGTACATTTTGGTGAAGAGTAGTAACTGTTGTAATGCGGTGCAACTCATCATGTGAAATTTCGGGGCCTATATGTTTTATGACTTTTAGAAAAAAATGTAAAGCAATTTTAATAAAACAGCATAATTTAACATTTAGCTAAATCTTAACAAGAAATAAGAAAAGACCAGATTATTTCTGGCTTCAACAGTAAAACTAAACTGTTTTCAGTATATTGAATGCTATTTCTATAGATTTACACTTAAATATATTCTAATAAATATCGCTTTAAAAAGATCATCTAGAATATTGCATTAGATTAAATATTTTGCAAAGCTAACTGAAGTAGTGCATGTAAAAGTTTATTTTAGAAACATATTTAGTGTGACACGTGTAAGAGATAGCAATAACAGTAAAATGTACAACGTAGCAAATGATTACCACCTGCCATATCACGTATAATTACGTGACTTTTTTCTACATTTTGTTACAGTTACTACGATGAGAACAATTGAATTAATCATAGCTGGATGTGTCACAGTTTTGGCATTGTTACTATTTTTGATTAATGATTCACTTAAAAAATTGAAAGGCTAATATAAGGCAATGCAAGCATATTGCTACTACACTACCATTTATCAAGGTATTGAACAGATCCTGGTGATCAGTATCTGCTTGGAGCAAAAACTGATAACCTCAACAACTGGTGTTGAAAATCTTAGAGCCACAGTCCAAGCTGTTATTCTGGAACCACGCCCGCTGGTGCCCTCCAGCACTAAGTTGGCAGGGTCAGTGGGAAGGCATCTCATTTGCATGGGGCCAGTTGGCGCCCACACCATCATGGGCATATCTCGGACACCCACCTGCCTCATACTACCTGTAGGATTCTATGGCCATTTTGAGTAGAAGCATGCCTAAAAGTACAGTCCCACACTGAGTTGTTAATTCAGTAGTGGTCGATAGTGTTTTAAATGTGGGATGGGCCATTGTTTTTAAGAGTTCCCAAACAATGGCCCATTCATTGGCAATGTCTGGCCATTCAGGAGACATCTAACATCTTGGTGTTGACAAGTTTCTTGGATCTCTGCTCGTCTTTGTAGAGAGGCCTTTAAAAAATCATTAAAGACACCAGAAAGTCAAAAGAGCAGCAGGAAAGGCTGATGATTGAATAAAACAGCAGCAAAGCTGTGAAAGGAGTCAGGGCAGAAGGAAGGGTGTGTGGGGGAGAACCACCTGGTTGTTAGCATAGATAGCAGAGAAAGAGGCTTTTTGCGTTAAGTTCCCAGAAGTGGACTAGTGGAATGCGTGTTTTGTTTTGTAACAGTTCATGAACAGAAATGGTACTAATTGTTACTAATGAATTTCACGATACTCAGTGTTGTGTATGTTTTTGGTCTACCATAGAATAAAGCAGCTTACAAACCAAACCGAATCAAATGATGCCTTGACTAATGTTAAATCGGTTCAACTTTGAAGAGATTAATGGAGTACCCATGCTTAAGGTCCAGGTCACAAGGGAGTTTCATTGTTACACTCCCAGATCCTGCTACCGCACTAGCACATACAGGGCAGTGGGAGTCAACTTCTATTTTTTTTCAAAAGGGGTAACCAGAGCACTTAAGGGAGCGATTAATACCACTTAAACCAAGTAGGTTATGCTGGGATCGTGCCTGCAGCAATGAGTTGACGAGGGCATGGGGCATGTGAGCACCGGCAACGCTATGGCACATCTCAAATGCCTGCCATCCCCATACAACCAGAAACTCTGGCACCTAGGCACTATTGGGGGGCCGACTCCCGGAATAGGGAGTCAGTCTCCACTTCTAGCCCTGCCCCCTCCGACATGGTTGGCTTTGTAAGGGATCAGTGGAGGCTCTACCCCCTTCAGAACGATACTAGAATTTCCCAACTAAGGTTGGGAACCGGGCCTATTTTCCGAGTGTTTCCACAAGATCCCACAGAAATCACACGGAAGAACGAAGGAAGTTTGGCTCTACTGTATTTATGCATGAGCGAAGACCAAACCAAATCTTTTTTAGTGATACAAATAGGCCATTCCTAGTTAATTTGAAAATACTTAAAATAATCGCCCTTTTGAACACTTGGGTTTTTCTGTCATTTAAATACATTGATTTATATGTGCAAGGACAGAATATGTCCTCTTGCTGTCACTATTAGCTTTATGGAGTCATGCTGGGTAGTTAATGAGCAGCTGCTGTCTGTTTGGTGCTGTAGCTGAGTACATAAGTGTCTTAAATTTAAAATTGTATTTATTTTTATACCTTCCTGTCCATGTGGTGAAGTTCCATGTGAGCACAGTGGTGATCCCAGGGGGAATTTCCAGGCAACCTATTATCACATATGCTTTTTTATTCTAGTAGCTCAGTGACATTTGTGAATCAATCCAGTGTCACTTCTTGGCTCTAATACTGAATTTCAGGGTCCTGAAAAACAATCCACAAATGTGCATAAATTTAATGCTTCACATTTTCATATTGTGATAACCATAATAAATGTCATTTTATTAGACAGGTTTACTTACAATATATATTTTAATAATGGTCCAGTTTTCAGGGAATGCTGATTAATTGTGCTGTCTGTTAAGCAACAAGCAGGTTGTGGGAGTGGTGACTTATAAATCTTTAATACTGAATTTGTATTCTCATAGGAACATAGAAGCTGGAGTAGGCCATTCAGCCTCTCGAGCCTGTTCCGCCATTCAATGAGATCATGGCTGATCTGTGATCTAACTCCATATACCCGCCTTTGGCCTATATCCCTTAATACCTTTGGTTAACAAAAAGCTATCGATCTCAGATTTAAAATTAACAATTGATCTAGCATCAATTGCCATTTGCAGAGGAGAGTTCCAAACTTTTACCACCCTTCCTAATTTCACTCCTGAAAAGTCTGGCCCTAATTTTTAGACTATGCCTCCTAGTCCTAGGATCCCCAACCAGTGGAAATAGTTTCTCTCTATCTACCCTATCTGTTCACCTTAATAACTTGAAAACTTCAATCAGATCACCCTTTAACCTTCTAAATTCTAGGGAATACAACCCTATTTTGTGTAATCTCTCCTCGTAACTTAACCCTTGAAGTTCACCCACATGAGAAGAATTGCAATTAAATGTACAAAGTTCTTACTCGTTGAATCTTAAGACTCAGCATTTATTGCTTCACTGTTTCAATGCAAAATGATTAACTTTGCCCCCAAAATTCACAGGGGTGCGACCCTTGCAGACATTTATGGGGTCCAGGGTGGAGCCCCAAGGAGCCAACCTTTGGCTCTGTGGAGGCACACCTGACGAAGACAGTGGAAACGCAGGCTGAAGCAGTTTCCACCCCTCAGAAAGTGGAAGATAATTGCCACAGCAGCTTCCCATGTCAGGGAGCCACTTTAATAAAAATCCCCAATCTTTGTCTCCAAGCCCCAAACTCAGCCTGGACCCCTCCATTCAGTGTGGCCCATGTGCCCTATTGAAGTCCAGTATGTCTCATCTCACAGGGTGTAGCTGCCTCTACGCATAAGCTGGATACCAATGAGGCTGAGGAAGCAGGAACTCCCAGTATAGGGGATTCCTAGCCTCTGCCACCACCTCTTCCACCTCAGAAGTTTTGTTTGCAACGGGCAGAGGCTTTGCCACCAAAACAAGGCCATTGAAAATACCCACGCAAGACCAGGACCCAGTGTTTCAGGCCATTCTGGCAGACACCCACCAGAGTTATGGCGAGAGTCTGCTGGAACAGCAAATCAAATTCAGGATCATGATTTATTTGCCTGTTTTATTGTCAACAGTAATAGAGTTGCAACTCTAATGGTGTGTTCAGTATCCCATTGTTAAGTTTTTTAAGTACCTGATCCATAATATTCCAGTACACCATTTGCACTTACTGTTGATAATATGAGCTGAATCATGCATTATCCAGGTATAGAATTAATTGGTATATTTAGATTGCATAACTATTTTTACATGTTTATTGGGAATCAATTGTGAATGCATTTCAATTAAGTTGCAACTATGTGCTTGGTTACGTTTTTAAAAATTCTTTGTTGTTTTTTTCCTGCAGACGGCTCCTTTGGTTCTGCATCTGAGTACCCTGAAGCCCAGGCAAGCAGTCATCACCCAGAAGAACTTTACACTCAACAAGCTGCTTTTAACTTTGTACTTTATGGACTGCCAAATCTAATTGTCACATAGACTATTAAAGATGAAATATTAAATCTCTACATATGTTACACAAAATAGTTAGCCTTTTGCAGTGTAAACTCCTGAAATCCAGTATACAGATAATTATAGTAGTTCAAATTTGAGATTTTGACTGGATTTATTAAGTTTGATTCAACAGTTTTCTTTTTGTTAAATTTCTTGAGTTATTTGAATGTTGAGTTTCCAATTGATTTCATATTTTGATTGTTATGAATGTTTTTAAATGATTTGGAGATAAACTTTCCAGTTGTGGAACATGTCCAGTGTCTATTGTCCAGTGGCTTTACACAGTGGTAACCTGCCATGTTTCAACAATGGCCATATTGACATTCATGGTTTACCATCTAGATTATTGTAATTCAGGCAGGACAGCAGGATTACGGCAACGTGTCTGATTTGACCACCTTTTTTGCCAAAATGTAATGCTTCTACTTACCCTCATCAGTGCATACCAATTAATTCTTAAACACTTCTTGCATGCAGGACTACAGTCAAGTGCTTAATAAGGAGCCCTAGTGAAATTGAAGTCAATGGGAATCAGGGGGAAGACTCTCCACTGTCTGAAGTCATTCCTAGCACAAAGGTAGATGGTTGTGTTTGTTGGAGTCCAATCATCTCAGCCCTAAAACATCACTGCAGTTGTTCCTCAGGGCAGTGTCCTTGGCCCAACCATCTTCAGCTACTTCATCAATGACCTTCCCTCCATCAAAAGGTCAGAAGTGGGGATGTTTGCTGATGATTGCACAGTGTTCAATTCCATTTGCAACTCCTCAGATAATGAAGCAGTCCGTGCCCTCATGCAATAAGACCTGGACAACATTCAGGCTTTGTAGGGGTTTCGCAAAATTCCCCTGTTTTTCCCTGAAGATTGAAAATATTGGTCCACATCGTGGACGAAGAATTGGGTGATGTGACTTGTCTACAATGTTTTAAAATGTGCCTAGAACCGCAAAAGACTGCTCTGAGATGGAAAGAACATGGACAACACGGGAGTCGAAGAGCTCTGTGGAAAATATTCACATACCTTAAGACAGTACTTTTATTAATAAATTGTTCCCTGGAGTTTAGGCAATCACAAAAGGTTTTAAAATGGCACAGAAAGCATTGGCCAAGAAGAATGGGGCTTGAAAAAGGCAGCTTGAGTTGTCTGCGAAAAAGTGGGAGGATACAGTGGCAGTCAAAGATCTGCCAATCAAAGGGGGGTTCCCTTCAGAAGCACTTGAAGTTGCTTATTGACATAAGGGATTAGCCCACTTGAGACCAATGCAGGACAATCGATTGAAACTGCTTCTGTTTACACAGCAATTCAAAGCACTCACAGACAATGAGGCACATTGAAACTGTGGAACGGATTTTGATATGCAACAGTTTAAGCATTGAATAGGTTTGAATCACCCATCATTCTGGACAATAGGGCAGTTGCATTCCCTTTTGTTTTAGCCCAGGTGAGCTCCGGATGTGGGCAGGAACATTTCGGCCCCACAGTGCAGACGCATTAACCCATTCCAACCATTTTGAATTAACCAATCATCAGCGTTTCTTTTGTGTATTGGCACTTTGGGCGTGAATTTTGCAGACGGACTTTTTCAGGTATAAAAGATAGCTCCTGAGAAGCTATCGCTCTCTTGGCTCTTAGCTCTTACTTCGCTGGACCCCAGGTGAGCAGGTTTCTGACTCCTCAGCAAAGCAACCTAGTAAGGAGTTGGGGGGATGGTAATTAAGGGGATATTGCTAAGATTGTTTAATCAACATTGTAGCCATTTACCCCTCGTTTTTGCCGTCTGCCTTCCTCCATTTAAGCAATTTTACTGTAATTTACTGTGTTTGTGTGGTATAGTTTTATATTTGATTATAGTTTCTTTTAGTTAATAAAGCTTGATTTTCTTTCATCCAGACCATTTGTCCGTTTTAATATAATTAATTATAAGCCCTTCAGTCAGAACTGGAAGGTGGGGTAGCAATTCGAAACCGCTGTTTGAAAATTGGTTTATTGGAATTTGGTTTACAGTGTAGCAGCAGGCTGATTGGCTATGATAAATTGACCCTTAGTGTTAGGGGGATTAAATACGTGGGGTTACGGGGATAGGGTGGGATATGTGTTGGTGTAGGGGTTACGGGGATCGGGTGGGATATGTGTCGGTGCAGGCTCGATGGGCCGAAATGGCCTCTATCTGCACTGTGGGGTTTCTGTGATTCTGTGACCAGGTGAATTACCGTAAACCAGGTAAAAGATTGGAATTGGTCAGAGTGCAGGCAAAGGCTGCAAGACCAGGGAAATTACCTTAAACCAGCTAAAAGATGCCCCCCTACAGCTTGGGCTGATAAGTGGTAAGCAACATTCATGCCACACAAATGCGAGACAATCACTATCTCCAACAAAAGAGAGTCTAACCATCTCCCATGACATTCAATGACATTACCATCATCAAATCCCCCACCATTAACATCCTGGGGGTCACCATTGACCAGAAACTTAACTGGGCCAGCCACATAAGTACTGGGCTAGAAATTTGGCTGCTTTGCACTTCCCGTTAGTGCCTGCAGGGGGCAGTAACAGGTCGCTAAGGGGTTACTGACCAGGAGCCGCAAATTCAGCGACACCCGCGAACTTCCCTGGCAGTTTTGTGCTGGCACTAACACTTATCGCCTCGGTTTCTAGCGCCCCGTAGATCATGATGTCATCAAGTGTGCAGCGCCCCGTTGCCGCTCTGGATGTGAAATGTGAAATATACTCCCGCCCCCTGCTGCATCACCAGGCGTCAACAACGGCAGCAACAGGAGGCGTTGTTACCTTGGCTGGCCACTTGGGGAGCGATAATTAAAGGCAGTGGTGGTCAGGTAGGCCAAACTTTATTCTTCGTATCAGTCTGGTGCCTGCTGAATGTTTTTGAAGCCTCATTGCTGTGCGATGCCTAAGCCCTCCACTCTCTGAGAGTGACTGGGGCTGTAATGGAAGTCGAGCAGGTCCCCTGGCCCCACAGAAATAAGAAGAAAAATGTTGCAAACCATCACTGGCCCTTCCCTTTAAGTGAGGAAAGGAGCCTCTGATGCCGGTAGCACTGCACTGCACATTCTTCAGCGCTCTGCTACAACCGCCCCATCACACACTTTAGCGCCCTAAGAGTAGTGGTTAGTGCTTGATTTAGTGCTCCACTTCCCTCTTGGAGCACTATAGCTGAAGTTCCCAGGATCACATTTTCTCAGATTTCAAAAGCTATCGCCCCAAACGGGGTGCAACAGAATTTCTAGCCCACTATGTCTACAAGAGCAGGTCAGTAACCGAGTATTCTGTGGTGAGTGACTCACCTCCTGACTCCCCAAAACCGTTCCGCCATCTATAAGACACAAGTCAGGAGTGTGATGGAATACTCTCCACTTGCCTGGATGAGTGCAGCTCCAACAACACTCAAGAAGCTCGACATCATCCAGGACAAAGCACCCTGCTTGATTGGCATCCCATCCACCATCTTAAACATTCACTCCCTCCAACACTGGCGCACTGTGGTTGCATTACCATCTACAAGATGCACTGCAGCAACTCGCCAAGGCTTCTTTGATAGCACCTCCTAGACCCACGACCTCTATTCTTTAATAACATTAAAAAAACAAGGTTTTTTTTAGATCTTGTCTTATTCCAAAAAGAACTATTCAACTTGCTTGTGGCACATACATACTGCAGGTGTCTCAACCACCTCGACTCTCAGACTTGCATAAAATAAAAATTGCTTCCATAAAAATTTAAAGAAAATCCATAATTAAAAATATCTCTTGCTGTAATAAAAAAAAGTCTACATTTAGCATAAATACAGATTACTGACACTTAAGTCCAGTACTGAGGAAGTGCTACACTGTTAGAGATACCATCTACTGAAATAAACCAAGGACCTTCTGCACTCTCAGGTGGATGTAAAAGAGCCCAAAGCATTTTTCAAAGGAAAGCAGGGGATTTCCTAACGTCCCGGCCGACATTTATCTCTCAATCAGCACCACCAAAAATATATAATCTGGTTATTTATCTCATTGCAGTTTGTGGGACCTCACTGTGCACAAATTGGCTGCTGTGTTTGCCTATGTTACAACAGTGACTACACTTCAAAACACTGGCTGTAAAGCTCTTTGAGATATCCTGATGACATCAAAGGCACTATATAAATATAAATTTATTCTTACTTGTTTAGAAGAAAATCTGAAGGAAATAGCTAATCAAAAATAAGACTACCTGATTACTACTTGAGCCATGCACAAATTGGCATAGGGTCAAGTAGATCAGAGAGTTAAATGCATGGCTCAAAGAGTGGTGTGGGAAAAAGAGGTTTCAATTCATGGGGCACTGGCACCAGTACTGGGGAAAGAGGGAGTTGTTCCGTCGGGATGGGCTCCAGGACCAGTGTCCTGGCGAGTCGAATAACTAGGGCTGTAGATAGGGCTTTAACCTAAAAAAAGGGGGAGGGGTCAGGTGAGGGGAAATTTACAAATCTAAGGAGAAAGGTCAAGACAATAGAGCAGTGTAGCGATTTGGGTAAAAATAAGCAGAGTGTGACAGGAAGGGACAGAGAGTTAAATGGTAGCAGTGCAGCAGAGAATAAGGTCAAAACAGGGAATAATGGTAAAAAAAATTAAATTAAAGGCCCTTTATCTGAATGCACGAAGCATTCATAACAAGATAGATGAACTAGTGGCACAAACAGAGATAAATGAGTTTTATCTAATAGCCATTATAGAGACATGGTTGCAAGGTGGCCAAGGTTGGGAACTAAATGTTCCAGGGTACTTGACGTTTTGAAAAGACAGGCAGAATGGAAAAGGAGGGGGAGTAGCCCTGATAATAAAGGATGACATAAGGACAGTAGCAAGAAAGGATCTCGACTCAGAAGATCAGGAAGTAGAATCAGTACTGGTGGAGATAAGGAATAACAAGGGGCAGAAAGCATTGGTAGGAGTATTATGTAGGCCCCCTAACAGTAGCTATACCATTGGACAGAATATTAATCAAGAAATAATAGGAACTTGCAACAAAGGTAATGCAATTATCTTGGGGGACTTTAATCTTCATATGGACTGGACAAATCAAATTGGTAAAGGTAGTCTGGAGGACGAGTTCATCGAATGCATTCGGGACACTTTCCTACAACAATATGTCATGGAATCAACCAGGGAACAGGCTATTTTAGGTCTTGTGTAATGAGACAGGATTAATTAGCAATCTCATAGTAAAGGATCCTCGGGGCAGAGTGATCATAATATGATAGAATGTCATTAATTTTGAGAGTGACCTGCCTAAGTCTGAAATTAGAGGCTTAAACTTAAATAAAGCCAATTACATAGGTATGAGGGGCGAGTTGGCTAAGGTAGATTGGAAAAATAGATTAATAGGTATGGCGGTAGATAAGCAGTGGCTAGCATTTAAAGAAATATTTCATAATTCTAGACAAAAATACATTCCATTGAGAAGCAAAAACTCCATGGGAAAAGTGATCCAACCATGGCTAACTAAAGAAGTTAAGGATAGCATTAGATTGAAAGAAGAAGCTTATAATGTTGTAAAGAATAATAGTAAGCCTAAGGATTGGGAGAGTTTCAGAAACCAGCAAAGGTTGACCAAAAAATTGATAAAAAGGGAAAAAATAGACTATGAGAGAAAACTAGCAAGAAATATAAAACCAGATTGTAAGAGTTTCTACACGTATGTAAAAAGGAAAAGAGTAGCAAAAGTAAATGTTGGTCCCTTAGAGGCTGAGACAGGAAAAATTATTATAGGAACTCAACATCCAGGGGTATTCAATATTCAGGAAAGATAGGCAAAAAGGAAAGGGAGGTGGGGTAGCATTGCTGGTTAAAGAAGGGATCAACACAATTGTAAGGAAGGATATTAGCTCTGATGATGTGGAATCTGTATGGGTAGAACTGAGAAATACCAAGAGGCAGAAAACGTTAGTGAGAGTGGTATATAGACTTCAAAACAGTAATGTGGAGGTTGGGGATGGCATTAAAAGGGAAATTAGAGAAGCGTGCAATAAGGGCACAGCAGTCATCATGGGTGACTTTAATCTACATATAGATTGGGCTAACCAAATTAGTAATAATACTGTGGAGGAGGAATTCCTGGAGCGTTTACGGGATGGTTTCCTGGACCAATATGTCGAGGAACCAACCAGAGATCAGGCCATCTTAGACTGGGTATTATGTAACAAGAAAGGATTAATTAGCAATCTTGTTGTACGAGGCCCCTTGGGTCGGAGCGATCATAATATGATCAAATTCTTCATTAAGATAGAGAATGAAGCAGTTGACTCAGAGACTAGGGTCCTGAATTTAAATAAAGGAAACTATGATGGTCTGAGGCGTGAGTTGGGTAGGATTGATTGGGGAATGTCACTCAAAGGGTTGACGGTGGATAGGCAATGGCAAACATTCAAAGACCGAATGGATGAACTACAGAATTTGTTCATCCCAGTTTGGCATAAAAATAAAACAAAAAAGGTGACTCAACCGTGGCTAACAAGGGAAATTAGGGATAGCATAAGATCCAAGGAGAGGACATATAAATTGGCCAGAAAAAGCAATAATCCTGAGGATTGGGAGCAGTTTAGGATTCAACAAAGGAGGACAAAGGGATTAATTAAGAAAGGGAGAATAGAATATGAGAGTAAGCTTGCAGGGAACATGAAAACTGACTGTAAAAGCTTTTATAGATATGTGAAGAGAAAAAGATTGGTGAAGTCAAGCGTAGGTCCCTTGCAGTCAGAATCAGGGGAATTTATAATGGGGAACAAAGAAATGACAGACCAATTAAATATATATTTTGGTTCTGTCTTCACAAAGGAGGACACAAATAACCTCCCAGAGATGTTGGGGAACATAGGGTCTGATGAAAGGGAAGAACTGAAAGAAATCAGTATTTGTAGGGAAATGGTGTTAGGGAAATTGATGGGATTGAATGCAGATAAATCCCCCGAGCCTGATAATCTACATCCTAGGGTACTTAAGGAAGTGGCCCTAGAAATAGTAGATGCATTGCTGATCATCTTCCAACATTCGATGGAATCTGGAACAGTACCCATGGATTGGAGGGTAGCTAATGTTACCCCACTATTCAAAAAAGGTGGTAGAGAGTAAACGGGGAATTACAGACCGGTAAGCCTGACATCGGTAGTGGGGAAAATGCTAGAGTCCATTATAAAAGATGTAATAGCAGAGCACTTGGAAAACAGTGACAGGATCGGACAAAGCCAACATGGATTTACAAAAGGTAAATTGTGCTTGACTAATCTACTGGAATTTTTTGAGAATGTAACTGGTAAAACAGATAAGGGAGAACCAGTGGATGTGGTGTATTTGGACTTTCAGAAGGCTTTTGATAAGGTCCCGCATAAGAGATTAGCGTGTAAAGTTAAGGCACATGGGATTGGGGGCAAGGCATTGACTTGGATAGAGAACTGGTTGGCAGACAAAAAGCAAAGAGCTGGAATAAACGGGTCTTTTTCCGAATGGCAGGCAGTGACTAGTGGGGTACCACAGGGATCGGTCCTTGGACCCCAGCTATTCACAATATATATTAATGATCTAGACGAGGGAACTAGATGTAATATCTCCAAATTTGCAGACGACACAAAGCTGGGTGGGCGTGTGTGCTGTGCAGAGGATGCCGAGGAACTACAGGATGATTTGGACAGGTTGGGTGATTGGGGAGAAGCATGGCAGATGCAATATAACGTGGATAAATGTGAGGTTATCCACTTTGGTGGCAAAAACAGGAAGGCAGATTATTATCTAAATGGCAATAGATTGGGAGAAGGGGAAGTGCAACGAGACCTGGGTGTCCTTGTGCGCCAGTCGCTGAAGGTAAGTATGCAGGTGCAGCAGACGGTTAAGAAGGCAAATGGTATGTTGGCCTTCATAGCGAGAGGGTTTGAGTACAGGAACAAGGATGTCTTGCTACAGTTGTACAGGGCCTTGGTGAGACCACACCTTGAGTACTGTGTGCAGTTTTGGTCACCTTATCTGAGGAAGGATGTTCTTGCCATGGAAGGAGTTCAGCGAAGATTCACCAGGCTGATACCTGGGATGGCAGGAATGACGTATGAAGAGAGATTGGGACGATTGGGCTTGTACTCACTGGAGTTTAGAAGAATGAGAGGGGATCTCATTGAAACTTATAAAATTCTGACAGGACTGGACAGACTAGATGCAGGAAGGATGTTCCCGATGGTTGGGGAGTCCAGAACCAGGGGTCACAGTCTAAGGATAAGGGGTAGGCCATTTATGACAGAAATGAGGAGGAATTTCTTCACCCAGGGAATTCTCTACCACAGAAGGCAGTAGAGGCCAATACATTAAGTATATTCAAGAAAGAGTTGGATATATTTCTTAAGGCTAAAGGGATCAAGGGGTATGGGGAGAAAGCAGGGACCGGGTACTGAATTTGGATGATCAGCCATGATCGCATTGAATGGCGGAGAGGCTCGAGGGGCCGATTGGCCTATTCCTGCTCCTATCTTCTATGTTGCTATGGGGAATAAGGAAATGGCAGAAACATTAAACAAATATTTTGTATCTGTCTTTACAGTAGAAGACACAAAAAGCATACTAAAAATGGTAGGGAACCAAGGGTGTAATGCGGGTGAGGAACTTAACGTAATTAACATAAGTAGAGAAAAAGTACTAGAGAAACTAATGGGACTAAAAGCCAACAAATCCCCTGGACCTGACGGCCTACATCCTAGGGTTCTAAATGAGGTGGCTGAAGAGATAGTGGATGCATTGGTTTTGATCTTCCAAAATTCCCTAGATTCTGGAATGGTCCCAGCGGATTGGAAGATCGCAAATGTAACACCGCTATTCAAGAAAGGAGGGAGAGAAAAAACGGGGAACTACAGGCCAGTTAGCCTGACATCAGTCGTCAGGAAAATGCTGGTATCTATTGTTAAGGAAATGGTATCAAGTCACTTAGAATATCATAACATGATTAGGAAAAGTCAACATGGTTTTATGAAAGGGAAATCGTGTTTGACAAATTTATTAGAGTTTTTTGAGGATGTAACTAGCTGGGTAGATAAAGGGGAACCAGTGGATGTAGTATATTTGGATTTCCAAAAAGCATTCGATAAGGTGCCACATAAAAGGTTATTACACAAGATTAGGGCTCATGGGGTTGGAGGAGTGGTTAATGGACAAAAAACAGAAAGTAAGGTTAAACGGATCTTTTTCAGGTTGGCAGGCTGTAACTAGTGGGGTGCCACAAGGATCAGTGTTGGGGCCTCAGCTATTTACAATCTATATTAATGACCTAGATGAAGGGTCCAAGTGTAATGTATCCAAGTTTGCTGATGATACAAAGCTAGGTGGGACAGTAAGCTGTGAGGAGAACACAAAGGCCTAGAAATTCAGTTGGGCGCGCCAGCCGTTAGCGCCTTAGGAGGAGTAGATCTCGAGCGCTAGGCGCTTAGCGCCCGGGCGCAGCGCAATCTGCGCCTCGCCCCAACTTCAGTACACATTTAGCGCCAGCGCAAAGTCTTAGCGCGCAACCTGCTGCGCGCGCAGATCATGACGTCATTTACTAGTGCAACGCCCTTTGTGCGCCCTGAACCGGAACTTCACTCGCGCCGGCCCATTGTGCGCCGGGCGGCCCTAACGACTGTGAAGTGGAACGGTACACAGCCGAGGCGGGCCGCGGGGAGCGCTAATTAAAGGGCACTTACCCTGCACTATAAAGGCCAGCCATTTTGCAGCATTCACTCTTGTGCAACGGTTTTTTGGAGAGAGACCAAGGAGGAGAGCTTACTGGTTTGGACCAACACTAGGACAGGTATTTTTGGCTCAGGCCAGAGCTTAGCAATTATCTTTGCCTTCATTGAGAGCTCATTGTTTGCCAGCATATAATGGGGGCTGCATTGGGTGCCAACGCTGACTTTCAGCCTTATGCCAGAAGGGCTTACAGACGCCGTGAGAGAGTGGCAGCCCTGGCTAGACGCAGAGGGGGCAACAGGCGTCGCCAACTGAGGCCTTACCCACCCAGGGTATACCGCCAGCAGTCCTCCTATCTGACCATGTCTGCCGCGATGTGTGTAAGGAGGCTGCGATTCAGAAGGGAGGTGGTTGCAGACATCTGCCAGCTGCTTCAGAGAGATCTGCAGCCACAGCTGATGTGCAGGACGTCTCTGTCGGTGGCAGTGAAGGTGACGGTGGCTCTCAACTTCTATGCCACCGGCTCCTTCCAATCCGCTGCTGGGGACATCGCTAACATCTCCCAGTTCGCCGTGCATTGCTGCATCCGCCAGGTGACCGAAGCCCTTTTCAGAAGGAGACATCAATTCATCACCTTCCCCATGACCCTGGACAAGCAGCAGCAGCGTGCAGTGGGATTTGCAAGAATAGCGGGCTTCCCCATGGTGCAGGGCGCCATTGACTGCACGCACGTGACTTTGCGGGCACCTCTGGAGCATGCCGAGGATTAATGCAACCGGAAGGGCTACCATTCCCTCAACGTACAGCTGGTGTGTGACCACAGGCAGCGCATCCTAGCTGTCAATGCCCGCTTTCCAGGCAGCAGCCACGATGCCTTTATCCTGCGACAGACAACTGTGGCTGACATGTTCCAGGCACAGCCTCCCCCAAGAGGATGGCTTATCGGGGACAAAGGCTATCCTTTGTGTACCTGGCTCATGACCCCGCTCCGCGCGCCCATGACCCCTGCTGAAGAGGCATACAACGAGAGCCATCAAGTGACTAGGAACATCATAGAACAAACAATTGGCATCCTCAAGCAACGGTTCCGCTGTCTTGATCGCTCCGGGGGAGCCCTCCAGTATTCGCAGGACCGAGTCTCCCAATTCGTCGTCGTTTGCTGCATGCTGCACAACCTGGCTATCCGCAGGACTCAGGCACTGCCACCTCACGTTGGACCCCCACCTCAGGAGGAGGAGCAGGAGGAGCATGAGGAGGAGGAGGACGAGGAGTACCAGCCCAGGAGGGAGGCACAAGGTCCAAGGGCCACCCGTCGGCGGCTTATTGAACGTCACTTCTAGGCCCCCTGTCAGGGAATGGCTTGTGCCAATGAAAGAACATGATTGCAGCCGCTCTGCAAGCCCTCAGGCGGTTAAGGCAACAAACACTTCAAAGATCAAACATGGACAATGTTAATAAATAAAATGCTTTATTGTACAAACTCAGGGCCCTTCCCACATGAAAACCAAAAACAGACGAAACCCCCAAAAAACACTCAAACACATTACTCGCTCCCACAACCTGGAGAGGATTAACAAAACAGTGCAACTAAAATGGCCGTCATCCTCGGACTTTGTAAAATACAAACATCACATCCTCGGCCTTCAAAAAACAAACATCCAATTCTCGGCCTCAAAAAACAAACATCCAATTCTCGGCCTCAAAAAACAAACACAACTGGCCACACATTCGACTTTTTGGCCCGCTAGGGCGATGCCTTGGCCATCTTTGTGTGGCCCCTGCCCGTCCTGCTGCTCCTCCTCAAAGTAAGGCCATTGGCTGCTGCAAGGCTGGGGGCAGGCTCCAGAGGGGCACATGTCGTGACGGCAGATGCCCTTGGGGGTCGGCCTAGTCGAGGTCTGGCCGTCGAGCGGGCGGCTGTTGAATGCTGCAGCTGTGGCTGGCCAGCATCAGTCACTGCAGCAGCTCCTGGCAGATCCACTGGGGGAGTGGCAGTGGCGGCTGGAGGAATGGGGGCAAGCTGGCGGATGGCAGGCGCTCGCTGGTCGCCTGAGACACTGGCACTCGCCCGGGCCAGCACTGCAGCATGCGCACCAATCTGCCGAGGGACAGACCGCTGTGCTGCTGCAGCGCGCCGGGTGCCCTGGCGATGCCTGGCTGACACAGCGAGTGTGGCAGCAGTGAGTGCCCGTGTTGACCTGTTCAGTGACCTCATCAGAGCACCCAGTGACTGCACGGCACCACTGATCAGCTGCCCACTTGCTGCCTGAGCTGCCCCGAATGCCGCACGACTCGCTGCCTGATCTGCCCCGAATGCCGCCCGACTCGCTGCCTGCTCTGCCCCGAATTCCGCCAAACTGATGGCCTGTGAGGCCCCGACGTCGGTGACACTCCGAGAGAGGGACTCGATGGCCTCAGGCAACGTGCCACTACCCCCATGAACTCCGTGTGCCGGCGCTCCAAGTCCGCGGACAAGTCCTCGAGGCGTTCCATCTCCTCGGCGAAGACCATCTCCGGACTGGAGGCTGGACTCTCCCTCTGGGGAGAAGGCCGCCGAGCTGGCCGACCCTTCCTGCGTTGCTGGAGGCCGCTGGGCCCAGCAATTGGACTCCCCTCCAACCCTACCCCCCTCTGGGGAGAAGGCCGCCGAGCTGGCACCCCCCTCCCGCGTTTCTGCAGGCCGCAGGTCCCATGAGCTCCCCTCCCCTCCGACACTTCCGCGACGCTCCCCTCCAGGGAAGACGTGTCCCCTACATTGGCATGGGTTGCCACGGCTGAGGGTTCCCCTGATGGGCCGCCTTCCTCTTGCTCCTCCACCACCTCCTCCTCTGAGGGGCTGTCACTGGCAAGTTCAGGGACCTCCTCCTCACCATCTGAAAGCAGGAAGGCACAAGAGTAGCTTTAGAGTGAGGAGAGGGCATCAGCGAGGGATGCATGAGTGGTGGCATTCAGCGCATTGGTCGGACAGTGGCAAAGGATGTAGATCTGATGCGCAAGTGGGACGAGAGAGGTCCAAACGTTGATGTCCTTACCATTGGTGCCCAGAACAGGGTCGGCATCTCCACATGCAACGGGGCCAATCACCCGGG
Source organism: Somniosus microcephalus (assembly GCF_052327205.1). Lineage (NCBI taxonomy): Eukaryota > Metazoa > Chordata > Chondrichthyes > Squaliformes > Somniosidae > Somniosus > Somniosus microcephalus. The sequence goes on along the minus strand of NC_140994.1, from coordinate 55,613,610 downwards.
CACCCATGATGCGCTCCACACGATGTTGCAGCTCGGTGAGTGGCTGGATCTGGGGTTGGCCTCCCCCGGTCGCAGTGCGGCTCTTCTTGTTATTGGCCAGCTTGGGCTGCAAGAGAATGGATGGCCTCTAAGTACAGTGTGTAGCCCTGATCTTGTGTGCACTGCCTCCCATGGTGGAATAGCCTGGCCAGTGTGTTAAGTGCAGAATGTGCAATTGATGTTCATGCCTGTCCCATAGCTGCTGGATGAGGGCTGGCCATTAGGGCTTTCAGGTCCCTTTGCCCATAATGTGAGGTGCACATGCAAGGATGAGGAGGTCACTGGAAAGGGTACTCACCCTGACAATCCGCGTGAGGTCATTAAACTTTTTGCGGCATTGGACACCGGTCCTGGGGACCTCGCTGTTGGCTGACACCTTGCTGGCGACATGCCTCCAGGCTCTCCGGTAGGCGCGGACCGGCGCCTTCCTGCCATTGTCCGGGTACAAAATATGGCGCCTCTTCTCCACACCACCAACCAGCACACTCAGATCACGCTCTGAGAAGCGCTGCGCTCGTTCACGGGCCCTCTGCATGGCTTCAGGCGCTATTTGGGTCCAGCAGCAGTGTTCAGGCCTAGCTGGAGGGCTCCACTATCCAGGGCGTGGCAGCAGACAAAGTCGACCCTTCCCCCTTAAGAGCTGGCCGGCGCCAGGGTGTCTGCTGTCAATCATGAGATGGCCGCACCTGCGCTGCGCCTGGCCTGGGCGCTCTCGCTCAGCACCTCCGGCTTAGCGCCTAAAGAGAGGCGTCCAGCACCAGTTTTAGCGCTCGAGCAAACTCTTAGGGCGAAGCTAATGAATATCGCAGAAGTGGCCTCGATTTGGCGGCGGGCGCAAACTTTAGTGGCCGCCCGACTTTAACGCCCCAAAAGTGGCTACAATGAATTTCTAGGCCAAAGAGTCTGCAAAGGGATATAGATAGACTAAGTGAGTGGGCAGTAAGGTGGCAGGTGGAGTATAATGTAGGGAAATGTGAGGATATTCACTTTGGTAGGAAGAATAGAAAAACAATATTTTTTAAATGGTGAGAAACTTTCAAATGTTGGTGTTGAGAAAGAATCGGGTGTCCTCGTGCAAGAAGCACAGAAACCTAGCATGCAGGTACAGCAAGCAATAAGGAAGGCAAATGGCATGTTGACCTTTATTGCAAGGGGGTTGGAGTGTACAATTGTACAGGGCCTTGGTGAGACCACACCTGGGGTACTGTGCACATTTTGGTCTCCTTATCTAAGGGAGGATATGCTTGCCTTGGAGGCGGTGCAACAAAGGTTCACTAGATTGATTCCTAGGGTGAGAGGGCTGTCCTATGATGAGAGATTGTGTAGAATGGGCCTATACACTGAAGTTTAGAAGAATGAGAGGTGATCTGATTGAAACATACAAGGTTCTGAAGGGGATTGACGGGGTAGATGCTGAGACGTTGTTTCCCTGGCTGGAGTGTCTGGAACTAGGGGGCATAGTCTCAGGATAAGGGGTAGGCCATTTAAGACTGAGATGAGGAAGAATTTCTTCACTCAGAGGGTGGTGAATCTTTAGAATTCTCTGCCCCAGAGGGCTGTTAATGCTGAGTCTTTGAGTATATTCAAGGCTGAGATAGATAGATTTTTGGACTCTCGGGGAATCAAGGGATATGGAGATCGGACGGGAAAGTGGAGTTGAGGTCGATGACCAGCCAGGCTCGAGGGGCCGTATGGCCTCCTTCTGCTCTTCTTATGTTCTTACTGTCATGCACAATCTAAAAGTTATATACTTAATGAGTAATGCACTTAAGGGCATGAAATCAATAAAAATAATCTAAACTCAATCTAAATCTTAATTATACACAAACTAAAGAAACCACAATTTTCAAAAGCACAGGACCAAGGTTTAACAGATATGAAGTAATTGCAATTAGGATGATGCTTTCAGTACCAGAGACTTTAACAATACAATTAATTCTAAATTTTGACACAAAAGCAATAATGGGGCAAAGATGAAGGCCTCGATTTTAATAGCCCCGAGGAGGCGGGTTTGGAGGTGGGTCTGTAGCGAAAATCGGAAAAAATGGCTTCAGACACCCAATCCGCCTCCATCCCGCTCCCACCCGATTTTCGTGAGAGTCTGTTCAGCTGCTCCCAAACTGACCTGACTGGAACCGGCGGGACAGGTAGTTAAGGCAAATAAGAGCCTGTTAACTGCCTTGCTAATCCTATTTTGATAGTGGTTTCCCATTTTCATGCTTCTGGGTCCTGTTACCCATTTTGTCGGAAACAGGCCAGTTTCAAGGAGACGAGTTGCTGGAGGACGTGATTTGTATTCATTGCTGGAGCACTTTAAAATCGCCCCTGAAACATGGCTGACATTCAAATGCAACAATTTTACTGTTGTAGGTATGGGATAAGATTTTGCACATCCACTGACCTTGTGACTGTTCAAGCTGACACCCATCTGCAGTGTTACCTGAATGGAATAATTTCAGGCCACATCGACTGTGCGCTTGCAAGCTTGTTGCCTCAAATGAAATCTATGGCAAGGGGATGGGAAACATTTAAGTCCTCTCATCCTGGTCCTCATAATTGGAGGAGTAGCAGCGGTGTGGCTCAGCACAGATCTTCCTGGGAAGAGGAGGACGAGGGGTGCCTTGCATGCCCTGTTGTGACCAATGCAACATCCCTCCAGTTCACTGCTACCCGTCAAGCAGGGTATGCACACTGCCATGCCACATTTGCATAAGCTTCCTCTTCAACCATAGGTGGCTACCACATGGCTCTATAATTGTAGGCAACATTTGTCCAATGTCAAACATCATCTCTGCTATACCCGGTTATTTCCTATCACTTTCACCATCAGCATTACAAAAGCAAGTCACCCTGAGCCCTCAATGCACTTTTGCTATTTCCCAGAACACATAGGCCACACAATCAACTGTTTGCCATCATTTTTTTTTAACACATGACAAAAGGATCATAAACCAAGAACAGTCAGAAAAAAAAGACAAAACACCCACGTGAGTCCCCTTGTGACTATATGTGCGTAATCTTTCTCTTACGCGTGCTTCTACGTGGTGCTTCCCCTGTGGCTTCAGCAGATGTAGAGGCACCTTGCTGACTAGGATGCTGCACCTGCTTACATGCCTTTGGCGGGCGTCCTCTGGGTTTGGGAGCCTGGGAGGGCTCTTCAACAATCTGCTCTTCCTGCGGCTGTGCAGGGGCTGAAAAGGCAATCACAGTTGCCTCCACAAAGTGGGTCTCTGACCGAGGGCTCCGCAGTGGCATGGTCGTGTGAGCGCTTTGAGAGGAGCCCACACTTCCTTGTGTTCTGCCAACAACATCGCTCTCATGGGACAGCCGCACCTCAGTGCAGGTAAGTGGCTGGAGAGCACCTTGCTGCACTTCAGGGGGACCATGAGGACCTGTATCTGCACTGGCAGTCCTCATCACAAGGACGTCCATGAAGCTCTGGTCTCCCTGCTCAATAGCTGCCCATCTTTCCTCCAGAGATGACAATCTATTTTGAATAGTGACTTTTTTTTTCTGACTCTGGCAACTTATTTCCTCCATGGCAGTAGCCATCCATTCCATGGAGGTTGCCATCCTATCCATGGTGGTGTTCATGGTGGTGTGTTCATGCGCCATTGCCTCCACCACATCAGTGATGATGTTACAGATGGACTCCTCCATTCTATCCACACTCGCACTAACCCTGGAGACAAACCCTGCCAGAGACTCCTGCATGCAGCTCAGCAGAGTTAGAAGATTTCTGCGACCTCCGCCAAGGACTCTCCACTGCTGTCACTGTCTCCACCATTTGCTGATGCTCACTTGTGTGCTGTGATAGATCAGGTGACAACACTACTCTAACTCGCAAGGGCCCCACCGAGGCGTGCGTTGCTGTGCTGGTGCTGGGTGCGCTGAGTCCTGGTGACGCTGCTCCCTCAGAGGCTTCAGGTTCCTCTGAGGAGTTGTCCGGGTCTTTGTCCTGGATCGTGGGGAAGGGGGGGGTGGTGGGCACTCGCTGGTCCTGTGGGAGAGTAAAGGCATGATTTAGACATCTGATATTGATGTAGCAGACACATCCTTTTGAGCAGATGATACAACGCGATTCTCTATGAACATCATATGCCATTGCAGTCAATCACTAAATGTCAATGAGAGGGATGAAACTCTATTATGTCACCAGCTTTTTCTAGTGTGCCCATCTCTCCATCACCCACTTCCAGATCCTCCCCACCTCCAACAATTTTGTGTGCAGCCTCCTCAGCACTTGTCAAGTTGCTAGGTTGGTGTACCTCCTCCAGTCAGTGCTCTCTCCCTCTTATTGTGGGATATCTTTTCCTGGATAGGATGGCAACCTCCGTGGAAAGGCTGGCTACCTCCATGGAAAGGCTGGCTACCGCCCTGGATAGGATGGCTACCGCCATGGATAGGATGGCAACCTCCGTGGAAAGGCTGGCTACCTCTGTGGAAAGGACGCCATGGAGGAAATAAGTCGCCAGAGTCAGGAAAACATGGTGACTGTTCAAAATAGATTGTCAGCTCTGGAGGAGAGATGGGCAGCTATTGAAACTGGAGTTTCAACCACAGTGATGGAGTGAGTGTGAAGAATCCCTACCATAGAAACTTTGAGGGAGACGAAGATGGGGTAAGGTGCCAAGAGGAAGCTAGCTCCCTGTGCATTGTTAGTTATTGTCACTCATGACAATGAGAGCGGGTCTAAGGGGTGTGTAAAGGGTGGTGTGTGTGGTCAGCTTTGCCTCTGACTGATGAGCGGTTCGAATCACTCCCACTCCCTTGGTTCTAGACCGTGGACTTATTTGGGGGTTGTAATGAAATTGCAGCAGGCAACTGAGTTGGTGAAAGAACTTGGATTTTATTTGAGGCAAGAAAAAATACACAACACAACAATCTTATCACTCTAAAAGGGGGAACACTTTGGAATATACGAGGGAGAATAACAATAGACAGAATACTTCACCCCTCTCAATCCCACTACACTAACTAAGTTGGACTCCAGAGGACCAGGGATAATGCTCACCAAATGACTTCTTTTGACAGTTGTAGAGGTTCGCAATTTCAGGGTTCTCTAGATGTGGTGGTTGGGGCCTGCCATACCCTGGACGTGGTAGAAGACTTCACCTGCGTTGCTGTTTCAGTCTCCGCGTGTCCGCTGATGCGGTCGGGTGCGTATTGGATCTATCAGGTAAGTACCCAATTTCTTTTGGTCAGAAAATAAGGTTTAGAGTTTTTCCATCAAATCTTATCCAGGGGTAAGTCAGAATAGTTTGTAGAGTGGAAACAAACTTGCGAATCTTTGGTTTCTTCCAGGTTGGTTTCATGTCAGTCACGATGGCCCAATATTACCTAGTTGCTGGTAATATTTTCGGTTCTTTGTTTCTTGGGGCCTTTGGTTGCCGCGAGGCTCGGACTCCTGATACTTTTGTGATTTGACGTGGCTTTTAAAGTCTTCTTCTTCTTCTCTTCTACATGAGCCATGCTGTATCGAACGGACCGAAACTGAACTGCTCTCTTCTTCCGGACTGTACTGAACCGAACTCCTTGACCGAACGAACCGACTCACTAACCAACTGAAAAAGCAGGCCCCAATTCTACCACTTGAGGCCTTGCTTATCTGCCCGCCAAACCTCCTCCGGCCCATTGCCATTTTTGGCGGGTTCACTAACATTAATAGTTTTTGAATTCTTTAACGGGTTTCGAGCTGGCCATATCTATCTTAATTGGTTTAAGTTGGTGTGAATTAGTTTTGGGATGGTCCATCGAAACCTAAATTGGCTTTAAATGACTGTTTAATCTCTGGTGTGATTAGTAAGATTTGTCTTTTCCTGCTGGGGTCAGGGTCCCTTTTGTTGGTCAATGGCATGTCTGCATTATGCATACTTTGGATGGCTCTGTAGTTTTTGGTGGGAATGGCTCTTCCGCTGGTCTTTTATCATTATGTAAAATGACTGAGACAGTCCAGAACATTCCCAGACAGTTTGGCTTATGCCAATATCCAAACTGCTTGTTTTACAGAGGCCCATCCCAATCCCTTTGTCGCAGCCTTTCACAGGCTTGAACATGCCTTTTAAAATAACCAAAATCCTGGGGTTTTGACTTTAAGCCCCTTTTAGGCCCAATATTCTTATACCATTCTGACATGGTTTATTAACAGTCCAAAAATCCCTTCTTTAGGGTAATCTTCTTGGTTTTGGGGATCTACTGAATTTTGAGAATCTTACATTCCCCCCTGTGACACTCTATTCGCTAGAGTATCGTACTGGGCGAGCAAAATTTCTGATCCCTGGGAGTCAACCTTCCCCTGTATTATCTAAACTAAAACCCCAAACAAAACACTCTCCTGTTCCCCTTTAGGTGTAGTGTTTAACAGATATACATACAAGGCAAGGTTACATTCACATCCAAGCATGGAAGGGGTCCAACACCCCTCCACCACTTGGAAAAAAAATTACACACACATAGGAAAAATAACAACACACACAGTCACGAAACTTTATTTTTAATACCGGTTAAGGTTTGTTTTATACCTGGTCATAGACTTTATTTTGATGCTGGCCCCATGCTCGCTCATGTTGAGATTGGAGCATCCTGTCCCTCCCCTTGCACTTTGTGCAAAATAAGTAGAAAACTATACCGAGCTGGCAGACCACTAAAATGTGGGAAGCCATTTTGATCCAAGAAGGGACCTCTATATTAAGAAAAAATCCCACCAGGGTGAAACTACAATAGCCAAGATCTTGGCCCCTATCTCGACTGTCTTCTGTTCTAATGTGTAGAAATGCTTCTGTGATACGACCACTGTTTTTAATAGGGCGGTAAGATGTTCGGGTAGAGGGGTAATTTCATAGCCGAAATTTGCGATGTAATCTTGCAGGTTGGAGATATTTTCCCTGACAGTGAGGTGAACAGTTGAGGGTTCAGGGATGGGTACAATCCCTTCCTGGGCCACTTGAACTTCTGCCTCAGGTTTAAAGCAGCAACTGCTGTCACTCACCGGACACCAGATGTGCTGTTTATGCTGGTAGTGGGGCGCACTTGTGGTGACACAATATGTCCCACCCCCTATGAATGCTACCTGTGGGGAAACATGGCCCTGTGCCATTACCTCCATGGTACAGTTCACAGGTTGTGCGCCAGCAGCTTTAAACCCGCACTGTGGTTTTGAATAGGCGTTCAAGTGCTGGGGACACAGTATTATGTGTGCTCCCCGGCTCCGGCACCCGGAGAGGTCAGTACCTGTCATAGCGTGCTCCCACTTTATGACATAAGGTGGGACCTCTGCGAAATGGACGTGTGCACCCCCTTGAATGACTCTAATGTTCTCCACTCTGTATACCGGTGCGGGTCGGGCTGTCCCACCCACGACCGGCATCCTCACTATTATCTCCATGATAGTGTGATTGGAACGTCCACAATCTACTGGGACAGGGTAGGCTTCAGAGGCTAGGCGGAGCTGACACGGGCTCAGCGAATTACTAAATGGGTGGAGGGCTGCGAGGTGCTTGTTGCAAATCCGGGAGGGGACTAAACCTTGTTTTAAATCCTCCAGGTTGCTACGGCCTTCACCTAGCAACCATGCCCCATATAGCACATGATGTGCCTCAATTATTCCGAGACTCGAAGTTAGCAGAACAAAAGTAAGGCTTTTATTAACTTAGAACATAACACGTAAACTAGAGAGATGTCTTCCTTCAGGAGGCTGATGCCCGACTGAACTTAGATTACAAAGGAGCCAGGTATGGGCGGAGCCCTGCACACAACCAATTCCAGCACATTCCAATACATAATACATGAGGACTGGGGGAAGGGAAAAGACACAGAAAGCAGGCAGTTACAAGACACAGAAAACAGGCAGTGATGAATGGAATATATTTCATCACATTCACCCCTTCTATAGATTTAGTCTGTTCGGGGGTTTGACAGTCCTCTGCGACCGACGTGGCTGTTGTGGTGCCGCGCGGTGTCCGCAGCCTGTTTCAGGTCCAACTCCGTTTTTTCCAGCAGTCTTTGCCGGATGTGAGTGGAGCTGAGGCCTGTGATAAAGGCATCGCGAACAAGCTCGTCGGTGTACACTGTGGCTTTTACATCTCGGCACTTACAGTCCTTGCCAAGCTTTTTCAGGATGCTTAAGAACTCCTCCACCGATTCCCCAGGTCGCTGTGCGCGAGTAGCGAGTAGATGCCTAGCATACACCTCATTCGTAGGCTGCTGGTAATGCGCCTTTAAGATGTTGCAGGCGGCCAGGTACGTATCGGCGTCTTGGATGAGGGGGTAAACCCGGTGGCTTACCCAATTCCGTAGCATTCCGAGTCTCATCTTCGCAGTGTCCGTAGCGTCTTTGACGGCTGCGGAATTGTCCAGGAAGAATTCCATACAGTCAAACCAGTGTCCGAAGCGTGCTGATGCGTCCGGAGCATGTTGATCCAAATCCAAACGTTCGGGTTTCAGGAGTTGATCTATAGTGTTGAAAATTAAGTTAATAAAATTGATGTGCCTCAATTATTCCGAGACTCGAAGTTAGCAGAACAAAAGTAAGGCTTTTATTAACTTAGAACATAACACGTAAACTAGAGAGATGTCTTCCTTCAGGAGGCTGATGCCCGACTGAACTTAGATTACAAAGGAGCCAGGTATGGGCGGAGCCCTGCACACAACCAATTCCAGCACATTCCAATACATAATACATGAGGACTGGGGGAAGGGAAAAGACACAGAAAGCAGGCAGTTACAAGACACAGAAAACAGGCAGTGATGAATGGAATATATTTCATCACATTCACCCCTTCTATAGATTTAGTCTGTTCGGGGGTTTGATAGTCCTCTGCGACCGACGTGGCTGTTGTGGTGCCGCGGGTGTCGGCTGGGTGTCCCCGGTAGCCTCCTGGGTCTCTGCCGGGGGTGCCGCCAGGGTTGTTGAAGGGGTAGTTGGTGGGGGTGCCGTTGGTCGATGTTCTTCCGGGGGTGATGAAAGAGTAGTGGGTGGGTAAGGGTTGCTGTGATCGTCGTCGCTGCTATTGCCGTGGTTGTTGTCGATGCCGGCTGGGGCGACGTCTTTTATGGACACGGTGTCCTCCCTTCCGTTGGCGTGCCGGACATATGCGTATTGGGGGTTGGCGTGGAGTAGGTGTACTGGCTCCACGAGAGGGTCCGTCTTGTGGCCCCTCACATGCCTTCGCACGAGTACCGGACCTGGGGTGGAGAGCCATGACGGCATGGATACGCCTGAGGTGGATTTCCGAGGAAAGACAAACATTCGTTCATGAGGCGTGGCATTAGTGGCCGTACACAATAGCGACCGTATCGAATGGAGCACATCCGAGAGGACTTCCTGCCAGCGGGAGATAAGGAGGCCCTTGGTCCTTAGAGCTAGGGTGACTGCTTTCCACACTGCCCCGTTCTCTTGCTCCACCTGGCCGTTACCCCGAGGTTTGTAGCTGGTGGTACGGCTCGTGGCGATCCCCTTGGACAGCATGTACTGGCGTAGCTCTTCACTCATGAAGGACGCCCCCCTATCCATGTGGATATAGCTCGGCATACCGAACAGGCAGAACAGGCTGTTGAGGCATTTAATGACCGTGGCGCTGGTCATGTCTGGGCAGGGGAAGGCGAATGGGAAACGGGAGTATTCGTCCACAATGTTCAGGAAGTAAACATTGCGGTCGACGGACGGGAGGGGGCCCTTGAAATCTAAGCTGAGCCGCTCGAAGGGCCGTGTAGCTTTGATTGAGTGGGCTCTATCTGGGCGGTAGAACCGAGGCTTGCACTCAGCGCAAGTGCGGCAGTTCCTGGTCAGAGACCGAACTTCCTCAATCGAGTAGGGTAAGTTACGGGACTTTATGAAGTGGAACAGCCGCGTGACCCCTGGGTGGCAGAGGTCGTTGTGGAGGGTCTGTAGCCGATCCTCGGTGGCGCTGGCACACATCCCTCGTGAGAGGGCGTCAGGGGATTCGTTAAGGGCCCCTGGCCGGTAAATGATGTTGTACTCGAAAGTGGAGAGCTCGATCCGCCACCTAAGAATCTTATCATTTTTAATCTTCCCCCTCTGTTTATTGTTGAACATAAACGCTACCGACCGCTGGTCGGTAAGTAGGGTGAAGCGTTTGCCGGCTAGGTAGTGGCGCCAGTGGCGCACTGCCTCCACGATGGCTTGGGCCTCCTTTTCCACGGAGGAGTGTCTGATCTCGGGGCCTTGGAGGGTCCTCGAGAAGAAAGCTACGGGCCGCCCCGCCTGGTTGAGGGTGGCCGCCAAGGCGAAGTCGGACGCATCACTTTCCACTTGAAATGGAGTGTTCTCGTCCACTGCCTGTAGCGTGGCCCGCTCAATATCCTGCTTAATGCTTTTGAAGGCGGCGTGGGCCTCAGCAGAGAGCGGAAAAGAGGATGCTTTCAAGAGGGGGCGGGCTTTGTCGGAGTAGTTGGGGACCCATTGGGAATAGTAAGAAAATAACCCCAGGCACCTTTTCAGGGCTTTGGGAGTGTTGGGCAGGGGCAGCTCCCGTAGGGGGCGCAATCGGTCGGGGTCTGGTCCGATTTCCCCATTCTCCACCACGCTGCCCAGTATGCAGAGGCGCGTGGTGTTGAAAACGCACTTGTCCTCGTTATAGGTGAGGTTGAGTGTTTGTGCGGTTTTCAGGAACCTCTCGAGGTTCGAGTCGTGATCCTGCTGGTTGTGACCGCAGATGGTGACGTTGTCGAGGTAGGGGAAGGTTGCCTGCAAGTGGTGGTCATCGACCATGCGATCCATCTCCCTCTGAAAGACCGAGACCCCGTTCGTCACCCCAAAGGGGACTCTGAGGAATTGGTAGAGGCGTCCGTTCGCCTCGAAGGCGGTGTACGGGCGGTCCTCTGGTCTGATAGGGAGCTGGTGGTACGCTGACTTGAGGTCGATGGTGGAGAACACCCGGTATTGGGCAATTTGGTTCACCATTTCTGATATGCGGGGTAGCGGGTAGGCGTCTAGTAGGGTGTACCTGTTGATCGTTTGACTATAGTCGATCACCATCCGTTTCTTCTCGCTACCTCGATGTCCACCATTGATTTGGATAGCGGATGCGGCCTGGTCTGGTCCACTGTGACCGATGCCACTGTAGGGCCCTGATCGAGACAAGATGGCGTCCACACTGTCTGCTCACAAGATGGCGGACCCCACGAGGTCGGGCAAGATGGCGTCCAAGATGGCCGCTCCCACGGCGCACACGCGGCAGTGGCGGGTTTTCCGGCGGTTGGTTTTCCGGCGGGGTTCCCTCTGCACACCTTCCCGAAGTGCCCCTTCTTACCGCACTTAAAGCAGGTGGTGCCTTTCGCCGGGCACAGGTTTCTGGTGTGCTTTGGCTGCCCGCAGAAGTAGCAGTTGGGTCCTTGACGCGTCGCGGCTGTCGTAGGGCTTCTGGGGGGAGAGCTGGGCCCCGCCGGTGTCGGGCTGCCGGGCGGGGAAGATGCCTTCCAAGATGGCGGCGCCCTCGGCGCACACGTGGCGGCGTGGGCGGCGCGGGCTGAAGAGTAGGCGTCCGAGTTTCTCTGGGCCATCTCCAGGGACCGCGCGGTGTCCGCAGCCTGTTTCAGGTCCAACTCCGTTTTTTCCAGCAGTCTTTGCCGGATGTGAGTGGAGCTGAGGCCTGTGATAAAGGCATCGTGAACAAGCTCGTCGGTGTACACTGCGGCTTTTACATCTCGGCACTTACAGTCCTTGCCAAGCTTTTTCAGGATGCTTAGGAACTCCTCCACCGATTCCCCAGGTCGCTGTGCGCGAGTAGCGAGTAGATGCCTAGCATACACCTCATTCGTAGGCTGCTGGTAATGCGCCTTTAAGATGTTGCAGGTGGCCAGGTACGTATCGGCGTCTTGGATGAGGGGGTAAACCCGGTGGCTTACCCAATTCCGTAGCATTCCGAGTCTCATCTTCGCAGTGTCCGTAGCGTCTTTGACGGCTGCGGAATTGTCCAGGAAGAATTCCATACAGTCAAACCAGTGTCCGAAGCGTGCTGATGCGTCCGGAGCATGTTGATCCAAATCCAAACGTTCGGGTTTCAGGAGTTGATCCATAGTGTTGAAAATTAAGTTAATAAAATTGATGTGCCTCAATTATTCCGAGACTCGAAGTTAGCAGAACAAAAGTAAGGCTTTTATTAACTTAGAACATAACACGTAAACTAGATAGATGTCTTCCTTCAGGAGGCTGATGCCCAACTGAACTTAGATTACAAAGGAGCCAGGTATGGGCGGAGCCCTGCACACAACCAATCCAGCACATTCCAATACATAATACATGAGGACTGGGGGAAGGGAAAAGACACAGAAAGCAGGCAGTTACAAGACACAGAAAACAGGCAGTGATGAATGGAATATATTTCATCACAGCACACACACCTCATTTTGTGCAGCTTGATCCGAAGCATTTCTGTCCTCCCTTATGAGTGCATTTACTGTTTTAGCGTGTCTATCCAGCTCAGCGATAATCTCTTTTAAATGGACCATCATAGCCTGGTCCTCGTGTAGCTCTGAGCCTACCACTGTGTACTCCTCTGTTAGGAGTTTTCTTAATTGGGCCTTTAAGCCATTTATCTGGGTTTGTAGCTCTATATCATCCAGGCTATTTATTACTGAGGATCCTGTATTATAGGCAGTGAAAATATAATTCCAGGTTCCCCTTCTTTGTCTCCCCGTGCCCATAGTATGCTCAGGGTGTAAACTGTACAGTTTCGCTTTGCCTACATTGGCAAAGTCGAATTCATAAAACTTCCTAAACATTTCTTTCAGCAGGGCCTGGTATAGCTGTTCTGTCTCCTTAGGGCACCATTCAGGTAAGTGTACATCGGTCAGGTTCAGGATCACTGACGCCACTGCATAGTGTACCCCCTGGTACAGCAACTTGTCGGTCGGCACTAGGACTAACCCATTCCCTGGTCCCTTGGTAGTGGTAGGACACCTCTCTACTATGGTTCGTGACATCGTGATCGTGGGCAGGGGCTTTCGGGGGCGTGCTATGAGTTTGGTGGCGTTGACTGGGATCGGGGAGTGTGGGACCGCGCACGCATGCAGGCTAGAATCCCACTCCATCCCCTCCCCGGCATCTTGCCATTGTCTGTGGAAGATGATGGATACGCCTGCGGGGCAGACTTTCTCTGACCCCCACATACAAATGTAAACTCCCTGTTCCGACTTCCACCACTTATCCCAACACACACTCACTCCCCCTCGGGTCCCTGTGATCGTACGGTGGGTGTCGTTCCCCAATCGTTCCCAGTCGACTGTCCGGTCCCCTATGTCGCTGCTCAGTCTTCTGAGCCACCACCACCTATCCAGGGGAATCTGTCCCTTGCATGTCAAACACACACGTTTCCCCTCAGTGACACTGACCCTTGTAGCAACGGCCTGTACCCTGGGGCACGGGATGGAGGCCTCCCCGTAAGTGAACCCAGTCTGGCTGGAGTACTGAGTTGAGTTAGACCCCAACCACCTTGGCCACCTTCCCTCATGGAAGTAAATAGCGAGCTCCTCCACACCCCGTTCGCCTCCCCCAGCAGTAACGATTGGTGCTCTCTCTCCCGAGCACCCATAGATGTGGGAGTCCTCCACATCTCCTCGGTCACCGATGCTCACCCCTACCAGGGCGAGCAGGAGCAGAAACTTTCCCATGCCGATTTCCTTTCTGTAGGGACACATAAAACAGATAGCCATGTCCCGAGAAGCTTCTCTGGCTTGACACAGTTATCGAGTCTCAAAAACTTAAACCTTTCATAAACTAAATTAAACAACAATAATTCCTAAAACTACCAACTGTAAAACACACCTAAAAATTTACCAGAAAGCTATATACATCCGCCGCCCGTCTCCGGATGGCCAGGCTAATTCCTGTTTGGCCTCTGTCTTCTGTGGCCTCTGGGCAGCTTGTACGCCTGGGCGTAAGGTGGCCTGTGCCACCAAACCCGGAGAATCCTCCTTAAAACAACTGGGAGTTTCCCTGAATCCCAGTTAATCAGGGGAGTGTGCCCTCCTGTGCTGCAGCACACTACCCCCTTCGGTGTGGCTGCTGGCTCCCTGTCCTGTCCTCTGGGTTCCGCGCAGCCTGATGCCACAGGCTGGGGACCCTTCTCTCTCTCTCTGCCTAATGCTACCTCTCCTGTGAGTCCCTCACCGTTGGAGGCGGCAGGCTGGGGTTCCCTATTTTTAGGCTGATCCCTTACCTTGGGCATTCCCTTTTGGGTTGTGGCCCTCCCAGGGCTGGACCTTTTGAACTGATACATAGGTGACCACGGTAGTTTAGGCTGTGGTATGCAAGGAGACCTTCTTAAGGCTCTGGCTACTGGGGGCGTACCTGAGTCCCACATAATCGGTGGGAGGGCCTCTCTAGTCACACAAGTCACTGCCCCCACCTTTGCGGTCTGTGAGTCTGCCACAGCTGCAGGCTGATGATCTCTAGCTTTAACACGGTTTGTCCTTGCTGGCTGTTCCCCACTCTCAGTTTTGAACAGCTTGCACTGGTTAACGTGGAACCACTTTGTGCGGCGGGGCATCTTTATGGCATAGACCATGGGGCTTGCCTTATCCACAATGCTGTACGGCCCCATATACAATGGTTCGAAACTTCCCAACCGGGCAAAGTTCTTCACCATGACCTGATCCCCTATCTCCCACTTGTGGTGCCTGTTGGGTTCTAGCAGCAATCGGTTACTCCGATGCTGCTTTCCCATGTTGCTAGCAGCCTGCCAGTGAATCTGTTTAAGGCGTTCAAACAGATTCCTGGCGAAGCTGTCCCGGTTCACCTCTCTGAGCTGACCTTCCGTGAGCACCGGGGCTAGTACATGGGTGGGGGTCCGCATCACCCTGCCAGTCATCAGCTCATGTGGGGAATACCCCGTGCTTTTTGACTGGCTGGCCCGGATCCCCATTAGGACCAACGGTAAGACTCCTACCCACTTCTTGGGTGAGTCTCCCGTCTCCTTGCGCAGTCTTTCTTTGATGGTGCGGTTTAAACGCTCCACAGGACCCGATGACCGTGGGTTGTAGGCAACGTGCCATTTCCCCTCGATGCCGAATACCTTGAGGGTCTCTTGCATGACCTGTCCGGTAAAGTGACTCCCTTGATTGGACTCCACATACTGTGGCAGTCCCCATCGTGAGAACACTTCCCTGACCAGGATCTTAGCTGTACCCAATGCGGTAGCTGTTCGGCAGGGAAAAGCTCCCACCACTTTGATAACACATCCACCAGGACTAGATAGTAATTGTAGCCTCCCTGGGCAGTGGGTAGGGGCCCGATGTAATCGATCTGGATCGACTGCCATGGTCGTTCTACCCTCCTGATGTGTCCCAAAGATACCTTCCTTTTCTGGGGGTCAGAGTTATTGGCAGCACACACCAGACAGCCGGCACAGAACTCGCAGACCTGTTCCCTTAGTCCTGGCCACCATCCTGCCTGTTCCACCCGTTGCCAGCTGGTCTCAGGCTCGGGATGCCCCGCTCCTGGACCCTCATGGGCCAGTTGGTGGAATTCCCTTTGGTGCTGCTGCGGCACTACCCATTGCACCCCCCTGAACAGCATGCCTTCCTTGACGGTGATGGCTGCTGTACCGTACGGGCCCTCTACCTTCTCCCCTTTCGTGAGCGCATCCAGGACGGTCCTGAGGACGAGATCTCATCCCTGGGCCTGCTTTAGGTCTGGGACCAAAGCTACCCCTTGTATACCTCCCTTGTCCCGGATTGCGGCTACCGAACCTGTCCGGTAGGGGTCCCAAAACTCTCCTTCCCTGGCTGCCATGATTTTCTCCAGCAGAGGCTTGATTGCCAGGGGTCTCCCGTCAGTGGAGGTGTATCCGCGATGGGACCATATGGCCTGGTATTCCATACACGAATTGCATGTGAACATGCTGTCCGAGCAAATCATGTACGGGGTAGGGAATTTCTCGGGGTGTGTAACCACGTACACTACCGCGGACAGTTCAGCCTGCTGGGAGCTCATGGTGCTGGGGAGTTTAATTGCCAGGGCAATGTCCACCCCTGGGTCATAAACTCCACACCCTGTAAGTTGTTCCCCAGCAGATACCGTGCTCGAACCGTCCACGTAGATTTTGCGGCCTGTGGGGTGTATCCCGGCCCGAAAACCTATGTTGACTTCCCATACTCCTTCAATGGAACACCGGTGGGCCATCCCTGGATAGATCATGTTGGCTGCGAGCTTCGGTTCGCAGAGACCTTTCACCCTTAGGTCCATCTGGGAGAGAAGCAGGGTCCAGCGAGCAATGCGGGCACTGCTCACTGTCCCATCTTTAATTCTCCCACCTAGGAGCATTTGGGTGGGCGTGTGATGGGTGAGGAGGGTGATGGGTGAGGTGCCTGTGAAGATCATTGATCTTTTCACAGCCCAGTGAATGGCGAGGAGGTGCCTCTCACAGTTGGAGTAGCCCTTCTCCACATCTGTGAGTATCCTGGAGGAGTAAACCACCGGTCTCAGCTGACCGTGCTGCTCCTGGAGCAGCACTGCACTCAGACTGTCCCCGCTGGCTGCTACCTCCAGGAAAAACTCTTTTCTCCCATCAATGGCCCCTAGAGCCGGCGCAGTCTGCAGATCTTGTTTGAGTTTCACGAATGCAGCCTCGCAACCCTCATCCCAAACCCACTCCACTCCCTTCTGTTGGAGTCGGAGCAGAGGGGCTGCTGTGGCCGCGTAATCCTCAACAAAATCTCTGCAGTATCCGGTTAGCCCTAGAAAAGATCTCACTCCTGTCACTGTATTGGGGGCTGGTAACTCCTGCACTGCTTCCCTTCTAGCTTTGTCACTGGCCCTTTCCCCTGCTCGCACAGCTAGCCCTAGGAATTTTACTTCCTGTCGGCCGATCTGTACCTTCTTAGGGTTTACTTTAAAGCCTTTCTGCCTGAGCAACTCCAGCAGTTCAGCCAGTAGTGGACCGTGTTCCTCTCCTTCATCGGTGAATAGGAGCAGGTCATCCACATACTGAACTAACTGCCGAGGCCGGCTGAAGCTGATGAAAAATGCTAGGGTTGTTGTGGAAGCCCTGAGGTAGGCAGTTCCAGGTGTATTGTTGGCCTTTAAACATGAAGGCGAACTTGTACTGGTCCTCTCTCCGTAGAGGGATGGACCAAAACCCGTTGGCAATATCCAGCACCGTGAAGGTGGTTGCGGAGGCTGGAATACTTCCAATGAGGTCGGCGACAGCTGCGACCGTGGGTGCACAGGCAGGGATTTTTCGATTGAGTACCCGATAGTCCACTGTGGGCCTCCAGGAGTTGTCCGAGTTTCTAACCGGGCACAGTGGAGAGTTTACGTGGGTAGCTATCGTTCTTAATGCCCCCTGTTTGACCAGAGAGGTCATGGCCGTTTCCATGTCTGCCTCCGCCTCTTTGGGGAAATTATACTGCTTTTGTGGTCGGGTCATGGGGTCCCCGTCTACACTAACCTCGACCCCGTTCACCCTCCCACAATCGTGCTAATGAGTGGCAAATGCGCCGAGATGTGCTCGCACAAACGCCTGGTACTCCGCTGGAGTGTTACTGACCATTTGTTCGAGGTCATTGTAGGATTCGCAAAATTGAACTTTATATTATAAAGGGTCAAATGGCAGAAGAGGCCATGATTTTTAGAGACTATTTTAAAAGAAGCCCAGAAAAAGGGGCATACAAAATGGCCACCACACCACGTGACCGGCTTATTGGGACATTTTAAAATGGTTCCTGCGAATCTTCAGACAGCTTTGTGGATTCAACCCACAGTAAGTTCTGGAAGCCGTTTCTGAGAGAATGAAACCAGACCCTCACATATACATATGGATTAGATGCAGATCCAGTCAAGATCAGCCTGGAGACAAAGGCCATCTAAATGTTGACCCAGACAAAAGGGGACAATTTCATATTCATGAGAACAGCACCAAGGACTAGATAACGAGATCAGCAGGACATTAAAAACAATGAAGGTCATTCCAGACCAGAGATGGGCCTTTACCGGCCATCTAAAATATTTAAAAATATAATAACTACCCCGTTGTGCTCCCAGCCCGCCAAAAGTTAAACAAAGACTAACCTGATTTTGGGCGGGAAGTGGAAGCTTCTGAAGGAAAAGTATAATTGGAAGAGGTTAGAGCGGAACAACGGTGGAACAGTTGTCGGACAGTTGAGTCGTTGGAGAGTTGAATTCGAGCAGTGGAATCCGGCGGTTGTTGAGCTGGGTAAAGAGGAGCTGGTTTGGGAGAAGATCAGCGAACTCCTCTCCACCATCGGAGGAAGAAGAGGAAGACTAAGCCGCCATCAAGAAGACCGTTCGAGCCGGCGTCCCGCCCCGGGGTCAAACATCGGGAGATCATCGAACAACCCCGGGCCGTTGACGAAAAGGAGAGGCCCTCTCCCAACTCGGGAGAAGAGACAAAAACAAACTGAAGAAATGATGGGAGCCAGCCCAAGGCTCCTCTGACCGGGGTCGAGTAGTTTGAATCGCTCCCACTCCCTTGGTTCTAGACCTTGGACTTATTTGGGGGTTGTAATGAAATTGCAGAGACAACTGAGTTGGTGAAAGAACTTGGATTTTATTTGAGACAAGAAAATATACACAACACAACAATCTTATCACTCTAAAAGGGGGAACACTTCGGAATATAGGAGGGAGAATAACAATAGACAGAATACTTCACTTCTCCCAATCCCACTACACTAACTAAGTTGGACTCCAGCGGACCAGGGATAATGCTTACCAAATGACTTCTTTTGACAATTGTAGAGGTTTGTGATTTTGGGGTTCTCTCGATGTGGCGGTTGGGGCCTGCCGTACCCTGGATGTGGTAGAAGACTTCACCTGCGTTGCTGTTTCAGTCTCTGCGTGTCCGCTGAAGCAGTCAGAAAATAGGGTTTAGAGTCTTTCCATCAAATCTTACCCAGGGGTAAGTCAGAATAGTTTGTAGAGTGGAAACAAACTTGTGAATCTTCAGTTTCTTCCAGTTGGTTTCTTGTCAGTCGCGGTGGCCCAATATTACCTAGTTGCTGGTAATATTTTCGGTTGTTTGTTTCTTGGGGCCTTTGGTTGCCGTGAGGCGTTCGATGATGTCTTCTCCTGGCTCGGACTCCTGATACTTTTGTGACTTGATGTGGCTTTTGAAGTCTTCTTCTCCTTCTCATCTACATGAGCCGTGCTGTATCAAGTGGACCGAAACCGAACTGCCCTCTTCTTCCGGACTGTACTGAACCGAACTCCTTGACCGAACGAACCGACTCACTAACCAACTGAAAAAGCAGGCCCCAATTATACCATTTGAGGCCTTGCTTATTTGCCCGCCAAATCTTCTCTGGACCATTGTCATTTTTGGCGGGCTCGTTAACATTAATAGTTTTTGAATTCTTTAACGGGTTTCGAGCTGGTCCCATCTATCTTAATTGGTTTAAGTTGGTGTGAATTAGTTTCGGGATGGTCCATCGAAACCTAAATTGGCTTTAAGCGACTGTTTAATGTCTGGTTTGATTAGTAAGATTTGTCTTTTCCTGCTGGGGTCAGGGTCCCTTTTGTTGGTCAATGGCATGTCTGCATTATGCATACTTTGGATGGCTCTGTAGTTTTTGGTGGGAATGGCTCTTCCACTGGTCTTTTATCATTATGTAAAATGACTGAGACAGTCCAGAATGTTCCCAGACAGTTTGGCTTATGCCAATATCCAAACTGCTCGTTTTACAGAGGCCCATCCCAATCCCTTTGTCGCAGCCTTTCACAGGCTTGAACATGCCTTTTAAAATAACCAAAATCCTGGGGTTTTGACTTTAAGCCCCTTTTAGGCCCAATATTCTTATACCATTCTGACATGGTTTATTAACAGTCCAAAAATCCCT
Source organism: Somniosus microcephalus (assembly GCF_052327205.1). Classification (NCBI taxonomy): domain Eukaryota; kingdom Metazoa; phylum Chordata; class Chondrichthyes; order Squaliformes; family Somniosidae; genus Somniosus; species Somniosus microcephalus. The sequence goes on along the minus strand of NC_140994.1, from coordinate 55,593,756 downwards.
TCTTTAGGGTAATCTTCTTGGTTTTGGGGGATCTGCTGAATTTTGAGAATCTTACAGGTGCCTAGACAGGATGCTGAAGTGACTCAGTACAGAGACAGAGATGGATAGGAAAGGGTGCAAGGAAAGTAAGGGTAAGGTGGGATGTGGAGGAGCAGGCTTACAATGCAGAGTGCTGGTGATGAGAAGAGAAGGGAAGCAGATTCAAGGTAAGTGTGATGGGATACTCATTTTTGATGTTCGCACAAGTTCATTAAAGCGTTTCCTGTACTGAACCCAGGAGCATGAACAAACGGAACTTACGCTGACCACCTCAGCAATGTGCAGCCAGGCTGCCTTGGTCTGCTGAGGAGGCTTCCTCCGGACATCTGGGGGGAAGAGAATCTCCCTGTGCCCTCTTACAGCTTCGACAAGAACATGGAGGGACTCATCATTAAATCGAGGAGCTGCCTTACCTCTGGAAGAAGTCATTGTGGATGGAGCAACATCACTGAGTATCAGAATGCAGATGAGAAAGGCTTAGGCTGAATGGCAGCTTTAAAACCAGCTGCTATGATGACATTGTGGCGTTACCACATTGGGGAAACTCTGTGTGTATGTAGATAAAACTGTATAATCCCCTTTTAACTGCTGTATTCCCCTCCCCCCGCAAGACAGTTGCAAGCTGAGAGGAATAAGGCATGTTCAGACTCGCCTGCTGCTGAGAGAAGGAAAACCAATCAGGTTCCAGCAGGTGACCAATCCGTGAGTCATCACAGGTTCGCGCGCTTTACGAATTCAGTACTGTATTGTGAGAGTTGGAGTAAAGACCTATTTCTTGTAGCTCGCTGTGTTGCCTATTTCTTTACGCGGGAGACCACATAGGTGACCCCGAATGTCGGCGGCCGAAGCCCCCGACTCACGTAGCCCTACAGAGGCCAGCAACGACCCGACGGCAACCAGCAGCAGCCCGATGTCGGCCGACGCCGCGTCCTTGAAGCTCCCCACCTTCTGGGAACACCAAGCACCAGCTTGGTTCGCGCACACGGAGGCCCAATTCACCCTTCGCAGGGTTCAAGACGATGAAGAAAGGTACCTCCACGTAGTCTCAGCACTAGCAAGCTCCACCGCCGCCGAAGTTCTCGACCTGCTGGGGAACCCACCACAGACCGGCAAGTACTCAACCATTAAGGGCCGCTTGCTGCAGGCTTACGGCCTGTCCAGGGAGGAGAGGGCCCGTAGGCTTCTTTCACTACCAGGCCTCGGCGACTCTACCCCGACCCAGTTGATGAGCCGGATGCTTGCGCTCCTGGGCTCTGAACCGCAGTGCTTCTTGTTTCGGGCCCTTTTCCTCAGCCTGCTTCCGCAGCAGGTACAGACTGCCCTCGCAGGGTCCCCGATCACGGACTGCGTACAACTGGCAGCCGCCGCGGACAAAGTCTTCGCCGTCGCCCAACTCGGCTGTGCAGCCGCGAGGCTCCCCGACACCACTGAGCGCGCGCCGCCACGCCAGGCCGCAGAACTATGCTACTACCATGCGCGTTTCGGCCACAAGGCCCAATGCTGCAGAGCACCCTGCTCTTTCGATCAAACCAAGATGGCCACCCGGCCCAACGCGCCAGCCCCGCGCCGCCGTCCAAGCCCGCTCGACCGCACCCCCGCCGCCACGATGGCCATCGGCACCGCAGGTAAACTACTGTACATAACCGACTCCCTTTCAGGGCGCAGATTCCTTTGCGACACCGGAGCCCAATGCAGCATAATTCCTGCCTCCCAGCTCGACATCCAGGCAGGCTGCAGCGGCCCACCCCTCGTGGTGGCAAATGGCGCAGTCATCGCTACTTTTGGAAAGCGACGGGCCGAGGTTTGTTTCAACGGCCAGCGATTTACGTGGGATTTCGTGACGGCCTCGGTGGCACATCCCTTGCTGGGCGCCGATTTTCTTTGCGCCCACGGACTCCTGGTCAACGTCCGCGACAGGCGCCTGATCGACGCAGCAACTTTCGCTTCACTGGCCTGCCAGCAGAGCAACAGCCCTGCCCTCGTCGGGTCCTGCTCTGCCCCGGCGGATGACGACTACGCCCGCCTACTCGCAGATTTCCCGAGGCTCACACAACCGACCTTCTCAGCCGCGGCAGCCAAGCATGGTGTCGAGCACCACATCGCCACTACGGGACCACCAGTGTTCGCCCAAGCCAGACGCCTGGACCCAGCTAAGATGGCGGTGGCCAAGGAAGAATTGGCCACGATGGAGAAACTGGGTATCATCCGCCGCTTGAACAGCCCCTGGTCATCCCCCCTCCACATTGTGCCCAAGCTGGGCAGTGGCTGGCGCCCCTGCGGCGACTACAGATGGCTCAACGACGCCACCACGCCCGATAGATACCCCATTCCGCACATCCAAGACTTCTCGGTACACCTAGCAGGAAAGTCCGTCTTTTCCAAGGTCGACCTGATTCGCGGCTACCATCAGGTCCCCGTCCACCACGCAGACGTCCAGAAGACGGCGGTCATCACCCCCTTCGGACTGTTCGAGTTCCTGCGCATGCCCTTCGGGCTCAAGAACGCCGCACAGGCCTTCCAACGGCTCATGGATTCCGTCCTACGGGACCTGAGCTTCCTGTTCATCTATCTGGATGATATCCTCGTGGCCAGCACCAGCAAGGCCAAGCACATCGCGCATTTGCGCTCTCTTTTCCAGCGCCTCAGCCAACACGGGCTAATCGTCAACCCGGCCAAATGCCAGTTCGGAGCAGCCCAAATTGACTTTCTCGGCCACAGAACCTCGCCAAGGGGAGCCATTCCCCTACCTTCCAAGGTGCAGGCGGTGGCGGACTTTCCCCAGCCCACCTCGGTCAAGGCGCTGCAGGAATTTTTGGGGATGGTCAATTTCTATCACCGTTTCATGCCCAAGGCCGCCTCACTCATGCGCCCCTTCTACGAAGCCACCAAGGGCAAAACGGGCAAAGAGCAACTCACCTGGTCCAGCGAGATGGCGACAGCCTTCCACCAGACCAAAAGCGCCTTGGCCAACGCCACACTACTGGCCCACCCTATCCCAGGCGCCAAGACCGCCCTCACCACGGATGCCTCGGATTATGCCGTCGGCGCTGTCCAGCAACAGTGGGTCGAAGGCGCGTGGCAGCCACTGGCATTTTTCAGCCGACAGCTGCGCAAGAACGAGCAGGCCTACAGCACGTTCGACAGAGAGCTCCTGGCCCTGTTCCTGGCAATCCGGCACTTCCGTTTCCTCCTGGAAGGCCAGCCGTTCACCGCATTCGTGGACCACAAGCCGCTCACTTTCGCCATGGCCAAAGTAACCGAACCCTGGTCCGCGCGCCAACAGCGCCAACTCAACTTCATCTCGGAGTTCACCACGGACATCCGCCACGTCGCCGGCAAGGACAATTTGGTGGCCGACTGCCTCTCAAGACCCTCGCTCCACGCAGTGCACCTGGACGTCGACTACGCCAGCATGGCGAGAGACCAGGCCGCCGACGCGGAGATCCAGGCCCTCAGGACGTCAACCACCAGCCTCACTCTGGCCGACATCCACTTCCACGCAGCCGGCACAACCCTCCTGTGCGACGTCTCAGTCCCCTCGCCTCGGCCGGTCGTCCCATCTGCCTGGCGCAAGCGAGTTTTCGACATCATCCACGGCCTCTCACATCCAGGGATGCGTGCGTCTCAGAAACTCATGTCCGCCAAGTTCGTCTGGCCTGGACTCCACAAGGATGTGAGAGACTGGACCAACACATGCGTGGCGTGTCAGCGCGCTAAGGTCCAGCAGCACACCAAGGCGCCATTGGAGTGTTTCCCGGTGCCCGAGAGGCGTTTCGACCACGTCCACATCGATCTGGTAGGCCCCTTGCCGCCGTCGCACGGTTTCACACACCTGCTCACGATCGTCGACCGCACCACCAGATGGCCCGAGGCGGTTCCCCTCGCCTCCACCACCACGACCGACGTCGCGTGAGCATTCGTCTCGACATGGGTGGCCCGGTTCGGTGTGCCGACCGACATACCCTCGGACAGAGGCCCCCAGTTCACCTCCCACTTGTGGAATGCCATCACCGCCGGCCTCGGCACCAAGTTGCACAGGACAACAGCCTACCACCCGCAGGCCAACGGGCTCTGCGAGCGCTTTCATCGTTCCTTGGAAGCCTCCCTCCGCGCCAGCCTGGCCGACACCAGCTGGATCGACAAACTACCCTGGGTCCTCCTGGGATTGCGCACCGCGCCCAACGAGGACCTCCGCGCCTCCGCGGCCGAGATGGTCTACGGCCAACCGCTCAGAGTACCAGGCGACTTCCTCCCCCTGACAACAGAGCCATGGTCGGCCGCCAGACAGCTTTTCCTGCACCAGGACGCGGCCCAGCAATTCCGTCCAGTGCCCACTTCGCAACATGGCCCGCAGCCATCCTACGTGCCTCGGGACTTACGACATGCGGAGTTCGTCTTCGTGCGCCGGGACGCGCACAGAGGCCCGCTGCAGGCACCATACACCGGCCCCTTCTCAGTATTGGAGACGGGGAACAAAGCTTTTCTTATCGACGTCGGCGGGAAGCCGGACCTTATTTCAGTAGACCGTCTCAAACCGGCGCACCTGGACCTCAGCTTCCCGTTTCATCCAGCTCTTCCCCCACGGCGGGGCAGACCTCCCGCGTTGGCGGCGGCCCCACAAGAGGACCAAGACACGCCAGAACCTCACTTCCAGGCCGCCGCCCCACCTTCGCCGGCAGCCCGTCCAGCCAACCCACCAGCAGACCAGCCGCCAGACCAGCCGACGAACCAACCGGCCGACCTCCCAGACAGCCCTCCTCACACGCCAGATGGCTACTACAGCCGCTACGGCCGTTTAGTCAAACCTCCGCAGAGACTGACTTTTACAGTTAACGAGGATTCTGGGGGGCGTATGTGGCGTTACCACATTGGGGAAACACTGTGTGTATGTAGATAAACCTGTATAATCCCCTTTTAACTGCTGTATTCCCCTCCCCCCGCAAGACAGTTGCAAGCTGAGAGGAATAAGGCATGTTCAGACTCGCCTGCTGCTGAGAGAAGGAAAACCAATCAGGTTCCAGCAGGTGACCAATCCGTGAGTCATCACAGGTTCGCGCGCTTTACGAATTCAGTACTGTATTGTGAGAGTTGGAGTAAAGACCTATTTCTTGTAGCTCGCTGTGTTGCCTATTTCTTTACGCGGGAGACTGTAGTCTCCCACAACATCATCAGAGGCGGCCAGCCAACCCGATCGCACTCATTGGACTGGCCAGCGTGCCCCAATGATCTCAACAAGCTGATTTAATTAAAATCGGACATCAGCAGCTGATCCCGCTGGAAGCGGCTGCGGAACCCGCCCACCATACAACCCGACTCCAACCCGCCTCGGCAATTAAAATTGAGTCTGAAGACTTTCAACCACCAACAGAACCAGAAGTAATAAGTCAAAACAGAACCAGCGGAAAATAAACTGTGCCAAATCTAGGAGATTCCAAAGAACAGAAATATACATTAATGAACTGGAGAAACTATCAAAACTTGTACAAATGAATATCCTAATTTTTTCAGGATACCTTTAAAAAAATTGAAAGACTTTTAAAGGTGATGCAGAACACATAACAAAGGGCTTAAGGCTATAGAGCAGGACAAAGAGCAAGGTGTCAGTAAATGAATCGCTGGAGGTTCACAGCCAGTACCATGAGGTTATTACAAAAATAAATATTGCTAGGACGCAGGCCAATCAAATAACAAACATCTCAGTTGCATCTGTTTTGACGATGCCACCTTCCATACTAATGCTTTCGATATACCTCCCTTTTTCCTCAACCGAGGATTCCCCTCTACCATGGTTGACACGGCCCTCGACCATGTCCGTTCCATTTCCCGTACTTCTGTTTTCACCCCTTCCCCTCCCTCCCAAAACCATGATCGGGTTCCCCTTGTCCTCACCTTTCATCCCACCAGCCTTCACATTCAATGGATCATCCTCCACCATTTCCACCACCTCCATTGAGATCCCACCACCAAACACATCTTCCCCACCCCTCCCCCTTCAGCATTGCGAAGCAACTGTTCCCTCCGAGACACCCCGGTCCACACCTCTATCACTGCCAACACCCCCTCCCCTTCCCACGGCACCTTCCCGTGCAAACATAGGAGATGCAACACCTGCCCTTTTACCTCCTCTCTTCCCATGGTCCAGGGCCCCAAACACACCTTCCGGGTGAAACAGCGATTTACTTGTACTTCTTGCAATTTAGTATACTGTATTCACTGCTCACGATGCGGTCTCTTCTACATTGGGGAGACCAAACACAGATTGGGTGACCGCTTTGCAGAACACCTCTGTTCAGTCCGTAAGTGCGACTCCGAGCTTCCGGTCTCTTGCCACTTTAATTCTCTGCTCCATTCCCACTCTGACCTCTCTGTCCTCGGCCTCTTACACTGTTCCAATGAAGCTCAATGTAAGCTCGAGGAACAGCACCTCATCTTTCAGTTAGGCACTTTACAGTCTTCTGCACTCAAAATAGAGTTCACCAATTTCAGACCATAACATCTGCCTCAATTTTTTTCACATGGCAACTGTTGATGATTCTGCCATTGTCATTTATACCTCTTCTAGACCCATCTTTTGTTTCTTTACTTGTCCCATTACCATCTCCTTTTGTTTTGTACAACTATACTTTTTATCATTTAATCATTCCTGCCTTCCTTCCTAAGACAGGCCTTCCCTTTCATTCTTTCACCCCCTCCTCCCTTTCCCTGCCCCTGCACTTGCTTAAAATTTGATACATCTCTAACTTTTTCCAGTTCTGACAAAATGTCATCAACCTGAAACGTTAACTCTTTCTCCACAGATGCTGAGTATTTCCAGCATTTTATGTTTTTATTTTGGATCTCCAGCATCCACAGTATTTTGATTTTGTATTAGAGTCAGTCCATGTTGATTGGCTATTTGAGTTAGACAGGTCAGGGAGGACCCGGGACACGAGTATGCGTTACATATGCTGAAAACTGGGTTAGGTGTCGGGAGATATTTCTTTTCACAGGTAGTTGTTGACCAATGGAACATGTTGTTCGAATCACTGCAAACATTCAAAAAGGAGCTGGAGGAGTTCCTGAATGTGGTTGACGTCACTGTGTATTAAAGGTAGGAAACATAGGGGGGGGGATGTCTTTCCCAGTCCCTGTGGTCCCCTGAAACTTGTTTGATCGCCTTCGAGGGTCAGAGAGGATTTTCCCAGAGCTTTTTCCGGCTAACTTGGTCTAAGGAATTTTCTGGTCTGAGGCCTGAGGGTTTTTTTTGCCTCTCACAGGAGATCATATGGCTGCCTGGTGGGGGGCAGATAGGGGTTATGTGCAGAAGATGCACCATGACTGTATGGGAAAGGCTTGATGGAACAACAGGTCTTTTCATGTATTCATATGCTTGACAACAGCACTATAAAATCAAAGTTTAGTCAAACAATACCACCACACAAATTCAACAGATTTTTAAATACATCAATGCAAAACAAAGACAATTGGAAAACCAATGAAAAGATCCAACCAAGAGCAGCCAACAAGCTCAGGGATGTATTGAGAAACAAAAGTTATGGTCATTAAAATTATGCTGTGTGAATATTTACAAGGTGCAAGGTACAGCTTCTTTGTCCATTATTTTAATGTAACCAAACTTGCTTATTTTAAATGGCTTACACTTCTGTTTACATAGCTCATAAAAGAATTGCATACAAATGTGTTAAATGTTTGTATGCTGGCATTGGCATGGTACAACACCAATACTAGCATACATGAGTCCATCCACTTGCTGTCCTCTGAAGGTTTTGGCAACAAGACATCTCCGTCCAAGATGGTTTCAGCTGGGAAGCCAATGTAAATTGGGCCAACGACCCCTTCTCCGCAATTTGGGACGGGGTCAGGTGCCTTCACTTTGGCCAGTTGTGGGATTCGCTCCATTGTACTTGCACCAGCAGACCGGACTCTTTAGCACCCCCCCTCCCACAAAATGGGATTTGTAGCTGTGAAATGAAGTTTGGTTTGCCAAGTTTTTTTCCTGAACAGAATCCACTTTAAGTACCGATACTGGAGAACTACTGTTTGTAAATAATGTGTGTACATCTTCAAACATGAAATCTTACCAGGCAACCCGCAAACAAATGCTCAGCTCCAGACCATACCATATAATATCGAAAGCTGTTTAAAACACATTTTCCGAAATTACAATATGGGATAATGGTGTATTAACAGATTGGTCTCAATATCCTTTCTCCATTCTTTGGCCTTCAAGTTTTTATAACTCAGTTCATTGAAGCTGCTTTGTCACATTTTATCACAGTAATGACATACCGCTAAAAATGCAAGCAAAGAATAAGATTAGCTAGTATTGGTAAATCAAAGCTTTTTTAAAATTTGTACTTTAGGAAGACATTTATAATGCGGCGTTTCATAAAGACCAGGGGATACATTTGTTCAAGTACCGTGAGATTAATATTAATGTTAAAATGAATGGGATTGACGCTTGAAGCACAAATTGAATTTAATTAATGTTTGTTTGCAATACAATTTCTATAGTAACTGATAACATTTGACCTGTTACTTCGTAAAATCAAGCTACATTTGTGATTAAGGGTTTTGTTGTACGCATTCCTTTCTAGTTACCAAGGTTCTCAACTGGTATCAATGTTGTTGCAACATAAATCATTGTAGTTTTATTGCATAGAAACGAATGTATTTATTTTCCGCACTGTAAATCTTGCAATTAGCATTGGAACTATTTCTCAGCAGACCAGACTTTAGCATCTCAAAGACAGTAAATTTTACAATCATTCAAGTTACTCAAAATGTAATTTATTTCATCGGCGTATATGACATTTATTTTATTTGTCATACTGTTACTTGTGAATTGTAATGTTTAAATTTTAGCGAAAGACAAGTTGGCAATTCGTTTTCTTTAGATAATGAAGGTAAGGCTGTAGCCATCAAATCAATCTGTCTATTTAGTCTGTAAAAATGCTAAAATCTGAGGAGAAAAGGAATGATCCAGGAACAAGGCAAAGTGAGTAACATTTCAAAACGGATAATTCTATAGAAAATACCTGTCGTCTTTTCTGAAAAGGTAATTCTGATGCCCAATTGTATATTAGAATATTCCAAGCTAAAAAAGTTAATTACAATAAAATTTATAGCATGAAGTTGAGAAATAGAGGATGCAAACGTACATTATTTATTAGTTGGTGAGGTAAACACTTCAACTTGGCATGTATATAAAGTTGTTTAATGACAAGAACCAAAGTGTTAGAGTAAATGGGTGTTGCTTGGATTGGAGAAGGGTTGGAAGTGCTGTCAATACTGTCTATATAGACTATTTGAACTTGGGCATTGAGAGCAGGATATCAAATTTTGATAAGACAAAAATATGATGATTGGTGAGCAGTGAGGAGGACTGTAAAATACTTCAGGAAGCTAGAGCAAAGTTCTCAGAATGAGCAGACAGGTAGCAGATGCACTTTAAAGTGGTATAAAATAATATATTTTGGGAGGAAAAATAAAGAATGGAGTATACACCAAATGGAAAGACACTGAAGGACATAGATGAACAGAGACCTGGGGGTTTAAATACATATTTCCCTGCAAGTACGAATGCAGATAGATAAAGCCAATGAAAAAGGGCAACAGCATATTTAATTTTGTAAATAGGAGCATAGATTGCAAAATTAAAGAAGTAATGACAAATTTGTACAAAGCCTCATTTAGGCTACAGTGGGAGTATTGTGTGCAGTTTTGGGAATCCCATTATAGAAAAGGCAATAGAACCCTAGAGAGTGTACAGCATATATTGATGCCAGGGATGGGAAACTATAGTTATATGGGGAGATGAGGTGCCAGGTCTATTTTCATTGGAGTAGAAGAGATTTAATTGATGCTTTTAAAATTATGAAGCGTTTTGATAGGATGAATAAGGAAAGACTATTTACTCTGGTTGTGAGTCCATGATGAGGGGATCAATTTAAAATGGTCACTGAATGAGGAGGAAGTGATATCTTGCCCCAAAGCAGCATGCTTCTAAACACTAGTGGATTACACACCAAAGCCAATCCTGGAAAATGAATTGAGGTCGGTTATGAGACTTGGTAGATACAATGCTCACACCACAACTTTCTTGCCGCCTCCATAAGTGTATCGTAAAATCTGCATGGTGGACAACTTGTACTATTTCTGGTATCTCTAATCTCTTCTAGCCCTACAACCCTCCAAGATATCTGCGCTTCTCTAATTCTGGCCTCTTGAGCACCCTGATTTTAATCACTCAACCATTGGCAGCCATACCTTCAGCTGCCAAGGCTCTAAGCTCTGGAATTCCCTCCACCTCTACTTCTCTTTCCTTCTTTAAGACGCTCCTTAAAACCTACTTCTGCCCTAGTATCTCCTTATGTGGCTTGGTGTCAAATTTTGTTTGATAACACTCCTGTGAAGCACCATGGGATGTTTTACTACATTAAAGGCGCTATATAAATACAAGTTGTTGTATAACCCAGCAGTAAAAGGGTAGATTGTTAGACTTGAAGCATGCTGCACCCTATTTATTACACAGTTAAGGTTAAGTTTTAGTTCATAGCAGGTGTAGACCTACTTAAGCAAACTACATTTTGTCCTGAGGGCGAGTAAAATGTTGGGTAAAGGCCCAAAATGCAAATTAATCATTAAATGATAAAACCTTTTTATGGCTGTGGAAAATGTCAACTGCTGATACTTTAGTTACTTTAGTTTCTCTATTTTCCCAATAATCATAAGAATCTGTTCCTACAGTTGTATCAGGCTGAACCCTGATGTAATGCCACCTGCTATACACAACAAAATTAAGGGCTAAATCCAAAAATTTAAACCCAAATCCGTTACCCCTTAGCTCACACCAAGAAAACAACTGCGATAAGAAATACGTAGGTAGAATAATTTGTGTAGTAGTTTGCTCAATTATACACGGTAGTCCAGTTATATTAAATAATCTATATTTGCCCTTATTTTGATTGTGATTGATTTAACACTGTAATCTCATACTGCTGATTTTCAGAAACCCAATCTCCTCTGTGGTCACCAGCAGTGAAACAGCACAGCAATGAGGTTGACAGTGATAAAGAAAGTAGGAAAAATGGAGATCATACAGAGAATCAGATTGCCGGAGCTCAAATCAATAATCAATGAAAGATTATCATGTATTACAGGAAATAAGAATGAGGGATCAATTAGATTTTTTAAAGTTCATACTGGAGATGCAGGCAATGCTGGCAAGGCCTGCATTTATTGCCAATCTTAGTTGTTGTGTGATTCCAAGGCCACGAGAGGAAAGTTAATAGTCAACCACATTGATGTAGAACTGAAGACACATAGGCCAGGCCGGGTAAGGACAGCAGGTTTCCTTCCCTAAAAAGGACAATAGTGCACGAGTTTGGTTTTTAACCTTACAAAAAACCAAAACCTGTGTCGCCAAATAAACAAACAAACAAAGTCATTGAAATGTAATCTCCAAGGTAAAAGACCAGGCAGACCCAAAAACAGTAGGCGTAGAACTGTGAATGCTGAAATGAAAAGAACAGGCTACACGTGGGATCAGTGGGAAGTGGTTGCCCAATATAAAGTTCTAACAGTAGAAGACCTATACTCCACAAGGAATAAGGTTGAATGAATGACATGAAAAACTGTAATTTTAATGGCTTTGGTTGTAACACAAATAAGTAATTATATTGACCCAGAAATTGCTGGAGCAGCACATCTCAGAGAGCGCTATGAATTCGTTTTTTTCCCTTACCCTTCAAGTCGTCTTATTTTTGCACCGCAAATTGCTGGAAATGCAAATTGCTAACAGCACAGCAATGCCAATGGTGCATCGAGGACCTTGTGACTGTCAGGTTCAATGATCTATCTCCTTAACCAATTACATTTAAGGATAGAGTAACAGAGCCAACAACAGAAGGAAATAGGGAGAATTAGAGTCAAATTAGATACAGAAAAGAGAAATAGAGGGAAAGAAAGAGTGGATTGAGAGAAAAGAGAGAGAGGAAATGAGACAAAAGAGAGAGAGAGAGAGGAAAAGAAAAAAAATTAAACTTTAAAATACAAAAAACCTTTAGAAACAATTTACTACCTGCAGGAAAAGACTCTACAGTTTCAATTGTTCCCTTTCTGGGCCTGCAAGGTTGAGTTTCATGTCAAGATCATAAACCACACCATTAACAGGGTCCTTATAACAGCCCTAAATGTCTGCAGCAAGATTCATTCAAATTTGCGGCACAAATCCAGCAATTTCTTGACACTCAAGGGGAGATTGTTGGCAAGCTCTGGTTTTTGTGAGGCTAACAGGGAAGTGACACATATCCAGCAATTTATGGAAATTCTCAACTCACAGCATATCTGTACTGGCCTCGCTAGACGTGCTCCTATCTAGTTATCCAGCAAGTTAAACACTTATTCAAAATAATTCCTCGTGAAGCCTTTTGCTGTTTTGAAGCTTTACTTGAACAAATTTGTGAAACTGTAAACAAAGACAAAGTATATTTAGTACCTAAACTGAGTACTATACATTCAATATATTACATAAGATATAAACATATTTACAACAGTAGAATAGACTAATTGTATAACTAATTAACATTTGGACTAATTTCTGTAACTATCAAATATTAACCTTTTATAACATAGTGTTATCAAAATACCACACTGACAAAGTTGCTATCATGCTAATAGACAAAGATACTCACAGATATTGCGCTTGGCCTAACATATGAGATCAGATTACATTGGATTGAAAATCCCTCATGGAATTCTCCATTACTCAAGTCAGGTTCTTCCTGGAATACTACTTCCTGGGTCACACAGGAAGAAAGGTAGAAAGGTCAAATGACCTCTCACACAGGAAGAAAGGTAGAAAGGTCAAATGACCTCTCACACAGACACTGTTAACACATAACCACCACCAGAGGGTGCTATCTGCATGTAAAATGTCCATAATGTCCAGAACACTCCCCGTCTGGGGTCGTTAACGACTCCACACAGTCCGAACTCTACTTGTCACTGGAGTCCTCTGGCGACAAAAGAAGAACCACCTCAGAGACAGTCCATCAGTGTCGACGATAGGATGCAGCTTCCGTAGACTGCTGTGAGGGGGTAAGTTGCGTTCTGCTACGCACAGTTCCAATCTGGGTATGGTGAGGCCTGGCTAGGGTGCCAACTTGCCCCTATCAAAGATGAAGCTGATTTTGCTTTGTCCATCTTGAGTGGTGACCTTCAGATAAGCCACACTTGCAATGGCCTTAGTGGATGCATCTGCAAAGACACAAAGCTCTTTGAATTGGGCATTTAAGGGAGAGAAAGACGAATAGCAGCGAGGTATTCGGATCTCCTGTAAGTCTTGGAGTGAGTCTCTCCATCCGTCCCACTCTGCTTCCATCTCCTCAGGGAGAGGTGAATCCCACTCTTCACCGCGTGTGGAGAGTTCCCTGAGGAGCAGCCTGCCTTGTATGGTGACAGGGGCTAAGAAGCCGAGCGGGTCATATAGGCTGTTGACTGTAGAGAGCACTCCTCTACGTGTGAAGGGTTTCTTGGCATCTAAGACTTGGAACATAAACGTGTCTGTTGCTATGTTCCAAGACACTCCTAGGCTACGCTGTAGGGGGAGGTCATCAGTGAAGAGGTCTAGATCCTTGAAGTCCTTAGCACGATCTTCAGGGGGGAATGCCTCCATCACTGCTGGTCTGTTAGAGGCTATCTTGTGCAGCCTGAGGTTGGATAGTGCAAGTAGTTACTGACCTCGTCCAAGGGTACTGATGGCCTCTGCTTCGGTCGGGAATGACTTCAGTGCGTCATCGACATAGAACTCTCGTTCGATGAACCCTCTCACATCCCTGCCAAAGTCGTCATCTTCCTTGGCAGCCCTCCTCAGTCCGTATATGGCGACAGCAGGGGATGGGCTATTCCCAAAGACATGGACACGCATTCTGTAGTCCACAATGTCTTTATTGGGGTCGTTGTCCCGATACCACAGGAAGCGGAGGAGGTCTCTGTGGTCTTCTCTCACCACAAAGCAATGAAACATGTGCTGGATATCGGCAGTGATGGCGACGGGCTCTTTCCTGAACCTCATGAGTACTCCCAAGAGGCTGTTGTTAAGATTGGGCCCTGTGAGGAGTACGTCATTGAGAGAGACTCCCTGACATGGTGCACTGGAGTCAAACACCACACGGATCTGTTCCGGCTTTTTGGGGTGATAGACTCCGAAGGAAGGAAGGTACCAACACTCTTGGCCTTCCTGGAGTGGAGGAGCTATCTCTGCATGATCGTTGACAAGCATTTTCTTGACAAATTCGAGGAAGTGTGCTTTCATCTTTGGCTTCTTCTCAGATTCTTGGCGACGTCCTACAGGGTACACATTAACGAGGCATATCTTGGAGCATGCTCTTGCACTCACTCCTTCTCCACACACCTCGGTGCACCTGGATGTAATCTCCAGACCGGCAGCTCCCTCTCTCTCCCGACCGTGCTCTGAGGTGGGAGGAGGCGACTCTTGTAGTGTATGTACCTTTAAGAGAGAACTACTTTTACAGCTTCTGTATATTGTAGTACCGGCAGTGACCACACCTGTATATAAGCCTTGAGCATGCCTCTGTCCTGTTAGTCTTTAGACTACCCTCCTTCAGTAAACACCTGTTGATTGTTAATTTACAGCCTCCGTCTAGTTATTGGAAAACATCATACTTTAAGAATCACGGATTCAACAGTGGCGAGGAGGTCGATTCGAATCTACCTGCAACTCTGCATTTCCTTTCAAGGATTCGCTCCGGGAGGACAGTGGAAGAAAGTCGAGGCCAGAAGCACGGGCGTCGACCACGAGCAAGCGCCCAGTCATCCGGCAGAGAGTGAACATCGCAGGGGAGGCTGTTGAGAGCTGGGCTTGGTCCTCCAGCCACGACAATCCAGCAACAGACTGGCAACAGGTACAGCGCAGACCCTTCCCAGACAACGGCGGCTGGAGCCGACCGACGGCACAGAAAAGGCGGAGCAGCGTCGACGGGGTAAGAGAGAGGGTGAAGCGCACAGGGCGCAGCCGGGGGTTGAAGACCGAGCGGCGTCGACGGAAAACAAAAAGAGAGAGAGGGTAAAGCACAGCCAGGGTTCAGGACCGAGCGGCGGCAACGAGAGAGGCGCACAGGAGAATGCGCAGAGCACAGCCAGGGCTCAAAGGGCTGAACAGCATCCGCGGGGAAAGAAAGGAAGCGCGGGAGACGCCATTGAGCCGCGGAGAAGAAGGGAGAGCGCGGGTGATGCCATTTTAGAAGCCGCAGTGGAGAAGAAGGGCGAGCGCGGCAAGAAAGGAAAGCACGGGAGACGCCATTTTGAGCCAGCGGAGAAGAAGGGAGAGCGCGGGAGACGCCATTTTAGACAGTTTAACCACACCCAGGGATGCCGAAGAGTGGCAGTGTCACTGCGTTCGACAATGAAGTCGAAGATTGGGCGACATATGTGGAACGCATTGAAGTGTACTGCAAGGCGAATGAAGTGCCAGATGCTAGGACAGCACTGGTTTTGTTAAATTCCATGGGTGCAAAAACTTATGGCTTACTGCGAAACCCGATAACCCCAGAGAAGCCAGTGGATAAGAATTTCGAAAGCATAGTGGAAATCCTACAGGACCACTTAAACCCCACACCGCTGCTGATAGCAGAAAGATTTAAGTTCCACAAAAGGAACCAGCATAAAGACGAAAGTAATGCTGAGTACTTAACGGAACTGCTCAAGCTATCGAAACACTGCCAGTTTGGATTGGGACTAGCAGATACGTTAAGGGACAAGTTTGTGTGTGGGCTTCAAAGTGAAGGATCCCAGAAACGGCTTCTATCAGAAAAGGATCCAACGCTGGACAAGGCTTTCAGCATGGCAGTATCACACGAAGCAGCCACACGGGGTGCTGCAGAGATACAACGGAGACCGCAAGAATATGGCACCAATGAAATGTCATATGGAGCAGGGAAGTGTTATCGCTGCGGCAGAACAACACATGACCAGAAGGATTGTTGGTTCAAGGACCAAGTGTGCAGACAGTGTGGAAAAGCAGGACACATAGCAAGAGTCTGCAGGTCAGGGAAGAAAACCAGCAGCAAGAAATCTCCACAGGAGAAGTACAAAAAGGTACATAAGGTGATGGACAGTAGTTCAGACGAACAGAAAAGTGATACAGACTCCGGAAGCAAGGAGCTGGGTTGTCTGAAACTACATAAGGTAATCAAAATGGAGGATCACCAGACTATCTGGGTCACGCTCAAGATAGATGGAGCCCAAGTGAAAATGGAATTGGACACAGGATCAGCCCTAACAGTCATAAACCGAAGGGACTACAAGCGGCTATTTTCACATATACCCTTGAAAGCTACAGAGATTGTCTTGAAGACATATACGGGGCAAAAAGTGTACCCCAAAGGAAAAATAAGGGTGAACGTGACATACAAAGGCCAGGAAATACCCAAAATGGACCTATATGTATTGCCAGATGGAGGACCACCACTACTAGGACGTGAATGGATCCGGAAGATACAATTAGATTGGCATTCCATACAGGCACTGAAGGTTGAGGCCAAAAAGGATAACGACGTCACACCTGGCCGACTGTCAAAAATGCTAACTGACGCACAAAAGTGTTCCAGGAGGGACTCGGAACACTAAAAGGCATAACAGCGATGATTAAAATAGAGGAAAATGCAAGCCCAAAGTTTTTAAAGGCCAGACTGGTGCCTTATGCGATCCGACCAGCCGTTGAAGCAGAGCTGGAAGGTTTGGAACGTTCAGGAGTACTGTCCAAAGTGGACTGGAGTGAGTGGGCAATGCCCATCGTTCCTGTAACGAAGAGGTCGTTGAGTAATACGCCTGGGGAATCAAAGAAGGTCTGCATCAGTGGGGATTTTAAGGTGACAGTGAACCCAGTCCTTCACACGGTGCAATATCCACTTCCACGGATTGAGGATATTTTCGCCTCACTATCTGGAGGTAAACGCTTCACTAAGATTGATCTGGCCCAGGCGTACCTGCAAATGGAGGTAGAAGAAGCCTCGAAACAATACCTCACAATCAACACTCATAAAGGTCTCTACCAATACAACCGGCTGGGGTTCGGGGTAGCATCGGCTCCGGCTATTTGGCAAAGGGCAATGGATCAAGTCCTGCAAGGGATTCCAGGGACCCAGTGTTATTTGGACGACATCCTGGTCACGGGCGAAAATGACAGTGATCACCTCGCCAACCTGGAGAAGGTGCTCACTAGATTAAAGGAATATGGGCTACGAGCTAATCTCCACAAGTGCGAGTTTTTCCAGAAGCAGATCTTGTATTGTGGCCACGTTATTGATGAAGAGGGGTTACATAAGTGTAAGGGG
The DNA here is from genome assembly GCF_052327205.1 of Somniosus microcephalus. Taxonomy (NCBI): domain Eukaryota; kingdom Metazoa; phylum Chordata; class Chondrichthyes; order Squaliformes; family Somniosidae; genus Somniosus; species Somniosus microcephalus. The sequence goes on along the minus strand of NC_140994.1, from coordinate 55,576,360 downwards.
TTTCCGTCCTCGAGAAGTTTCCCTGAGGTTTCTCTCTCCAGAGGCCTCTCTCTCTTGCACAGTAAACCTTGAGTGGTTCGACCCACTCGCCCCTTAGATTCTGTACTCTGGACTTAGGCGCAGGAACTACAATGTAGAGAAAACTCGTGTAGACCAAGTTTGATGAAACAAAATGAAATTTTATTGCATAAGGAAAATTATCAAATCAAATGCAAGCAGATAAGGGAATACATGGGAGGGAAAAACACACAAACAAATCATAACAACACAGTACTAACTAAAGCAAATACAGGCATCTTATACTCTACAAAGATTATTATGAAATAAGGAAACACACGGAACATCGAGAGTCAACAACTCATGTTAATTGTACCCTTAAATCCACCCCCTTATTAAACCTATCTAGATCTGATTGTGAAGGGCCAGAAACATGCTCACCAATCCCACTAGGAAGTGCAAGGTTTTGAAATCGAGTCTGTGTTTGGTCCTTTCAGGCGTCTCGTCTCCACGTGGATCGTGGAGCTCCTGCGAGCTGCGCCACACCTCTCTCCTGAGGTGGGGGTCGGGGGCGGCTGGACACCGGCAGGCCTGGATGTCGGCAAGGTCGAGTATTGTCGGCTCGACCCTGGTCAGGGGAGCCTTGGGCTGGTGTGGCCCCTTCTACCTTCAGCTACGGCCCGGGGATGGTCGATGATCTCCCGATAGTTTTCCCCGGGGCGGGGCGCTGGTTTTGAGTGACTTTCTTTATACAGTCATAATTATCTTTCTCCTCCGACGGTGGAGGAGAGTCCACTGATCTTTCCCCAAGCCAGCTCCTCTTCGCCCAGCTCAAAAGCTGGACCGGCTGCGACTGTCCGACTGTAAAACTGTCTTTTAGCTCGACTCTCCTTGTGACTGTTCAAGCTTGTTGATTCAAGCTTCCTCCAGCGTCTTCTTCCAAGCTGTTTCTTCCTCCTCAAGCTGCGTGTCCGGGGTGCTGCGCTCCGTGCTCCCTGGTGCTGTGTCGTCTCGTATCCCACTGCCCTCTCAACTGCCGAAAAGTCTCTCCAGATATACCTTTCTTCCCGAGGCCTCACTTCCCGCCCAAAATCAGGTTAGTCTTTGTTTTAACTTTGGCGGGCTTTGGGCACAGCGGGGCAGTTATATTTAAAATCATTTTAAGCGGCTGGTAACAGGCCCATCTCTGGTTGGAAATGGCTTTCATTGTTTTGAATGTCCTGCTGATCTCGTTATCTAGTCCTGGGTGCTGTTCTCATGAATATGAAATTGTCCTCTTTTGTCTGGGGCAGCATCTTGATGGCCTCTGTCTCCAGGCCGATCTTGAGTGGATCTGCATCTAATCCATATGCATGCCTGTGGGTTTGGTTTTGTTCTCTCAGGAACGGCTTCCAGAACTTACTGTGGATTGAATCCACAAAACTGTCTGAGGTTACGCAGGAACCATTTTGAAGTGTCCCAATGAGCTGGTCACATGATATGGTGGCCATTTTGTATGCCCCTTTTTCTGGGCTTCTTTTAAAGCAGTCTTTAAAATCATGGCCTCGTCTGCCATTGACCCTTATTAATATGAAATCCAATTTTGCGAATCCTACACTCCCCCCTGATGATACTGTAACTTGTTTGGAGTATCATAATTCTGGGTGAGCAAAATTTTCTGACTTTCCACAATCTAACCATCCCCAATATTTACCTATCTATGACCCCACGACACATGCATTTCCCATTTCAGAAAAATCTAGTGTACATTAAGCATCTATAGATGGCAATACCTTGGAGTTAAAAATCTAACAACTTACTTCCAGGCATGGAGGGGGTCCTTATACTCCTACATCACCTAGTGCATACACATTACCTTCTAATAATGACATCACATCTAATTAAACTTCAATAATAAAATAAAATACATACGAAAATCCCCAAAACACATGAATACACATCAAAAATAATAGAGGAGGGAGGAAAACTTTAACTTTATACAAAGCATCATAAATCTAAATGGGTGTCTCTTCTTCTACCCGCACATAATGCTCCCTCCATTCCCCTCTATTCTCGTACTTTTGCGAATGTTTGACCTTTTTACAGTGTACAAACAACAAATACACTACAATGACAACCTGGCACACTACAAGAATGTGGGAGGCTATCCTAATCCAGGAAGGGACTTCTATATTAGTGAACAGGTCCCACCATGGTGGGGTCACTATGTCCAATATGTCTGCCCCTATCTCTAAAGTCTTCTGCTCCAGTGTGTAGAAGTGTTTCTGTGAAACAACAACGGCTTTTAATATCTTGGTGAGGTGTTCAGGGAGAGGGGGTATGATATAACCAAAATGTGCAACGAATCGCTGCAAATCAGTGAAATTCTCTTTCACAGTGAGGTGAACAGTGGAAGGTTCAGGGATGGGGACAATTCACTCTTGGGCCACTTGAACTTCTGCCCTGGGCTTGAAACAGAAGCTGCTGTCACTCACCGGACACCAGTCGTGCTGTCCATGTTGGTAGTGGGGCGCTGCAGTGGTGACACAGTATGTCCCACCTCCTATATATGCCACCTGCGGGGGCACATGGCCTTGTGCCATTGCCTCCATGGTGCAATTTATAAGCTTCGCGCCAGCAGTTCTGAACCCGCACTGTGGTTTTGAATGGGCATTCAAGTGCTGGGGACACAGGATGATGTGTGCTCCCCGGCTCCGGCACCCCGAGAGGTCGGTATCCATCATTGCATGCTCCCATCAAATGACGTAAGGTGGGAACCCCGTGTAGCAAATGTGCGCACCCCCCTGAATGACTCCAATGTTCTCCACCCTGTATACCGGGGCGGGTTTGGCTGTCTTTCCCATCACCGGCATTCTTACCACTATACCCATAATGGTATGATTAGACCGTCCACAGTCCAGTGGGACTGGGTAGGCCTCTGAAGCCAGTCTGAGCTGGCACGGGCTCAACGTATTCTCAAAAGGGTGGAGGGCTGCGAGGTGCTTGTTGCTAATCCAGGAGGGGACTAAGCCTTGCTTTAAATCCTCCAGATTACTGCGGCCCTCGCCCAGTAACCACGCCCCGTATATCACACAAGCTTCGTTCTGCGCAGCCTGATCGGACGCATTCCGATCCTCCCTGATGAGAGCATTTACCGTTTTGGCGTGTTTCTCCAGCTCAGCTATTATCTCTTTTAAGTGTAGTGTCATGGCCTGGTCCTCATGTAACTCAGAACCCACTACCTTATTCTCATCAGTCAGTATCTTTCTTAGCTGTGTTTTTAAGCCATTAATCTGGGTTTGCAGCTCCACGTCATCCAGTGTGTTGATGACGGAAGTTCCTGTATTAAAAGCTGTGAAAATATCATTTACTGAACCCGTTCTTTGTCTCCCTATTCTGTCCAAGACCTCATGTGGTGTGGTGTACAATTCGGCTCTGTCGACATCGGCAAAGTCGAATTCGTAAAATTGTTTAAACATGTTTGTTAACAGGACCTGGTATAATTGCTACATTTCCTTGGGGCACCACGCTGGCAATCTTACCTCGGTGAGATTTAAAATCACCGAAGCCACCGCGTAGTGGACCCCTTGGTACAGTACCTGACCTATGGGTACCAATACCAATCCGTTCCAGGGTCCCTTTGTTGTGGTGGGGCACCCTTCCTTGAAGGCTTTAGCTACCGGAACTGTGGGCAGGGGCTTGCGGGGTCGGGTGATGAGCTCCGTGGCGTTCACTGGGATCTGAGAGTATGGGACTCCGCACACCCGTGAGCTGACGTTCCACCTCATTCCTTGTCCAGCATCCTGCCACTGTCTTTGGAAAAAGATGGAGACGCCTGTGGGGCAAACGCTTTCTGAACCCCACATCCAGATGTAGATCCCCTCATCTGGTTCCCACCATTTGTCCCAACAGACACTCAACCCCCCGTGAGTTCCCGTTATTGTCCGATGGGTGTTATTACCCAATCTCTCCCATTCCACCGTCGAGTTCTTCATGGTGCTGCTCAACTTGCGCAGCCACCACCAGCGGTCCAAAGGTACATTTCCGTTGCAAACAAGGCAAATCTTCTTGCCCACGGTGATGCTGATCCTGGGTGCAATGATCCGCACCCTGGGGCACATCAGAGATGTTTCTCTGTATGCAAACCCCGTCTGGCTGGAGTATTCAGAGGAGTTCGACCCCAGCCAGCCTGGCCATCTCCCTTCATGGTAGTAGGCCGCAGTCTCTTCAGCGTCCCGTGAGCCGGTTCCATCAGTCGCGATGGGGCCTCTATTTCCAGAGCACCCATAAATGGTGGAGTCCTTGGTGCGGCCCCGATAGGCCCAGCTCCATCCAGCCATCACGATCGCGACGAGGATCCCTCTCATCTTTACCGGCTCCTGTAACAAACCAAACAAATATAGCCAGGCTCCCGAGAGATTCTGGCTTAGGTGACGGCATGATCGGGTCTTTCGACCTCGATCCAAAACAACACGCATACTGGGCAGATTTAAAACTACTTAAAACTCTAATCATCTTTAATATATACACACCCTAAACTTAAACTTAAACTAAACTTATGTACAGCGTCGCCCATCCCCGGGCGGCTTGCCTAATCCCTGGTCGGACTGCAGCTCGCCGCTCCCTGTGGCGGGGCTGCAGTGACCTGTGTCTCTGGTTCCCCGCAGCCTTTTGCTGTTAATCGGGGACTGTGTTTTCTCAATGACTTCTGAAGTCGGCGTCTACTGGGAGTGGGTGACTCGGGCCAAGACTTTACAGGCTGAGGCGTTCGGGTCGACCTGCGAAAAGGTACTTTGGGTGTGGCTCCCTTAGCGAGTGGACCTTCGGGTGGGACCTTAGCTCTCACAGCCCGTGGCTCTTCCACGACTGTAGGCTTCGGCTCTCTTCCCTCAGGCTCCGCCCCTTTGGGATTTGGGCAGGCTCCCTTGGCGAGTGGACCTTCGGGTGGGACTTCAGCTCTCACAGCCCGTGGCTCTTCCACGACTGTAGGCTTTGGCTCCCTCCCCTCAGGCTCCACCCCTTCGGGAATTGGGTCTGTGGCAGACGGCTCCTCCCCACCTGTCCCTACAGGTGGAGGATCTCTGCCCCCAACTTCTACCTCCCCCACGCTCGAGTTGAGGGTGGGATCTCCGTCCTCCGACTCCACCTCTTCCAGAATCGTGTCGAGGGTGGGACCTTGTTGTTCGGGTCCCTCCTCGTCTGAGTCCCAGGCCATCGGAGAAAGCTCCCCCCAGGTGGGCGGGACCTCTTCTCCTTCCAAGCAGGCTACAACGCCAGCTTGTGTGGTCTGTGACTCATCACGCGCCTCAGGCTGAGGATCTTTATCCTCAGACCTGGCTTCGGTTGCTGATCTTTTTGCACCCAGTTTAAACAGTTTGCACTGATTGATGTGAAACCATTTACAAGCCCTTAGCTGACCCTCTAAACTGCCAGCCTTCGCTGTTAACCTAGCGTTCTCCTCCCTTAAAGCCTGCTCAACTAACATAGCCTCTGCAACCTGGCACCGCAGGTATTCCTCCATTTTACAGGAGGTCCCTTCCTGTGCAAGTCTTTCTAGAGGACACAGGTCGACAGGCTGCGCTGGCTCTAGTCAATTCGGCACAGGAGTCAGGGTTTTGGGAATGACAAGACCAGTGGTGATGGCTACTTTCCCCAGCGAAATCATTAGAGACCGCATTGTCTGCAAAATCGATTCAATTGCAGCGGGATCCACTACTGCACCAGCTCCTTGCGCTGGGGCAGGAGCTACGGTTTGGGTTTGGGCTGGTGCTGGGGCGGCGGTCTGGGCTTGGGCTTGGGCTGTGGGAAATCTCCCTTTATTATCCTTCCACGGATTTCTACAGTCCTTGCGCCAATGTCCATCCTTCCCACACCCGTAACAATTGAGCTTGGCTTGGACAGGGCGATTCCCTTCCTGCCTCCACTCCTTCTTGCTTGGGGCTGTGGGTTTTGCCTCATGCACCTTTCCTTTCTGGGGAGGTGTTTCCTGACTTCTACAGTTCTTATACGCCACATTTAACTGACGGAGCACCGTTTCTTCCATGACACCGGGACCTCGGGGATCAAACCATGATCTGGCTAGGGCCCGTATCTCTGGCAAGCTGTTGGTAACCACACAACGGAGCCAATGAACCCACTGTTCGTCGCTCATTTGAGCCCATTCAGGCATACCCGGACAGCTGCGTCGATATACTGGCCACAGCCTTTCTGCGAAAACCCGTGGGGGTTCTCCAGATAGCTGCAGGGTCCCTTCCACACGGTCGAACGGACTACCATCGTCCACTCCCATTACTTCTAAAACTTCCTCCTTGAGATCCGTATATCCCTTCCGTCCCCTCTTGGCATCCTCTGAGAGGCACTGAAGGATTGTAGGATCCAGGGAGAAAAGCAACAGTTTAACCTGTTCCTGTTCATCGCAGTCGTTAATGGCTGCTGTTTCCTCTATCTCCCTGAAGTGAATCGAGGGATCTCCCTTTACTGTGAGTCGTGTGAGGCGGCTCACCATGGACATTAATTGCGGGCCAGCATAGGGCACCACGAGCTGGTTCTGGTGGGGTTCGACACTGCCATCGGTAGCGTTGGGACCGAACCTCTGGTGCCGAGCGGGACACATCGGTGCCGGTCCCGGCTTTTCTACCAGTAGTTCTTCCACGCACTCCACCTCCTCTTTCGCTACCCCCTTATTTTCCAACCAAGTCTCACTATAGCTCGGCGGTGCTGAGGGCTCGGTGGCTGGTACCACAATTACCTCAGCTGGAATCGGCTGTTTTGATTCCTTCAAAAAGTCCATGTGACTGGCATTCGGGCTGACGCGACACACCATGCCTCTTGCCTTAACCAGGGCCGCTCTTAGGTCCTCTATGATCTTTTGGCAGGGGCCATGGTCTGTGCTCTCAAACCCGTGCTCGAGGGCTAGCTTGTAAGCTGCCTTAACCTCCACTACTCCCTCCTCCTGCGCTCTTAGCTGTTGTGCGAGGCGGGCGTTTTTCTCCCGTATCCTCATTTCATTGATCTTTGCCTCAGTAACCTGGCACTCCAGGTACTCTATCCTAGCCTGATGCTGGCTAGCTACCACTTGGCGTTCCTGATTCAGCGCGTGAAGCGCTGTGATGAGTTTTTCCCCACCCATGGCCTTTTCCTCTATCTCTGCTGCCTGGGTTGTGATCTTGGCTGCCTGTGCTGCAACGACCCGGTCCAAGATCTGGACCTGCTTCTTGTAACACATCAGCCACACTGCCTTTTCCACTGACTTCTTATGCTCTTTGCTCTCTGTCCACCTGATGGCTGCGTCCACCGGACGCCCATCCAGCAAGAGATCGGAAATCCACTGTTTAGTGAGATTTACCTTGCCAAAGACATAATCCGCTATCCTCACATCCATTGCATTTCGACCATTCAAACTTGGATCTACTACACTGCAATCCTGCCGCCAGAGTCCTGCCGCGGTCGCCATTTTCTGTAAGGGGTTTCCGTCCTCGAGAGGATTCCCTGAGGCTTCTCTCTCCAGAGGCCTCTCTCTCTTGCACAGTAAACCTTGAGTTGTTCGACCCACTCGCCCCTTAGATTCTGTACTCTGAACTTAGGCGCAGGAACTACAATGTAGAGAAAACTCGTGTAGACCAAGTTTGATGAAACAAAATGAAATTTTATTGCATAAGGAAAATTATCAAATCAAATGCAAGCAGATAAGGGAATACATGGGAGGGAAAAACACACAAACAAATCATAACGACACAGTACTAACTAAAGCAAATACAGGCATCTTATACTCTACAAAGATCATTATTCAATAAGGAAACACACGGAACATCGAGGGACAACAACTCATGTTAATTGGACCCTTAAATCCACCCCCTTATTAAACCTATCTAGATCTGATTGTGAAGGGCCAGAAACATGCTCACCAATCCCACTAGGAAGTGCAAGGTTTTGAAATTGAGTCTGTGTTTGGTCCTTTCAGGCGTCTCATCTCCACGTGGATCGTGGAGCTCCTGCGGGCTGCGCCACACCTCTCTCCTGAGGTGGGGGTCAGGGGCGGCTGGACACCGGTGGGCCTGGATGTCGGCAAGGTCGAGGATCGTCGGCTCGACCCTGGTCAGGGGAGCCTTGGGCTGGTGTGGCCCCTTCTACCTTCAGCTACGGCCCGGGGATGGTCGATGATCTCCCGATAGTTTTCCCCGGGGCGGGACGCTGGTTTCGAGCGACTTTCTTTATACAGTCATAATTATCTTTCTCCTCCGACGGTGGAGAGGAGTCCACTGATCTTTCCCCAAGCCAGCTCCTCTTCGCCCAGCTCAAAAGCTGGACCGGCTGCTGGGGCTGCAACGACTGTCCGACTGTAAAACTGTCTTTTAGCTCGACTCTCCTTGTGACTGTTCAAGCTTGTTGATTCAAGCTTCCTCCAGAGTCTTCTTCCAAGCTGTTTCTTCCTCCTCAAGCTGTGTGTCCGGGGTGCTGCGCTCCGTGCTCCCTGGTGCTGTGTCGTCTCGTGTCCCACTGCCCTCTCAACTGCCGAAAAGTCTCTCCAGATATACCTTTCTTCCCGAGGCCTCACTTCCCGCCCAAAATCAGGTTAGTCTTTGTTTTAACTTTGGTGGGCTTTGGGCACAGCGGGGCAGTTATTATATTTAAAATCATTTTAAGCGGCTGGTAACAGGCCCATCTCTGGTTGGAAATGGCTTTCATTGTTTTGAATGTCCTGCTGATCTCGTTATCTAGTCCTGGGTGCTGTTCTCATGAATATGATATTATCCCCTTTTGTCTGGGGCAGCATCTTGATGGCCTCTGTCTCCAGGCCGATCTTGAGTGGATCTGCATCTAATCCATATGCATGCCTGTGGGTCTGGTTTCGTTCTCTCAGGAACAGCTTCAAGAACTTACTGTGGATTGAATCCACAAAACTGTCTGAGGTTGCGTAGGAACCATTTTGAAGTGTCCCAATGAGCTGGTCACATGATACGGTGGCCATTTTGTATGCCCCTTTTTCTGGGCTTCTTTTAAAACAGTCTTTAAAATCATGGCCTCTTCTGCCATTGACCCTTATTAATATGAAATCCAATTTTGCTAATCCTACATAACTCCCCTGAAAAGATTGAGGCAGTAGTCTAGGCTCCAGCACCGGAAACTGTGTCACAACTGAGGTCGTTCCTCGGGCTGGTGAACTACTACCATAAGTTCTTACCAAATTTGTCTACAGTATTACAACCACTGAACACCCTACTGCAAACAGGGGTACCATGGAAGTGGAATGACGAATGTAAACGAGCTTTTCAGAAGTGCAAAAATTGATCATATCAAAAGAGGTGTTGGCCCATTTCAACCCAGCACTACCAATTCGGTTGGCGTGTGATGCATCACCCTATGGTATTGGAGCGGTGCTGTCGCACAAATTCCCAGACGGGTTGGAGAGGCCAGTAGCCTTTGCGTCTCGGTCACTAACCTCAGCCGAGCGCAACTACGCCCAGATTGACAGGGAGGCCCTCAGCCTAGTATGGGGAGTCAAAAAATTCAACCACTATCTGCATGGGCAGAAGTTCACCTTGCTGACTGACCACCAACCACTTGTCTCCATCTTTAATCCAAAGAAGGGCGTTCCGGTGATGACTGCACAACGGCTACAAAGATGGTCCCTTTTTCTAGGGGCGAACCAATATGAAATAGAGTATAAGGGCACGAAACAGCATGGAAACGCTGATGGGCTATCACGCCTGCCACTGCCTACTGTGGAGGAAGCACCAGCAGTGGACCCTATCGAAATATTTTATTCGTCGATAATTGAACGATTGCCAGTAACTAATGCGGATATAGAGAAGGAGACCCGCAATGATCCGACACTGTCTCGGGTATATGATTTGACGGTGAAGGGATGGCCAACACATGGCGACTCACTGTTGCCAGCATTCTCATCCAGAAGAGAACAGCTGTCAGTATGCCAGGGGACAGTGATGTGTGGATCCCGAGTGGTAATTCCACCCAAGTTAAGGGAGAGAGTGCTCAATGAGCTTCACGAAGGCCATCTGTATTAAATCCGTGTGTTAATGGAGACACGGAATGCAGGAGTTGGTTTAACAAGTCTTTACTGAATGGAGACAACCTGGAAACTGAAACTACAGAAGCCTGCCAGGGCATTTTATACAGGGATTGTCACTGCCGGTACTGCAGTCTGAGACCAGTTATTCCCTTAAAGGGACATACACAACAATTCCTCCCCTTTTAGATAAACAGTACATAACATTCATTTAACAACTAAATAATAACTAATTACAATTACAATTACGGTTGCTAGATACATTAGTTGAAGTTAAGCAATTATAAGTTCAGTCTTTGAGGAGGCTTCCTGATTCTGTCTGGATAACGCCTCTTTGGGATATCAGGTTCTTCTGGCAAGGTTGAGTCGGGATCAATGTCGTTGTTTGGTTCTTCTGCTTCCAATATCACCGATTCTGCGGTAGATACAATTGGTACTTCGGTTTCATCGCCAGGTGTATCAGGTCGTGGTGTGGAGTTGAGGTTTTCCAGTGACTCTAGAATCTGGTCAGCATGGCGTCTTACAATGCTTTCTCCAACGTCCACGGTATACATTAGAGGTCCTTGCCGTGTACAGATCGTTCCTGGCTGCCATTTCTCTGTGCGGTAGTCCCGGGCCAAAACTGGTTGACCTATCTTAAAACTCCTGGTCGGCCTTTCAGAACCATCAAGGAATTTATGTGACAGTACCGCCCCAATGCCATAGGGAGACGCATCACACGCCAGTCTTATCGGTAGTGATGGGTTGTAGTGAGCCAATACTTCTCTTGAAGTGATTAGGTCCTTACTCTTCTGAAAGGCCCTCTTACATTCATTGCTCCATTTCCATGCTACTCCCGTTCATAGTAGGGCGTTCAGTGGATGCAGAATTGTGGACAAATTCGGCAAAAACTTATGGTAGTAATTCACCAATCCGAGGAATGACCTCAGTTGTGACACATTTTCAGGTGCTGGAGCCTTAACTACCGCTTCAATTTTGTCAGGGGACTTATGCAACCCCTCTTCATCAATCACGTGGCCACAATACGATATCTGTTTTTTAAAAAACTCGCACTTGGGGCGATTGGCTCATAGCCCATGTTCACGTAGTCTAGTGAACACCTGCTCTAGGTTGGCAAGGTGTTCACTGTCATCTTCACCTGTCACTAGGATGTCGTCCAAGTAACACTGAGTCCTCGGAATCCCTTGCAGGACTTGTTCCATCGCTCTTTGCCACATCGCCGGAGCTGATGTTACTCCGAATACCAGTCGATTATACTGGTAAAGACCTTTGTGAGTGTTTATCGTGAGATACTTCCTAGAGGATTCTTCAACCTCCATCTGCAAATATGCTTGCGCTAGGTCAATTTTTGTAAAACGCTTCCCTCCGGATAGTGAGGCGAAGATATCTTCTATCCTTGGAAGAGGATATTGTACTGTGTGAAGGACTGGGTGCACTGTCACCTTGAAGACCCCACCGATGCAAACCTTCCTTGGCTCCTCAGACTTATTTTTTAACGTTTTCTTCATGACAGGAATGATGGGTGTCGCCCACTCGCTCCAGTCTACCTTAGATAACACACCTGCATTCTCCAGATTCTCCAGCTCTGCCTCGACGGCTGGGCGAATTGCATATGGTACCGGTCTTGCTTTGAAAAACTTGGGAATTGCATTCTCCTCTATTTTTATCGAGGCGGTTACGCCTTTAAGAATGCCCAGTTCTTGTTGAAATACCTCTTTGGCGTCAGCTAAGATTGTTGACAATCGTCCAGGAGTGACGTCGTCATCCTTTTTACCAGCCACCGTCAGTGCCTGAATGGAGTGCCAGTCTAAACTTATCTTTCTGATCCATTCACGTCCCAATAACGGTGGTCCACCACCTTGCAGAAGGTAGAGATACAATTTCCGTATTTTCTTGCCGTTGTATTCGACAGGCACCCTTATTTTTCCTCTGGGGTATACTTTTTGCCCCGTATACGTCCTCAAGACAATGGATGTCTCTCTCAAGGGTATGTGTGAGAATAGCCGCTCATAGTCTCGTCGATTCATGATGGTTAGAGCTGATCCTGTATCTAATTCCATTTTGACTTGAGACCCTGCTATCGTGAGGGTGACCCAAATGGTTCGGTGATCCTCTTTTGCGATTACGTTGTGAAGTTTGAGACAGCTTAGTCTCTTGTTCCCGGATTCACTATCGCTCATCTGGTCTTTGGAACTACTGTCCGTCATCTTTTGTACTTTCCTGTACGGTTCCTTAGTAGCCTTTTTATTGTCGTTGGTCTTCTTCTCAGACCTGCAAACTCGTGCAATGTGTCCCATCTTTCTGCATTGCCTGCATGTTTTGTCCTTGGACCAGCAGTCCTTCTGGTCATGGTTTGTTCTGCCGCAGCGATAACATTTTGCAAATCCCCGTGTCATTTCGTGGGTGCCGTATTCCTGTGGCTTTTGTTGTATTTCCACAGCTCCCCTTGCTGCTGCTTCGTACGATACTGCCATGCTGAAAGCCTTATCTAGCGTCAGCTCTTTCTCTGAGAGTAACCTTTTCTGGGTTCCTTCACTCAGGAGTCCACAGACAAATTTGTCCCGTAAGGTATCTGCCAGTCCTGCTCCGAACTGGCAGTGCTTTGATAGCTTGCGTAGTTCCGTAAGGTAATCAGCATTGCTCTCATTTTTATGCTGATTTCTCCTGTGGAATTTAAATCTTTCTGCTATCAGCAGCGGTGTAGGATTTAAGTGTTCCTGAAGGATATCAACAATTTCGTTAAAACTCTTCGCCTTCGGTTTGGCTGGAGTAATCAGGTCCCGCAATAGGCCGTACGTTCTTGCGCCCATTAAATTTAGCAATACCGATGCCTTTTTCCCCGCGGCTATTTCGTTTGCCTCGCAATATACCTCGACTCTTTCCACATACGTGGTCCAGTCTTCTATTGCATTATCGAAGGCAGTGATATCGCCAGTCTTTGGCATCTTGAAAATCTAAGATGGAGTCTCCCGCGCTTTTCCTTCGTCCCCGATGGATCAAAATGGCACCTCCCGCGCTTTTCCTTCTTCCCCGCCGAGTTAAGATGGCGGCTCCCGCGCTTTCCCGCCGCTGCCGCTGCTGTCAACGCCACTCTCCGCGGTATTTTTATTTTTAACCGTTCCCGTCATGGAGCGGACCCTCTGGGACACTTCCCTCCCTCTTCTTAGGTCCGAACGCTGCCCGGCTGCGAAGCATCGGCCGCGCCCTGTGTGCTCCACCCTCTCTCTCTCTCTGCTTCCCGACTCACTGCCTGGCCACATTGCAGAGCCACCCGATCGAGCTCTAACCCGCCGCAGCCCAGGAAGGATCAGTGCACTACCTGCCACCAGCCCGATTAGCTGGGAAACCACAGATTGGGGAACCAAGCCTGGCTCTTGACAGTGTCCCCTGCAAGTTTTCAATCCGATGATTTGGAGGGCGGTTGCCCACGGTCGACGCCCGTTTCTTGAGTTTCTTTGGATTATTTGTTTTTTTTCTTTTCTGGCTTCGACCTTCAATAACGTTGTCTGAGGTGCTGCCGAGTTGCAGGTAAGTTTGTTTCTTACTCGCCGCCAGTATTAAATCCGTGTGTTAATGGAGACATGGAATGCAGGAGTTGGTTTAACAAGTCTTTACTGAATGGAGACAATCTGAAAACTGAAACTACAGAAGCCTGCCAGGGCCTTTTATACAGGGATGGTCACTGCCGGTACTGCAGTCTGAGACCAGTTATTCCCTTAAAGGGACATACACAACAATCTGGGAGGGGTGAAAATGAAAAGCCTTGCTAGGGCTTATGTGTGGTGGCCGGGGATTGATCAACAAATCGAGGACCTAACAAAGAGCTGCTCAGGATGCCAGAAGGTCCAAAATGCACCACCACATGCCCCTCTACACCCATGGGAGTGGCCCTCCTCTCCATGGCAATGGGTGCATATTGATTTTGCTGGTCCATTCATGGACTCAATGTTCTTAATAGCAGTGGATGCGCACTCAAAATGGCCTGAGGTGATCAAAATGTCCTCCACCACTGCAGAGAAAACGATTGCAGTCCTACGGACCATATTTGCCAGGAACGGCTTGCCAGAGCAGATTTGCTCTGATAACGGACCACAGTTTGTGTCTGAAGTGTTTCGGAAATTTATGAGAAGGAATGGGGTAAGGCATTACACATCCACCCCGTATCACCCAGCCACAAATGGATTGGCTGAGAGGTTCGTACAAACCTTTAAAAAGGCAATAAGGGCCCTGTGCGATGATGAAATTCCACTACAGCATAAGGTGGACAATTTCCTGTTAGCTTACAGAAATGCGACACATGCAGTTACCAACCAGACCCCGGCCATGATGTTCTTTAACCGAAGGTTGAGATCTCGTCTGGATTTGCTCAGACAAAATCTGCGAAGGAATGTTGAGGATAAGCAATTCCAGCACATCAATGAGAAGCCGACAAGGAGCTTCAATGTAGGACAACCAGTCTTGGCCCGCGACTACCGAACAGAGAAATGGCAACCCGGAACGATATGCACAAGGCACGGGCCACTAATGTACACAGTGGATGTCAGGGAGAACATTGTGAGACGCCACGTCGACCAGATCCTAGCGTCACAGGAACGAGTCAACCCCATGTCTCGCGTACCTGGGGATGAACCCGACATACCGGTAGCATCTACCTCAGAAACAGTCGCAGCGGAAACTGATGAACTAACCGACGAAAGGGGGCCAGAATCGCCTCCGCACCAAGAAAAAGAGCCTCAGGAAAGGCGCTATCCAGAAAGGATCAGGAAGCCGCCCCAAAGACTGAATCTATAAATGGACTATTTCAGTTAAATGTGCATGTTAAAGTGTTAACTGTTATTTGAATGTTATGGGTACTGTTAATCTAAAAGGGGAGGAATTGTAGTGTATGTACCTTTAAGAGAGAACTACTTTTACAGCTCCTGTATACTGTAGTACCGGCAGTGACCACACCTGTATCTAAGCCTTGAGCATGCCTCTGTACTGTTAGTCTTTAGACTACCCTCCTCCAGTAAACACCTGTTGATTGTTAATTTACAGCCTCCGTCTAGTTATTGGAAAACATCATACTTTAAGAATCACGGATTCAACAACTCTGACTTCCAAGGAGCTGGGCCTGGGTTGAGTGCTGAAATGTGCCGATCACTTTCACATTCTGTGCATTTTGCATCTACCTTGCAGTTCTTGGCGAGATGGCTCGTGGAAGAGCAGCACTTGAAACATATAAAGTTCTCTTTAAGATATTGTTTCCGATCTTCCAGGGACATCTCCCTGAAGCCTCTGCACTTCTTTAAAGGATGGGGCTTGTTGTGGATAGGGCATTGTTTGCTCATATCCTCAGGTTTCTTCTGAATCTTTGTGTTCTCAGTTGAGGACACTTGCATTTTGTGGACAGATATTGATGTCTTTCCATGTCTGTCAAACTTGTCTCTTCTGGCAAGTGCTGGGTGGGAGGAGAAGAGATTGAAGCTGGGGTCGTTCCTGGATTTGGCTTCCTTACGGATGAATTTGGCGAACGGAGAGAATGGTGGGAAGGCCACGTTGTGCTTTAGCTTGAACTCTGATCCAAACATTATCCACTTCTCCTGCAGGTTAGATGGAAGCTTCTCAATGATGGGACTTACCCCTCTGGAAGTGCCTAAGTATGATAGACCGGGTAGGTAACCGTCCTGCTTTGCGGCTTCGAGTTCCGACAGCAGATCTCCAAGGTCGCGGAGCTTCTGGGGTTCCTTACTCGTCAACCTCGGAAAGTTCTCCAACCTGGCAAAGAGAGCCCTTTCAATGGCTTCGGGCGAGCCGTAGCTTTCTTCCAGCCTCGCCCAAGCCATCTTCAACCCCGATGGCAGACGTCCCACACTGGCCGCTTTTATCCTGCATGCCTGTCCGGCGGACTCTGGGCCGAGCCATTTGATAAGGAGGCTGAACTCTTCTCCTGCCGACAGGTCTAAGCCTGATATGGCATCGTGGAAGCAGGACTTCCAAGCCCGATAATTCTCCGGCCTGTCATCAAACTTGGTTAACCCTGTAGTCACCAGCTGGGTGCGTGCAAAGTATTTGACAAGGTCGTAGGTGCTGGGACCTGTGCCAGGGTTGCCTTGGCCCTGGGCTCTGTTGGGGGTCTCAAGGAAACGAGAGGAGGTTCACTGCTGACTTTCTCTATCCAGCGTTCTATTCCTCTGCACCGTGTCTTCCGTTCTGCTGGGAGAGACTCTGCGGCTTGAGGCACGCTGTCTACTTTGACCTTGGTTGGTAACTTGTGGCATGTTATATGAGGTGCTTGCATCTGTAGAGATGTGCGGGCCTTCATCCCTTTCTCTTATAAACTGTATGTCAGCATGGTCGCTCACATAATCTATGGTTCGCTGTCGTGGACTCTGCCACGAAATTGGAAATTAAAGGTTTGTAAGCTGTCTCGGTAGCAGCTCTCTCCAAAATTGCCTCGAATACTTGTGTCTCAGCTAATGCAGCATCTATCTCTTTTTGTTGCTGCAGAGCGTCTAATGTGGCTTAGAGACGGGCCTGTTCAGCTTGGCGTTCAACTTGGTGACGGGCCTGTTCGGCTTGGATTCTGGCCTGTTCAGCTTGGAATCGAGCCTGCTCAGCTTGGAGTCGGGCCTGTTCGGCTTGGGGTTCAGCTTGGAGACGGGCCTGTCTTACTTTTATTTCTATTTCACTCTTCGCATGCGCAGCTCTGGCTTGAGCTGCTACTAGCTTAGCCCGTGCTCTAGCGATGGTCACGCTTACTCTAGAACCACCTGATGACCATGAACCAGCTTGCGATCTGATGTAACCGGAGCTTATAGACCGATTGTCACCTTCTACAGTTTCGTCTGCCTGTTTAAGGTCTTCTATTCGCTGCAAAGTATTTTCGTTATTATCTTCTGACATATTGATGTGAGGTAGCTGTGCTCTATGAGGTTAAGGCTTACTCTGAGTTCCTGCTGCTCCACTCTTCACAGCTAGCCGTATTGCTATCTTTTCACTGTACTGGCCTCACTAGACGTGCTCCTATCTAGTTATCCAGCAAGTTAAACACTTATTCAAAATAATTCCTCGTGAAGCCATTTGCTGTTTTGAAGCTTTACTTGAACAATTTTGTGAAACTGTAAACAAAGGCAAAGTATATTTTATACATAAACTGAGTACTATACATTTGATATTACATAAGATATAAACATATTTACAACAGTAGAATAGACTAATTGTATAACTAACTAACATTTGGACTAACTTCTGTAACTATCAAATATTAACCTTTTATAACATAGTGTTATCAAAATACTACACTGACAAAGTTGCTATCATGCTAATAGACAAAGATACTCACAGATATTGTGCTTGGCCTAACATATGAGATCAGATTACATTGGATTGAAAATCCCTCATGGAATTCTCCATTACTCAAGTATGGTTCTTCCTGGAATTCTACTTCCTGGGATTCTAGTTCCTGGGTTACACAGGAAGAAAGGCAGAAAGGTCAAATGACCTCTCACACAGGAAGAAAGGTAGAAAGGTCAAATGACCTCTCACACAGACACTGTTAACAGATAACCACCACCAGAGGGTGCTATCTGCATGTAAAATGTCCATAATGTCCAGAACAATATCTCTTCCTCACCACAAATTGCTGTTTTTTTTTCAAAAAACACACTAACAATGGTGGGCGGCGTGAACTCACCATTATTTTTCCAGTAGTGTCTGGGACAAGGTTTGATTGTAGATCAGCCTTATCTGATGGCATAATGCAGAGGTGTACTTGGATCACATTCTAATCTCCTAAATTATAAAACTTCAGTTTGCCACAAGTGTACCTCAGTTGTCAATTTCAATTACTTCAGAAGACATTTTATGAATTCTGAACTCCAGCTAACTAAATATTCAATTGAGAATTGTTACAAGGTCCTACTGTCTCAAAGCCTTCTTTCCCCTACAAACAGCAGTAATTGAACAATCCTAGTTCTAAACACTTTTTCTAGGGCACAAAACAAGACCACACAGTATATCTTTCAACTCTTCCCATTGCCCTTGGACTTTGCCCTTTTATGCTCAGATGGCTGGGGAAATCCCCGCCCACCCCAAGTGTAATTATCTTTTAATGGGGAGGTTCTTAAAGGGGCCATACCCTTCCTCTGATACCAGGGCCCTCATCAGCCTGCGGCTGACATACCAGCCCTCAATAATCTTGCTACAGCATATATTTTACTTTTAGCAACTAATGTATAGAGAGCATAAGAATAATTATACCAACCTCATTGGGCAAAGGAAGTATGAGGTGCACTGCAATGGATCAGGGTATCAGGAGTACCAACATACAGTGCTATATGGGATGTGGGTTTTCTCCCATAGCCACCTCCACTGCTGTATGGAGATAACAAGTACAAATCAGTCACTTCCCCATGGGAGGAGGAAAAATTAGTGAGAGAGAGTCACTGGGCTGCTCTTGTTAAGCTCAAAACAGTATTCATAGTTGCTTGGATACAGTTCTTTAAGGCTTAAAAAGGATTATCCCAAGAATGGGTTATATTTGAAAAGTGAAAGGGAAGGAACACGTGCTGTACATAATAATGTGCAATTGCCTTTAACTGATAGTGCCTCTATAATGTTAACTAGATTAATGACTTGGGCTGTTCAAGGTTAGTGATGCACCTTCAATGTAAAATCACGGAGCCATACATATATAAAAATGTAATCATTTTATATCTTCCAAATTAGATAGGGAAAATAATAAGTCAGCGAAACTCCTGAAGAAATTTTTGATTCTATTAAAGCATTAAACAGATACTTGGCCAGGGACTTCAATTATTTTAGGCACCACTTCTTACTTTTATGGCAATAATAATTCACATTTCCCTGCTCAAATCTATTCAAATAAGCTCAACACTTCTGGTGCACAATACCACCTACATAAGAAACTTATTGGTTGAGGTAGGTTGTTGAATCTCCCAGCTCACAGTCTAATTCAAACTGAAGCAATGAGAGAAAAGTTAAGTGAGCCAGCTAATAGGGACAGTGTGGCTTATTTTTATTTTGGAGGAGGGTTCTGTATTTAGTTGAATCAAGGTGAGATTTGATTACAACTGGTGCTCTGTATTTTTACTTGCTGTCCTTAAAATAAAGCAGCTTAACACTTTGGGCAGGATTTTCATTGGGCCATGGAGGCGGGATTAGAGGCACGTGGGGGGTTAAAATCCCAAAATCGGGGGGCACGAACCCATCCTGTCTCCAGGCCAGTTTCAAAGGGGGCAGCTACCCGACCCGCACTGGGACCCACCTCCCCGAGGCGGGAAGAGGATTAGTGCCAATTAACTGCCTGTTAACAGGTAATTAACAGGCAGTTTTCAACCTAATCCCTATTCTCATTCTTGAAGTGTGGGATTCCCGACGGCTCCAAACCACGCTAAGTTAGTGAGACGGGCCGTCGGGCTGAAGGGCTTGGAGGGGTCGAGATGTCTGGTGTTTAGGTGAGTGATGGTTGCATGAGTGCAGAGGTAAGTGTGTTTGGTGTGCTTAAAGTGTTTAAAGAAGTTTTACTTACCTTTACAGCCTTCCTTCCTTCAGGTCTCGGGAGTCCCTCATCTCACCGGCACAGAAAGCAGAATGGCCGCGATCTGTCAAAAATTGCAGCATTCAGCTTTCTGTTCTGGAGATATCTCTGAATCATCCTGAGAGGAAGGAATTAACTTGGAGTACAGATTGTCAGTGTTTGACAGCTTCAAACAGCTGTGAAACGCTGATATTTCATCTGTCAAAACCCCTTGACAGATGAAATATCAATCTGTAACGTCACCTGTTGCCGGATGGCCCTTAATTGGCCTGCTGAGCCCACTGGGCGGGCTCAACAAGGTCAATCAAGTCAAAATCATGTGGGTTGGCTGCAACTCGATGGAGGCGAGACTACAACCCTGAAAGTTATAGTCCCGCCTCCTACCCGCCTTCTCAATGAAAATCCAGCCCTTCGTATCTGGGCCCATCTCAATATATGGGGGTGAAGTTCATTGGAGGTTCTCCCGCTTGTCTGCCATAACTTGCCTCAGAATCCCCGGAATAAACTGAGTAAACACCGTGGCCGCGATTTCCCCTACCTCGGCGGGTTGGTGGTGGGTTGTGACCTTGCTGCTAGCTCCAGCCCATTGTCCAAAGTGATTTTACATTGATTGGGTTGGTTAAGCCCACCCAGCGCGTTTGCCGGCCAATTGAAGGAAGCAGCTCTGATGACATCATTTGATGATGCGTCATCAGCCAGTTTCCTTAAAGGGACCATGTGCAAATTGATTTTGACAGTTGTGCTGTCAGCGTTCTACAGCATTGAGGTGCTGCAAACACTGACAAGCACTGCACAGAGGTGCACGGCTGCACCCAGGCTCTCCCATGACTCCATCCATATGCTTATGGAGGGAGTCACAGCACACAGGGAGGTCCTTTTCCCTTCACATGGATGGAAGAGGCCTACCCAGGGGATCAATGCAGCCTGGTTGCACATTGCACAAGAGGACACAAGCAGGGATGTCATTAGGAGGACCAGGCTGCAGTGGCACAAACGTTTCAATGATCTCAGTAGATCACAAAATGTTACTGCAAAGCCACACTCAACCTCATCCTGCTGTGACTCTCATCACATCCCCATCACTCTGCTTTCCCTGCCCTACTCCTTCACATCCTTACTCACACTAACTTACCTTGCACCTCCATCTACATTATCACATCCCCCTCTCACTAGCCACCCCTCATACTCACCCTCATCCTACTGCAATCGTAACAACTAACAACACACAAGGGTAGGCACTTGAATGTTTTAGCCAATGTTCATGTGAAGTTTTTATTAATGTGCTGTCAAACATTGAAATCTTTATTTTCAACACTTTGCGTTCTTGGACAGATTTGTGTGCACCTTTGGAAGTGGCTTAGTGAGTTGCAGTGAATGGTGAGACATAACGGTACCCCCCGCAATGGCGATGAGTGTGAAAGGAATGGCTTAGGCATTGTAGAGATGCTTTATGGTGTTGGTGTGGGGTGGTGCCAACCTGGCACATCATTTGGCAGCCAGGGTGTACACCGTCAATTGAAGTAAATCTGGCCATGGTGCGGCAATCCATGTTGTCCCGGGCAGCAATGTGGTCGGGTGCTGATGCCATGTGTCCTGTGCAGCATCAGTTGATTGCGGAGAAGGTTGGTGTTGTTGTTGGTGCTGCTGGTGTGCCTGATGCTGCTGGTGTTGGGCTGATCGTGGTGGGATTCTGAGGACCAAGGTGAGATAGTTTCAAGGGCACCAATGCTAATTTAATAGATGGCAGGTGAGGTTGAGATGACAGAAGTGACCTGTCAGTAGTGAGAGAGGTTGTTCCAATGAGGTGACACTGGATAGAGAGTTTACTGCAAATACTTGCGACCTGCATAAAGCTCAATCTGTCTTCCAAATGCAGTAAGCAACAGCTTCTGAGCTTGGAAAGTGAACAGCTGTGAGATGGGAGCTTTTATAGCACATTTGCAGCTGTCAAGTAAAGAAATGATTTCATGGTAACACAACTCCCGACCTGCTGAGCGCTGAGCTGATGTGATCCCCGAGCAGTGTGGAACCCATGGGTGACCTTGTAAAATGTAAAGGTGAGCTCAAAATAGTTTTTAAGTGGCTGTTAACAAGCTCTTACTCTCCTAAATTGCCTCCCTTGCTGCTTGGTGTCAGATCTGTTCAATGATGACAGGCCCGACATGTGGGAAACTAATGTGGCAGCAGGTTGGCAGCGGGTTGGCAGCGGGTTCCCTAAAAATCCCCCCCCCCCCATTTATGTCATTTTCTGGGGTTTTCATGGCTCTTCCACTGAAGTCATGGCAGATGAAATGGTGAACCCCTATGGAAATTCAGCCCAATGTTTCAGTTTGTCATCAGATAGACTGGAGCAGTGAATGTGTGAAAGACCATCCAGTCCACATTACAAGGGGTTCCTAATTTATGCCCTTGGGTTACACTATCGTATAATGAGATACTGGGTAGTACAGACACATTCCTGAAAGTAAGATGCTCAGTCCACTCAGGAGACTGACTCGCACCATTGTACCCAAGAGAATAGCAAACAAGAACATAAAACAATTCCTTTCTACTATGTCCTTTGATAACTATCAACAGTATCAACAGTATGAACAGTATGAATCATAACATAAACAACATTTCATTGTTAAAATATAAAACAAAGGAACTGCAGCAGTATAAGTTGTTTTGTGATAATCTGTAGAATTTATCATGAAATACACGAGGAAATTAATTATTTATTGTACATCCTGGCATATGGGCTGGATTTTACTGTGAGGCTCACAGCGCTCACCATTATTTCTGCACGAATCGGACAGCAATTTCAGGCAAGTACAGATGTGCAGTTAAATGTGAAAATCTAGAAGTTGCTGTCCGAGATGCGCTGCTCCTCCATAAGCTGCACGAAAATGGCATCTCGCCATCTGGCTCCCCATGCAAAAGTATTGAATGACGTGTTCCTGTACTTACATAACAACGGACTAAACTCGCCACAAAAAGTTAAATCAAGTCATTCCAGTCTAACCGTGTGGTAAATCTTAGATACTGCCAAACAACCTCTCTGGCACTGAAAATCAGCTTTAACATGTGAGCAGTCTCATTCGTTCAGATGTTAATTAGTATTGGAGATTTTTTTTAAAGTAAATAAAATGTTTTTTTTAACTTTTTCTTTCTGTCTCTTTTATCTCTCTCTCTTAATCCAATCTTTCTCTCTCTCTCTTTATTTCACTTTCTGTACCTGATTTGACATTGAATTCACTATTCTAACTGACACTCCCTGGTTCAGGCTCTGCGTTGCACATTAACGATTCTTCAATCTGAAAGGTTAAGGAGATGCACAGTTGCTTTCCCTGATCACACAGGCCCCAGATGCTCTGTAGAAGATGCTGTGCTGTTTGGATGTCCAGCTGACAACAACTTGCCATGCAAAACCCCATAGAAAGTCTATGGACAAGTGCAAGTCTAACAAACTGCAGCACCATTCGTTCGCTGCTCACAGCAACATCCAGCCCAGTGTGTAAATGTAACATTTAAGAACAACTTCCAATGCAGGGTAACATAAATGTGTTACACTCCTGAATGATTTTGGTCATTGTATCAAAGGTAATAACATAATAACCAATATATGAACTCAGGAAGGGGTGTGAACGGCATCCCTGTAAATGATCGCATACAAGAGGTATGAAAGATGTCATAAGAACATAAGAACATAAGAAATAGGAGCAGGAGTAGGCCAACCGGCCCCTCGAGCCTGCTCCGCCATTCAATAAGATCATGGCTGATCTGATCCTAACCGCCAATCCACTATCACAGAACCATCTCCTGAATCTAACAGAATTAGACACACGAAATAGGAGCTGGATCAGGCTACACGGCCCCTGGGCCCACTCCGCTACCCACAGGGCCATGACCGATCCGAACCTAGACTCATGTCCAAATTCCTGCCCGCTCCCCATAACTCTTAATTCCCTTTTCTTCTAGGAAACTGTCTATTTCTGTTTTAAATTTATGTAATGATGTAGCTTCTACAGCTTTTTGGGGGAGCATATTCCATGGACCTACCACCCTCTGAGTGAAGTAGTTCCTCCTCATCTCAGTTTTGAAAGAGCAGCCCCTTATTCTAAGACTATGCCCCCTAGTTCTAGTTTCACCCATCATCAGGAACATCCTCCCCGCATCCACCCGATCCAACCCCTTCACAATCTTATATGTTTCAATAAGATCGCCTCTCATTCTTCTGAACTCCAATGAGTAGAGTCCCAATCTACTCAACCTCTCCTCATATGCCCATCCCCTCATCCCCGGGATTAACCGAGTGAACCTTCTTTGTACTGACTCGAGAGCAAGTATGTCCTTTCTTAAGTATGGACACCAAAACTGTATGCAGTATTCCAGGTGCGGTCTCACCAATACCTTGTACAACTGAAGCAATACCTCCCTATTTTTATATTCTATCCCCCTAGCAATGAAAGCCAACATTCCATTGGCCTTCTTAATCACTTGCTGCACCTGCATACTAACCTTTTGAGTTTCGTGCACCAGGACCCCTAGATCCCTTTGTACTTCAGTACTTTCCAGTTTCTTGCCATTAAGATAATAACTTGCTCTACGATTTTTCCTGCCAAAGTGCATAACCTCACACTTTCCAGTATTGTATTCCATCTGCCAAATCTCTGCCCACTTACTTAGCCTGTCTATGTCCCCTTGCAGGTTTTTTATGTCCTCCTCACTCACTACTTTCCCTCCGATCTTAGTATCATCTGCAAACTTTGATATGTTACACTCGGTCCCCTCCTCCAAATCGTTAATATAGATTGTAAAGAGTTGGGGACCCAGCACTGACCCCTGCAGAGCACCACTAGTTACTGATTGCCAGTCTGAGAATGAACCATTTATCCCAACTCTCTGCCTTCTGTTAGATAGCCAATCCTCTATCCATGCCAGAATATTACCCCCAATCCCGTGATTTTTTATCTTAAGCAATAATCTTTTGTGTGGCACCTTGTCAAATGCCTTTTGGAAGCCTAAATACACTACGTCCACTGGTTCCCCTTTATCCACCCTATATGTTACTTCCTCAAAGAACTCCAGCAAATTTGTCAAACATGACTTCCCCTTCATAAAACCATGCTGACTTTGTCCTATTAAATTATTATTATCCAAATGTCCTGTTACTGTCTCCTTAATAATGGACTCCAAACTTTTACCTACCACAGATGTTAGGCTAACCGGTCTATAGTTTCCAGCCTTCTGTCTACTGCCCTTTTTAAATAAGGGTGTTACATTAGCAGTTTTCCAGCCTGCCGGGACCTTTGCCGAGTCCAGGGAGTTTTGGAAAATTATTACCAATGCATCCACAATCCCTACCACCACTTCCCTCAAGACCCTAGGATGTAAGCCATCAGGTCCAGGTGATTTAACCGCCTTGAGTCCCATTATTTTACCGAGTACCACTTCCTTAGTGATTTTGATCGTGTTTAGCTCCTCCCCCCCTTTAGCCCCCTGTTTGTCCAGTGTTGGGATATTCTTAGTGTCTTCTACTGTAAAGACTGATATAAAATATTCATTCAGTGTTTTTGCCATCTTCATATTTCCCACCATTAATTTCCCGGTCTCATCCTCTAAGGGACCAACATTTACTTTAGCCACCCTTTTTCTTTTTATATAACTATAAAAACTCTTACTATCTCTTTTTATATTTTTTGCTAATTTACTTTCATAATCTATCTTCCCTTTCTTAATCAATATTTTTGTTATTTTTTGCTGTCTTTTAAAGTTTTCCCAATCCTCTATCCTCCCACTAGATTTGGCTACCTTATATGCCCTTGTTTTTAGTTGAATACTATCCTTAATTTCTTTACTTAGCCACGGATGGCTGTCTTTTCTTTTACACCCTTTTCTTCTCAGTGGAATATTTTTTTTTTGGAAGTTGTAAAATAACTCCTTAAATGTACACCACTGATCATGTATCGTTTTACCCTTTAATCTATTTTCCCAATCCACTCTACTCAATTCCGCTCTCATACCTTCATAGTCTCCTTTATTCAAGCTTAGCACGCTTGTTTGAGATCCAACCTTCTCACCCTCTAATTGAATATGGAATTCAACCATGTTATGGTCACTCATTCCAAGGGGATCCTTTACTAGGACATTTTTAATTAATCCTGTCTCGTTACACAGGACCAGATCTAAGGTTGCTTGCCCCCTGGTCAGTTCAGTTACATACTGCTCAAGAAACCCATCCCTAATACACTCAATGAACTCATCCTCAAGGCAGCCCTGCCCAATTTGATTTGTCCAATTAATATGATAGTTAAAATCCCCCATAATTATAGATGTTCCCTTATTACAAGCCTCAGCTATTTCCTGATTGATACTCCGTCCAACAGAGTTGCCACTGTTCGGAGGCCTATAGACTACGCCCACTAGTGTTTTTTTCCCTTTATTATTCCTTACCTCCACCCAAACTGTTTCATTATCCTGATCTTTTGACCCAATATCATTTCTCTGTATTACAGTGATTCCTTCCTTTATTAACATAGCCACCCCACCTCCCCTTCCTTCCTGCCTGTCCTTCCTGATCGTTAAATAACCTTTTTTCTCTTTATTGCAAAAGGATGGGCTAAAAATTGTGGTCGGTGGCATACCTCCACACTACGCCCCCGACCCGCAAAACCTTTATGAACCTACCTCCAGGCTGCCCAGGCTGCGTAGAGTTGTGGTGTCGGGCCTCCAGGCATACACCAGCGTAAAGGCCCACAGATCCCAGGGACTAAGGTAGTAGCCTATGGAATTGAAGGCAAATTATTGACCTGGTTAGGAAATTGGCTGAGCGGCAGGAAACAGAGAGTAGGGATTATGGGCAGGTACTCTAATTGACAGGCTGTGACTAGTGGTGTCCCACAGGGATCTGTGTTGGGGCCTCAACTATTCACAGTGTTTATTAATGACTTAGATGATGGCATAGAAAGCTATATATCCAAAATTGCCGCTGACACAAAGATAGGTGGCATTGTAGGCAGTGTAGATGAATGCATAAAATTACAAAGGAATATCGATAGATTAAGTGAATGGCCAAAACTGTGGAAAATAAATTTCAATGTAGGAAAATGTGAAGTAATCTGCTTTGGACCTAAAAAGGATAGAACAGGGTACTTTCTAAATGGTGAAAAGCTAAAAACAGTGGAGGTCCAAAGAGACTTTGGGGTCAATGTACATAGATCATTAAAATATCATGAACAGCTACAGAAAGTAATCAAAAAAGTTAATGGAATGCTGGCCTTTATATCTCAAAGACTTGAATACAAGGGGATAGAAGTCATGCTTCAGTTATACAAAACCCTGGTTCGACCACACCTGGAGTACTGTGAGCAGTTCTGAGCACCACACCTTTGGAAGGATATATTGGCCTTGGAGGGAGTGCAGCGTAGGTTTACCAGAATGATACCCAGACTCCAAGGGTTAATTTATGAGGAGAGATTACACAAATTAGTGTTGTATTCCCTAGAATTTAGAAGGTTAAGGGGTGATCTGATTGAAGTTTTCAAGAAATTAAGGGGAAGAGCTAGGGTAGATGAGAGAGAAACTATTTCTGCTGGTTGGGGAGTCTAGGACTAGGGGGCATAGTCTAAAAATTAGAGCCAGACCTTTTAGGAGTGAAATTAGAAAAAGTTTCTACACACAAAGGGTTGGAAAAGTTTAGAACGTTCTTCCACAAATGACAATTGATGCTAGATCGATTGTTAATTTTAAATCTGAGATTGATAGATTTTTGTTAACCAAAGTTATTAAGGTATATGGAGTTAGGTCGCAGATCAGCCATGATCTCATTGAATGGCGGGACAGGCTCGAGGGGCTCAATGGCCTACTCCTGTTCCTATATTTCTATGTTCTTCCTATGAACGCAGGTGGTTCGGAAGTGACCCTGGGATCATGTGGGCCTGGTCCTCCAATCATAAAGGAGGATTCCACTGCAATCATTAATGAGGGGCATCCCCTAATGATTGGAATGGAATCCCCAAATAATTATACAATTTTCAGAATTCTAATAAATATAAATGTACTGAATTGCAATTTTATTCATGTCCCTTCATTGCACCAACCTCAATAAAAATTAAATTTTTTGATAAATAATTTTAAACATCTTAATCCGGGCCAATATTTGCATAAACTCATTTAAACTGTCTGTGCATAATTTTGAATTTTTAAGTGTTTAATTTAAGCTTTATATATACCCTTACACTGATGAAAGCAGGCCCTACGTTTGCTTTTATCAGCCGTAGGAGTTGCGTGGGCAATTGCTGGGCAGTTGTTGGGCAAATAGCACAATTCTGTACCAGGAATACTGAGTTTCCACATGGTTCAGATGATCTGTCAAGGCATACCACGCGTGCAGAAATCCGGAACTTTTGGGGCCTTTCAAATGGATTACGATGGTATACTCTGAGAGTATGCCATCACAGACCACACTTTCAGCCCCGATGTGTTTCACGTAGGCTGCGAGTTCTAGGGAGAAGAAAGTGCTGATGGAACCCCTCGCCCCCTCAGCTCCACTGCATCCCATAGACAACATTCTTCTATTTATTCTTTCACACAGAGGACATTAATTTCAGAACATTAAGGACCAATTGGAAAAAAGGACACTTTCGTAGTATAACAACTTTCTACTCTATATAATGTTTTGCGAGCTTGAACAAACTGCTGCAGTCAGTTTGAAATCTGCAACCTGCCCTCAGCCCCAAGAAGTAATCATTGGCCGGAATTTTCTGTACCTGGGTGGGTCAGGTGTGGGCGGTTGGCATGGCGGGTCGCGACCCCGTTGTTGCTTCCATCCCGCTGCAGAAATCGACTTTGTGATAATGGGGCCTATTAAGCCCACTCTGCACGTTACCCGGCCCAATTAAATGGTGCGGGTCTGATGACATCATCCATGACACGTTTTCAGCTGGTATATTTAAAGGAGCCATGGCCACATTGCATTTGAAGGTTCATGTAGGAGTGTGCAGTCACTGCACTGGAGGTTTTCATTGCTCCAAACAGTTGGAGAGATAGCTGCACAGAGGCAGAGGGCTGCACCCAGGTTCTCCAATGATTCCCTCCATATCCACAGAGTCAGAGCACGCAGAGAAGTCCTCTTCCCTTCCAGTGGGCGGAAGAGACCTCTTCAGGACACAAAAAGAGCCTTGCTCTAAATTGCAGAGGAGGTCAACAGCAGGAATGTGTTCAGGAGGACCTGGGTGCAGTGCTGCAAACATTTCCATGATCTCATTAGATCTGGAAAGGTGAGTACAAAGGCTCACTTAACTTCATCCTGCTGTGCCTCACATCACATTCCCATCACTCTGCCTTCCCAACTCTACTCCTGCACATCCTTACTCATACCAACTTACCTTGCACGTCCACCCATCCCTCTCTCTCTCTATCTACATTATCACTGTTAGATCCGTGTATCTTAATGTTGTGTCCTTCAATAATCAGACAAAAGACTGCAGGGAACGATCAACAGGTGTTTACTGAATGAGGGTTACTCTAGAACTAACTGTACAGATCACTACTCAGGGTTTATATACAGGTGTGGTTACTGCCGGTACTACAGTATACAGGAGCTGTAAAAAGTAGTTCTCCCCTTAAAAGGTACATACATTACAATTCCTCCCCTTTTAGATTAACAGTACCATAACACTCATTTAACAATTAAATATCAAACTAATTACAATTAACACTTTTAACATGCAACATTAGCTGAAAATAGTCTATTTATAAATTCAGTCTTTGGGGAGGCTTCCTGATCCTTTCTGGATAGCGCCTTTCCCGAGTGTCTTGCTCTTGGTGCGGAGGCGATTCTGGCCCCCTGTCGTCGGTTGGTTCATCAGCTTCCAATGCTGCTGTTTCTGAGGTAGATGTGGCCTGTATGTTGTAAGATTCGAAATTTTCAGTAATTAATCACGCAAGAAAATAGGGTTAATAAGACAGTTTATTGACCAAAAGAAGCTTGTACAGAAAAATCTTTGATAAAATGGCATACAAAATGGCCACCGGACCTCGTGATCAGTTTCTGGGACCATTTGATTTCTGTTACTGCAAGCCAGACAGGCTTGTGGATTGAGGACAGTAAGCCCGCGAAAGCCAGTATCGGGAAACCGAAACTCATGGAACTGAGCATACATATTAATTAGATTCTAAGTACAGGACAGTTTTGGGTAACAGGATGAGGCCCATCAAGAAATGGGCGGACAATTGAACGAACACTTAAACCCATTTACTGTACAAAGGAAAACCGTTTGACAGCCATCGAGGGCAATCTCCAGACCGATCAATATACGAACCGAGTTACGGTGACAAAGTAAAAGACATTATCGGCCCAGGAAGGCCAGTTAAGCTATCACCGGCTCCCGTTACAAAGACAAAGCGCCCCTGCAGAGATTTCTGCCCGCCAAAAATATTACAAAGACTGGACTATGATTTGGCGGGAGATAAGAATGTTCCAAAAGGGTATAACTGTGGATTGAAAAAGTCCATCAGTACGTTTTGCGCTACGCTTCGCTTCACGCTTCGCTTCGGAACTTCTACGACTCTTCGGTTAAGGCAGCACTTCGGTTTCGGAACGTGGTCGGTGTTCGGCCAGGCAAGGCTCAGCCACGACGGGAAGACGACGAGGGTGGCCCGGGTACTTTTGTCGGGAGATCATCGACGACCCAGGCCGAAGAAGGACATTATGACTGTATAAAGAAAGCTTTTTGGGACCAGCGTCCCGTCCCGAGGAAGACCATCGGGAGATCGACGACCCAGGCCGGAGAAGAAGACATTCAGGGCCTAGCACTCCAGTGCCTCAACATCCCATTCGGTAACGGACCTTCCATGTGCATCCATTTCTACAACATCACATCGGTAGCAGAGTCTCCAAGGTGCATCCAGTTCTTCGGCAGCCTTTCAGTAAAGGTAACACAGGTTTAACAGATTCATCCATGACGAGCGCTCATCAAGGCTGTATCGGCAGCTGCATCGCGTAAGAAAAACAAGCTGCGCCAGAAGTTTCCAAATCCACGTGACGATGGAAAGCTGTGCCAAAAGGGCTGCGAACCCCCTTTTCGCGAATCTGAAAGTGGTGAACATGATCCCGAGTTCCTCAAGTCGAAACTTAGTTTAGGTCTAGGGGAGGGGGTTAAGGGTAATCGTAATGTGTTTCCCCTTTTACGATGTGCCGTGTGTTTCCCATTTCCATAGAGTTAAGTTTATAGATATGTGCATGCTTGTAGTTACTTTAATCTGTGCTTATGACATGTATTTTATAATGCTGCAAACTGTTTTATAATAAAAGCCTCCATTTCGTGCTATTCAACCTGGTCTATTGAGTTTTTCTCTGCACTACAGTTCCCTGCACCTAAGTCCAAGGTCTAGAACCGTAGGGAAGAGTGGGTCGAACCACTCAAGGGTAATTATTGCACGAAGCCTGGTAGGAGACCAGAACGAGCAAGAGAAACCCCCTACAACGTCGGGTTCCTCACCAGGTACGTATGGCCGAGACATGGGGTTCACTTGTTCCTGTGACTCTAGGATCTGGTCAGCATGGCGTCTCACAATGTTCTCCCCAACATCCACTGTGTACATTAGTGGCCCCTGCCATGTGCATATCGTTCCTGGTTGCCATTTCTCTGTTCGGTAGTCGCGGGCCAAGACTGGTTGCCCTACATTGAAGCTCCTTGTCGGCTTCTCATTGATGTGCTGGAATTGCTTACTCACAACATCTCTTCGTACATTTGGTCTGAGCAAATCCAGACGAGATCTCAACCTTCGGTTAAAGAACATCATGGCCGGGGCCTGGTTGGTGACTGCATGTGTCGCATTTCTGTAGGCTAACAGGAAATTGTCCACCTTATGCTGCAGTGGAATGTCGTCATCGCACATGGCCTTTACTGCTTTTTTAAAGGTTTGTACGAACCTCTCAGCCAATCCATTTGTGGCTGGATGATACGGGGTGGATGTGTAATGCCTTACCCCATTCCTTTTCATAAATCTTCGAAACTCTTCGGACACAAACTGTGGTCCGTTATCAGAGCAAATCTGCTCTGGCAAGCCGTTCCTGGCAAAAATGGTCCGTAGGACTGCAATAGTTCTCTCCGTGGTGGTGGAGGACATTTTGATCACCTCAGGCCATTTCGAGTGCGCATCCACGGCTATTAAAAACATTGAGTCCATGAATGGACCAGCAAAATCAATATGCACCCGTTGCCATGGAGATGAGGGCCACTCCCATGGGTGTAGAGGGGCATGTGGTGGTGCATTTTGGACCTTCTGGCATCCTGAGCAGCTCTTTGTCAGGTCCTCGATTTGCTGATCGATCCCCGGCCACCACACATAAGCCCTAGCAAGGCTTTTCATTTTCACCCCTCCCAGATGACCTTCATGAAGCTCATTGAGCACTCTCTCCCTTAACTTGGGTGGAATTACCACTCGGGATCCACACATCAAGGTCCCCTGGCATACTGACAGCTGTTCTCTTCTGGATGAGAATGCTGGCAACAGTGAGTCGCCATTTGCTGGCCATCCCTTCACCGTTAACTCATATACCCGAGACAGCGTCAGGTCTTTTCGGGGCTCCTTCTCTATACCAGCGTTAGTTACTGGCTAGCATTCAATTATAGTCGAATTAAATATTTCGACAGGATCCACTGCTGGTGCTTCCTCCGCAGTAGGCAGTGGCAGGCGTGATAGCCCATCAGCGTTTCCATGCTGTTTCGTGCCCTTATACTCGATTTCATATTGGTGCGCCCCTAGAAAAAGGGACCATCTTTGTAGCCGTTGCGCAGTCATCACCGGAACGCCCTTCTTTGGATTAAAGATGGAGACAAGTGGTTGGTGGTCAGTCAGCAAGGTGAACTTCTGCCCGTGCAGATAGTGATTGAACTTTTTCACTCCCCACACTAGGCTGAGGGCCTCCCTGTCAATCTGGGCGTAGTTACGCTCGGCTGAGGTTAGTGACCGAGACACAAAGGCTACTGGCCTCTCCGAGCCGTCCGGGAATTTGTGCGACAGCACTGCTCCAACGCCATAGGGTGATGCATCACACGCCAACCGAATTGGTAGTGCTGGGTTGAAATGAGCCAACACCTCTTTTGATGTGATCAATGCTTTGCTCTTCTGGAAAGCTCGTTTACATTCGTCACTCCACTTCCATGGTACCCCCGTTTGCAGTAGGGTGTTCAGTGGGTGTAGTACGGTAGACAAATTCGGCAAGAACTTATGGTAGTAGTTCACCAGCCTGAGGAACGACCTCAGTTGTGACACATTTTCCAGTGCTGGAGCCTTGACTACTGCCTCAATCTTTTCAGGGGACTTATGTAACCCTTCTTTATCAATAACGTGGCCACAATACGAGATCTGCTTCTGGAAAAACTCGCATTTGTGGTGATTAGCTCGGAGCCCATATTCCTTCAATCTAGTGAGCACCTGCTCCAGGTTGGCGAGGTGATCACTGTCATTTTCGCCTGTGACCAGGATGTCGTCCAAATAACACTGGGTCCCTGGAATCCCTTGCAGGACTTGTTCCATTGCCCTTTGCCAAATAGCTGGAGCTGATGCTACCCCGAACACCAGCCGGTTGTATTGGTAGAGACCTTTATGAGTGTTGATCGTGAGATACTGTTTCGAGGCTTCTTCTACCTCCATTTGCAGGTACGCCTGGGCCATATCAATCTTAGTGAAGCGTTTCCCTCCAGATAGCAAGGCATAAATATCTTCAATCCGCGGAAGCGGATATTGTACAGTGTGAAGGACTGGGTTCACTGTCACCTTAAAGTCCCCACAGATGCGAACCTTCTTTGGTTCCCCAGGCGTATTACTCAACGACCTCTTCATTACAGGAATGATGGGTGTAGCCCACTCGCTCCAGTCCACTTTGGACAGTACTCCTGAATGTTCCAAACCTTCCAGCTCTGCTTCGACGGCTGGGCGGATCGCATAAGGTACCGGTCTGGCCTTAAAAAACTTTGGGCTTGCATTTTCCTCTATTTTGATTGTCGCTGTTATGCCTTTTAGTGTTCCGAGTCCCTGCTGGAACACTTCTTCTGTGTCAGTTAGCATTTTTGACAGTCGTCCAGCTGTGACGTTGTCATCCTTTTTGGCATCTACAGTCAGTGCTTGTATGGAATGCTAATCTAGCTGTATCTTCCGGATCCATTCACGTCCTAGTAGTGGTGGTCCTCCATCTAGCAATACATATAGGTCCATTTTTGGTGTTTCCTTGCCGTTATATATAACGTTCACCCTTATTTTTCCTTTGGGGTAGACTTTTTGCCCCGTGTACATCTTCAAGACAATCTTTGTATCTCTCAAGCGTATATGTGAGAATAGCCGCTTGTAGTCCCTTCAGTTTATGACTGTTAGGGCTGATCCTGTGTCCAATTCCATTTTCACTTGGACTCCTGCTATCTTGAGCGTGACCCAGATAGTTTGGTGGTCCTCCGTTTTGATCACATTATGTAGTTTCAGACAACCCAGCTCCTTGCTTCCAGTGTCTGTATCACTTTTCTGTTCGTCTGAACTACTCTCCGTCACCTTATGTACCTTCTTGTACTTCTCCTGTGGAGATTTCTTGCTGCTGGTTTTCTTTCCCGACCTGCAGACTCTTGCTATGTGTCCTACTTTTCCACACTGTCTGCACACTTTGTCCTTGAACCAGCAATCATTATGGTCGTGTGTTGTTCTGCCGCAGCGATAGCACTTCACTGCTCCGTATGACATTTCATTTGTGCCATATTCTTGCAGTCTCCGTTGTATCTCTGCAGCGCCCCATGCGGCTGCTTCGTGTGATGCTGCAATGCTGAAAGCCTTGTCCAGCGTAAGATCCTTTTCTGATAGAAGCCTTTTCTGGGTTCCTTCACTTTGAAGCCCACACACAAACTTGTCCCTTAAAGTATCTGCTAGTCCTGTTCCAAACTGGCAGTGTTTCGATAGCTTGCGCAGTTCCGTTAAATACTCAGCATTACTTTAATCTTTATGCTGGTTCCTTTTGTGAAACTTAAATCTTTCTGCTATCAGCAGCGGTGTGGGGTTTAAGTGGTCCTGTAGGATTGACACTATGTTTTCAAAATCCTTTTCTACTGGCTTCTCTGGGGTTACTAGGTTTCGTAGTAAGCCATACATTTTTGCACCCATTGAATTCAACAATTCCAGCGCTTTCTTGTCATCTGGCACTTCATTCGCCTTGCAGTGTACTTCTATGCGTTCGACATATGTCGTCCAATCTTCGACTTCATTGTCGAACGCTGTGATACTGCCACTCTTCGGCATTTTTGGGTGTGGTTAGACTGGCTTAAAATGGCGTCTCCCGCGCTTTCCTTTCTTCCCCGCTGCGGCTTAAAATGGCGTGTCCCGCGCTGCTGCCAACGCCGCTCTCGGCGGTCCTCGTGGCAAATGGTGACGCCCTGTGGGTTTCGTGCGCTGCTCCTGCGCTGCTGCCAATGCCGCTCTCTGTGGTCCTCATGGCAATGGCAGCGCCTCGCGTTTTCCTGCGCGCCTCTCTCCCCATTGATGCTGCTCGGCCCTTGAACACCGGCTGTGCTCTGCTCTCTCTCGCCTCTCTCCCCCGTTGACGCCGCTCGGTCCCGAACACTGGCTGCGCCCTGTGCGCTCTGCCCTCTCTCTCTTCCCCGTCGACGCTGCTCGGCCTTTTTCTGCGCCGCTCGGTCGGCTCTAGCCGCCGCTGTCCGGGAAGGGTCTGCGCAGTACCTGTTGCCAGCCTGTTTCGCTGTACCACCGTGACTGGAATGCCAAGCCTGGCTCTCGACAGCCTCCCCTGCGATGCTCAAATCTCCGCTGGATTACTGGGCGGTTGCCCGTGGTCGATGCCCGTGCTTCTGGACTCGACCTCCTTCCAGTGTTCTCCAGGAGCGAATCCCTGGGAGGTGATGCAGAGTTGCAGGTAGGTTCGAATCTGCGTCATCACCAATGTTAGATCCGTGTATCTTAATGTTGTGTCCTTCAATAATCAGACAAAAGACTGCAGGGAACGATCAACAGGTGTTTACTGAATGAGGGTTACTCTAGAACTAACTGTACAGATCACTACTCAGGGTTTATATACAGGTTTGGTCACTGCCAGTACTACAGTATACAGGAGCTGTAAAAAGTAGTTCTCCCCTTAAAAGGTACATACATTACAATCACATCCCCATCTTACTAGCCACCCCTCACAATCAGCCTCATCCTCATGCAATCATACCAACTAACAACACACAAGGAGCCCACTTGGCATTACCACCCCAATCCATCATAACCTCCCTCTAAAGATGTAACCCATCCATTCCTTACACTCATTCCATCACTCTCACTCAAACTTCTCTTTGTTCCCTCCTTGCAGGAGAAGAGAGTGCACAATAAGAGGGAGAGGGAGAGAACTGGAGGTGGGCCTCCATCATTTGCAACCCTCACAACAGCAGAGGAGGCTGTATTGGAAGTCTCAGGAGTGGACAAGCAGCTGGAGGTGGGAGACAGAGAGAGGGGGACATCTCAGCAACCTGGTGACAGAATTACATATGATGCAGCTACATGGTATAGATCAGTCACTCATATGGGCACTGATGTCATCAGCCACTGAATGTTCATCATGTGCATAATGGTATGTGCACCCATTCTTCATATGGCATATCCAACTCATCTCTTTACTCTCCCACAGGTCCATCAAAAGCTCCCCTCCACTGTTCAGGAGGAAGAGCACGATGACTCCTCAGAGGGGCCTCCAGTCTCTGAGGGCACACCATCACCAGACATGAGCGCACCTGGCACCAGTGCAGAGACGCACACCTTGGTGGGTTCCACGCGAGATAGAGTAGTGTTGTCACCAGGTCTGTCACAAGTCATAAGTGAGCAAGAGCAGATGGTGGAGTCAGGGACAGCAGTGGAGATTCCTCGTCGGATGGCACAGGATGCTCCTAGCTTTGCTCAGCTGCATGCAGATACTGAGCCTTGGGGGCCATCCAGAACGAGGGCAATCCTGGAGGTGCAGGAAGAAGTGCAGGGGCTCTGACAGGTTTTGCAAGCGTGGTATCTGCAAATGTTCAGAGAATGGAGGAGTCCATCTCCAACATGAGCACCACCGTGTCGCATGCGATGGTTACTGTAGGCTCTTCCTTGTAGAGGGTGGCCACCTCATGGAGCAGCTAATGCACCACTCATAGGAGCACACGGTCTCTATGGAGAATAGATGGCTATCTATGGAGCATAGATGGCAGAGGCTCATAGACCTTCTCTCTAGGAGGGATGTCAGTGTAGACTTGGGTCCTCATGGCCCCACTAATGTGCAGCAAAGTGCTCTCCAGCTCCTTGCTAGCAGGGAAGTGTGGGTGGCCCATGAGAGGGATGATGGTGAGAGGGGAGAGGGAAGTGGGGGCTCCTCTCAAAACTCACACTTCTCCCACGTTGCCATCCATTAAGTCAGAGCCCCAGATGCCTCCTTGGACAGCGATGCCCCTGCACAGTTGCAGACTTTGGCAGGGCCATCAGAGGCTTCAAAACCCAGTGGACATCCACCAAGAGTGTCTGAGCAGTCGCAGCAGGGAAGTGAGCAAGCTGCCTCTACCTCTGCTGAAGCCACAGACGTAGCACCTCATAGAAGCACATGGAATAGAAAGGTGACACAAGGAGATTCACAAGGGTAGCCACTTGAATGTTTTAGTCAATGTTAATGGCAAGTTTCCGTTAATGTATTGTCAACCATTAAAATCTTTATTTTCAGCAGTTTCCCGCCTTGGACTCATTTGTGTGCACCTTTGGAAGTAACTTAGTGAGTTGTAGTGACTGGTGAGACATAACAGTACCTCCAGCAAGGGTGGTCAGTGTGAAAGGCATGGCTTGGTTATTGTAGGGATCCTTTATGGTGTTGCTGTGGGGTGGGGCCAACCTGGTGCAGCATGTGGCAGCCATATGGGTGTACAGCATAAAGTTAAGTAAATCTCGTCATGATGAGGCCATCCCTGGCTTCCCGGGAGTAATGTGCTCAGGTGCCGATGTCCTCTGTCCTATGCAGCATCAGGTGGCTGCGGAGAAGGTTGGTGGTGGTGTTGTTGGTGCTGCTGGTGTGCCTGGTGCTACTGATGTTGGGTCTGATCGTGGTCCGATTCTGAGGACCAAGGTGAGATAGTATAAATGGCACCCATGCTGATGGAATAGATGGCAGGTGAAGTAGAGTTAACAGAAGCGTTCTGTCAATGGTGAAAGAGGTTCTTCCAATTAGGTGACACTGGATGGAGACTTTGCTGGAAACACTTTGGGGTCGATTTTCCCGAACCTGTCGGGAAGAAGACGGGACTTCAACTTCCAGGTTTTTGATCCGCCTACATCGATGTCCGGCCAATCCATGCGATTTTCCCTTGATTGACCTTGTTAAGCCCGCCCAGCGGGATCAGCAGGCCAATTAAGGGCCACCTGGCAACAGGTGACGTCACAGACTGCAATTTCATCTGTCAAGATTTCTTGACAGATGAAATATCAGTGCTTCACAGCTGTTTGAAGCTGTGAAACACTGACAGTTTGAGTTCTAACATGAGTCCTTCTGCACAGACTCAGTTAAAACTCTCAGCAGCACTCAAAGCTGAATGCTGTCACTTTTCACAGATCGCAGCCGTTCAGCTTTAAGTTCCGGCTGAGCGATGGGCTCCCGACGGCTACAGGAAGAAAGGCTGTTAAGGTAAGTACAGGTAAGTAAAAGTTCTTTACACACTTTAGACACACCAAACACACTTACCTTTGCACTCATGCACCCATCACTCACCTGAGCACCGACATCATGACCCCTCCAACTCCTTCAACCGCCTGCTCAACCTGGCGTGGTTTCAAGCCGTCGGGAATCCCACACGAAACCCCTCAAAATAGGGATTAGGCTAAAAACTGCCTGTTAACTTCCTCTTAACAGGCAGTTAATTGGCACTAATCCCTTCCCGCCTGGTTTCGGCGGGTCCCAGTGCGGGGCAGGTACCCGCCGCCCCTGAAAGTTGCATGGGGTGGGGTTTTGGGTGGGATGGTGTCGGGACCCCCAAATTCGGGATTTCCCCCCCCCACACGTCTGAAACCCCACCCAATGGCTCAGGGAAAATCAGGGCCTTTAAGTCTGCAGAGTTAAACCTGTGCCAGCAATATAGTCAGCAACAGCTTCTGCCTGAGGAAAGTGATCAGCTATGAGGTCAGAGCTTTTATAGTGTGGCAGAGCTACTGAATGACTCTGGGCAACTGTATATAATTCCCTTTAATGATGTTCTAACACCAGCCTAAGGCTGTACCATGGTGTTAGACATTACTTTGTTTTGTATATAGTGTTTTGTATGTACGGGGCGTGGCCCCTTTAAGAGCACGGGAAAACTCGGGTAAACGCGATGATGTCACGTCGCAAACCACGTGACTGCCCAAGCAGTCCTCGTGGAATCTCCATCTTGTTAAGACCTGTTTTCGTGGTTCTCCTGTATCGACCTCAACAAACTGTTTGAACTCGTTTAGTCTTACATTAAAGATCTGTTTGATTGATCTCCTGAGTCGACCTCAGTTATTAGTTAGGAATTCGTCGACCACTGAGGAACGGGTCTAACGGGCGCCCTGCGGCTGCGATGGCGATCGGCAACGCGGGCAAGTTGCTGTTTATCACCGATACTCTCTCCGGTCGTCATTTTCTGTGCGACACCGGAGCGCAGTGCAGCATTTTACCCGCATCCGCCCTCGATGTGCAGACTGGGATTCATGGCCTCGCCCTTGAAGCGGCCAATGGCGGAGCAATTCAGACCTTCGGCAGACGACGAGTGCAGGTGTGTTTCGGGGGCCAACGTTTTCACTGGGAGTTTGTTACGGCTAAGGTTTCGCAACCCATTCTCGGCGCGGATTACCTGTGTGCCAACAGCCTCCTGGTCGACGTGCGGAACCGGCGTTTGATCAACGCGGCAACTTTTCATTCTATCCCTTGTTACCGCAGTAACACTACGTCGCGCACCGTCACCTGTGCTTTTCCGACTCCGGTTGAGTTTGCTCGCCTGCTCGGCAAATTCCCCTACCTGACAAGACCCATGTTCTCCTCCACGGCCACGAAACATGGTGTGGAACACCACATCACCACCAATGGTCTATGGTCTACGCGCGGGCCCGGCGCCTGGAACCTGGCAAGCTGGCGGTCGCAGAAGTGGAGTTCATGACCATGGAATGTTTAGGGATTATTCGCCGGTCGAATACCCTGGTCTTCACCCCTCCACATCGTCCCGAAGCCTAGCGGTGGATGGCGGCCATGCGGCAACTATCGACGCCTACACGTGTCGGTGTAGGGACCGGGTGCTAGGGTTTGGATGATCAGCCATGATCTCGTTGAATGGCGGAGCAGGCTCGACGGGCCGAATGGCCTACTCCTGCTCCTATCTTCTATGTTTCTATGTAAACGACGCCACCACTCCTGATCGGTACCCGATTCCCCACAACCAGGATTTCTCCGCCCACTTGGCAGGGAACACTGTCTTCTCGAAAGTCGACCTCGTCCGGGGCTACCACCAGGTCCCAGTTCACCCCCAAGACGTCCAGAAGACCGCAGTCATCACCCCATTCGGCCTTTTCGAGTTTTTACGAATGCCGTTTGGGTTAAAGAACGCCGCCCAGGCTTTCCAACGCCTGATGGACTCCGTGCTGTGGGACCTCAAGTTCCTCTTCATCTACCTGGATGATATTCTCATTGCCAGTCCCACTAAAGAAGAACATATCTGTCACCTACGCACCCTTTTTCGACGTCTCAGCCAACATGGCCTGATTATCAACCCGGCCAAGTGTCAGTTTGGCCTGCACCAAATTGATTTC
The DNA here is from genome assembly GCF_052327205.1 of Somniosus microcephalus. Lineage (NCBI taxonomy): Eukaryota > Metazoa > Chordata > Chondrichthyes > Squaliformes > Somniosidae > Somniosus > Somniosus microcephalus. Next base: position 55,536,023 of record NC_140994.1, on the reverse strand, counting down.
CTGGGGCATCGCATCACTTCAGAGGGAACGGTTCCTTTACAAGCGAAGGTAGAGGCGGTGACATCTTTTCCACGCCCGCAAAACATTAAGGCCCCGCAGGAATTCCTAGGCATGGTAAACTTTTACCACTGTTTCGTGCCTAAGGCAGCACTGCTCATGCAGCCCCTGTACGAGGCCCTCAAGGGCAAGACTGGCAAGAATATGGTATACTGGACGGATGACATGGCCCGGGCGTTCGCCAACACCAAAAGCGCCTTGGCCAACGCGACTATGCTGGCGCACCCGCTGCCAGGAGCCACCATTGCCCTCACCACCGATGCGTCAGACTACGCAATCGGTGCCATGTAAGAGCAGTGGGTGAACGGGATGTGGCAGCCGTTGGCATTCTTCAGCCGTCAACTACGGCAGAATGAGAGAGCATATAGCACGTTCGACCGGGAGTTGCTCGCCCTTTTTCTGGCCATCCACCATTTTCGCTTCCTCCTGGAAGGACGTCCCTTCACCGCTTGGGTGGACCATAAGCCGCTCACCTTCACCATGGCCAAGACCGCCGAACCGTGGTCATCCCGACAGCAACGTCAACTGACCTACATATCCTCCCGCGTGACCATCAATACGGTTCATTTAGGCATCGATTACGCCCTCATGGCAGCGGATCAAGCCTCAGACCCAGAAGTCCGAGCCTACAGAACGACCGTCACTGGCCTCCAGTTGGCCGATGTCAAGTTCCATTCAGCAGGTACCACGCTCTTGTGTGACGTCTCCGTACGGGACCCTCGCCCTGTCGTACCGGTCGTCAGGCGCCGCAAAGTGTTCAACGCCATACATGGGTTGTCACACCCAGGAATGAAGGCCTCTCAGAAGCTGATGTCAGTGAAATTCGTATGGCATGGCATGCACAAGGATGTCCGCGACTGGACCAACACCTGCGTGGTCTGCCAAAAGGCCAAAGTACAGCGCTACATCAAAGCTCCGTTGGCCACCTTCACAGTTCCGGAGCGACGTTTTGACCATGTCAACGTGGACCTGGTAGGACCACTCCCACCCTCCCATGGTTTTTCACACATCCTGACCATGGTTGACCGCACCACCAGATGGCCGGAGGCGGTTCCCCTATCATCCACTACTTCGGCGGACGTGGCCAGGGCATTCATTTCCACCTGGGTCGCCCGTTTCAGAGTGCCAGCAGATATTTCTTCAGACAGGGGACCGCAGTTTTCCTCCGAACTCTGGAATGCAGTGGCTCAAGGACTCGGTGTTAAATTACACCGCACCACAGCCTACCACCCACAGGCGAATGGTCTCTGTGAAAGTTTCTACCGGTCACTGAAAGCCACCCTGAGGGCCAGTCTCCAGGATGCTGGATGGGCAGACAAGCTACCGTGGGTCCTGTTGGGCCTTCGCACGGCCCCCAAAGAAGAACTTCACTCTTCATCAGCGGAGCTGGTGTACGGTCAACCGCTGCGAGTCCATGGGGATTTCCTACCAGCATCGACGAAGCCTTGGTCCACGTCTGACCATCTTACTAGTCACCAGGAGGCGGCCAGATGTTTCATGCCGGTGCCCACTTCGCACCACGGGCTGCAGAGTTTGCACGTTCCCACGGAGCTTCACAAGGCGGAATACGTCTTTATTCGCCACAATGCACATAGGGATCCACTCAAGGCCCCATACACTGGTCCCTTCTGCGTGTTGGAGGCAGGGGACAAAACCTTCATGGTAGATGTCGGTGGTAAACCAGACCACATTTCAGTCGATCGCTTAAAGCCAGCACATCTGGACCTTGACCGCCCCGTCGAGACAGCACAACCGCCGAGACGAGGTCGGCCACCCATCGCTGTTACGGCAGACCAAGCGCAACCGCCCGCCAGACCGCCAGCCGCCCAACAACCTCCACCTCAGGAGTACAGGAGTCGTTCCGACAGGCTCATCAGACCCCCCTCACCGTTTGACTTTGTCCGTTAAAGCGAATTCTGGGGGGGCGCATGTGGCGGAGCCACTGAATTACTCTGGGCAACTGTATATAATTCCCTTTAACGATGTTCTAACACCAGCCTAAGCCTGTACCATGGTGTTAGACATTACTTTGTTTTGGATATAGTGTTTTGTATGTATGGGGCGTGGCCCCTTTAAGAGCGTGGGAAAACGCGGGTAAACGCGATGACATCACGTCGCAAACCACGTGACTGCCCAAGCAGTCCTCGTGGAATCTCCATCTTGTTAAGACCTGTTTTCATGGTTCTCCTGTATCGACCTCAACAAACTGTTTGAACTCATTTAGTCTTACATTAAGGACCTGTTTGATTGATCTCCTGAGTCAATCTCAGTTATTAGTTAGGAATTCGTCAATTCCTACAATAGTACATTTAATGCTGTCAAGTAATCAGCTGGATCAGTGGCCACTCAACTCACACCTCAGGTTGACAAACCTGGTTCCCGAGCTATGTGAATCCCGTGGCCATGCAGGGAAATTTGAAAGGTGGGGAAAAGAGGCTCTTAAGTGTCTGTGGTAAACCACTGTTATTGCATATTGCTACCTCTGGTTGGCGCTGTGTACCAATGCATGCCTCAGCTGGCTCCGCTCACATGACCAGGTATAAAGGTGGGTGTTTCGGTTACCCACTTCCTTCTTGGAACCAGTCGCCCACGAGAGGCATGCTCTGTTCTTTAGTTAATAAAATTGATACGCTTATCAATTACTCCATAAAAGGCGATGAATTAGGAAGGTAATGCAGCAGCGACCCGACCGGCAGAGATGGGCGACCTAATTGAAATCATTATCAGCTTGTTGTAGGAGGTTCACCCTCTCGACCGGGGGTCCATTTTATGGGTCCTTATGTGCCTCCGCAGTAGGACGGGCCCAGGAGAAGTCAGCCATGTCGGCAGCGAGGTTCCCGATGTGGACTTCCTGGGGAAAACGAACATTTGCTCATGAGGGGTGGCATTAGTGGCAGTACAAAGCAGTGACCGGATGGAGTGGAGCGCCGCAGGGAGGACCTCCTGCCAGCGAGAGGTCGGAAGGCCCTTAGATTTTAAGGCTAAGAGGACGGCCTTCCAAACCGTCGCGTTCTCTCTTTCCACCTGGCCGTTCCCCCGGGGGTTGTAGCTGGTGGTCCTACTCGTAGCAATGCCTCTCGCGAGCAGGTACTGCCGGAGTTCGTCGCTCATGAAAGATGAGCCCCTGTCGCTATGTATATAGCTAGGGAACCCGAACAAGGCGAAGAGGTCATTCAGACATTTGATGACCGTGGTACTGGTCATGTCTGGGCAAGGGATGGCAAACGGGAAACGGGAGTACTCATCAATTATGTTGAGGAAGTACACGTTGCGGTCAGAGGAGGGGAGGGGCCCTTTAAAATCGACGCTCAGGTGCTCGAAGGGGCGAGTGGCCTTGATCAGGCTTGCTCTGTCTGGCCTATAAAAATGCGGTTTGCACTCGGCACAGATTTGGCAGTTCCTGATCATGGTCCTGACCTCCTCGATGGAGTAGGGCAGGTTACGGGATTTGATGAAATGGAAGAACCTGGTGACCCCCGGGTGGCAGAGGTCATTGTGGAGGGACTGCAGTCTATCAACCTGCGCGTTGGCGCATGTACCACGTGATCGGGCATCTGGGGGCTCATTGAGTTTCCCGGGCCGGTACAAGATATCGTAATTGTAGGTGGAGAGTTCGATTCTCCACTTCAAGATCTTGTCGTTCTTGATTTTGCCCCTCTGCTTATTATTAAACATAAAAGCAACTGAACGCTGGTCAGTGAGAAGGGTAAACCGTTTTCCGGCCAGGTAATGCCTCCAGTGACGCACCGCTTCCACAATAGCTTGGGCCTCCTTTTCGACAGAGGAGTGTCGAGTCTCGGGGCCCTGGAGGGTCCTTGAGAAAAAGGCCACGGGTCTCCCCGCCTGGTTAAGGGTCGCAGCTAGGGCGAAGTCGGATGCATCGCTCTCCACTTGGAAGGGGATGGACTCATCCACTGCGTACATTGTGGCCTTCGCAATATCGCTCTTGATAAGAGTGAAGGCTGCACACGCCTCTGGTGTCAGGGGGAAGGAGGTGGATTTGATGAGGGGTCTGGCTTTGTCCGCATAGTGGGGCACCCACTGGGCATAGTAAGAGAAAAACCCCAGGCATCTCTTCAGTGCTTTTTGGCAGTGGGGGAGGGGGAGCTCCATAAGGGGGCGCATTCTGTCGGGGTCGGGCCCGATGACTCCGTTCTCCACTGCGCAGCCGAGAATGGCAAGGTGCTTGGTGCGAAACATACATTTCTCCTTATTGTACGTTAGGTTCAGCCGTTGGGCCGTACGGAGGAATTTTTCTAGATTAACGTCATGGTCCTGCTGGTCGTGGCCACAGATGGTGACGTTATCCAGATAGGGAAAGGTGGCCTGCAGCGCGTTCTGGTCAACCATCCGGTCCATCTCCCTTTGGAAGACCGAAACCCCGTTGGTGACGCCGAAGGGAACCCTAAGGAAGTGGTAGAGGCAGCCGTTCGCCTCGAAGGCAGTATACTGGCGGTCTTCATGGTGGATGGGGAGTTGGTGGTATGCTGACTTAAGGTCAATGGTGGAGAATACTTTGTATTGCGCAATCTGATTGACCATATCAGATATGCGAGGAAGGGGGTATGCGTCCAGCTGAGTGTACCGGTTTATGGTTTGGCTGTAGTCAATGACCAGGCGGCGTTTATCGGTGGTTTTAACGACTACAACCTGGGCTCGCCAGGGGCTGGTGCTCCCTTCGATAATGCCCTCCTTCAAGAGCCGCTCCACCTCAGAGCTAATAAAAGCTCTGTCCCCGGCGCTGTACCGCCTGCTCTTGGTAGCGATGGGTTTACAGTCGTGGGTGAGGTTAGCGAACAAGGGAGGGGGGGGGACTTTGAGTGTGGAAAGGCTGCAAGTGGTGTGCGGCGGGCGATTTAAAAGGTGTTGGTTGCAGACTGTGAGTGGGGGGAGGGGTCCACTGTATGCTAATGTGACACTTTTAAGGTGGCACTGAAAATCCAACCCTAGCAGCACGGCAGCGCAAAGACGGGGCAGGACTAGAAGTTTAAAGTTTTTATATTCTGTGCCCCTAACCGAAAGGGTCACCACACAGTAGCCGCCGACGTCCATTGAATGGGACTTAGACGCCATAGAAATCCGATGGCGCGTTGGCAGGACCGTGAGGGAGTGGCTACGTACCGTGTCGGGGTGAATATAACTATCTGTGCTCCCGCTGTCAAATAGGCAAGTGGTGGCGCGGCCGTTTACCGTGATGTCCATCATGGACCTGGACAGATGATGAGGGAGGGCTTGATCCAGCGTAACGGAGGCCAGTGTATGGCTTAGTGAGTCGATATGGTCGTCCGACGAGACGGTGGTCGAGTCCGGAGACAAAATGGCGGTTGAGTCCGGCGGACAAAATGGCGGCGGCCATGCGGCCGGAGGTGCACAAAATGGCGGATAAGATGGCTGCCCCCATGGTTCGCACGCGGCGCTGCTGGCGTTCGCGGGTTTCCCCCTGCAGGCATTGGCGTAATGGCCTTTCTTCCCGCAGCCCGAGCAGGTAGCGGTCTTAGCCGGGCAGTGCGCTCTAGGGTGTTTTAACTGGCCACAGAAATAGCATTTTTGGGCCTGGTTACAGGGCATCGCTGCAGTTGGTACCGGGGGCGGCGGTCCCAGTTGATTTCGGGACATCGCTGCAGCAGTTGGTACCGGGGGCGGCGGTCCCATGTCCCAAGGTCGCGATGGCCATGTCGCGGCGCCGTTACGTGAGTATGCTTCGAGGTTTCGGTGGGCCGCATCTAACCAGAGCGCAAGGGCTACGGCCGTCTTCAGGTCGAGCTCCTTGCTTTCGAGCAGTCTCTGCCGGGAGTAGTCGGACTGGAGGCCCCTAACGAAGGCATCACAGGTAAGTCCCTCCGCGTGCCCCGCAGCCGTTACCTCCTTACAGTCGCAGTCCCTGCAGAGTGTCTGTAACGCCCGTAAAAATGCCTCTACCGATTCCCCCGGTTGCTGCCTGCGGGATCCCAAGAGGTGTCTGGCGTAAATCGTGTTCACTGGGCGCGTGTATTGCCCTTTTAGTAGTTCGAGGGCCGCCGTGTACGTAGCAGCGTCCCGGATGAGTGTATATACTTGAGGGCTCACCTGGGCAGTCAAAACTTTTAGTTTGTTCTCCACCGATGTCACGGCGGAGGCTTCTAGGAAGGATTCAAAACAGCTCAGCCAGTGTTCGAAATTGGTCGATGAACCCGCTGCTTGAGGGTCGAGGTCCAGGCATGCTGGTCTGAGGGCTCGCAGCAACGCCTGCTGTTGTTGTTGCTGTTGTTGCTGCTCAGGTGTCGCCATTTTACTTTTAGTTAATGCAGCATTGACAAACGTGCCTGAGGGAAAGGCAGGTGGGGGCGAGATGATGGCGGGTTCCCGACCCGCTCTGACTTTTTTCAAATTTCCCACCTGACCCACCTCCGATCGCACCCGCACGGACCCCAGAAAATTCCAGCCATTATTATTTGTATCCCCTTTCATTGTTTCTTATTTATTTATCTAACTCTCACATTGCAATGACCCCAAATTTGTTTTGCTGTTTTTCATTCCATTTTCAATTATGTGACATTATTTATATTCTGCCTGTCGCTGCAGTATCTCAGAACAGAGGGTCTGTGCTGTCAAATAAACATATCATGTGCTCTCAGGTGAAAATGAACTGGCTGCCCTGAAGCAGAAGCAGCGCATCCTGGAGGGTGACAAACAGGCTTATGAGGAAGAAACTCAGGAAGACATAAGAAGGCAGAGGTGAATATAAAGAACAATCATGTGGCTATGTCAGATCAAAGTCTTATGAACGCATAAAATATAGAAGGCACTCTTATCTTCCTGTACCATTTGAGAAAGAAACTGTAAGCCACATTATTATCTCAGAAAGTAAAGATTACGGCCTAGAAATTCAGTTGCTTGCGCCAGCCGGCGCCTTAGGAGGAGGAGATGTTGGGCGCTAGTCGGCTAGCGGCCGGGCGCAGCGCGATCTGCGCCTCTCCCCAACTTCACTCAAGATTTAGCGGCGGCGCAAAGTCTTTGCGCGCGCTCAGCTGCGCGCGCAGATCCTGACGTCATTTCCTCGTGCAACGCCCTTTGTGCGCCCCAAACCGGAAATTCAGTGGCGACGCCCTATTGTGCGCCTGGCGCCCCTAGCGACTGGTAGAGGGGAACGGTTCTCAGTCGATGCGGGGCGCGGGGGGCGCAAATTAAAGGGCACACCTCCTGCAGTAGAAAAGGCAGCCATTTTGCAGCACTCCTTCTTTTTGAGCGACGGATCTTTGCAGAGAGACAAAGGTAGAGAGCTTTCTGCTTTGGCTCAACACTCGGACAGGTACCTGTGGCTTCAGGCCACAGCTTTCCACTTGTCTTTGCCTTCAGTGTCATATCATTGTTTGCAAACATATAATGGGGGCTGCAATGGGTGCAAACGCTGGCCTTCTCCATTGCATTCAAAGGGCTCACAGACGCCATGAGAGAGTGGCAGTCCTGGCCAGATGGAGAGGGGGCAACAGGCGTCGGGAAAGGAGGCCTTACCCACCCAGGGTATACCGCCAGCAGTTCTCCTATCTGAACATGTCTGACGAGCAGTGTGTTCGGAGGCTGCGATTCCGAAGGGCGGTGGTCACTGAGATCTGCCACCTGCTTGGCGGTGATCTGCAGCCACATCTGAGGAGCAGGACGTCTCTGTCGGTGGCAGTGAAGGTGACGGTGGCTCTCAACTTCTATGCCACCGGCTCCTTCCAATCCGCTACTGGGGACATTTCCAACATCTCCCAGTTCGCTGTGCATTGCTGCATCCGCCAGGTGACCAATGCCCTTTTCAGAAGGAGACGTCAGTTCATCTCCTTCTCCATGGCCCTTGTCAAGCAGCAACAGCGTGCAATGGGCTTTGCAGCATTCGCGGGCTTCCCCATGGTGCAGGGCGCCATTGACTGCACGCATGTGGCTTTGCGGGCACCTCTGGAGAATGCCGAGGATTACTGCAACCGGAAGGGCTACCATTCGCTCAACGTTCAGCTGGTGTGTGACCACAGGCAGCTCATTCTAGCTGTCAATGCCCGCTTTCCAGGCAGCAGCCACGATGCCTTCATCCTGCGCCAGACTTCTGTGGCAGACATGTTCCAGGCCCAGCCTCACCCACGAGGATGGCTTCTCGGGGACAAAGGCTATCCTTTGTGTACCTGGCTGATGACCCCGCTCCGTGCGCCCAGCACCCCTGCTGAAGAGGGATACAATGACAGCCATCAAGCAACCAGGAACCTCATTGAGCAAACAATCGGCGTCCTGAAGCAACGGTTCCGCTGTCTGGATCGTTCCGGTGGAGCCCTACAATATTCGCCAGAGCGAGTCTCCCATTTCGTGGTCGTGTGCTGCATGCTGCACAACCTGGCTATCCGCAGGACTCAGCCACTGCCACCAGAGATTGGAGGACCACCTGAGGAGGAGGAGGAGGAGGAGGAGGAGGAGGAGGACCAGCACAGGAGGGAGGCAGAAAGTGCAAGGGCCGCCCGTCGGCGGCTTATTGAACGTCGGTTCTAGGCCCCCTCTCAGGGAATGGCTTGTGCCAATGTCACCAGATGAATGTAGCCGCTCTACAAGCCCTCAGCTGAGCAGGGCAACCAGGACTTGCAAAATAAAGCATGGGCAGTGCGATTTAAGAACATTTATTACTTGGAAACCTCTGCCCTTCCCACATTACAAACTAATGGAGAGAAGCCCCCTCCAAAAACACAAAACGAACAGTCTCGGCCTTACAAAACAAAGAAATACACCAGTCTCGGCCTTACCAAAAAAAGAAAGACACCAGTCTCGGCCTTACAAAAACACAACTACACCAGTCATGGCCTTTCAACAAACACAAAGCATTTGGCCAGACCTTCTACTTTTTGCCCTGCGAGGGCGATGCCTTTCGCATCCGTGACTGGCCCCTGCCCGCCCTGCAGCTCCTCCTCAATGGGACCCCAGTGGCTGCAGCAGGGCTGGGGGAAGGCTGCTGAGGGTCAGATGGCGAGACGGCAGATGCCCTTGGGGGTCGGCCTGCACCAGCTCTGGCCCTGGAGGGGCCGGCTGCTGACTGCTCCAACTCTGCTTGGGCGGCAGCAGTCTGTCCAGCGGCTCGTGGCAGCTGCAATGGCGGAGTGGCAGTGTCGGCTGCAAGAATGGTGCCAACCTGACAGATCGCAGGTACTCCCTGGCCGCCTGAGACATTGGCACTCGCACGGGCCAGCACTGCAGCATGCGCAGCAAACAGCTGAAGAACAGACTGCTGGGCTGCTGCTGCGCGGCGAGTGCCCTGGTGATGCCTGGCCGATCCAGCAAGGGTGGCAGCAGTTAGTGCCCGTGTGGCCCTGGTCTGTGTCCGCATGACACCAGCCAGTGAATGAACGGCACGACTGAGCACTTGGCTAGAAGCCGCCTGTGCTGCCGTGAAGTCCTGCAGACTCCTGGCCTGTGCTGCACTGAATTGTTCCAGACTCCTGGCCTGTGCTGCACTGAATTGTTGCAGACTCCTGGCCTGCGCTGCTCCGAATTCCTGCACACTCCTTGACAAAGACTCAATGGAGTCAGGCATCCTTGCCACTGCAGCCATGAGCTCAGTGTGCCTGCGCTCAGCCTGGACGGCCATTTCCTCCAGGAGCCGCACCTCCTCTGCGCTCACCATCGCAGGACTGGAGGCCGCACTCACCCTCTGGGGAGAAGTCCGCCGAGCTTCCCCACCCCTCCCGCGTTGCAGCAGGCCGCTGGGCCCCGGAGCTTCACTCTCCTCCGACCCTTCCCCCCGGCTCCCCTCCAGGGAAGATGTGTCCCCTTCATCGCCATGGGCTGGCGCGGCTGAGGGTGGCACTGATGGGCCGGCTTCCTCTTCCTCCTCCTCGAATTCGGAATCGCTGACAGTGGCAGCTTGAGGGCCCGCCTCCTCACCTGGCGATTCACCATCTGAAAGCAGGGAGGCACAAGAGTTGCTTTAGAGTGAGGACAGGGCGGCAGCGAGGGAGGCATGAGTGCTGCCATGCACTGCTTTGGTCGGACAGTGGCAAAGGATGCTGATCTGAGGCGCAAGTGGAAAGAGAGAGGTCAAAAAGGTGATGCCCTTACCATTGGTGCCCAGAACAGGGTCGGCATCTCCACTGACGACGGGGCCAATCAGCCGTCCTGCCATAATGCGCTCCACACGCTGGTTGAGGTCGGAGAGCTCTTTGATGTCAGGACGGCCTCCCCCGGTCTCACGTTGCTTCCTACGGTTGTGCGCCACCTTGGCCTGCAAGAGTAAGGACGGCCTCTAAGTACAGTGTGAAGCCCTGATCTTGGCTGCACTGCCTCCCATGGTGGACTGGCCCTGACAGTGTGAAGCCCTGATCTTGGCTGCACTGCCTCCCATGGTGGACTGGCCCTGACAGTGTGAAGCCCTGATCTTGGCTGCACTGCCTCCCATGGTGGAATAGCTTGTACAGTGTGTAAAGTGCTGAATGTGCAAGTGATTTTCATGACAGTCCCATAGCTGCTGGATGAGGGCTGGCCATTAGGGCTTTCAGGTCCCTTTGCCCATAAACTGAGGTGCGCATGCAGGGATGAGGAGGACACTGGAAAGGGTACTCACCCTGACAACCCGAGTGAGGTCGTTGAACTTTTTCCGGCATTGCACAGGAGTCCTGGCAACCACGCTGTTGGAAGTCACCCTGTTTGAGACCTCCCTCCAGGCTTTCCGGTAGGCACTGGGCAGCGGCCTCCTGCCACCTTCAGGGAACAGAACATGGCGCCTGCGCTCCACTCCGCCAACCAGCACCCTCAGGTCGCCCTCGCTGAAGCGCTGCGCTCTCTCCCTGGCCTTCTCCCTAGCCCTGGGTGTTGCACAGATGAAGCAGAAGTGGTCAGGCCTAGCTTCAGGGCTGCAGTGTGCAGGGTGTGGCAGGCAAACAAATCCACCCTCCCCCTTTAAGAGCTGACCGGCGCCAGAGTGTCTGCCGTCAATCAGCAACTCGCCGCACCTGCGCTGCGCCCGCCCTCGGGGGTATCGCCCCGGACCGCCGGCTTAGCGCCTAATGATAGTCGTGCATCGCCTGTTTTAGCGCAGCAGCAACCTCTTGGGGCGATGCGACTGAATATCGGCGAAGGTGGCGCGAACTTGCGCCGGGCGCAAACTTTAGCGGCCGCCCGACTTTAGCGCCCCGAACGTGGCTATACTGAATTTCTAGGCCTACATTTCTCCAAATTTTTAGTTTTATTGTCAACTTTTACATTCTTTCTTCTTTCGTCCAGATTTTCTTGCCGTTACAGTAAAAATATACTTCAATGCAATGCTGACTATTTTTCCTTATATACCTATAATAGACATTAACCTTGCATTTAATACACACTTCCTCTTGTGGCACTATTTTGTCACACTCTGTATATCACACTTTAGTGTCTAATACTCACTTTCAGGTCGATATCCTTTTGTCAGAACTGGCAAAAGTTCGAGATATAACAGGTTTTAAGCAAGCACCGAGGCAGGGAAAGGAGGGAGGGGAGGAAAGAACAAAAGGGAAGGTCTGTGATAGGGTGGAAGGCAGGAGAGATTAAATGACAAAAGGGATGATGGTATAAGGCAAAAGGGGGTGGTAATGGGACAAGTAAAGAAACAAAAGATGACTCTAGAGGAGCTGTTAGAATTTAACTCTATCTTTCTATTATTGGTTCAATATCTCTAATGATAAATCTGAGATTCACCCTGAAACCTGAGTAGTGCTTACTATTAAAGCCCACTGCTTGCAATGACTTGGTTGACCAACGTCTGAATAAAATAATTTATCACTTTTAAAAACAAACCATAGGGAGTGTATAATTTTTGTACTTTTAGACTATAGATACACTGGGCCAGAAATTCGTGAACGGGGCTTGCCGCGCGTGCAAGGTCCGGATTTGCACTTACCCGACGCGCCTGCCGATCACCTCCAGGGACGCCTGGAATTCCATTTTGAATCTGAAGAATCCCGGGCAGCGTTTGACGTCACGCCGCCCAGGAGTGCAGCCAGCGCGAAGCCTGGAGCGCGCTGTGCAACTGAGACACGCCCCTTGAGGTCTCAGTTTAACAGGACACGCCCCCAATGTTTCTGCCAAGCTGCTAAGCATTTTTACATGCAAAGCAGCAGTTTAAATAGGTTTTTGGAAGTTTTTTGAAGCTTTTGGTAACTTTTATAAACTTTTAAAAACGTTTACATTATTTTGAAGAACCTGAAGTAGTTTTAAACAGAATTAAAGCAATTTAAAGACTTTTAAAAGCCCTAAAAGATTTTTTTAAATTCCATTTATTTATTTAGCAATGTCGTCGTCATACGTGTCTTCACACTGTTCCCTTTGGGGAACTGTATGAAGTGGTGGAAGGATTTATGGCCATGATTAACGCTCATTCCGTGACCGTAACCATCTTTGAACCAGCCATTAGGGCGGTTAGTCCTATGGCGGGAGGGTTTTACGGGCTCCCACAAGCTATACAAGGAGGGGGCGCCACCCACACCCACGGACGCAAATATCCCACTGGATGTCAACCCAGAATTTAGAGCCGGAGCTCCGACTCCACTTGCCGGGACTGTCTGGAGCGGGGTTTCGAAACCCTACCCTGATCTGGCCCAGCGGCGGGGATCCTACCGCTATGCCAAAGGCCCAATCCGATTAGCAACATGAAATGGCTGGAATGAGCACAATTCACGGCATTAAAAGAACTCACAATTGAACTGATGATGACCTCAGCAATCTCCTCAAGGAGGTGGAGGCGCAGCGCCTGCTCATCATTGGTAATGAGAAGTCAAAGGTGCCGCAAAAAGGGCAGATGATAGCTTGGTCTTTCAAGTGGCAGCATAGGGCTCCAGTCACGGGGAGGGAAAAGGCGCAGGAAACGTATGGGTGTCACCTTTTGTGCGGAGTGGGCCTTTTGTGCAGCAGTAAGCATCCCCGCCGCTGGGCCAGAAGGAGTAGGGTTTCGAACCCCACTCCAGACAGTCCCGGCAAGTGGAGTCGGAGCTCCAACTATAAATTCTGGGTGGACATCCAGCGGGATACTTGCGTCCGATGGGTTGTGGGAGCCCGTAAAACCCTCACGCCATAGGACTAACCACCCTAATGGCTGGTTCAAAGATGGTTACGGTCACGGAATGAGCGTTAATCACGGCCATAAATCCTTCCACCACTTCATACAGTTCCCGAAAGGGAACAGTGTGAGGATACGTACGACGATGACCTCTTGCGCAATGCACCTCCTTGGACCCTCAGTCGCAGATGCGAGGGGGCAAATCGTGCAATTGTTATATTTTTCATTTTATTGACATGTAAAATGTTGGCCCAGTAATTCCCTTCCAAATGCGCGAGTACGATCGGGGTACTTACGCGTCTGGCCGGAGGAAATGCCGGTTTTCAGCATGCACAGTGCATGTGGGGAAAACCGGCATTTCCTGTCCTCTGAACGAAGGGGTTCAGAGGCAGAACGCGTGCGACTGCACAGGCAGCGTGTGCGCAGTAAAATTCGCCGCTTTCATTCATGCTTTCAGTGAGGTCAAGTCCTTACAACTTACACATGAAAAAAGCATGGGTACAGTTGCTCCAGAGGCTGTGGAGGAAGATATTTCTTATTGTGGAGCTTCTGAAAGTATGTATGTCTGTATATATTCCTTTGCGTGTTATGTATATATTCCTTTACTTATGTGTATGAATGTATTATTTAATTATGACTTTCAGAGAAAGTAACTCATTGGAAAATCATAATTAAAAACATACATTCATACACATAAGTAAAGGAATATAAAACATACATACATATACGTAAAGGAATATATGCGGACATACATACATAATTACTTATTACTGATGAAAAGTTTCTTTCTTAAAAGTGCTGGAAATGTTACATTACTCATTTTAGAACACTCATTTTCACATTCAATTCACACAGCCACAATTGCTCCTTCTACCTACCGTTCTGAAAACCCGTTTAAAAAAAAAAATTTAAACTTTAAAACTTACTTAAAATTTCTTAAAATAACTTCCCTCCCTTTCCCAAACAAAAATATTGCCTTTCAGAAGCTCCACGATAAAATATATCTTCCTCCGCAGCCTTGGAACAACTTTACACATGCTTTTTTCAAGTGTAACTTGTAAGGACTTACCCTCACTGAATCCATGAATGAAATCTACGAAGTTCACTGCGCAAGCGCTGCCTGTGCAGTCGCACGCGCTGTGCCAATGAACCCCTTCGTTCCGAGGTCTGGAAGTGCCGGCGTTCCCCGCATGCGCTGTGCATGCTGAACGCCGGCATTTCCAACGGCCAGATGCGTGAGTACCCAGACCGTACTCACGCATTTGGTCACGAATTTCTGGCCCAATATATTGTCATTAAAAGAGCCACAGGTGTTGCTATAAAATCATTTGATGCACTTCATGTTAAATTTCATCAGTTGTCAATCTGCTAATCATTCCAATAGTAACAGATTTATTGAGCCCGACTCTCCAGCGCTTTTCTGAAATGGCATTCCTGCAAGCGCAATAAAATGTTAAACATATATTTTGTATCTGTCTTCACAAAAAGCATACTAAAAATGGTTGGGAACCAAGGGTCTAATGAGGGTGAGGAACTTAATGTAATTAAAGTAGAGAAAAAGTACTAGAGAAACTAATGGGACTAAAAGCCGACAAATCCCCTGGACCTGATGGCCTACATCCTAGGGTTCTAAAAGAGGTGGCTGAAGAGATAGTGGATGCATTGGTTTTGATCTTCCAAAATTCCCTAGATTCTGGAATGGTCCCAGCAGATTTGAAGGTCGTAAATGTAACACCGCTATTCAAGAAAGGAGGGAGAGAAAAAACAGGGAACTACAGGCCAGTTAGTCTGACATCAATCGTCGGGAAAATGCTGGAATCCATTGTTAAGGAAGTGGTATCAGGGCACTTAGAAAATCATAACATGATTAGGCAGAGTCAACATGGTTTTATGAAAGGGAAATCGTGTTTGACACATTTATTGGCCCAGTAATTCGGGTCCCAACGCGTGAGTAAGCACCGTGTACTCACGCGTGGGCCCGATGGAAGTGCCGGTTTTCAGCATGCACAGCGCATGCGCGGAAAACCGGCATTTCCTTTCCTCTGAACCAAGGGGTTCAGAGGTGGAACGCGTGTGCACAGGAGTCTGCGCGTGCGCGCTGAAATTCCTTTTTTTTTACAGGGTTGCCCGTGCGATAAGGCCTCCAGTTTTTACGCGAGAAAAAAGCAGACATAAGTACTTAGTTTTAAAAGGTAAGTGGTCTATTAATTAAAGTTAGAAATTTTTTTCCACAGGTTTATTATTTTTAAAGACTTTACAGTAAGGTAAGTGTATTTTTAGACCCGATTTAATTTTTTTTTATTTTTTTCAAAAATTTGAATAATTGTTTAAATTAGTTTTTTACAGTTATTAATAGTTAATTTAATTCGTGGGATTTTTAAAAACTTTTATTTGAAGTTTAAGTACTGTTTTGGGCGCCCGGAGTTTTCATGAGTTTGACAGTTCTTACTATCAAACTCATGAATGAACTTTTGCAACCTCCAATTGGTTGCCCAGTGCTCACGTGATCCCAGCCGGCTCATCGAACTAACTACGCCACTGGATCATGCAAGCACAGCGCGCCGGGAGCTGAACCGGGCCACTGACAGGAAATCCACGCAGCGCCAGGCTTCAACTGTCGGTGCGCTATGTAAGTGTAGGCCGGGGGCTTGCACCCGCGGGAAGACCCCGACACCAATTTCTGGGCCATTAGAGTTTTTTGAGTATGTAACTAGTAGGGGAGATAAAGGGGAACCAGTGGATGTAGTATATTTGGATTTCCAAAAGACATTCAATAAGGTACCACATAAAAGGTTATTACACAAGATCAGGGCTCATGGGGTTGGGGGTAATAAAATAGTATGGATAGAGGATTAGTTAACGGACAGAAAACAGAGAGTAGGGATAAACGGATCTTTTTCAGGTTGGCAGGCTGTAACTAGTGGAGTGCCGCAAGGATCAGTGTTGGGGCCTCAGCTATTTACAATCGATATTAATGACCTAGATGAAGGGACCTAATGTAATGTATCCAAGTTTGCTGATGATACAAATCTAGGTGGGACAGTAAGCTGTGAGGAGAACACAAAGGGGTCGATTTTCGTGGAGCCGTCAGGCGGGGTTTCAGGCGTGTCGGGGGGGAAAATCCTGAATTCGGGGGTCCCGACACCATCCCGCCCAAAACCCCGCTCCACGCAACTTTCAGAGGCGGCGGGTCCCCGCCCCGCACTGGGACCCGCCAAAACCAGGCGGGAAGGGATTAGTGCCAATTAACTGCCTGTTAACAGGTAGTTAACAGGCAGTTTTTAGCCTAATCCCTATTTTGAGGGGTTTCGTGTGGGATTCCCAACGGCTCCAAACCACGCCAGGTTAGAGCAGGC
This sequence comes from Somniosus microcephalus, assembly GCF_052327205.1. NCBI lineage: Eukaryota > Metazoa > Chordata > Chondrichthyes > Squaliformes > Somniosidae > Somniosus > Somniosus microcephalus. Next base: position 55,519,589 of record NC_140994.1, on the reverse strand, counting down.
GGGCCGTCGGGTTGAAGGAGTTGGAGGGGTCGCGATGTCGGTGCTCAGGTGAGTGATGGGTGCATGAGTGCAAAGGTAAGTGTGTTTTGTGTGTCTAAAGTGTGTAAAGAACTTTTACTTACCTGTACTTACCTTAACAGCCTTTCTTCCTGTAGCCGTCGGGAGCCCACCACTCAGCCGGCACTTAAAGCTGAACGGCTGCGATCTGTGAAAAGTGACAGCCTTCAGCTTTGAGTGCCGGTGTGAGTTCTAACTGAGTCTGTGGAGAAGGATTCATGTTAGAGCTCAGAATGTCAGTGTTTCACAGCTTCAAACAGCTGTGAAACACTGATATTTCATCTGTCAAGAAGTCTTGACAGATGAAATTGCAGTCTGTGATGTCACCTGCTGCCGGGTGGCCTTCAATTGGCCTGCTGAGCCCGCTGGGCGGGCTCAACAAGGTCAATCAAGGGAAAATCGTGCGGATTGGCCGGACGTCGAAGTAGGCAGGTCTAAAACCCGAAAGTTGCAGTCCCGCCTTCTTCCCGACAGCTTCAGGAAAATCGACCCCAAAGAGTCTGCAAAGGGATATAGATAGACTAAGTGAGTTGGCAGTAAGGTGGCAGATCGGGTATAATGTAGGGAAATGTGAGCTTATTCACTTTGGTAGGAAGAATAGAAAAACAGAATATTTTTTAAATGGTGAGAAACTTTCAAATGTTGGTGTTCAGACAGATTTGGGTGTCCTTGTGCAAGAAACACAGAAAGCTAGCATGCAGGTACAGCAAGCAATAAGGAAAGCAAATGGCATATTGGCCTTTATTGCATGGTGCTGGAGTATAAGAGAAAGGAAGTCTTGCTACAATTGTACAGGGCCTTGGTGAGACCACACCTGGAGTACTGTGCACATTTTGGTCTCCTTATCTAAGGAAGGATATACCTGCCTTGGAGGCGGTGCAATGAAGGTTCACTAGATTGATTCCTGGGATGAGAGGGCTGTCCTATGATGAGAGATCGTGTAGAATGGGCCTATACTCTCTGGAGTTTAGAAGAATGAGATGATCTCATTGAAACATACAAGATTCTGAAGGGGATTGACAGGGTAGATGCTGAGAGGTTGTTTCCCCTGGCTGGAGTGTCTAGAACTAGGGGGACATTGTCTCAGGATAAGGGGTAGGCCATTTAAGTCTGAGATGAGGAGGAATTTCTTCACTCAGAGGGTTGTGAATCTTTGGAATTCTCTGCCCAGAGGGCTGTGCATGCTGAGTCTTTGAGTATATTCAAGGCTGAGATAGATAGATTTTTGGATTCCAGGGGAATCAAGGGATATGGAGATCGGGCGGGAAAGTGGAGTTGAGGTCGATGATCAGCCATGATCTTATTGAATGGCGGAGCAGGCTCGAGGGGCCGTATGGCTTATTCCTGCTCTTATTTTTTATGTTCTTATGAGCCTAAATGCAGCAAATTGTCCATCATTGTTGTTTTGAATGGGGATGCAGAGTTTGCATTACGATCCTTTCCAGGTTTCAGCGATGGTTCTGGCAGAGCTGCACTAATATCCCAGCAAATCATGGCATTGCTATAAGTGGCGTTATTCACTAATACCATAATTTCCTGGAACTTTAGTGGTGAAGATAATGACAGTCACTGTTATTTCACCATTACTGTGGCACCCAGCAAATTCTGGGCCATCCTCCCTAACGCCTCAATATCCTTCCTATAGAACGCAGCCCAATACTGCGTACAGTACTTGAACTGAGATCTTATTAAGGTTTTATATAGGCTCATCATTATCTCTTGGATTTCATATTCTATACCTCTTGCAATTAGATTTTTTTATAGCCTTGTCAACCTGACGTGCTACCTTTAATGTCGTGTGAACCAAATCCCTCTGCTCTTCCACAGCACGAAGCCTACTTCCATTCAGAATATAATTACTGCTGTTTTACAAAAATCTATCTGTTCACACTTATTGACATTGAATTGCATCTGCCACTTTTGAGCCCATTCGCCCCTCTTATCAATACTCCTTTCCAACTTCCTTTTGTCTTCCAAAGCATTAACTGTACCTCCTGTTTTGGTATCATCTGCAAATGTTGATACCACTCCCTCTAGGCCTATATCCAAATCATTGATATACACAGTGAACAGAAGTGACCCCAGAACTGAAACCTGTGGGCACCCAATTGCAACCACACTGAAAAACTGACCTTAACTCCTAGGCCTAGAAATTCAGTGGGCTGCTCCACCTGTTAGCGCCTTAAGAGGGCGCTAAGTGGGTTGGAAGCCACTGGCCATGCCTCCCGCTAAATTCAGCGGGATGCTAATGGTGGCGCTAGCCGTTAGCGCTGCGCCGCTACCGATGACGTCATCGGTGTGTGCAACGCCCCGCTAATGCCCCGATCGCAAAGCGGGATGAGGTCCTAAAAGCAGAATATAGGGAGTTAGGAGATAAATTAAAAAACAGGACCTCAAAGGTAGTAATCTCAGGATTGCTACCAGTGCCACGTGCTAGTCAGAGTAGAAATAGAAGGATACTTCAGATGAATACGTGGCTAGAGGAATGGTGCCAGGGGGAGGGATTCAAGTTCCTGGGACATTGGAACCGGTTCTGGGGGAGGTGGGACCAGTTCAAACCGGACGGTTTGCACCTAGGCAGGGCTGGAACCAATGTCCTAGGGGGAGTGTTTGCTAGTGCTGTGGGGGAGGGTTTAAACTAAAATGGCAGGGGGTTGGGAACCTGAGCAGGGAGACAGAGGAAAGGGAGACAAGGATAAAAGCAAAAGATAGGAAGGAGAAAAACTAAAGTGGCAGTCAGAGAAATCAATGGTTTAAATCAAACATGGCCACAGTAAATAATAATTCTAATAGGTCTAAGACCGTTAAAAAAACAAGCCTGAAGGCTTTGTGTCTTAATGCGAGGAGCATTTGTAATAAGGTGGATGAATTGGCTGCGCAAATAGAAGTAAACAAATACGATTTGGTTGGGATTACGGAAACGTGGCTCAAGGAAGGCCAGGACTGGGAACTCAACATCCAGGGGTATTCGATATTCAGGAAAGATAGGCAAAAAGGAAAGGGAGGTGGGGTAGCATTACTGGTTAAAGAAGGGATTAACACAATTGTAATGAAGGATATTAGCACTGATGAGGTGGAATCTGTATGGGTAGAATTGAGAAATACTAAGGGGAAAAAAACATTAGTGGGAGTGGTTTATAGACCTCCAAACAGTAAGGCGGAGGTTGGGGATGGCATTAAAAGAGAAATTAAAGAAGCGTGCAATAAGGGCACAGCAGTCATCATAAGTGACTTTAATCTACATATAGATTGGGCCAACCAAATGAGTAACAATACTGTGGAGGAGGAATTCCTGGAGTGTTTACGGGATGGTTTCCTGGACCAATATGTCGAGGAACCAACCAGAGATCAGGCCATCTTAGATTGGGTATTATGTAATGAGAAAGGATTAATTAGCAATCTTGTTGTACGAGGCCCCTTGGGTCGGAGCGATTATAATATGATCGAATTCTTCATTAAGATGGAGAATGAAGTAGGTGACTCGGATACTAGGGTCCTCAATTTAAATAAAGGAAACTACGATGGTCTGAGGAGCGAGTTGGGTAGGATTGATTGGGGAATGGCACTCAAAGGGTTGACGGTGGATAGGCAATGGCAAACATTCAAAGACCAAATGGATGAACTACAGAGTTTGTTCATCCCAGTTTGGCATAAAAATAAAACAAAAAAGGTGACCCAACCATGGCTAACAAGGGAAATTAGGGATAGCATAAGGTCCAAGGAGAGGGCATATAAATTGGCCAGAAAAGGCAATAATCCTGAGGATTGGGAGCAGTTTAGGATTCAACAAAGGAGGACAAAGGGATTAATTAAGAAAGGGAAAATAGAATATGGGAGAAAGCTTGCAGGGAACATAAAAACTGACTGTAAAAGCTTTTATAGATATGTGAAGAGAAAAAGATTGGTGAAGTCAAGCGTAGGTCCCTTGCAGTCAGAATCGGGGGAATTTATAATGGGGAACAAAGAAATGGCAGACCAACTAAATACATATTTTGGTTCTGTCTTCACAAAGGAGGACACAAATAACCTCCCAGAGATGCCGGGGAACATAGGGTCTGATGAAAGGGTGGAACTGAAAGAAATCAGTATTTGTAGGGAAATGGTGTTAGGAAAATTGATGGGACTGAAGGCCGATAAATCCCCAGGGCCTGATAATCTACATCCCAGGGTACTTAAGGAAGTGGCCCTAGAAATAGTAGATGCATTGCTGGTCATCTTCCAGAACTCGATAGACTCTGGAACGGTACCCATGGATTGGCAGGTAGCTAATGTTACCCCACTATTCAAAAAAGGTGGTAGAGAAAAGACGGGGAATTATAGACCGGTAAGCTTGACATCGGTAGTGGGGAAAATGCTAGAGTCCATTATAAAAGATGTAATAGCAGAGCACTTGGAAAGCAGTGACTGGATCGGACAAAGTCAACATGGATTTACAAAAGGTAAATCATGCTTGACTAATCTACTGGAATTTTTTGAGGATGTAACTGGTAAAATAGATAAGGGAGAACCAGTGGATGTGGTGTATTTGGACTTTCAGAAGGCTTTCGATAAGGTCCCGCATAAGAGATTAGCGTGCAAAATTAAGGCACATGGGATTGGGGGCAAGGTATTGACTTGGATAGAGAACTGGTTGGCGGACAGAAAGCAAAGAGTTGGAATAAACGGGTCGTTTTCCGAGTGGCAGGCAGTGACTAGTGGGGTACCGCAAGGATCGGTCCTAGGACCCCAGCTGTTCACGATATATATTAATGATCTGAACGAGGGAATTGGATGTAATATCTCCAAATTTGCAGACGACACAAAGCTGGGTGGGAGGGTATGCTGTGAGGAGGATGTCGTGAAACTCCAGCACGATTTGGACAGGTTGGGTGATTGGGCAGAAACATGGCAAATGCACTATAACATGGATAAATGTGAGGTTATCCACTTTGGTGGCAAAAACAGGAAGGCAGATTATTATTTGAATGGCAATAGATTGGGAGAAGGGGAAGTGCAAAGAGACCTGGGTGTTCTTGTACACCAGTCGCTGAAGGTAAGCATGCAGGTGCAGCAGGTGGTTAAGAAGGCAAATGGTATGTTGGCCTTCATAGCAAGAGGGTTCGAGTACAAGAACAAGGATGTCTTGCTGCAGATGTACAGGGCCTTGGTGAGACCACACCTTGAGTATTGTGTGCAGTTTTGGTCGCCTTACCTGAGGAAGGACATTCTTGCCATGGAAGGAGTGCAGCGAAGATTCACCAGGCTGATACCTGGGATGGCAGGAATGACGTATGAGGAGAGATTGTGTCGATTGGGCTTATACTCACAGGAGTTTAGAAGATTGAGAGCGGATCTCATCGAAACCTATAAAATTCTGTCAGGCCTGGACAGACTAGATGCTGGAAGGATGTTTCTGATGGCCGGGGAGTCCAGAACCAGGGGTCATAGTCTAAGGATAAGGGGTAAGCCATTTAGGACTGAAATGAGGAGGAATTTCTTCACCCAGAGAGTGGTGAACCTGTGGAATTCTCTGCCACAGAGGGCGGTGGAGGCCAGTTCATTAAATATATTCAAGAAAGAGTTGGATATATTTCTTAAGGCTAAAGGGATCAAGGGATATGGGGAGAGGGCAGGGACAGGGTACTGAATTTGGATGATCAGCCATGATCTCAGTGAATGGCGGAACAGGCTCGAAGGGCCGAATGGCCTACTCCTGCTCCTATCTTCTATGTTTCTATGTTTCTATTTAGATGTGCCCCCTGCTTTAACGCCGGATGCTATTTGCGATCGGTTCAGGGGGGCCTACCTGCGGCGGCAGAGGCGTTAATTAAAGGAGAGGTGTGGGGCGGCCATTTTTTTTGCTGGCCGCCTGCCAGCTCCTCTCTGCGCTGCCGTCCCCGGCCTTCTGAGCCCCCCCCCCCCCGCGGAGTGCCAACTGCATTCCAAGAGCCCAGCACTTCTCCTTGGTGCCGGGCTCTTTTGCCGGCACTCGTGATCGTCAATCGCGCTGCACAAGGCCCCTCCCCTTTAAGAAGGGGAGGAAGGCCTGCAGTACCGCAGCACGCCGTGCCGCAGCGTGTGGTGCTGCGGCAGATTGCGCAGCGATATTCAGCTGCAACGCCCCAAGAGGGATGCAGGGCGCCTCCAGTAGCGCCGCGCTTCCCTCTGGGGCGCGCAAACTGAATTTCTGGCGGGCAGCCGTGACTGCTTCCGGGGCGCTTCTTTTAGCACCCTGGCGAGGCTGGCGCCCCAAATGGGGCTGTAGTGAATTTCTAGGCCCTACTCTCTGTTTTTTCCTTTCTAACCAATTTTAATTCAAGTTTGCTGTCCTCAACCTAATTCCATGCTCTTTAAGCATTTCTAGTAATCCTCTGTGTGGTAACTTATCAAAGATGGATGTGGAGAATGAGACGATATTTCTCAGAACTTAAATATTGTTAATTTTATTAAAGGGACAGACACATCGTCATTTAAACAAATCCAGGAAAATCTTTGATTTTTCCGAATGTAAAGCAATTCAGATATATCTGCTTTAATTGTTAGATTATTCTTTAAAGTATAATGTTTTGTTTAACTGAGGCAAACTTGACTTATTTCAGTTGATTTTTCCCCATATGAAGAAAATTAATTCAACAGTTGGAAGCAGAGAGGAACAAAATCCTGATGAAGCTTAACGGAACATTTAGCAAATTCTTTTCAGCAAAGGAAAACAAGCTTTCTCGCAAATTAAAATCATTGCTAAAGAAAGAAGACAATGTAGATGCACAAATAGGAGAAGAAAAACTGAAGCAATTAGAAATTGAGAACAAGGCATTGTGTTTCAACCAATCACAATAATATATCTGTTATAAATAAAATTTTATGAGACTGAAAGTGTTTCATAAAGGTAGAGTATGAACTTTGACCTGTTGTCTGTAGTTGGCCAATTTGAATCAAAAAGGTACTGGAAAAAGTACAAAAAAGATGGTACCAGAACCAAGAGATTACAGCTATCGAGAAAGATTGAAAAGGTTGGGGCTTTTTCCTTTTGAAAAGAGAAGACTTAGAGGTGACCTGATAGAGGTCTTTAAAATTATGAATTGGCAGGGTAGATGTGGAGAGAATGGCCCCGATATTAACCCGGTGGCGGGAAGGGAGCGGTGGGGGGGCTGTTTTGCGTCGGGAAACCCAGAAGAATGGGTTTTCCTCAGGTCCTGCTGAAATTAACGGCACGACCTGATTAGCAATTTTTGTCTCTGTTTCCCGCAACCAGCCAGATTGAGAGGCTGACTGGCTGTCAGGTGGGTAAGCCTTCAGCACCAGGCCGCAGCCGGGGAGTGGAGAAGAGGAAAGGAGGGCGGGATCAGAAAGGTCGGAGGTGGGTATTGAATCCGTGATTCTTAAAGTATGATGTTTTCCCAATACCTAGACAGAGGCTGTAAGTTAACAATCAACAGGTGTTTACTGGAGTAGGGTACAGTCCAGAGGCATGCTCAAGGCTTATATACAGGTGTGGTCACTGCCGGTACTACAGTATACAGGAGCTGTAAAAGTAGTTCTCTTTTAAAGGTACATACACTACAATTCCTCCCCTTTTAGATTAACAATACCCATAACATTCAAATAACAGTTAACACTTTAACATGCACATTAAACTGAAATAGTCCATTTATAGATTCAGTCTTTGGGGCGGCTTCCTGATCCTTTCTGGATAGCGCCTTTCCTGAGGTTCTTGTTCTTGGTGCGGAGGCGATTCTGGCCCCCTTTCGTCGGTTAGTTCATCAGTTTCCGCTGCTACTGTTTCTGAGGTAGAAGCTACCGGTATGTCGGGTTCATCCCTAGGTACGCGAGACATGGGGTTGACTCGTTCCTGTGACGCTAGGATCTGGTCGACGTGGCGTCTCACAATGTTTTCCCCGACATCCACTGTGTACATTAATGGCCCCTGCCGTGTGCATATCGTTCCGGGTTGCCATTTCTCTGTTCGGTAGTCGCGGGCCAAGACTGGTTGTCCTACATTGAAGCTCCTTGTCGGCTTCTCATTGATGTGCTGGAATTGCTTATCCTCAACATTTCTTCGCACATTTGGCCTGAGCAAATCCAGACGCGATCTCAACCTTCGGTTAAAGAACATCATGGCCGGGGTCTGGTTGGTAACTGCATGTGTCGCATTTCTGTAGGCTAAGAGGAAATTGTCCACCTTATGCTGTAGTGGAATGTCGTCATCGCATATGGCCCTTATCGCCTTTTTAAAGGTTTGTACGAACCTCTCAGCCAATCCATTTGTGGCTGGATGATACGGGGCGGATGTGTAATGCCTTACCCCATTCCTTCTCATAAATTTCCGAAACTCTTCGGACACAAACTGTGGTCCGTTATAAGAGCAAATCTGCTCTGGCAAGCCGTTCCTGGCAAATATGGTCCGTATGACTGCAATCGTTTTCTCTGTAGAGGTTGAGGGTATTTTGATCACCTCAGGCCATTTCGAGTGCGCATCCACTGCTATTAAGAACATTGAGTCCATGAATGGACAGCAAAATCAATATGCACCCATTGCCATGGAGAGGAGGGCCACTCCCATGGGTGTAGAGGGGCATGTGGTGGTGCATTTTGGACCTTCTGGCATCCTGAGCAGCACTTTGTTAGGTCCTCGATTTGTTGATCGATCCCCGGCCACCACACATAAGCCCTAGCAAGGCTTTTCATTTTCCCCCCTCCCAGATGGCCTTCGTGAAGCTCATTGAGCACTCTCTCCCTTAACTTGGGTGGAATTACCACTCGGGATCCACACATCACTGTCCCCTGGCATACTGACAGCTGTTCTCTTCAGGATGAGAATGCTGGCAACAGTGAGTCGCCATGTGTTGGCCATCCCTTCACCGTCAAATCATATACCCGAGACAGTGTCGGATCATTGCGGGTCTCCTTCTCTATAGCCGAGTTAGTTACTGGCAATCGTTCAATTATCGACGAATAAAATATTTCGATAGGGTCCACTGCTGGTGCTTCCTCCACAGTAGGCAGTGGCAGGCGTGATAGCCCATCAGCGTTTCCATGCTGTTTCGTGCCCTTATACTCTATTTCATATTGGTTCGCCCCTAGAAAAAGGGACCATCTTTGTAGCCGTTGTGCAGTCATCACCGGAACGCCCTTCTTTGGATTAAAGATGGAGACAAGTGGTTGGTGGTCAGTCAGCAAGGTGAACTTCTGCCCATGCATGGTTGAAGTTTTTTACTCCCCGTACTAGGCTGAGGGCCTCCCTGTCGATCTGGGCGTAGTTGCACTCGGCTGAGGTTAGTGACCGAGACGCAAAGGCTACTGGCGTCTCCAACCCGTCTGGGAATTTGTGCGACAGCACCGCTCCAATACCATAGGGTGATGCATCACATGCCAACCGAATTGGTAGTGCTGGGTTGAAATGGGCCAACACCTCTTTTGATGTGATCAATTCTTTGCACTTCCGGAAAGCTCATTTACATTCGTCATTCCACTTCCATGGTACCCCCGTTTGCAGTAGGGTGTTCAGTGGGTGTAATACTGTAGACAAATTTGGTAAGAACTTATGGTAGTAGTTCACCAGCCCGAGGAACGACCTCAGTTGTGACACATTTTCCGGTGCTGGAGCCTTGACTACTGCCTCAATCTTTTCAGGGAACTTATGTAACCCCTCTTCATCAATAACGTGGCCACAATACGAGATCTGCTTCTGGAAAAACTCGCACTTGTGGCGATTAGCTTGTAGCCCATATTCCTCTAATCTAGTGAGCACCTTCTCCAGGTTGGTGAGGTGATCAGTGTCATTTTCGCCCGTGACCAGGATGTCATCCAAATAACACTGGGTCCCTGGAATCCCTTGCAGGACTTGATCCATTGCCCTTTGCCAAATAGCCGGAGCCGATGCTACCCCGAACACCAGCCGATTGTATTGGTAGAGACCTTTATGAGTGTTGATCGTGAGGTATTGTTTCGAGGCTTCTTCTACCTCCATTTGCAGTTACGCCTGGGCCAGATCAATTTTGGTGAAGCGTTTACCTCCAGATAGCGAGGCGAAAATATCCTCAATCCGTGGAAGTGGATAATGTACCGTGTGAAGGACTGGGTTCACTGTCACCTTAAAATCCCCACAGATGCGGATCTTCTTTGGTTCCCCAGGCGTATTACTCAATGACCTCTTCATTACAGGAACGATGGGTGTAGCCCACTCACCCCAGTCTACTTTGGACAGTACTCCTGAACATTCCAACCCTTCCAGCTCTGCTTCGATGGCTGGTCGGATCGCATAAGGCACTGGTGTGGCCTTTAAAAACTTTGGGCTTGCATTTTCCTCTATTTTAATCATCGCTGTTATGCCTTTTAGTGTTCCGAGTCCCTCCTGGAACACTTCTTGTGCATCAGTTAGCATTTTTGACAGTCGGCCAGGTGTGACGTCGTCATCCTTTTTGGCCTCAACCTTCAGTGCCTGTATGGAATGCCAATCTAATTGTATCTTCCGGATCCATTCACGTCCTAGTAGTGGTGGTCCTCCATCTGGCAATACATAGAAGTCCATTTTAGGTATTTCCTAGCCTTTGTATATCACTTTCACCCTTATTGTTCCTTTGGGGTATACTTTTTGCCCCGTGTACGTCTTCAAGACAATCTCTGTAGCTTTCAAGGGTATATGTGAAAATAGCCGCTTGTAGTCCCTTTGGTTTATGACTGTTAGGGCTGATCCTGTGTCCAATTCCATTTTCACTTGGACTCCGTCTATCTTGAGTGTGACCCAGATAGTCTGGTGATCCTCCATTTTGATTACCTTATGTAGTTTCAGACAGCCCAGCTCCTTGCTTCTGGAGTCTGTATCACTTTTCTGTTCGTCTGAACTACTGTCCATCACCTTATGTACCATTTTGTACTTCTCCTGTGGAGATTTCTTGCTGCTGGTTTTCTTCCCTGACCTGCAGACTCTTGCTATGTGTCCTGCTTTTCCACACTGTCTGCACACTTGGTCCTTGAACCAACAATCCTTCTGGTCGTGTGTTGTTTTGCCGCAGCGATAACACTTCCCTGCTCCATATGACATTTCATTGGTGCCATATTCTTGCGGTCTCCGTTGTATCTCTGCAGTGCCCCATGCGGCTGCTTCGTGTGATACTGCCATGCTGAAAGCCTTGTCCAGCGTAAGATCATTTTGTGATAGAAGCCGTTTCTGGGTTCCTTCACTTTGAAGCCCACACACAAACTTGTCCCTTAACGTATCTGCTAGTCCCAGTCCAAACTGGCAGTGTTTCGATAGCTTGCGCAGTTCCGTTAAGTACTCAGCATTACTTTCGTCTTTATGCTGGTTCCTTTTGTGGAACTTAAATCTTTCTGCTATCAGCAGTGGTGTGGGGTTTAAGTGGTCCTGTAGGATTTCCACTGTGCTTTTGAAATTCTTATCCACGGGCTTCTCTGTGGTTATTTGGTTTCGCAGTAAGCCATAAGTTTTTGCACCCATGGAATTCAACAAAACCAGTGCTTTCCTAGCATCTGGCACTTCATTCGCCCTGCAGTACACCTGAATGCGTTCCACATATGTCGCCCAATCTTCGACTTCATTGTCGAACGCAGTGATACTGCCACTCTTCGGCATCCCTGGGTGTGATTAAACTGTCTAAAATGGCATCTCCCATGCTCTCCCTTCTTCTCCGCTGGCTCAAAATGGCGTCTCCTGCGCTTTCCTTTCTTCCCGCGCTCGCCGTTCTTCTCCGCTGCGGCTTCTAAAATGGCGTCTCCCGTGCTCTCCCTTCTTCTCCGCGGCTCAATGGCATCTCCCGCACTTCCTTTCTTTCCCCCGCGGACGCTGTTCAGCCCTTGAGCCCTGGCTGTGCTCTGCGCGTTCTCCTGTGCGCCTCTCTCGTTGCCGCCCCTTGGTCCTGAACCCCGGCTGCTGCTTTACCCTCTCTCTCTCTTTTTGTTTTTCCGTCGACGCCGCTCGGTTTTCAACCCCCGGCTGTGCCCTGTGTGCTTCACCCTCTCTCTTACCCCGTCGACGCTGCTCGGCCTTTTCTGTGCCGTTGGTCAGCTCCAGCCACCGCTGTCCGGGAGGGGTCTGCGCTGTACCTGTTGCCAGTCTGTTGCTGGATCGTCGTGGCTGGAGAACCAAACCCAGCTCTCAACAGCCTCCCCTGCGATGTTCACTCTCTGCCGGATGACTGGGCGGTTGCTCGTGGTCGACGCCCATGCTTCTGGCCTCGACTTGCAGAGTTGCAGGTAGATTCGAATCGACCTCGTCGCCACTGTTGAATCCATGATTCTTTAATGTATGATGTTTTCCCAATAACTAGACGGAGGCTGTAAGTTAACAATCAACAGGTGTTTACTGGAGGAGGGTAGTCTAAAGACTAACAGTACAGAGGCATGCTCAAGGCTTATATACAGGTGTGGTCACTGCCAGTACTACAATATACAGGAGCTGTAAAAGTAGTTCTCTCTTAAAGGTACATACACTACAGTGGGGAAGATTGGAGGTCAGAGGGGAGATTGGAGGCCGGAGGGGAGATTAGATGCCTCGGGGTGGAGGGGAGGTGGCGTGGGGGAAGTTAGGAAAGACTGGAGGGTGGGGGGAGATCGGGGGGAGGGAGGTGTCCGATCACGAGTTGGGAGTGGAAGCGGGTAAGGTGGATCCAGTAGGTAATTTGAAAGACACTTACCTGTTGGATGCAGCAGTCTCCGCTTTCCTTTAGCTGCCGGGTTAAATTTAAAATGGAGATTAAATCTGAGACACGCAGTCTCATTATAATATTTAAATGACCAACCCCTCTCCTGGGATCAGGTTGGTCACCCATCCCCTGTCCCGCCTCTGGAAGTGGGCAGTTTCGAGGCAGGTTGGTGTCGGGGTTTGAGATTTTTAACATTTTAACATCCCACCCCACCCAAACCCACCTGTTTTGAGGTTAAACTTCCCTTCAATGTTTCCACTTGTGGAAATATCCAAAACTAGGGGCCAAAAATACGAGATAGTTGCTAATAAATCCAATAGGGAAATAAGGAGAAATGTGTTTACTCAGAGAGTGGTTAGAATTTGAAACTCACTACCACAGGAAGTGGCTGAGGCAAATAGCTTAGATGCATTCAAAAGGAAACTAAATGAGTACATGAGAGAAAAGGGAATAGAATGATATGCTGAAAGGCTGAGATGAGGTAGATGGAATGGGAGGAGACTTGTGTGGAGTATAAACACCAGTACAGACCAGTTGGGCTGAATGGCCTGTTTCTGTGCTGTATATTCTATGTAAGATCAACCTAAAATACAACTGAATGAATCAAGATTAGTTAATAGCTTTAAAAATGTTCAATTTGAATTGACCACTGTTGTGTATGTACCTTTAAGAGAGAACTGCTTTTATACTGTAGTACCGGCAGTGACCACACCTGTATATAAAGCCGTAGCAGGCTTCTGTACTTTCAGTTCCAGCATACCCTCTGTTCAGTAAACACCTGTTATTACCGTTCTCCTGCAGTCCATGTGTTATTGATACGCGGACACTACAGTGGCGACGAGCAGGTTCGAACTCACCTGCAGTACTGCATCACCTCACGGGGATCCATCCCTGAAAAGAAGCTTCTTGGAGGTCGAAGCCAGAGCAACGGGCGTTGACTGTGGGCAACCGCCCAGTGATCCATCGGAGTTCAGTGAATCGCAGGGGAAGCTGTGGAGAGCTGGGCTTGGCTCCCCAGTCAAGGTGTTCCAGCAAATCGTGCTGGTAGCAGGTAGTGCGCTGACCCTTCCAGACTGCGGCAGGCTTGAGCTCGATTGAGCGGCTCTGCAAGGGGGCCGTGCAGCATCGTCGGGAAGGAAAAGAGAGAGAGAGGGTGGAGCGCACAGGGCGCAGTCGGTGCTCAAGAGCCGGGCAGCGTTAGAGAAAATAAAAAGAGGGGAAGGGAAAGAGACGCGCAGTGGACAGCGTCGAAGAAGAATAACACTAAGGAATTTAACTAACAAAAGAGAGACGCGTCAAAGCCGCGGGGCGCCGCCATTACTATTTAGAATGCTAGGAGCAGCATTGGCAGCAAGGGGAAGAAGGAAAAGCACGGGAGGCGCCATTTTAATCCATTGGGGAAGAAGGAAAAGCGCGGGAGGCGCCATTTTAAACCACCCAAGATGCCGAAGAGTGGCAGTATCACTGCTTTCGACAACGAAATAGAAGACTGGACCACGTATGTGGAAAGAATTGAAGTGTACTGCAAGGCAAATGAGATGGCCGATGAAAAGAAGGCGTCGGTATTATTAAATTTGACGGGCGCAAGAACATACGGCCTATTGTGGAATTTAATTACCCCAGCTAAACCAATGGAGAAAAGCTGTGAAGAGATTGTCAATATCTTACAGGAACATCTAAACCCTACACCGCTGCTGATAGCAGAAAGATTCAAGTTCCATAAAAGAAACCAGCACAAAGATGAGAGTAATGCTGACTATCTTACAGAACTACGCAAGTTATCGAAGCACTGCTAGTTCGGAGCAGGACTGGCAGATACCTTAAGGGATAAGTTTGTCTGCGGGCTCCAGAGTGAAGGAACCCAGAAACGACTACTTTCGGAAAAGGACGTTACGCTAGAAAAGGCTTTCAGCGTGGCAGTATCCTACGAAGCAACAGCACGGGGAGCTGCAGAAATACAAAAGAAACCGCAAGAATATAGCACCAACGAAATGGCATATGGAGCAGCGGCAGAACAACCCATGACCAGAAGGACTGCTGGTTTAAGGACAAAGTATGCAGGCAATGTGGAAAAGTGGGACACATAGCACGAGTCTGCAGGTCGGGAAAGAAAACCAACACTACAAGAACTACTAAGGAAAAGTACAAGAAAGTAAAGAAAATGACAGACAGTAGTTCAGAAGATCAGGAGAGTGATAATGACTCCGGGAGCAGGAGACTAAGTTTTCTAAAGTTACACATGATCGCAAAGGAGGATCACTGAACCATTTGGGTCACCCTCATGATAGCAGGGTCCCAAGTAAAGATGGAATTGGACACAGGATCAGCCCTAACAGTCATGAATCAACGAGACTATGAGCGGCTATTCTCACACGTACCCTTGAAGGACACGTCTATTGTATTGAAGACATATACGGGGCAAAAAGTCTATCCCAGAGGAAAAATAAGCGTGCCCGTTAAATACAACGGCAAGGAAACACAGAAACTGTATCTATATATACTACAAGATGGAGGACCACCATTATTGGGACGTGAATGGATCCGAAAAATACAATTGGATTGGCATTCCATTCAGGCGCTAACTGTGGCTGACAAAAAGGATGACGACGTCACACCTGGACGACTGTCAAAAATTCTAACTGACGCGAAAGAGGTGTTCCAGCAAGGTCTTGGGACTCTAAAAGGAGTAACGGCAACGATAAAAATTGAAGATAACGCAAACCCAAAATTTTTTAAGGCCACACCGGTACCGTACGCGATCCGCCCAGCCGTCGAAGCAGAGCTGGAGAGTCTGAAGCGTTCGGGTGTGCTATCCAAGGTGGACTGGAGCGAGTGGGCCACACCCATTGTTCCTGTAATGAAGAAATCATTGAGCAGCACACCTGGGGAACCGAAGAAGGTTCGCATCTCTGGGGACTTCAAGGTAACTGTGAACCCAGTCCTGCACACAGTACAATATCCACTTCCGCAGATAGAAGATATTTTCATCTCACTTTCTGGAGGGAAACGCTTTACGAAGATTGATCTGGCCCAAGCGTATCTACAAATGGAGGTAGAAGAAGCATCTAGAAAATACCTCACGATAAACACTCACAAAGGTCTTTACCAGTACAACCGACTGGTATTCGGGGTAGCATCAGCTCTGGCTATTTGGCAGAGGGCGATGGACCAAGTCCTGCAAGGGATCCCGGGGACCCAGTGTTATTTGGACGACATCCTGGTTACGGGCGAAAATGACAGTGAACACCTTGCCAACCTGGAGCAGGTGCTCACTAGATTACAAGAATATGGGCTACGAGCCAACCGCCTCAAATGCGAGTTTTTCAGGAAACAAATCTCGTATTGTGGCCACATGATTGATGAAGAGGGGTTACATAAGTCCCCAGACAAGATTGAGGCAGTAGTCAAGGCTCCAGCACCGGAAAATGTGTCGCAACTGAAGTCGTTCCTCGGGTTGGTGAACTACTACCATAAGTTCTTGCCAAATTTATCTACAATTCTGCACCCACTGAACACCCTGCTGCAAACTGGAGTAGCATGGAAATGGAGTGATGAGTGTAAGCGTGCCTTTCAGAAATGTAAATGCCTAATCACTTCAAAAGAAGTATTGGCCCACTACAATCCAACACTACCGATTCGGTTAGCATGTGATGCGTCTCCCTACGGCATTGGAGCGGTGCTGTCACACAAATTCCTTGACGGTTCAGAGAGGCCAATAGCCTTTGCATCGCGCTCGTTAACCTCAGCCGAGCGTAACTACGCCCAGATTGACAGGGAGGCCCTTAGCCTGGTGTGGGCGGTGAAGAAGTTCAATCACTATCTGCACAGGCAGAAATTCACCCTACTGACTGATCATCAGCCTCTTGTCTCCATTTTTAACCCAAAGAAGGGCGTTCCGGTGATGACGGCGCAACGGCTGCAAAGATGGTCCCTTTTTCTAGGGGCACATCAATACGACATAGAGTACAAGGGTACGAAACAGCATGGAAACGCTGATGGGCTGTCGCGCCTGCCGTTGCCTATGGTGGAGGAAGCACCTGCAGTGGATCCTGTTGAGGTATTCCATTCGACCATAGTCGAATGTCTACCTGTTACAAACTCAAGTATAGAGAAGGAAACCCGAAATGACCCGACACTCTCTCGGGTCTATGATTTGACGGTGAAGGGATGGCCAGCACATGGCGACTCACTGTTGCCAGCATTCTCGCCAAGGAGAGAACAGCTGTCAGTGTGCCGGGGGACCTTGATGTGTGGATCCCGAGTGGTAATTCCACCCAAGTTGAGAGATAGAGTGCTCAATGAGCTTCATGAGGGTCACCTGGGAGGGGTAAAAATGAAGAGCCTAGCCAGGGCGTTTGTGTGGTGGCCGGGAATCGATAAAGAAATCGAGGATATGACCAAGAGATGCACAGGATGCCAGAAAGTCCAAAACGCTCCACCACAGGCCCCGCTACGCCCATGGGAGTGGCCCTCATCTCCATGGCAATGGGTACACATTGATTTTGCTGGTCCATTTATGGACTCAATGTTTTTAATCGCCGTGGATGCACATTCGAAATGGCCAGAGGTCATCAATATGTCCTCCACCACCACGGAGAAAACTATTGCAGTCCTACGGACCATCTTCGCCAGGAATGGCTTGCCAGAACAGATTTGCTCCGACAATGGACCACAGTTTGTGTCCGAGGATTTCCGGAGGTTTTTGAGGAATAATGGGGTGAAACATTACACATCTGCCCCATATCATCCAGCCACAAATGGATTGGCTGAGAGGTTTGTTCAGACCTTTAAAAAAGCAATAAATGCGATGTATAACGACAACATACCACTACAACACAAGGTGGATAATTTCTTGTTTGCTTACCGGGATGCGACACATGCAGTCACCAACCAAGCTCCAGCCATAATGTTCTTTAACCGAAGGTTAAGATGTCGCCTGGATTTGCTCAAACCAAACATAAGACGAGATGTTGAGGATAAGCAATTCCAGCACATCAATGAGAAGCCAACCAAGAGCTTCAAGATAGGGCAACCAGTCTTGGCCCGCGACTACTGAACAGAAAAATGGCAGCCAGGAACGATATGCACACAGCAGGGACCACTAATGTACACAGTGGACGTTGGAGAGAGCATCATGAGACGCCATGCTGACCAGATTCTAGAGCCACAGGAAAAAGTCAAACCCATACCACGAGCATGCGCACCTGGTGATGAACCCGAAGTACAGATTGCGTCTACCTCAGAATCAGTGGTATTGGAAGCTGACGAACCAACCAATGACAATGAGCCAGAATCGACTCCGCCGCAAGAACAGGATACTCGAGAAAGGCGCTATCCAGACAGGATCAGGAAGGCTCCTCAAAGACTGAATTTATAAATGATTACTTCAGTTGATGTATATAGTACAGAGAAAATTGTAATTGTAATTAGTTATTATTTAATTGTTAAATGAATGTTATGTACTGTTTATCTAAAAAGGGAGGAATTGCTGTGTATGTACCTTTAATAGAGAACTGCTTTTATACTGTAGTACCGGCAGTGACCACACCTGTATATAAAGCCGTAGCAGGCTTCTGTACTTTCAGTTCCAGCATACCCTCTGTTCAGTAAACACCTGTTATTACCGTTCTCCTGCAGTCCGTGTGTTATTGATACGCGGACACTACAACCACAATCTAGGGATGAGTACTGAACCAAAACAAAATACTTAAATGTGTCTAAATTTGATGGATGCGAACTTTAACCACTTTATTTTAATTTGGTTTGGGTTTTTTGACATCCCTTAAAAAATATGCATGTGGGCCTTTCCACGTTGTGAGCACATCAAGTGTTCATACAGTAAAATAGCCAGCAGTAATTTCTACCCTTTAGAGACATTTACCAATTGGAAAATGTGGATTTTATATACTTGAACCAAACAGTCAAACTGAGCACAGTTTTTAGTTAATCATTATTTCAGTATATCAGACTTAAACCCAGATCTGAGCCAAAGTCAACAGTAAAGATGAAAGGTTGGCTCATCTCCATATGTTTAATTGGGAATAGATTTGTCTCTGTTGACAAATAGGGCAATCTGTCTTTCTGCAGGTTGTACGAGCTGAGCTAAGTAAAGCCTGCTTACAGCCCGGCATGATTAACTGATCAAGTTTGAGCAGATTTAGCTTTTTTAGCCTGTTCTTTAAACAGATATATTGGCGCGGAATTTGCAGTAGTAATAACGGAGCAGCTGTCAGCACTCGCCTTTATTAATGGGTAAAACTGACAGCAACTTCTGACATCCACACATGTGCAGTTAAATGTGGAAATCTGGTCGTTGCTGCCAGTGATACCCTACTCCTCCACAGGGTGCACTGTTGCAGTCTGCACAGATGGAATAAACATAGACTCACTGAACTTCAACTAATTACCCAGTATTCTCGCTGTAAGGACCAATGAATAGTTAAGCCTTGTTCAATTAGCAGTAACTGCGTTTTTAACGGCATACTAAGTCATAATAACAGCTGAACAACCTCTCTGGCCCAGACAAACTAATTTTACAAGTGTGGAGTCTCATTCCCTCCAAAGAAAATTTAAAAATTGCAAATATTATAAAAAAATTAAATTCTTTTTACAGTTTATGTTTTGCTATTTAAGCTTCTTCCTTAATTCCCATGTATATGTCTGAATGTTTACTTAGCTTTCTGTACAATAATTTAAATGTGATTTTTATTCCCTGCTTTTTAATTCCTGCTTTTCCATGTGTGAGAATTCTTCAGTCTGATTGGTTGATCAGCCTCCCTGCTGCCTACCCTGTTCACAGACCCAACAGATTCCCTGTAGAAGGCGCCAAATTCAAACTGATGTCAGAAAAGTGGAAGTCTGCCCTCTAGAGCCTGCTAAAACTTTGTGGGCAGCTTTTTTCGATGTCAATGGCAAGCACCGTTCCATCCCCGCTGACTGCAAAATCCGAGCCATTATATGATTCTCAAACTTCATAGGAAGCTGCACTATTGGAAGTCTCATCATTGTTAAAATAAAATCCAATGTGGAAGCTTGAGGATGGAGAGTCCTCCTGCATATATATTAGTAGATTGCAAATACATTTTACTAGCTCTCACCCTGCGGTCTGCACGGTCAGGCTTTTGTGGGGTCCCTGCAATACCAAAATGACGAGCTAGCACGAGTTGTTTGCATTTCATAAATAGTCCCATTATCGGAAGATTGTAGTTTAAGGTTGCAAATTTTCATTTATCTCTTTTTATCATCCAAACATTTGAATTAAGAATTTCACAAAATGTTGCAAAACTGTGGGCCGAGATTTTGCTCACCTCGGCGGGTCTGGGGCGGCTGGGGTCGGTGGCAGGTCCCGACTCCGCTGCTGGCTCCATCCCGCTCTGGAAAATTAATTTCCATTGATAAGGCTTGTTAAGCCCACCCAGTGCGTTTCCCAGCCCAATTAGACGAAGCAGGTCTGGTGACGTAATTCATGAGACATCATCAGCCAGTTTCCTTAAAGGGACCATGGCCAACTTTCTTTTGGAATTTGTGATGTCAGTGTTCTACAGCAGTGAAGTGCTTCAAACACTGACAATCACTGCACAGAGGTACAGGGCTGCACCCAAGTTCTCCCATGACTCCCTCCATATGCAGAAAGGTCCTCTTCCCTTCCCATGGGCGAAAGACACCTCCCCAGGAGACCATTGCAGAGGAGGGCACAAGCAGGGATGTGGTCAGGAGGCCCTGGGTGCAGTGGCACAAACCTTTCAATGATCTCAGTAGATCACGAAACATTAGTACAAAGCCACAGTCACCTTCATCCTGCTGTGCCTCTCATCAGATCCCCGTCACTCTACCTTCCCTACCCTAATCCTGCACATCCTTACTCACACCAACTTACCTTGCACTTCCACCCATCCCTCTCTCTCTACATTATCACTTCCCCATCTCACTAGCCACTCCCCACACTCACCCTCATCCTAGTGCAATCATACCAACTAACAACTCACAAGAGTAACCACTTGGGTGTTTTATGCAATGTCCATGTAAAGTTTCTCTTAATGTGCTGTCAAACATTGAAACCTTTATTTTCAACTCTTTGCGTTTTTGGACAGATTTGTGTGTACCTTTGGAAGTGGCTTAGTGAGTTGCAGTGAATGGTGAGACATAATGGTACCCCCCGCAAAGGAGTGGTTTGGTCATTGTAGAGATGCTTTATGGTGTTGGTGTGGGGTAGTGCCAACCTGCCACATCACTGTGGCAGCCAGGGTGTACAGCGTTAAGTGAAGTAAATCTGGCCATGGTGAGGCCATCCCTGGCCTCTTGGGCAGCAATGTGATCGGGTGCTGATGCCCTGTGTCCTGTGCAGCATCAGGTGATTGTGGAGAAGGTTGGTGTTGTTGTTGGTGCTGCTGGTGTGCCTGGTGCTGCTGGTGTTGGGGCTCATCGTGGTCAGATTCTGAGGACCAAGGTGAAACAGTATAAAGTGCACCCATGTTGATGGAATAGATGGCAGGTGAAGTAGAGATGACAGAAGCATTCTGTCAATGGTGAGAGAGTTCTTGAAATGAGGTAAGAGTGGATGGAAAGTAGAAAGTGGAAAGCCTGCAGAATCTGTGCTGGAAATGGACTGAGAAATAGCTTGTGACTGAGGAAAGTGATGATCTGTCAGGTGGGAGCTTTGACTGTATATTTGAAGTTGTCAAGTAATCAGCTGGAACAATGGCCATGGAACTCACCCTCATCCTAGTGCAATCATACCAACTAACAACTCATAAGAGTAACCACTTGGGCGTTTTATGCAATGTTCATGTAAAGTTTCTGTTAATGTACTGTCAAACACAGGTTGACAGACGTGGTCCCCGAACCAGTGTGCTTCCAGTGGTCATGCCATTAAAGTCAAAAGGCAAGTTAAAAAAGCCTGTTAATCATCTGTCAACTAGATGATAATGAGTTTAATTGGGTCGCCCGCCACTGCCTGTCGGGTCTGCTCAGTGCTGACAGACCCGACATTGGGAAAGGCATGTTGCGGCGGGTTGACAGCGGGTTCATGACGCGCTGTCAAAAAATCCCATTTTCCCACCCGACCCGCCACCGATCCTGCCCGCTAACCCCCCGCAAAATCTTGGCCATTGTAACTTTCAGCATGTTTTGTTAATGGTGTGATGCATAAGAAATGTTATAATTTGGGTACTCTTCCAATACTCCATATTCATGTTCACAGCCAAAGAACAGTTTGTGTAAGCAGATTCGTGTCTCCTATCATCTGAAACTTACACCATTATATGTGCTGTGAATGGAATCAGTATACCACGCAATATTTCAAACCCAACTTTGCACAGGCTGCCACCAGACACACCTGCCCACTCTAAAAGGTGGAAAGCACCACACTATCAGACCATATATTACAAGAATTATAATGATCTAGAATCAAAAGAATACAACAACAAACTAATGGTAAAAATACTCGATTCAGCCCACAAGAGTTAAATATCTTCATTAGAACATATTTCTCACATAGCTTGACAATCTACAAGACTTTTATAGATGACCTAACGTGATGCTTGACGATGGGTGACGTGATATTCATGTCCAGCTACATGGAGTTCAGTTGTCTCCTGTGAAGCTCCTTGGGATGTAAGTTAAGGGCACTATAACATGCACATTTATATTGTTGTTGTTGTCACTTTAGACATAAAAGAGAAAAGAATGACTTGCATTTATATAGCACCTTTCACAACCTCAGGACATCCCAAAACACTTTACAGCCAATTAAGTACTTTTGAAGTGTAGTCACTGTTGTAATGTAGGAAACATAGCTAAAAACTGAACTGAGGATGACTTGTAATACAGTGCCTTTATGCCAAAAGAAGCCTTTCATGACACAGGTTCCTAGGGGACATTTTCTGATGGCGAGCTTTTGGTTTGAGTGCTTAAGGTGTTTGCACCAAATTCTAGTGTTATTTTGAGACAGGTGTTAAACCTTTTTAAAATAAAACAATGTAACTTAATAAAGGAACTTTTTCCACATTTACAATCAAAGATGCATGTAATACAGACCGCTACTGATCATGGTAAATTCTAACTCCTTGAAAAAAGAATGGAAAGACCCCTGTTTAAATAGAGACGAGTTTTGGATTAGGTAAGCAATAAACAATGACGAGGGTAGGCCATTCCTCAGAGGGGACCTATAATGACAGTGCTGAATGGTCTGTTCTTCTTCATATATTTTTATACCGCAATAATGTCTCATCTGAAAGATGGCAGCTCCAACAATACAGCACTAACGCTTAAGGAGTTAAATATAATCAAAGATTATACACATTTTTAAAAATTGAAGCTTTTTTTCTAGTACGTATGATTAGTCTTTCAAAGAAAGATTGACTTTGAAATCCATGCTTGGTTCCTTAGACAAAAGAAATTGAAAAGAAAATTGGTGACAAAAGAAAATCTGCTGCTATAAAAAAAGACCCGACAAAGAAAATAAACAGACTGACTGACCAAGTCACTCAGGTATTGCAAATTCAATTAATTACTTTATCCTTTGAGACATGTTGAAGCTGTGGGACAAAAGCTCTTATGCAGTCAAACTGATATGTAACATTAATACTTACTAAAGTAAAGGTACATCTTCAAATGCTCATACAATATTCAACGAAAATGAATAATACAGAAACAATAGGTTACAATAGTAATGTTCTTGTTTTGAACTTGTTTCAGGGTCCTTTGTACCCAAAGTATTTCGACTTTGAAACTGACAGCAACTTCAGGATTTAGTGCGTGCGCAGCCTAACATGGAAATCCTGAAGTTGCGATCTGTCATTCACTGCTCCTCTACGGGCTGCGCTGTGGACTTCCGCAACGCCCGCCACCGCCCCCCCCCCCCCCACCCCCTCCACTCCCATAGAGCCGCCAATCATTGAAATCACTGATCTGGTAAAAACTTCCCCTTTTCTGAACAAATATCGCTGTTTGAAACCCCATAAAAATTTAGACCAATTCAAATGAGGTGTAACTGGGTTTTTAATGGCAATCTGAGTAATAACTACTGATAAACAACCATTCTTGCCCTGAAAAATTAATTTTATATTGGTGGAATGTCAAATTTCTCCATTAAGTTAAAAATTATTAGGTTTTAAAATTAATAAAAAAGTATAGTTTTTTTAATGTTTGTTCATGATATTTCAGCTTCTACCTTAACCCAATGTGTATGTCCCAATTTTTATTTTGCTCCATAAATTTTTTAAACTGTGATTGATTATTAGTGCTTTCTATTTCCTGATTCCCTGTTTTGTGAGAATTCTGCATTGTGATTGGCTGCTTAGACAGCTTGTTGCTTCACAGCAGCTTACACTATGGCATTCCCACTATACTACGTTGATTTCAACTGCATGTTGGAAAAGATGAACTTCTCGCCACAGAGATTGCGAGATCTTTTTGGGAACCTTACTTTGGGACCAGCGGCGAATGCCTTTGCTTCGCTACTGACTGCAAATTATGGGCCAATAACTTTATTCAGGTTTTAAAACAACATAATATACAGGAGCAATTAACAGTTCTGGGTTTATACTAACAGTACTTTCTCATGCAGTCTCTCTGGTTAGAACAGTCTGGTACAGACCAGTACTTAAATTAATACATTGTCAGGTACTGATTAAGGAAACAACTTTAACTTATACAGTCAAACTGGTATGTAACATTAATACTTATTAAACATAAGAACATAAAAACATAAGACGGAGGAGCAGGAGTAGGTCATTTGGCCCCTCAAGCCTGCTCCGCCATTCAATAAGATCATGGCTGATCTGATCTTGGCCTCAACTCCACTTCCCTGCCCGCTCCCCATAACCCTTTACTCCCTTACCTTTCAAAAATCTGTCTATCTCCACATTAAATATATTCAATGACCCAGCCTCCACACCTTTCTGGGGAAGAGAATTCCAAAGATTCACGACCCTCTGAGAGAAGAAATTCCTCCTCATTTCCGATTTAAAAGGATGCCCCCTTATTCTGAAATTATGCCCCCTAGTTCTAGATTCCCCCACGAGGGGAAATATCCTCTCTGCATCTACCCAGTCAAGCCCCTTCAGAATCTTATATGTTTCAATAAGATCCCCTCTCATTCTTCTAAACTCCAATGAGTATAGGCCCAACCTGCTCAACCTTCATAAGGCAACCCCTTCATCTCTGGAATCAACCTCGTGAACCTTCTCTGAACTGCCTCCAATGCAAGTATATCCTTCCTTAAATAAGGAGACCAAAACTGTACGCAGTACTCCAGGTGTGGTCTCACCAATGCCCTGTACAGTTGTAACAGGACTTCCTTACTTTTATACTCCATTCCCTTTGCAATAAAGGCCAACACTCCATTTGCCTTCCTAATGACTTGCTGTACCTGCATGCTAACTTTTTGTGATTCATGTACAAGGACCTTCAGATCCCTCTGTACCTCAGCATTTTGTAATCTCTCCCCATTTAAATAATAATTTGCTTTTTTATTTTTCCTACCAAAGTGGATAACCTCGCATTTTCCCACATTAAACTCCATCTGCAGATTTTTGCCCACTCACTTAGCCTATCTATATCCCTTTGGAAATTCTTTGCGTGCTCCACACAATTTGCTTTCCCACCTATCTTTGTATCATCAGCAAATTTGGCTATATTACACTCAGCCCCTTCATCCAAGTCATTAATATAGATTATAAATAGTTGAGGCCCCAGCACTGATCCCTGTGGCACCCCACTAGTTACAGTTTGCCAACCTGAAAATGACCCATTTATCCCAACTCTCTGTTTTCTGTTAGTTAGCCAATCCTCTATCCATGGTAATATATTACCCCCAACCCCATGAGCTCTTATCTTGTGTTGTAACCTTTTATGTGGCACCTTATCGAATGTCTTCTGGAAATCCAAATACTCAAAAGTAAAGGAACATCTGCAAATGCTCATTATATATTATTACAATAGATTAAATCTTAATCGTAAGAATAAAAATGTAGATCCACATGTCGATAAAGGGAAGTTGACGGGCATGTGATTGCTTTAACAAAGGCAAGAAACAAAGTTTTTTTTTCCAAATTAAGGGCTTCTCAACCTGAATAAAACTTGGCTAAGCCGATATATTCATGTTCTTTTGCCGTGTGTGGAGGTTTAGA
Organism: Somniosus microcephalus; assembly: GCF_052327205.1. Lineage (NCBI taxonomy): Eukaryota > Metazoa > Chordata > Chondrichthyes > Squaliformes > Somniosidae > Somniosus > Somniosus microcephalus. The sequence goes on along the minus strand of NC_140994.1, from coordinate 55,493,764 downwards.
TGATGCAGGTATCTTGTAGAGGGATGGTAATCTTTGGAGTCACCAAAACTAGAGGGTGTAGTTAAGGGATGTGCCTGTCAATACACCTGATGACAATATAGCAAGACGTCTGCTCTTCTCGGTGCTTGCAGAAGGCTCTGAGCCTGAAGCCAAAATCCCCCAAAACAAACACACTACTTCCTATATTCAGTTGATATAATCCAGAAATTTAAGGCCTGACAATCATAAAAGATGCAGCACAAGAGAAAGCTAACATTTCTTTTCTTAAAGGAATAAGGTGAAATTGTTGCATTTGTTTTCCAATTTGTTCTTTTATGATTTTGAATCCACACAGGCAAACAGAAAATTTAACAAACTGCTGGCTAACAACTCAAGCCTATATGATGAAATTGAAACATTACGCTGTGAAAGAGAAATCTTCCTTCAGCTGTACAAAAACATGGAAAAGGTAAATGGGCAAACCAAAATGCTGTTCATAATTTTTCCAGAATCTGAAACAAGTAAGATAGGAGCAGGAGTAGGCCATTCGGCCCCTCGAGCCTGTTCCGCCATTTAATGAGATCATGGCTGCTCATCCAAATTCAGTACCCTGTCCCTGCTTTCTCCCCATATCCCTTGATCCCTTTAGCCTTAAGAAATATATCTAACTCCTTCTTGAAGATATTTAATGAATTGGCCTCAACTGCCTTCTGTGGTAGAGAATTCCACAGGTTCACCACTCTCTGGGTGAAGAAATTCCTCCTCATCTCAGTCATAAGTGACTTACACTTTATCCTTAGATTGTGACCCCTGGTTTTGGACTCCCCCGCCATCAGGAACATCCTTCCTGCATCTAGTCTGTCTAGTCCTGTTAGAATTTTATAAATTTCAATGAGATCCCCTCTCATTCTTCTAAACTCTAGTGAATATAAGCCTAGTCGACTCAATCTCTCTTCATATGTCATTCCCGCCATCCCAGGTATCAGTCTGGTGAATCTTCGCTGCACTCCCTCCATGGCAAGAACATCCTTCCTCAGATAAGGCAACCAAAACTGCACTCAAGGTGTGGTCTCACCAAGGCCCTGTACAACTGCAGCAAGACATCCTTGCTCCTGTACTCAAATCCTCTCGCTATGAAGGCCAACATGCCATTTGCCTTCTTAACCGCCTGCTGCACCTGCATGCTTACCTTCAGTGACTGGTGCACAAGGACACCCAGGTCTCGTTGCACTTCCCCTTTTCTCAATCTATTGCTGTTCAGATAATAATCTGTCTTCCTGTTTTTGCCACCAAAGTGGATAACCTCAATTTATCCACATTATACTGCATCTGCCATGCATCTGCCCAACCACCCAACCTGTCCAAATCATACTGGAGTTTCTCTGCATCCTCCTCACAGCACACACGCCCACCCAGCTTTGTGTCATCTGCAAACTTGGAGATATTACATCTAGTTCCCTCGTCTAGATCATTAATATATATTATCAAAACTTCGGGTCTCCACGGGTGAGTACGCATGGGGTACTCACCCGTAGGCCCAATGGAAGTGCTGGTTTCCTGCATGCACTGCACATGCGTGGGAAACTGGCACTTCCGTTCCCCTGAAAGCAGGGGTTCAGAGGTCGAACGCATGCACGGGAGAGGCTGCGCGTGCACATCGAACTTTGTTTTTTTTTACAGGTTTTCCCGGGAAGGTAAGCCTGCAGAATTTAGAAATGTAAAAAGCAGGTGTAAGGCCTGCTTTTTACAAGGTAAGCGGTGAATTAATTAAAATTAAAACATTTTTTCTACAGGTTTATTATTTTTAAATACTTTAAAGCAAGGTAAGTTTATTTTTAGCCCCGTTAGAAAATAAAAACATTTTTCCAAAAATTTAAATTATTGTTTAAAATAGTTATTTCATTTAATTTATAGTTTCTTTAAAAAATGTGATTAAAAAAAAATTATTTGAAGATTTAGTGATGTTTTGTAAGAAGAAAGGGCCCGTAGTATTTCTAAGTTTGACAGCACTTCCTGTCAGACATATGAATGGAGCATTCCCTGCTCCGGATGGCTCCCCATGGCCCACGTGATCCCAGGGGACGCTTCGAACTAACTGCGCCCCTGGGATACATAAGCACTGCGCGCCGGCAGCTGGACCAGGCCCCAGATCGGAATTCCACGGGGGCCCACAGCTCAATGGCCGGCGCGGTAGGTAAGTGCAGGTCGGGGGCTTGCACCCGCGGGAAGCCACCGACCCGAATTTCTGGGCCATTGTGAATAGCTGGGGCACTAGCACCGATCCCTGCGGTACCCCACTAGTCATTGCCTGCTACTCGGAAAAAGACCCATTTATTCCAATTCTTTGCTTCCTGTCTGTCAACCAGTTCTCTATCCAAGTCAGTACCTTACCCCCAATCCCATGTGCTTTAAATTTGCATGCCAATCTCTTATGCGGGGCCTTATCGAAAGCCTTCTGAAAGTCCAAATAAACCACATCCACTGGTTCTCCCTTTTCTATTCTACCAGTTACATCCTCAAAAAATTCCAGTAGATTAGTCAAGCATGATTTACCTTTTGTAAATCCATGTTGACTTTGTCCGATCCTGTCACTGTTTTCCAAGTGCTCTGCTATTACATCTTTTATAATGGACTCTAGCATTTTCCCCATGACCAATGTCAGGCTTACCCCATTTTCTCTCTACCACCTTTTTTAAATAATGGGGTTACATTAGCTACCCTCCAATCCATGGGAACTATTCCAGAGTCTATAGAATTTTGGAAGATGACCAGCAATGCATCAACTATTTCTAGGGCCACTTCCTTAAGTACCCTAGGATGTAAATTATCAGGCCCTGGGGATTTATCGGCCGTCAATCCCGTCAATTTCCCTAACACCATTTTCCTACAAATACTGATTTCATTCAATTCCTCCCCATCATTAGACCCTATGGGGGAGAAATTCGGTTGGTTGCGCCACCCATTAGCGCCTTAAGAGGGCACTAAGTGGGTCGCAAGCCAACTGGCACCCAGGCGCGGCACTGGCCATGCCTCCCGCTAAATTCCGCGGGACGTTAGTGGTGGCGCTAACCGTTAGCGCTGCGCCGGTGCCGATGATGTCATCAGTGTGCGCAGCACCCCGCTGACACCCCGGCCGTGATATTCGGCGGCCCCCCATGATTTACCGCCGGACGCTATGTCTGACGGGATCAGGGGGGCCTACCTGCAGCCGGGGAGGCGCAAATTAAAGGCGAGGTGCGGGGCGGCCATTCTTGTTGTTGGCCGCCTGCCAGCACCTGCCTGCGCTCCCGTCCCCGGCCTCCCGAGCCACCCCCCCTCCCCCCCGCAGAATGCCGGCTGCATTCCAAAAGCCCGGCACTTCTCCTCGGTGCCGGGCTCTTTTGCCTGCACTCCCGATCCTCGGGGGCCCAGCTGGGCCCCAGATCGCGCTGCACAAGGCCCCTCCCCTTTAAGAAGGGGAGGGAGGCCTGCAATACCGCAACGTGACATGCCGCAGTTTGTGGCGCTGCGGCACGTTGCTCCACGATATTCACTCGCAGCACCCCAAGAGGGATGCGGGATGCTTCCAATAGTGCCGCGCTTCCCTTTGGGGTGCTACCACTCAATTTCCGTTGCGGGAGCACGAATGTTTCCGGGACGCTACTTTTAGCGCCCTGGCGAGGCTGGCACCCCAAATGGGGCTATACTCATTTTCTCCCCCTATTTTCCTCGAAATCTCTGGAAGGTTACTTGTGTCCTCCTTTGTGAAGACAAAACCAAAATATGTATTTAATTGGTCAGCCATTTCTTTGTCCCCCATTATAAATTCCCCTGATTCTGACTGCAAGGGACCTATGCTTGACTTCACCAATCTTTTTCTCTTCACATATCTATAGAAGCTTTTACAGTCAGTTTTTATGTTACCTGCAAGCTTACTCTCATATTCTATTTTCTCCCCTCTTAATTAATTCCTCTGTCCTCCTTTGCTGAATCCTAAACTGCTCCCAATCCTCAGTTTTGCTGCTTGCTCTGGCCAATTTATATGTCCTCTCCTTGGATCTTATGCTATCCCTAATTCCCCTTGTTAGCCACAGTTGAGTCACCTTTATTGTTTTATTTTTATGCCAAACAGGGATGAACAAATTCTGTAGTTCGTCCATGTGATCTTTAAATGTTTGCTATTGCCTATCCACCGTCAACCCTTTGAGTGACATTCCCCAATCAATCCTACCCAACTCGCGCCTCATACCATCGTAGTTTCCTTTATTTAAATTCAGGACCCTAGTCTCTGAGTCAACTACTTCACTCTCCATCATAATGAAGAATTCTATCATATTATGATTGCTCCTCCCCAAGGGGCCTCACACAACAACATTGCTAATTTATCCTTTCTCATTACATAATCCCCAGTCTAAGATGGCCTGATCTCTAGTTGGTTCCTCAACATATTGGTCCAGGAAACCATCCCATATACACTCTAGGAATTCCTCCTCCACAGTATTGTTACTAATTTGGTTAGCCCAATCTATATGTAGATTAAAGTCACCCATGATAACTGCTGTGCCCTTATTGCACGCATCTCTGATTTCCCGTTTAATGCCATCCCCAACCTCAGCATTACTGTTTGGCGGTCTGTATACAACTCCCACTAACGTTTTCTGCCCCTTGGTATTTCTCAGCTCTACCCATATAGATTCCACATCATCAGAGCTAATATCCTTCCTTATTATTGTGTTAATCTCCTCTTTTACCAGCAATGCTACCCCACCTCCTTTTCCTTTTTGCCTGTCCTTCCTGGGTGTTGGATTCCCAGCCTTGGTCACCCTGGAGCCATGTTTCCGTAATTCCAATTACATCATATCTGTTTACATCTATTTGCGCAGATAATTCATCCACCTTATTATGAATGCTCCTCGCGTTAAGACACAAAGCCTTCAGGCTTGTTTTTTTAGCACTCTTACTCCTTTTAGAATTATTATTTACTGTAGCCCTGTTTGATTTACACCCTTGATTTCTCTGCCTTCCACTTTTGCTTTTCTCCTTCCTGTCTTTTGATTCTATCCTTGCTTCCCTTTCCTCTGTCCCCCTGCACAGGTTCTCACCCCCCTGCCATTTTAGTTTCAACCCTCCCCAACAACACTAGCAAACACTCCCCCTAGGACATCGGTCCCGGTCCCGCCCAGGTGCAAACCGTCTAGTTTGTACTGGTCCCACCTCCCCCAGGACCGGTTCCAATGTCCCAGGAATTTGAAGCCCTCCCCCTTGCACCATTCCTCTAGCCACATATTCATCTGAAATATCCTTTTATTTCTACTCTGACTAGCATGTGGCACTGGTAGCAATCCTGAGATTACTACCTTTGAGGTCCTATTTTTTAATTTACCTCCTAACTCCCTATATTCAGCTTTTAGGACCTCCCCATTTTTTACCTATATCGTTGGTACCTATATGCACCACGACAACTGGTTGTTTACCCTTCCCCTCCAGAATGCCCTGCAGCTGCCCTGAGACATCCTTGACCCTTACACCAGCGACGCAACATACCATCCTGGAGTCTTGTTTGCGGCTGCAGAAACGCCTATCTATTCCCCTTACAATGGAATCCTCTGTCACTATAGCTCTCCCAGTCTTTGTCCTCCCATCCTGTGCAGCAGAACCACTCATGGTGCCAGGAAGTTGGCTGCTGCTGCCTTCCCCCGATGAGCCATCTCCTGCAACAATATCCAAAGTGGTATATCTGTTTGAGAGGGGGATGGCCACAGGGGACCCCTGCACTACCTGCTTGTGCCTACTACTCTGCCGGGTTGTCACCCATTCCCTTCCTGCCAGTGCAACCTTTACCTGTGGTCTGACCAACTCCCTAAACGTGCTATCCATGATATCCTCAGCATCGTGAATGCTTCAGTATGTATCCATTCGCAGCTCCAGCGCTGCAATGCAGTCTGTCAGTAGCTGCAGCTGGAGACACTTCCCACACACATGGTCGTCAGGGACACAGGAAGTGTCCCTGATTTCCCATATAGCACAGGAGAAGCATGCCACGGAGCCGAGCTGTCCTGCCATGACTTACCCTTCAATTAATTTAAATTAATTTAAATCAAATCAATACCACTAATTACACTACAATTAAATGATATCCTCAAGGGCCCTTGGTTACTAGCACTCCCCGATACACAACAGAGACTTTAGAAAGTATAACCACAAAAATTAAGACCTTCTAAATTTTATAAACTATTAATCTTAACTGTCAAACTATAGAGTAGTATAAATACTCACCTGGCCATACTCACCCAATCAGCTGCTTCCTTTTGCCCGCATCACTTTTTGAATCGTGACATGGCTCCGGAACGCCGCCACCGGTCTGTGAGATTGGTAAGCCTCTGTAAAAAAGACCGCAAAAGTGAGTTTCAGCACTCATTGTACCGCCGCTCTCTGCTCCTCCCGACACTGGCCTCTGTAAAAAAAAAACCTGCGAAAGTGAGGTTAAGTATTCACTGTACCATCGCTCTCTGCTCCTCCCAACACCGGCCTGTGTAAAAAAGCCCGTGAAAGTGAGTTTAAGTACTCACTGTACCGCCGCTCTCTGCTCCTCCCGACACTGGACTCTGTAAAAAAGCCAGCGAAAGTGAGTTTAAACCAATTCCTTTTAGTTGTTGGATCATTCCAAACGTAAAGAAAAGAAACCAAACATTCACAAAAGAAGTGATGGATTTTCTCTAACAGTTTTCTGAAAGAAAGGAATTCAACCACAGTTTTGAACTGTTTGAAGCCTATCAATTTGTTCCCTACTGATTGTAATTAAAAAGAAAGGGCAATGCACAAAGTGGTTAGGTTAAAATTCTTATTTCATTATTAATAAAACATTTCAGTCTCACAATGCTCTTTCTTCTGAGCACCATGGTTCGCTTTTGTTCTTCACACTGTTGTAGCACTGTTTACTAAAGAAAGGGAGCGGTCATGGTATTCTGTTATTTTAACAGTACCTTTGTGTAGTTTGCTCTTTCATTTTGTTCCTTCCTAAAAATGGATTCAAAAGTTAAAAACAAATATAAAAATAGAAATAATAAAAATGCTTTTGAAAATATAACTAATGTAGCTATTTATAAATAGCGATGAGTAAATATTTTTAAATGCTATCTTTCTCTAAACATTAATATTGTTGTTGATGCTATTTTATTACTAGAGGGTACTGTATATGTGATTGTTGAGCTTGCCACTGATTCCAGTTATTAAGCATATATTATTTTCAATCATTTACATATGATAATGAACAGAATGATATTGTATTAAAAAGATATTAGAAAAAAACACGAAATGTCCTCTAGATTATATTTTTCTAACCCCCAAACAGTTAACAGCTGCAGGGAATTCCAAGCTTCCTGGACTGCTCAATTTCATGGGTTTTCAGTCTATGCACATGACAACAAATTTTATTTATACTGGTCATTCTCCCATGACAGTGCATGGGAGCTCAGGATTTGTACTGCTGTAAATTGCTTTATCATCTGCATACTTCTCACAATTATGGACATTATTCCTTTGGGTGGAGAATCAGTTCTTCACGGCATTAAATGAAGTTCGGCAATAAATGAATTCATTAACTAAATGTGGGCTTGTATCAAAGCAATAAGCTGAAAGAGGCTTCAGGGAAGTCAGTATTGGAGTGGGGAATTGTGTCTGCACAGCGATGAATTCATCAGGAATAAAAAGAGGGTTTGTAGAAGGAGGAATCAGTTTGAGAATGAGGAGTGCATGGCAATGAATACATTACAAATTAAAAGAGACCTTGGAGATGAAGGAATGGGTAGAGAATTGATTCTGCATGAAAGTGAACTAATTAAAAATGCAGGATTTGTTGGCAAAGTAAACAGTCTTAGAGAATGGTGAGTTGAATGAATTTTATTAAATAAACTTAGGCTTTTTTTCTTCTTGTTAGAGTGAGATTTTCCATGAAAGGCAAGATAAATTGTGGCCTGGTTCAGGAGAGTGGGCTGTGCAAATCTTTTCTAGCAAGGAGCAAAATTAATTTTGGGAGAGTCAACTTTGGAAGCATAGTGGGGAGTGCTGGAAGCAGAGAAAAATTGGGGCTGAGGTTGAGGAGAGCCAGTAGAGGAACAGGAAGAAGCACAGAAACTCGGAAGGAGAGAGAAGTTGGGATGCAGGCTGAGAAGAGTGTCTGGGGGAGAAGTAACAAGCATGGGACACTTAGAGGGAAAGAGAATTTGAGATGCAGGCTGAGGAGATGCGAATCAGTTTCTGGCGATCAGTCAGCAGTTGGGAGTAGGGATTAGTTTGCAGCTGGACCACAGGTATTAGCATGACAATGGGTATCTGGGGTGGCAGTGGGTTAGTGGGCAATATTTAATAGGTTCAGGCCACACGAGTTATTTAACTATTTACCATCGCCAAATCTCCCATCATCAACATCCTGGGGGTCACCATTGACCAGAAACTTAACTGGACCAGCCACATAAGCACTGTGCCAACAAGAGCAGGTCAGAGGCTAGGTATTCTGCAGCGAGTGTCTCATCTCCTGACTCCCCAAAGCCTTTCCACCATCTTCAAGGCACAAGTCAGGAGTGTGATGGAATACTCTCCACTTGCCTGGATGAGTGCAGCTCCAACAACACTCAAGAAGCTCGACACCATCCAGGACAAAGCAGCCCACTTGATTGGCACCCCATCCACCACTTTAAAGATTCACTCCATCTACTAACGGCGTCCCGTGGCTGCAGTGTGTACCATCTACAAGATGCACTGCAGCAACTTGCCAAGGCTTCTTCGGCAGCACCTCCCAAACTCACAGCCTCTACCACCTAGAAGAACAAGGGCAGCAGGCGCATGGGAACACCACCACCTCCAAATTCCCCTCCAAGTCACACACCATCCTGACTTGGAAGTATATCACCATTCCTTCATAGTTGCTGGGTCAAAATCATGGAACTCCCTCCCTAACAGCACTGTGGGAGTACTTTCACCACACGGACTGCAGCGGTTCAAAAAGCCAGCTCATCACCACCTGCTCAAGGGCAACTAGGGATGGGCAATAAATGCTGGCCTTGCCAGCGATACCCACATCCCAGGAACAAATAAAAAATGTTTTAAATTAATAATGAAACATGCTGAAAGGCAAAAGGTCAAGTATTGTCAAAATTAACATTTTGTTTTAAAAGTCCCTACCAAATATGAATACTTATGGTTGCTAGTTCTATTAATTTGCAGATGTACTGTTTCCCTGAAGCCAAATTCTAGATATGGAGGTCACATTATTAATATATTTGTTTACCTGACACTTACCTTGAACTGCCTCCTTTTATTGTAACCAGCCTTCTCCGTGCTGCCACCTCCCATTCTCTGAGCAAGTGTTATTGCGCCTTGCTGCTACCCAGCTCCCCATCACTCCTGCGTCTCCTTGTAGCCTGGCTGTAGGACCGTTGGGGCAAACAAGTGGGGCTCGAGACCTCAGGACCTTTGACCAGCGGCAAAAAGCAACAAACCTTGCGGTCTGACTCGTAGAGGGGGTAGGAGTTGCAGAAATGTAAAACTGAAAGAAATAATTAGTTACATTAAATGTAAATTTGAACATTTTTCAAATTATTTCCATGTATACTTAGCAACTAATTTCTAAAAAGAATTACCAACTCCAGAAGGTGCAGTAGCAGGGGACCATCAGTCGCTACTGCTCCACCTGGTGGTACTGCTCTACTTTGCAGTGTGACAGATCGTTGTGGTACTCACTGATCAGAATAATAAGTCATCTACAGGCATGATGGGGTATTGTCACAGCTAACTGGACATTTTGTAAATACCCTACAAAATGTTTACATAGCAATTTTCATTGGACCGTGCATGCACATAAGAATTTTAATATATTACTAGTCGCTGTGACATCGCACACAGAGAATCGAGGCCAAGTGGTAGTGCTCATGTGAAACAGGTTAAAAAGCAGGGAATAAGAACAAGAATTAGGAACAGGAGTAGGCCATATCGCCCTTTGAGCTTGCTCTGCCATTCAATAACATCATGGCTGATCTTCGACCTCAACTCCATAATTGGACCAGAGCACACAGACATAATTCAGTCACCATCTTAAAGTAATATATTCTGTTGAAACTGCCTATGTAAAATTGTCATGCTGTAATTACACCCTCCCACCAGTTGTGGTGCTGCAGCTGTGGTGTAATTGCAGTGTGGTGTAATTGCAGTGTGACAGGTTTACATAGGCAGTTTCTGCTATAAAAGTGGACACAGGAATTTCTAATGCCAAAAGTTGACAGGAAGTGTGCGCAGACATAAGATTTTTAATATATCATAAATAGATATTCATATTTATTGTACCAATCATTCTGCCCCCATTTTCTTATCTCTTGTACCTGGTGATAACCATTTCATTATTGCTGTAAACTCTGGAACAGTTTTCACTGCACTGTACCTCCTGTGAGAGATAGAGGGCACTCACGAGTGTGTTCTTTAATTCTTGCTCGGTTTGGAAATCTCAATTCCCTAATTATTCAGAGCCTTGTTAACTGCTGTCAGCAAGCTAGATCTCTCATTCATTCAGGAGACAAGTTTGAAATCTGTTTTATCATTTATGTTCTTCAAAGAGATATGAGGCACAACCAGAGATACATAATTGGTGACTACATTGTCCCAGATTTGGCCAGCTTAAGAAATAGATGAAAGATTGATCATACTGTGATAATACATACTGACTGATAAAGGAGAAGTATAACAATACTTCTATTCCAATATTGCAAGCAATTAAACTTTTGTGACAGTGTCACTTGTCAGCACTGGCAGCATCAAAAACCCTGCTGAGAAATAAATCAATTAAAATCCACAAACAAAAAAACTGTTCATATTCTAAAAACTAAGAAATACCAAGGAAAGAGTTTGAAAATGTAATCTAATCTGGAGGTCAGTTCACATCTATAAACTATCCAGGCTTTGGTCTCACGGTTTATGACACCATCTGGAATTTTAAAATTAGGTTGCAATCTTGTAAACAGCTGTTACCCATTATTATCTAATTATTAGAATGTACGTTTTAGTGTAACTTTAGCTTTCCATCTGCAAAGAGAGCAGGTTTAACTTCAATATTAACATATAAGCAATCGTTATCAATTATTAAATGTGCTTGGCATTGCTAGCATGAATTTGGGTTCACCCTGAGGCAAGACCAAAAGTAAATAAAAATGTACTGGAGATACAACATATAATAAAGTAAGTCACATTGCACAGGGAGGACCGGCAGTCAGAGGTCAACCATAATAACATACACAGTGTCTCTTACTAATGCTTGAAAATCTTCTCTAACAGGAGCTTCAAGAGATAAGAAAAGAGTCTGAAGCAGTGGTGGATAATGCTAATGAAGCCTATCAATCAAGGTATATGTGCTTGGCAAAAAGTTCATTTTTATAACATAACGGACAAATAATAAATCTTTACCTTTTTCCTACGCTATCTTATAACAGATAGGGTCGAGTAAACTGATGGTCAAAATGCTAAAATTTTGGGACATACAAAATCTGATTGCAATTTTTTTTAATGTAAAGAAACAGGACTGAACACCTAGAGGAAATACAGGTTGATGAGGGGAATTTAAAATAACAGAAATACTGTAATAAGGTTAAATTGGAACTGGGAGTACAAAAAATGAAAGGCAACAATTGAGGCACAGAGGTAAAAAGGAAGAGATTATCAAAAGTAAACTACAGTAGAAATTATAATGGGGAATAAGGAAATGGCAGAGACATTAAACAAATGCTTTGGGCTCGATTTTGTCAATGGGGAGCTTTTGGAGGCGGGACTCCCACTTTTTGGGTTGTAGTCCCGCCTCCATCGACTTGTGGTCAACCCACACTATTTTCCCTTGATTGACCTTGTTAAGCCTGCCCAGTGGGCTTAGCAGGCCAATTAAGGGACACCTGGTTACTGGTGATGTCAGCGATTGACATTTCATTTGTCAAGAGCTTTTGACAGATGAAAAATCAGCATTTGACAGTTCTGTGAAGCTGTCAAACACTGACAATCTGTCTTCTAACTTGAGTCCTTCTCCACAGACTCAGTTAGGAATCTCTCCAGACCAGAAAGCTGAAGGCTGCAGCTCTTGACAGTTCAGCGGCCATTCTGCTTTCTGTGCCGGTGAGCTGAGGGACTCCCGAAAACTGAAGGAAGGAAGCCTGCAGGAGAAAGTAAAGGTAAGTAAAACTTATTATAACACTTTACACTTACCTCACACACTTACCTCTGCACACATGCACCCATCACTCACCTGTACAATGGACATCTCGACCCCTCCAACTCCTTGGCGTGGTTCGGAGCTGCCAGACAGCCACACTTCAGGGCTAAAAATAGGGATTAGGCAAAAAACTGCCTGTTAACTACCTGTTAACAGTTAATTGGCACTAATCCCCTTCCCGCCTCAGGGAGGCAGCTCCCAGCACAGGTCGGGTACCCGCCTCCTGGAACATTGGCACGGAGGCAGGTTGGGGGCGGGATGGGTTCCTGCCCCCTGATTCTGCAATTTTCCCACCACTACCGCCTCCAAACCTACCTCCTCGGGGCTTGGAAAATCGAGCCCTTTGTATCTGTCTTCATGGAAGGAGACACAAAAAACATTCCGGAAACAGTGGGGAACCAAGGGTCTAGTGAGAATGAGGAAATTAAAGAAATTAATATTAGTAAAGAAATAGTATTGGAGAAATGAATGGGACTAAAAGCTGACAAATCCCCTGGCCCTGATGGCCTACATCCTAAGGTTTTAAAGGAGGTGGCTACAGAGATAGTGGATGCACTGGTTTTGATCTTCCAGAATTCCCTAGATTGTAGAACAGTCCCCATAGATTGGAAGGTAGCAAATGTAACCCCGCTACTCAAGAAAGGAGAGAGAGAAAAAACAGGGAACTATAGCCTGACATTAGTAGTAGGAAAAATGTTAGAATCTATTATTAGGGGTGTGGTGAGAGGGCACTTAGAAAATCACAATATGATTGGGCAGAGGCAACATGGTTTTATGAAAGGGAAATCGTGTTTGACAAATCTGTTAGAGATTTTTGAGGTTGTAACTGGTAGGGTAGATAAGGGGAAACCAGTGGATGTAGTGTATTTGGATTTTCAGAAAGCATTCGATAAGGTGACACACAAGAGCTTATTACACAAAATTAGGGCTCATGGGATTGGGGTAATATATTAGTATGGATTGAGGATTGAGGATTGGTTAACAGACAGAAAATAGAGAGTAGGAATAAACGGGTCATTTTCGGGTTGGTAGGCTGTAACACGTGGGGTACCACAAGGATCAGTGCTGGGTGACTTAGGTGAGGGCACTGAATGTAATGTATCCAAGTTTGCTGATGATACAAAGCTAGGTGGGAAAGTAAATTGTGAGGAGGATACAAAGAGGCTGCAAAGGGATATAGACAGGTTAAGTGAGTGGACAAGAACATGGCAGATGGAATATAATGTGGAGAATGTGAAGTTATCCACTTTGGTAGGAATAATAGAAAAGTAGGATTTTTTTAATGCTAAGAGATTGGGAAATGTTGGTATTCAGAGGCACCTGTGTGTCCTTGTGCACGAATCACTGAAAGTTAACATGCAGGTACAGAAAGCAATTAGTAAAGCAAGTGGTATGTTAGCCTTTATTACAAAAGGATTGGAGTATAAGAGTAAAGACGTCTTACTGCAATTATATAGGCCCTTGATGAGACCACACCTGGACTATTGTGTACAGTTTTGGTATCCTTACCTAAGGAAGGATATACCTGCCTTGCAGGGAGTGCAACAAAGGTTCACTAGACTAATTCCTGGGAGGCGGGTGGGGGGGGGGAGGAATTGTTCTATGAGGAAAGATTGAGGAGGCTAGGCCTATATTCCCCAGAATTTAGAAGAATGAGAGGTGATCTCATTGAAACATATCAAATTCTTACAGGGTTTGACAGGCTAGGTGCTGGGAGGATGTTTCCCCTCACTGGGGAGTCTAAAACTAGGGGGTCACAGTCTCAGACTAATCGGTCAGCCATTTGATGAGGAGAAATTTCTTCACTCAAAGGGTTATGAATCTTAGGAATTCTCTACCCCAGAGGGCTGTGGATGCTCAGTCATTGAGTGTATTCAAGACATAGATCGATAGATTTGGGGATATTAAGGGAATCAAGGGATATGGGGATAGTGCAGGAAGGTGGAATTGAGGTAGAAGATCAGCCATGATCTTATTGAATGGTGGAGCAGGCTCAAAGGACCGAATGGTGTACTCCTGTTCCTATTTCTTATGTTCTTATGTTCTTCAATGTGATTGGCTGCTTAGCCTGCTTGATGACATCACTGTTGCTCGACGCTGGAAATCCCCTGGACTGGGCTCCAGAATCAAATTAATATCGGGAAAGGTGAAATCGACACATAGAGCTTGCTAGATCGTTGTGGGCAGCTTTCTTCAAAGTCAGCAGCGAGCACCATCAGTTCGCCACTGACCGCAAAATCCAGGCCATTGAGTTTGAGAGAAATCCATGATATGATATGGAGTGAGCTTGAAGGACTGAATGCTTTTTCTCATTCTAGATTTTCTTATATTCTTACTTGCATGTAAAAACACAGTGCCATAAATTGTACTGGTGTGGCGGAGCCACCAAAGGACTCAGAGCGGTTGTACATAATTCCTTTAACAGCAATGTAGTTACTGTCTGTGCCTGTACCTTTAATTACACTGTTTGACTGCACAATGCCTAGTTACCTTTACAGCACGGTTTCAACGTGATGATGTCATGCCGTTAGTCACGTGATGCCCCAATGGCGGGAAGAATGTGATGACGTCATGGCGTCACTCTCCTGATCAGAGGATCAGTCCTCGTGGAGCCCTCAAGGAGAGTAGACCTGTTATTGATGTGTTCTAGCAGTTTCCAGTTTAAACTCGTTTGATTTCATTAAAGTTCATTAATTTAATTACCTGAGTCGAACTCAGTCTTTTTGATAGGAACCTCCGTTCCTACATTGGTAACCCCGACTTCTACGAACGATTTTCGTGGAAGATTCGACATGGACACGAACGCCGTCATGCTGAAACTGCCACAGTTCTGGGAGCAACAACCAGACGCCTGGTTCATCCAGGCTGAAGCCCAGTTCGCCATTCGGAACATCAACGCGGATCAGACCCGTTATTATTATGTGGTCTCCGCCCTCGACAGCGCAACTGCATCACGGATCATCAGCCTCATTGGTAGTCCTCCTACTGACAGCAAGTATGATGCAATTAAGGCGCGGGTGCTTCAGGTTTTCGGGCTATCAAAGTCGGAGGTGCTCGCCGGCTCATCGCGCTGCCCGGCCTCGGGGACTCCAAACCGTCCGAGCTCATGAGCCAAATGCTCACGCTCTTGGGTGCTGAACTGGAATGTTTCATCTTCCGGGAGCTTTTCCTCTATCAACTGCCTGAACAGGTTCAGGCTGCCCTGGCCAGCTCCGACATTACAGACTGCGCCAAGCTTGCGGCCGAAGCCGATAAGATTTTCACGGTTACCCAGCAGTGCTGCGTGGCCACGAGGCACCCACCCCCCACAGACGCGGTCCCGGTTTCTCCTAGAGTGGGCTGGTGCTCCTACCACACCCATTTTGGCGTGAAAGCATGATGCTGCTGTTCCCCCTGCAATTTTTCACCAAACAAAAAAACAAGAAGGCGCAGACGGCGTCCCTTGCGACGGATGACCAAGTCTAACGGGCGTTCCGTGGTGGCGATTGCCGTCGGTTCTATGGGGAAACTCCTCTACATCACCAATTCCCTCTCGGGCCGCCGTTTCCTTTGTGACACCGGGGCGCAGTGTAGCATTCTGCCTGCGTCGAAGCTCAACACGCAGACTGGGAACCTCGGTTTTTCCCTCATAGCGGCTAATGGCGCAGCTATTCGAACGTTCCGAAAGCGGCGGGTCGAAATCTGTTTCGGCGGTCAGCGCTTCTTTTGGGATTTCGTCATGGCTACAGTCTCACAGCCTATCCTAGGGGAAGATTTTCTGTGTGCCAACAACCTACTAGTTCATGTCCGACACTGCCGGCTGATCAACGCGGCCACCTTCCACTCGACCCCGTGCTTCCACGGTACCTCCGTGGCGCGCTCCATTGCCTGTGCTTTCCCTCCTCCAGACGACTTCACGTGGCTCCTCGGGGAGTTTCCGGAGCTGACAAGGCCCACCTTCTCCTCTTCAGCAACGAAACATGGCATTGAACATCACATCACCACTACTGGCTCCCCGGTTTATGCGCGGGCTAGAAGGCTCGAACCCGGCAAGCTTGCAGCTGCGAAGGCGGAGTTCGCCACAATGGAGCGGTTTGGCATCATTAGGCGATCGAAGAGTCCCTGGTCTTCGCCTCTCCACATCGTGCCGAAACCAGGCGGCGGCTGCCGGCCATGCTGTGACTACCGACGCCTCAACGAGGCCACCACTCCGGATCGGCACCCGATCCCGCATATCCAGGACTTCTCGGCCCACTTGGCAGGAAATACTATCTTCTCTAAAGTCGACCTCGTCCGTGGATATCACCAGGTTCCAGTGCACCCACAAGACGTCCCGAAAACCGCAGTCATCACCCCTTTTGGCCTCTTTGAGTTCCTGCGGATGCCGTTTGGCTTAAAGAACGCAGCACAGGCGTTTCAGCGTTTAATGGACTCCGTTCTTTGAGACCTGCGTTTCCTTTTCGTCTACCTTGACGACATACTCATCGCCAGTGCCAGCAAGGAGGAGCACATCTCCCATTTGCGTTCTCTCTTTACGCGCCTCAGCCAACAAGGTTTAATCATCAACCCGGCCAAGTGCCAGTTCGGCCTGCAACAAATCGACTTCCTGGGACATCGCATAACATCGGACGGCGCCGTCCCTTTGGCGACGAAGGTTGAGGCGGTTACTTCTTTCCCACGGCCGTCGACAGTCAAGGCCTTGCAGGAGTTCCTGGGGATGGTCAACTTCTACCACCGTTTCGTCCCCAAGGCGGCTCAACTCGTGCAACCCTTGTTCGGGGCCCTCAAGGGCAAGTCCGGTAAAGACCCAATCAGCTGGACAGCTGAAATGATCCAGGCGTTCGGCGACACCAAGACAGCTTTGGCCAACGCAACCATGCTGGCGCACCCACTTCCAGGTGCTACTATCGCCCTTAACACCGACGCGTCAGACTACGCCATGGGTGCGGTGCAAGAACAGTGGATCAAAGGCACGTGGCAACCGCTGGCATTTTTCAGCCGTCAATTGAGAACAAATGAACAAAAGTGCAGCACCTTCAATAGGGAACTACTGGCCCTTTTCCTCGCCATTTGCCATTTCCGGTTTTTATTGGAGGGGGCGCCCCTTCACGGCTTTTGTCGACCACAAACCCCTTACGTTCGCCATGGCCAAGACCACCGAACCGTGGTCCGCTCGTCAACAACGTCACTTGACGTTCATTTCTGAATTTACCATGGACATTCCACATGTGTCTGGTAAGGACAACCTGGTGGCAGATTGCCTCTCCTGTGCGACAGTCCACGCGGTGCACCTGGGAATCGACTACGCCCTCATGGCGGCAGATCAGGTTTCGGATTTGGAGGTCCAATCATATCGAACCGTTCCCTCTAGCTTCCAAGCGACCGACGTCGTCTTCCAGGCCGCAGGTGCCACGCTCCTTTGCGACGTTTCAATGGGAGTTCCTCGTCCCATAGTGCCAGTCGCATGGCGCCGGAGGGTTTTTGATGCCATACATGGGTTGTCGCACCCAGGGATGAAGGTTTCGCAACGGCTTATGTCAGCCAAGTTCGTCTGGAAAGGTATGCACACCGATGTCTGTGACTGGGCTAATACCTGCGTCGTATGCCAGAAGGCCAAAGTCCAACGTCATGTCAAGGCTCCAGTGGCTGCGTTCACTGTTCCGGAGCATCATTCGACCACGTGCATGTGGACCTCGTGGGGCCGCTTTCGCCTTCTCAGGGTTATACTCATCTCCTCACCATAGTGGACCGCACCACTAGGTGGCCAGAGGCAATTCCTTTGGTTTCCACCACATCAGCAGACGTCGCCAGAGCTGTCATCTCCTGTTGGGTTGCCCATTTCAGGGTACTGGCGGACATCTCCTCTGACCGCGGGCCACAATTTTCCTTGGATCTTTGGAACGCTGTGGCTCAGGGGCTCGGTACCAAACTTCATCGCACCACCACCTATCATCCGCAGGCAAACGGCCTTTGCGAGCGATTCCACTGGTCGCTTAAAGCCTCTCTTCGGGCCAGTCTTCAAGGCGCAGGATGGGTGGACTGACTCCCATGGGTCCTGTTGGGTCTCCGTACGGCGCCCAAAGATGATCTACAATCGTCTTCGGCTGAACTCGTCTATGGCCAGCTGCTCCGTGTACCAGGAGATTTCCTCCCTTCTCCCACAGAGCCATGGTCCGCCTCCCGGCAACTCGCTCGCCACCAAGAAGCGGCCAGATGCTTTGCCCTGATACCTACGTCCAATCACGGTTTGCAGACCTCCTACGTGCCACTGGGATTGAAGAATGCGGAGTGTGTCTTCATCCGACACGACACTCACCGGGATCTGCTCAAGCCCCCTTACACTGATCCTTTCCGCGTCATCGAACCGGGAGACAAATCCTTTTTGGTCGACGTCGGAGGGAAACCGGATCACATCTCGGTGGACCGCTTGAAGCCGGCTCACCTGGACCTGGACCACCCTGTCGTAGTCGCTCAACCACCCAAACGTGGCCGACCGCCCATTGCCACTGCACCTGATCAACCAAAGCTGCATGACAACCCGACTGCGCTCGCCCCGCCTGCTCAGCCGCCACCGACTGCCAACTCGTCCACCGGTCGTCAACTTCCTCTACCAGGGTATCGAAGTCGATCGGACAGGCTCATCAGGCCTCCTCCTCGCCTCACCTTTTCTGTTAAAGACAATTCTGGGGGGGCGCATGTGGCGGAGCCACCAAAGGACCCAAAGCGGTTGTACATAATTCCTTTAACAGCAATGTAGTTACTGTCTGTGCCTGTACTTTTAATTACACTGTTTGACTGTACAATGCCTAGTTACCTTTACAGCACGGTTTCAACGTGATGACGTCATGCCGTTAGTCACGTGATGCCCCAATGGCGGGAAGAACGTGATGACATCATGACGTCAGTCTTCTGACCAGAGGATCAGTCCTCGTGGAGCCCTCAAGGAGAGTAGATCTGTTATTGATGTGTTCTAGCAGTTTCCAGTTTAAACTCGTTTGATTTCATTAAAGTTCATTAATTTAATTACCTGAGTCGAACTCAGTCTTTTTGATAGGAACCTCCGTTCCTACATTGGTAACCCCGACTTCTACGAACGATTTTCGTGGAAGATTCGACATGGACACGAACGCCGTCATGCTGAAACTGCCACAGTTCTGGGAGCAACAACCAGACGCCTGGTTCATCCAGGCTGAAGCCCAGTTCGCCATTCGGAACATCAACGCGGATCAGACCCGTTATTATTATGTGGTCTCCGCCCTCGACAGCGCAACTGCATCACGGATCATCAGCCTCATTGGTAGTCCTCCTACTGACAGCAAGTATGATGCAATTAAGGCGCGGGTGCTTCAGGTTTTCGGGCTATCAAAGTCGGAGGTGCTCGCCGGCTCATCGCGCTGCCCGGCCTCGGGGACTCCAAACCGTCCGAGCTCATGAGCCAAATGCTCACGCTCTTGGGTGCTGAACCGGAATGTTTCATCTTCCGGGAGCTTTTCCTCTATCAACTGCCTGAACAGGTTCAGGCTGCCCTGGCCAGCTCCGACATTACAGACTGCGCCAAGCTTGCGGCCGAAGCCGATAAGATTTTCACGGTTACCCAGCAGTGCTGCATGGCCACGAGGCACCCACCCCCCACAGACACGGTCCCGGTTTCTCCTAGAGTGGGCTGGTGCTCCTACCACACCCGTTTTGGCGTGAAAGCATGATGCTGCCGTTCCCCCTGCAATTTTTCACCAAACAAAAAAACAAGAAGGCGCAGACGGCGTCCCTGGCGACGGATGACCAAGTCTAACGGGCGTTCTGTGGTGGCGATTGCCGTCGGTTCTATGGGGAAACTCCTCTACATCACCAATTCCCTCTCGGGCCGCCGTTTCCTTTGTGACACCGGGGCGCAGTGTAGCATTCTGCCTGCGTCGAAGCTCAACACGCAGACTGGGAACCTCGGTTTTTCCCTCGTAGTGGCTAATGGCGCAGCTATTCGAACGTTCCAAAAGCGGCGGGTCGAAGTCTGTTTCGGCGGTCAGCGCTTCTTTTGGGATTTCGTCATGGCTACAGTCTCACAGCCTATCCTAGGGGAAGATTTTCTGTGTGCCAACAGCCTACTAGTTGATGTGCGACACCGCCGGCTGATCAACGCGGCCACCTTCCACTCGATCCCGTGCTTCCACGGTACCTCCGTGGCGCGCTCCATTGCCTGTGCTTTCCCTCCTCCAGACGACTTCACGTGGCTCCTCGGGGAGTTTCCGGAGCTGACAAGGCCCACCTTCTCCTCTTCAGCAACGAAACATGGCATTGAACATCACATCACCACTACTGGCTCCCCGGTTTATGCGCGGGCTAGAAGGCTCGAACCCGGCAAGCTTGCAGCTGCGAAGGCGGAGTTCGCCACAATGGAGCGGTTTGGCATCATTAGGCGATCGAAGAGTCCCTGGTCTTCGCCTCTCCACATCGTGCCGAAACCAGGCGGCGGCTGCCGGCCATGCGGTGACTACCGACGCCTCAATGAGGCCACCACTCCGGATCGGCACCCGATCCCGCATATCCAGGACTTCTCGGCCCACTTGGCAGGAAATACTATCTTCTCTAAAGTCGACCTCGTCCGTGGATATCACCAGGTTCCAGTGCACCCACAAGACATCCCGAAAACCGCAGTCATCACCCCTTTTGGCCTCTTTGAGTTCCTGCGGATGCCGTTTGGCTTAAAGAATGCAGCACAGGTGTTTCAGCGTTTAATGGACTCCGTTCTTTGAGACCTGCGTTTCCTTTTCGTCTACATTGACGACATACTCATCGCCAGTGCCAGCAAGGAGGAGCACATCTCCCATTTGCGTTCTCTCTTTACACGCCTCAGCCAACAAGGTTTAATCATCAACCCGGCCAAGTGCCAGTTCGGCCTGCAACAAATCGACTTCCTGGGACATCGCATAACATCGGACGGCGCCGTCCCTTTGGCGACGAAGGTTGAGGCGGTTACTTCTTTCCCACGGCCGTCGACAGTCAAGGCCTTGCAGGAGTTCCTGGGGATGGTCAACTTCTACCACCGTTTCGTCCCCAAGGCGGCTCAACTCATGCAACCCTTGTTCGGGGCCCTCAAGGGCAAGTCCGGTAAAGACCCAATCAGCTGGACAGCTGAAATGGTCCAGGCGTTCGGCGACACCAAGACCGCTTTGGCCAACGCAAGCATGCTGGCGCACCCACTTCCAGGTGCTACTATCGCCCTTAACACCGACGCGTCAGACTACGCCATCGGTGCGGTGCAAGAACAGTGGATCAAAGGCACGTGGCAACCGCTGGCATTTTTCAGCCGTCAATTGAGAACAAATGAACAAAAGTGCAGCACCTTCGATAGGGAACTACTGGCCCTTTTCCTCGCCATTTGCCATTTCCGGTTTTTATTGGAGGGGGCGCCCCTTCACGGCTTTTGTCGACCACAAACCCCTTATGTTCGCCATGGCCAAGACCACCGAACCGTGGTCCGCTCGTCAACAACGTCACTTGACGTTCATTTCTGAATTTACCATGGACATTCCACATGTGTCTGGTAAGGACAACCTGGTGGCAGATTGCCTCTCCTGTGCGACAGTCCACGCGGTGCACCTGGGAATCGACTACGCCCTCATGGCGGCAGATCAGGTTTCGGATTTGGAGGTCCAATCATATCGAACCGTTCCCTCTAGCTTCCAAGCGACCGACGTCGTCTTCCAGGCCGCAGGTGCCACGCTCCTTTGCGACGTTTCAATGGGAGTTCCTCGTCCCATAGTGCCAGTCGCATGGCGCTGGAGGGTTTTTGATGCCATACATGGGTTGTCGCACCCAGGGATGAAGGTTTCGCAACGGCTTATGTCAGCCAAGTTCGTCTGGAAAGGTATGCACACCGATGTCTGTGACTGGGCTAATACCTGCATCGTATGCCAGAAGGCCAAAGTCCAACGTCATGTCAAGGCTCCAGTGGCTGCGTTCACTGTTCCGGAGCATCATTCGACCACGTGCATGTGGACCTCGTGGGGCCGCTTTCGCCTTCTCAGGGTTATACTCATCTCCTCACCATAGTGGACCGCACCACTAGGTGGCCAGAGGCAATTCCTTTGGTTTCCACCACATCAGCAGACGTCGCCAGAGCTGTCATCTCCTGTTGGGTTGCCCATTTCAGGGTACTGGCGGACATCTCCTCTGACCGCGGGCCACAATTTTCCTCGGATCTTTGGAACGCTGTGGCTCAGGGGCTCGGTACCAAACTTCATCGCACCACCACCTATCATCCGCAGGCAAACGGCCTTTGCGAGCAATTCCACTGGTCGCTTAAAGCCTCTCTTCGGGCCAGTCTTCAAGGCGCAGGATGGGTGGACTGACTCCCATGGGTCCTGTTGGGTCTCCGTACGGCGCCCAAAGATGATCTACAATCGTCTTCGGCTGAACTCGTCTATGGCCAGCCGCTCCGTGTACCAGGAGATTTCCTCCCTTCTCCCACAGAGCCATGGTCCGCCTCCCGGCAACTCGTTCGCCACCAAGAAGCGGCCAGATGCTTTGCCCTGATACCTACGTCCAATCACGGTTTGCAGACCTCCTACGTGCCACTGGGATTGAAGAATGCGGAGTGTGTCTTCATCCGACACGACGCTCACCGGGATCCGCTCAAGCCCCCTTACACTGATCCTTTCCGCGTCATCGAACCGGGAGACAAATCCTTTTTGGTCGACGTCGGAGGGAAACCAGATCACATCTCGGTGGACCGCTTGAAGCTGGCTCACCTGGACCTGGACCACCCTGTCGTAGTCGCTCAACCACCCAAACGTGGCCGACCGCCCATTGCCACTGCACCTGATCAACCAAAGCTGCATGACAACCCGACTGCGCTCGCCCCGCCTGCTCAGCCGCCACCGACTGCCAACTCGTCCACCGGTCGTCAACTTCCTCTACCAGGGTATCGAAGTCGATCGGACAGGCTCATCAGGCCTCCTCCTCGCCTCACCTTTTCTGTTAAAGACAATTCTGGGGGGGCGCATGTGGCGGTGCCACCAAAGGACTCAAAGCGGTTGTACATAATTCCTTTAACAGCAATGTAGTTACTGTCTGTGCCTGTACTTTTAATTACACTGTTTGACTGTACAATGCCTAGTTACCTTTACAGCACGGTTTCAACGTGATGACGTCATGCCGTTAGTCACGTGATGCCCCAATGGCGGGAAGAACGTGATGACATCATGACGTCACTCTCCTGATCAGAGGATCAGTCCTCGTGGAGCCCTCAAGGAGAGTAGACCTGTTATTGATGTGTTCTAGCAGTTTCCAGTTTAAACTCGTTTGATTTCATTAAAGTTCATTAATTTAATTACCTGAGTCGAACTCAGTCTTTTTGATAGGAACCTCCGTTCCTACACTGAATTGATTATAGGGTTAGCAGAATATTTATGTGTTTTGTGCTTGTCTCTGTAGAATTAATTCATTGTTTCTTTTTGTAGAGCACATTCTTCATGAAGCAGTTAACCAAATTACAGTATCTGTTGCCAACTGGTTTTATATTTGCTTTATCTGACCAAAGCGGTATGAAGGAGGAAACATAGGGCTGGATTTTCCGGCCGGATGCCGGATGGTGGTGGGTTCGGTCTTCAGCGGGTTATGGTCCCACTCCCTGTTGCAGCCGCCCTCCATTAACAATTTTCCATAGATTGGCTTCATTAGGGCTGACGTGCATGCTAGCCGGCCCAATTGGTGGGTGCGGGTCGGCTGCCCGCGCTTGATGACGCACTGGGAGCCTGGATATTTAAGGGGGCCATGTCCCCATTGCTTTTCACTTTCTTTCTTTTGCATTTGAATGCTGGTTGCTGCAGGAATGACCACACAACACTCCAAGGCTGCTCCCCGTTTGAATGATGACTCCCTCAATGCTCTTGTGGAGGGAGTAAGAGGACGAAAGAAGGTCCTCTTCCCTTCCGATGGATGGAGGAAGCCTCCTCAGCATACAAAGGCAGCCTGGCTGCAAATTGCTGAGGAGGTAAGTGCTCGGTCTGTGTGTACACACACCTGGGTGCAGTGCAGGAAAAGGTTCAATGACCTGATGCGCTCAGCAAAAGTGAGGATGACATCACACTTACCTTCAGTCTGCTTCCCATCTCTTCGCATCCCCATCATTCAGCATTGGTAACCTGCTCCTGCGCATCCCAACTGACCCTAACATCCCTTGTACCCTCACCCATCCCTCTCTATGTACAGAATCACTTCACTATCCTACTATGCACCCCTCACACTCATTCTCACTGTTATGCAATAACAACTAACAATGCACAGGGAGGGACCTTGGTATTGGCACCTCACTCCATCTTTGTCTCCCTCTAAACATCTATGTTATACATTCTTAACACTGACTCCATCAAACTCGCTGAAACGCCACTTGTGTCCTTCATTGCAGGAAAAGAGAGCCCACAATAAGAGGGAGAGAGGGAGGACAGGAGGAGGTGCACCATCCCTGGCGCATATAACCACTGCTGAGGAGGCAGCTCTGGAGATCGTGGGAGGTGCAGAGGAGCTGGAAGTGGGGGACGGAGAGACAGGCACAGCACAGCAAGCTGGTGACAGAATTGATTTGCAAACCTATTTATTTTCATGAGTGACTGATAGGGCATCTGTTGCTCATAGAAATATAGTTATGCACAATGGGATGTGTCTGCTACCTACATATCACATGTCTGACTCATGCCTTTACTCCCCCACAGGACCATCGTGAGCCCCCCTCCCCACTGTCCCTGAGGAAGAGCCGAAGGACTCCTCAGAGGAACCTGCAACCTCTGAGGGAGCAGCGTCAGCAGAAATGGGCACACCCAGCACCAGCGCAGAGACACACACCTCAGTGGGTAGCTTGCGAGATAGAGTAATGTTGTCACCTGGTGTATCACAGCTCACAGGCGAGCATGAGCAGATGGTGGAGACAGGGACAGCAGTGGAGAGTCCTCGTTGGAGGTCGCAGGACGCTCCTAGCTCTGCTCAGCTGCATGTAGACGCTATGCCTCTGGGGCCATCCAGAAAGAGAGCGGTGCTGGAACTTCAGGAACAAGTGCAGGAGTCTCTGACAGGGTTTGCATCCACGGTAACTGCAAGTGTGCAGAGAATGGAGGAGTCCATCTCTAACATGAGCAATGCCGTGGTGCACGCAATGGCAAATGTAGGTATCACCATGGAAAGGATGGCAACCTCCATGCAGGACATAAATCACAAGACTCAGGAGAACATGGTGACTCTTCTAAATAGATGTTCATCTATAGAGGATAGATGGGCATCAATTGAGGAGCGAAACAAAAGGTTTATGGAAATCCTTGTTATGAGGAATGTCAGCAAAGAAATGGGTCCTCATGGCCACACTGATGTGCAGCAAGGTGCTCTCCAGCTACTTGCTAGCAGTGAAGGGCAGATGACCCATGAAAGGAATGGTGATGGTCAACAACAAGGAAGTGGGGGCTCCTCTCCAGGTGTTCACACTCCCATGCCACTACGGAGTCCTCGGTTGAGCCCCAGATGCTGTTACGTTCATTAATAACTAGTCATTTTTATTAAGAACAGCTAGCTTTTGCTAGACACTTGATTGAGCACATGTGGGCTAGGTACAGTATCTGTAGAGGCCTCCATCTTGACTGCTGCCTTGTGGGTAGCCTAGTGCATCATGGGTAGCCCACTCTTATATACATACAGCACCACTTAGTGTACCATTCCAGAATGACAGGTTACTGATCATTACATCCCCCTTTCTTTGAGGTTAAACAAAATCAGTATCAATTAATATCAATCAATAACAACATAAACATCTTCAACAGTCAATACATTTTCAATGTAGTTTTCTTTGTACTCAAAGATTAAGTCTATCAGGCTTTTTTACTTCACGTGTGGATCTTCTCAGCACAGGTAAGTCTGATGTGTTTTCATGAGAGCCTGTATGTGTATTTGTGTTAGATTGTTCTGGTGGTGAGTGACAGGATTCAGTTGCGGCATTGTCATCGATTTGCTCTTTGATAGTCTCTTGTGTTTTTAGGAGGGAACGGCGGTTCCTCCTGAGAACCTGTCCTTCCTCAGTTCTAACAGTGTATGACCTTGGTCCTACTTCCTCAAGAACTGTAGCTTTCCTGTTCCATGCATCTGGATCCTCAATCCTGACAACATCATCCCTTGTCAATGGTTTCAGAGTTTTGGATGACTTGTCATAGTATGATTTCTGTTTCAGCTTTAACAGTTGAAGTCTCTGTCTCAGTTCCTTACTCTGCTTTTCTTTTGCACAGCAGGATAGCGTGGTACACAACTTGCGACCCATTAGGGGTTCAGCAGGTGAAGAACCAGAGTCTAAAGGTGAGGCTCGGTAGCTCAGCAGGGCGAGATAAGGATCAGACTTGCTTTCTGTCGCTTTCTTCAGTAGCTGCTTGAGAACTTGAACACCTTTCCCTGCCTTACCATTCGACTGAGCATACAAAGGACTGGATGTGATGTGTTGAAAGTCATAATGTGCTGCAAACTGTTGCCAATCCTTACAGTTGAAGCACGGACCATTGTCGCTAACGGCACTCCTGGGAATTCCATGTCTGGCGAAGATGGATTTCACATGCGTTATGACACTGCTTGCTGTGGTGCTTGAGAGCAGTGCCATCTCAGGATAGTTAGAATAGTAGTCAATCACTATTAGATAGTCTTTACCATTGAAATGAAAAAGGTCCATACCAACCTTTTGCCATGGTGCTGTTGGTATGTCAGCTACTATCATTGGTTCCTTTGCTTGTTTGTTTTGGTGTTTCTGACATGTCTCACATTTGCCTATCATGTTCTCAATGTCCTTATTTATGCCAGGCCAATAAACAGTGTCTCTTGCTCTCCTTTTGCATTTTTCAATTCCGAGGTGTCCCTCATGAATCCTTTTGAGCATGTCTTGCCGTAGAGCCTGTGGAATGACTATTCTGTTCTGTTTTAGTAATAGTCCACTTGCGACACTCAATTCTGACCTTATGTGAAAATATTTTGGACAGGAACCTTTTGGCCAACCATGATGAATGTTCTCTATTACTGTTTGTAATACTATATCTTTTACTGTTTCTTCTGCTATTTGCTTTGATTTTGTGTCTGACACGGGCAGCGCAGCAGAGACCATACTCACATGAACATCCACATCTTCTTCAGTAGAGCTCACATGACTCATTGTGGGTGCTCGGGATAGTGCATCTGCTAACACTATGTATTTGCCTGGTGTGTAGATCAGTTCAAAGTCATATCTTTGCAGCTTCATCATGAGTCATTGAATCCTTGGAGACATCTCATTCAGGTTCTTTTTTATGATGGCAACCAGTGGGCTGTGGTCTGTCTCAACTGTGAAGGTGGGAAGTCCATATATGTAGCCATGAAACTTTTCTAGTCCAACTACCAAGCCTAGACATTCCTTTTCAATCTGGGCGTATCGACACTCAGTATCAGTCATAGACCTGGAGGCACAGGCAACAGGCTTACAATCTTCATCCTCTGCTTGTAGCAAGACCGCACCTAGGCCATCTTTTGATGCGTCCGTTGACACTTTGATTCTTTTCAAATCAAATCAAAATCAAAATCAAATCAACTTTTATTGTCATTGTTAGTACACAAGAGCAGTACAACAAAATGTAGGCTTGCAGCTCCCGAGAGTGTACATTTGGATTAAGACATTTAAACATTCAACATACATTTGGCTTGTAGTATATTAACATAACATAACCATAATAAAGTGCATTGGCAGATGTGCAGGCTTTAGAGTTTGTTTGTGGAGTTCAGTAGGATGACAGCCCTGGGAAAGAAGCTGTTCCTAAATCTGGTCGTACGGGTGCAAATGCATCTGTAGCGTCTCCCAGATGGCAGGAGGGTGAACAGACTGTGGCTGGGGTGGGTAGAGTCTTTGATGATGGACCGTGACCTCCGCAGACAGCGTTTCCGGTATATGTGCTCTATGGTCGGTAGCCGGGTGCTGGTAATGCGTTGGGCAGTTTTGACTACCCGCTGCAGGGCTTTCCAGTCGTAGGAGCTACAGCTGCCATACCATACTGTGATACAGTTTGTCAGGATGCTCTCTATAGTGCAGCGGTAAAAGTTAGAGAGGATCAGGGGTGACAGGTTACATCCCTTCAGCCTCCTTAGGAAATATAGGCGCTGCTGGGCCTTCTTCACCAGAGAGGAGGTATTGAGGGACCAGGAGAGGTCTTCCATGATATGGACTCCGAGGAACTTAAAGCTGTCCACCCTTTCCACCACAGCCCCATTGATGTGGATGGGGCTGTGACTTCCGCCTTTGGACTTCCTGAAGGGGTCGGCCATTTAGGACTGAGATGAGGAGAAATTTCTTCACAGAGGGTGGTGAACCTTTGGAATTCTCTACCCCAGAGGGCTGTGAAGGCTCAGTCGTTGAGTATATTCAAGACAGAGATCGATAGATTTTTGGATATTAAGGGAATCAAGGGATATGGGGATAGTGCAGGAAAGTGGAGTTGAGGTAGAAGATCAGCCATGATCTTATTGAATGGCGGAGCAGCCTCGTGTTATGTATTGTGTGTTCTATTGTGTGTTCTCCTCCCACCTGTGGTGGCGCTGTCACAGGAGATAAATGGTTGGGTGTTCTCTAAGTTTAGCTCTCTTTGTTCGGAATTTTCCAGAACTTCCTTTCCTTCCAATAAAGCACTTCATGTTTGAATCTCTAAGTTCTGAGTCCTAAATTGTGTCTAGGTAGAAAGGTACCGACACAACAAGTAGCAACAAGGAGCGGATGAATCTGCGTACGTTACGGGTGCAGTGAGTAAACAGAAAATTTAATTTGAAACGTGAGATGGCTACTATATTAGGAAACAGCGGTGATTTTGATGAAAATGTGGAGCAATGGAGCGTATATATGGAACGTTTTGACTATTTTGTATTGGCGAATGCGGTGGCAAATGAAAAGGTCGTGCCTACCTTTTTGAGTGTAATCGGGCCGAAGACTTTCAATTTACTTCGCAGCCTCGTGCAGCCAGATAAGCCAGGAACTAAAACATATAAGCAACTAGTGGAAATTCTTGGAGCACATTTTTCACCAAAACCTCTGGTTATTGCTGAGAGATTTAGATTTCACAAACGGAATCAAGAGGAGGGGGAATCAGTGACGATGTTTATTGCTGCTTTAAAAAGGTTGTTGGAACACTGCCAGTTCAAGGAGGTGCTGAATGACACCATTAGAGACAGACTTGTGTGTGGCCTGCAAAATGCAGCCACACAGAAGCGCCTTCTTACTGAGGACAACCTTACTCTTGAAAAGGCCATTGAAGTTAGTGTCTCCATGGAGATGGCGGAAAAGGAGGCTCACCAGTTGAGTTCAACAGGGAGAGTTCACAAGGTGTCGTCTGAGCCTAAAGGTGCACGGAACAGCACATGTTACCGTTGTGGGAAAACGGGCCATCACGCTAATGACTGCTGGTGTACGGAGCTGGAATGCCGAAATTGTGGCAAAAAAGGCCACATTGAACACGCCTGTAGAGGTAAAAAAAGAACAGACAGAGCTGGGAAGCATGGAAGCAAAATGTCTGTATTTGGACAAGAGAGGAAAAAGAGTGTTCATTCAGTGCAGTATGATGGAACAAGCAAAACAGAGGGGAGCGACACCTCTGAGGAGGAAGAGGTGCACATACTGACGGTTGCAGGTGGTTCAAATGGCTACTGGGTGTCACCACTGGTGGAGGGACAATCAGTGCGGATGGAGGTGGACACAGGCGCGGCTGTGTCCCTTGTTTCAGACACTGTCTACAACAAAATGCTAAAGCATCTTACCCTTCAGCCAACAAACATTGTGCTAAAGACGTATACCGGCGAACCTGTGGCCATGAGAGGCGTCATTGAGGTGACAGTTAAATTGAACGGACAGACTGCAAAACTGCCACTATATGTGGTAAAGGGAAATTACCCATCGCTACTGGGACGTGCGTGGCTAGAGAAAATCACGCTGGACTGGCCTGCAGTCCGCATGATGTCAAAAGGGGAGTCAGGTCTGACTGCAGTGTTAAACAAACATGCAGAACTCTTCAATGGGGAACTTGGGAGCATGAAAAAGATCAGCGTGAGACTGGACATTAAACCTGACAGCAAGCCGAAGTTTCACAAAGCCCGACCTGTACCCTATGCAATTAGGCCAAAAGTTGAGGCTAACTTGGAGGCCTTAGTCGAGAATGGAGTCCTGGAGCCTGTGAGCGTGAGCAAATGGGCCACACCCATTGTTCCTGTCCTGAAAAAGGATGGATCTGTTCGAATCTGCGGGGATTTTAAAGTGACTATTAACCCGCTGCTGTCTGCGGAACAGTACCCTCTTCCCCTCATTGATGATCTTTTTATGGGCCTGGCCGGAGGGCAAAAGTTCAGCAAAATAGACTTATGCCAGGCTTATCTACAAATGCATGTCGATGACAAATCAAAGGAGCTGTTGACAATTGTGACACACAAGGGGCTATACAGGTACTGCCGCCTTCCGTTTGGAATTACGTCGGCCCCTGCTCTATTCCAAAGGGCAATGGATCAGATTTTGAGTGGACTGCCAGGAGTCCAGTGCTACCTGGATGACATCCTTGTCACTGGGACAAATGAGGAGGATCATCTTCTGAACTTGGATGCGACACTACAACGACTGAAAGAGTACGGACTCAGAGTTCGTAAAGACAAATGTGAATTCTTTCAGTCTTCAGTTGAGTACCTGGGGCATGTGATTGACGCTATTGGCCTGCATAAGGCGCCGCCAAAGGTCAAGGCGATCGTGGAGGCCCCAGCACCCCAGAATGTGAGCCAGTTACCTTCATTTCTGGGGCTATTTAACTACTATGGGAAGTTTATTCCAGACTTAGCAACATTGCTGAAGCCGTTACATCAGTTGCTATGTCAAGGCAAAACATGGAAATGGACTGAACTGTGCAACGAAGCTTTCGCCCAAGCAAAGAAAGCATTGCTGAATTCGGAGGTCCTGACACACTTCGACCCAAAGCTACCCGTGCAGCTAGCATGTGATGCATCACCATATGGTGTGGGAGCAGTCATATCCCACATCATGCCTTCGGGTGAAGAAAAACCTATCGCCTTCGCATCCCGCACCTTGAACAAGGCCGAGAGTAACTATGCGCAGATCGAGCGCGAGGCCTTGGGAATCGTTTTTGGAATTCGAAAATTTCATCAGTACCTGTTTGGGAGAAGGTTCACACTCCTGACGGACCACCGTCCATTGACTTCAATCTTCGGGCCCCACACCGGAATTCCGTCTCGCTGCAAGCAGGATGCAAAGGTGGGCTTTACTGTTGTCAGAACACACATATCACATCAAATATCGCAAATCAGACTTGCACGGCAACGCAGATGGTCTCTCGAAGCTACCCTTGTCTGTTACTCCCCCAGAGCCTCGTCAGATAGACATCTTCTACTTTAGACAAGTGGAGGGAGCACCTGTCACTGCAGTTCAGGTGCGAAGGTACACCCGCAACGATCCAGTCCTGTCTGAGGTAATGGACGATGTCATTCGAGGGAGAGCGATAGGAGAATCTCCTAGTTTGAAACCTTACGTTTCAAAAAGAAATGAGCTCTCCGTCCAGGCAGGTTGTCTTCTGTGGGGACGCCGTGTCATCATTCCGCCACCTCTGAGGGAACCTATACTGCAACAACTTCATACAGGCCACAGTGGGATGGTTCAGATGAAGGAAATGGCAAGAAGCTACTTCTGGTGGCCAGGTCTCGATGGGAATATTGAGGAGAAAGCCAAAACATGTTCCCCGTGTCAAAGGGTCTGGAATCTTCCACAGCTGGCAACCCTACACCCCTGGGATTGGCCTGCAGAAGTGTGGCAGCGAGTACATGTGGACTTCGCCGGTCCTTTCGAAGGTAAGATGTTTATGGTGGTTGTGGACGCTCGTAGCATGTGGCCGGAGGTCACTGTTATGAGGTCTACCACGGCAGAGAAAACAATTGAGAAACTTGGTGAGATGTTCAGCTGTTATGGCTCACCAGAACAACTCGTAAGTGACAACGGTCCACAATTTGTATCACAGGAGTTTGCAACCTTCCTGCATGTGAATGGTGTCCAACACATCAGGTCTGCGCCCTATCATCCCTCTACTAACGGCCAGGCAGAAAGGTTTGTGCAAACTTTGAAGCACACCTTGAAGGCATCGCAAGGTCAGGGCTCGATCCACCAACGTCTGAACAGCTTCCTGTTGTCCTACAGGAACGAGCCGCATGCCACAACCACAACTTCCCCCGCTTCGCTCATGATGAAGAGGCAGTTGCGGACAAGTTTTGACTTACTCAAACCTCCAAGGGCAGAACAGGTTGTCCATTGTCAACAACAAGCTCAAGTTGAAAAGAGAGAGAAAAGAGCGAAGGAGAGACGGTTTCATCCGGGAGAGCACGTCCTAGCTCAAAACTACAGCACTGGACCGAAATGGGTTCCTGCTACGGTGATCGCGCAGACGGGCCCTGTGTCTTACATGGTTGAGGCTGCTGAGGACGTCGTCTGGAGAAGACACACAGATCAACTGTTGCTAGGAGCAGAGACAGCCACAGAGGCTCCAACGGCTGGTTGGCCTGAACTGTTTCCGGATGATACCGCAAACCAGCATCCTTTGCCACAGTGCTCTTCTCCAACACAGGAAGCCAAAGAGACTGTTCCACCTGTGCAAACTCATGACTTTCGACTGACACAGGCACCTTCTCCATCCATGCCTGTGTCAATGCCTACTGCTGTGGAAGCCAGCGATGACCGCCAGTATCCTGTCAGAGAGCGGCGGCCTCCAAGACGCTTGGATCTGTAGGCTTAGTGACTTACCCACAAGACTGGGGCAGAATAAACCCCAGGGTAAAGTCAGGGTTTGAGGCAGTCTACCTCTACCCTAGGTTCATTGAGTGCATTGAAAGTAACTTACCTGTTGAGGAATAATGTGGACCTTCCATTTAAGAGGGGAGGAAATGTTATGTATTATGTGTTCTATTGTGTGTTCTCCTCCCACCTGTGGTGGCGCTGTCACAGGAGATAAATGGTTGGGTGTTCTCTATTAAGTTTTAGCTCTCTTTGTCCAGAACTTCCTTTCCTTCCAATAAAGCACTTCATGTTTGAATCTCTGAGTTCTGAGTCCTAAATTGTGTCTAGGTAGAAAGGTACCGACACAACACCTCGAGGGGCCAAATGGCCTACTCCTCCTATTTCTTATGTTCTTATGTTCTGCAGACTGTAAGGGTAGATCTTGACTTTGTGCGATAGTATAAAATGGGTGATAGCGTGTCGACAGCTCATTTTACACCTCCCCCGATTTTTATTACCATTGACTGAACTTTCAAAATGTCTAACTACCACAGAGTAGCAATCAACCAAGCAGATATAATAGTGCACTGGCATTGATATCACACCTTGTTCTCAGCATGTTTCAAAGTACTTCACAACCAAGTAATTAATGTTGGCGTGTTGTCACTGTTGTTATCTCGGCAAACATGGGAGCTAATGTGAGTACAACAAACTGCAAATGAGATAAATGATTAGTTATTCTCTCTTACTGGTGCTGCTTGAAGGAAAAATGTTGGCCTGGACACTGGAATAAATCCAGTATTTTTTTGAATAGAAATTCTATAACCTCAGTCAATAAAGAAGCTTACAGAGGAATGTGATAAGAAACTGTTTGTGATATTAATATTTATGGGCTAGTATCACAAACAGTAATTCCTAGGTTTATACCTATCCATTTTCTTAAATCAAACACCCAGTTCATGATAGTCAGAATTTTCATATATTAAATCACAATATGTTGTGGTTTCCTTTCTGTGTAAAGTTAAAGTTCAAATTCTTTTCTTATTGTCTTGCCGAGCACAGAGATGAAGTACAGGCACGGATTATGCGTGTTGCCGAACAGCAGGAGAAAGATATTGAGCAATACAATGCAGAAATGAGAGAAATCCACATAGCCCTAAATCATGCTGAGAGACTGAATATTTTCCTGAAAGAAAAATCGAAGGAGAGAGAGACGGATGAACAAGTTGTAAAAGCTATGCAGGAGAAAGGTACACAAAGATGAAATTTCCTCATTATTTTCTCCTGCTTACCGATGCTCTGTGATTCACTGTTTGCTATATCCTCTGACTCACTATTTGCCTTCTCCCGAGTGGGCGTATCTGGGCACACGCTTCATTAAGTAACATGCCATGATAGAATTGGTGAATCAGATGCAGGAATGGGCACTGTGGAGCTACCAGACTGCTTGTCAGATTTTCCATTATCTGAAGGTGCCTCTTCTTGCAGCATGCTGATTTGTCATAAACTTAGTTTCAATCTACAGTATATTTGTTAGGGGGGAGTATTCTCAGTACAGTAGGAAGGTTGTCCAATTACATAAATTACCAGCAAGGAGAAGGGGCAGTTAAAAATTCATAGAGAAAGCCACGAGGACAAATAGCATTTGACAACAGTGTAGATTCGCCAAGTCTGCTAGGGCTACTCAGCCACAAAGTTAAGTTGTTACAGAGTATAGTATAGTAATCCATAAAGTATTATTGCGTTCCTTTTTAAAAATTCAATCTCGGGATATGGGCTCCGCTGGCAAGACCTAGTTGCCAATCCCTAGTTGCCCTTGTGAAGGTGGTAGTGGGCCTGTAGGATTCGCAAAATTGAACTTTATATTATAGAGGGTCGAATGGCAGAAGAGGCCATGATTTTAAAGACTGTTTTAAAAGAAGCCTAGGAAAAAGGGGCATTCAAAATGGCCGCCAGACCCCGTGACCAACTAATTGGGACACTTTAAAATGGTTCCTGCAGTCCTCAGACAGCTTTGTGGATTCAGCCCACAGTAAGTTCTGGAAGCCGTTTCTGAGAGAACGAAACCAGACACCCACATATACATATAGATTGGATGCAGATCCAGTCAAGATCGGCCTGTAGATAAAGGCCATCTAAATGTTTAACCAGACAAAAGGGAACAGTTTCATATTCATGAGAAGAGCATCAATGACCCATTAAGGACATCACCAGGACATTAAAAAAAATGAAGGTCATTCCAGACCAGAGATGGCCCGTTACCGGCCATCCAAGAACAGTTTAAAATATAATAACTACCCCGTTGTGCTCCCAGCCCGCCAAAATTAAAACAAAAGACTAACCTGATTTGGTGCGAGATAAGGGCTTCTGATGAGAAGTATATCTGGGAACCCAGAGATAGAAAGAAAAAAAAGGCGGCCATCGTGGAAGCGGTCCTCATGGTGCTACCATCATATCGGTGGCATCATCACTAGAAGAAGGAGAAGAAGACGGTTCGAGCCGGCGTCCTGCCCCGGGGTAAAACATCGGGAGATCATCGACCAACCCCGGGCCGTTGACGAAACGGGAGGCCATCGACCCACTCCGGCTCGGGAGAAGAGACAATTAAAACCGACAGAAGAAATGACGGGGATCAGCCCGAGGCTCCTCTGACCGGGGTCGCGCAAACGATCCCCGACCCCGCCGACATCCAGACCAGCCAGTGTCCAGCCGTCCCCGACCCCCACCTCAGGAGAGAGGTGTGGCGCAGTTCGCTGGGGCTCCACCAACCACGTGGAGACGGGACGCCTGAAAGGATCAGATGCAGACCTGTTTCAAAACCTTACACTTCCTAGTTGGATTGGTGAGCATGTTTCTGGCCCTTCATAATCAGATCTAGATAGGTTTAAGGGGGTGGATATTTAAGGGTATAATTAACATGAGTTGTTGTCCCTCGATGTTCCGTGTGTTTTCCCCATTTCATGATGATCTTTGTAGAGTGTAAGATGCCTGTATTTGCCTTAGTTAGTACTGTGTCGTTATGATTTGTTTGTGTTTTTCCCTCCCATGTACCCTCTTATTTGCTTGCATTTTGATTTGTTTTACATTATGCAATAAAATTCCATTTCGTTTCATCAAACTTGGTCTATAAGAGTTTTCTCTACATTGTAGTTCCTGCCCCAAAGTCCAGAGTACAGAATCTAAGGGGCGAGTGGGTCGAACCATTCACGGTTTTACTGTGCAAGAGAGAGAGGCCTCTAGAGAGAGAAACCTCTGCGATCTAAAACCCCTTACAGCCCTTCTTCTTGAATCGCTGCAGTCCGTGTTGTAGACCTCCCTCTCCAGCTGGGGTATGAGGTATTTCTGCAATTTCACACATTGTCTCACAAGCATTTTTAGTATTCTACACTGAACAAAACTACAGCAGATTCCAGGATTAGCTGACCAATAAACCTGTGGCCTGTGAAAATCTGGCAGTTGAATGTCTGACAGGAAAAACAAGCCTATGTAACCTGAGCTTTTCCCCTATGTCCATTCGTGTGTGCACTTTGGCTGCCTCTCCGGACCTGAGCCATTCAATACTTTTCTACTTTTTCCCCCTCTTTTCCTTTTCTCTCTATCCCTCCCTGACCGCTCTCTCTTGTCATCATGCCTCCTTTCATTTCTCTTCTCTCGGATACTCTGCCCTCCCAAATCCCTACCCCAATCCTTCATTACTCTTCGACCTTCCTACTCTCCTGCTGCCGTCCCAGGCTTGACTCCCTCTTAGATAAGCCAACAGCTTCCCTCTGTGCCTCTCTTGACATCCTACGAAGGGCCCATTGAGGCACTCATCACTGCCGCTTTACGAGCAGCAACCCCAATTGTCCCATCCTACTCTCTCGCCGACCTTCCCGCCCAGCGTGCCCACTGGGGGCAAATCTTGCCAATCTCCTCCCCATCCAACTCATCCCCCCCAGCACTGACCCTGTGGATGCTGGCAGTGGGGCAGCCATCACCGACCCTCTCTGCATCTCCCTCCAGAATGTCCGTTCACTTGCAAACAAGGCCCTTGCCATCCATGAGCTTATCGTGGATGATTGCATTGACATCATGGCCCTGATGGAAACTTGGTTGAGGGGTGATGACACCTTACCCTTAAATGAAGCCTCCCCACCTGGCTATATGTTCTACCACTTACCCTGCTCAGACCGCCATGGTGACGGTGTGGCTCTCATCACCAAATCGCACCTTGGTCTGTTCCATTACTCCTCCGGCACTTTCTCCTCCTTTGATCATCTCACCTTATTCCACCTCTCCAACCTCTCATTTAAAATTCTCATTCTCTACCGCCCACCCAAGTACCACAAAAATGTTATTACTGAGATATCTTCACTGCTTTCCTCCCTTAGCCTCTGCACCGAACAACTTCTCATCCTCGGTGATTTCAACCTCCATCTCAATTCATCATGCTCTCTTTCCTTTGAATTCACTAGTCTCCTATCCTCCCTTAATCTCTCCCGCCATGTAAACTCCTCAACCCATATTGACGGCCACCCCCCTCGACATTGCCATCTCTCGTTGCCTCACTACTCCCATCATGTCAATCGCAGATAAAGCCAACTCTGACGACTTCCTCGTATCGCTCTCCACCCACATCCCCCTTCCACCACCTGCAACCCTACTTCCTTTTGTGTCCGCCCCTGGAAAAACTCTCTCCCAACTCTCTTACAACTGCACTTATGGAATTCCAACTGTCCAGCCTCTGGCCCTCCATTCACCATGACATTTCTGCAGCTACCGATCTGCTCAGCTGCAGCCTCACCACCACCTTTGATGCCCTAGTCCCTATTAAAACAATTACTCCCTCTCACCCTGGCCGTTCCCCCAGTACGGCCCTCATCTTCGCTCCCTTAAGTCCAAGGGACGCAGACTTGAACGGATATGGTGGACAACTGGATTAGCCATTCACCGCCGGATCTGGCTGGACCACATAAAGCATTATCAGGTCCTGCTCTCATCTGCCAAAACTGCTCACTATTCCAGAATCATTCTGGAATGCAACGATAAACCCCCGCTTCTATTCTCCACTGCTAACCATCTCCTTAAACTCCTCTCCGCTGTCTCCTCCGCCCTCACCTCCAACAACAAGTGTGAGAAGCTCATGGACTTCTTTGTCATTAAGATTGAGACCATCCGTTCAGCTGCCTCTGCCACTTCTCTTCCTTCCCCTAGTCCACCGGGCCAAACTTCCTCTAAGGTTTCCCCTTTTCCTAGCCCTGAACTCACATCTTTCTCCAGTTTCTCTCTGATCTCCCCTCATGACCTTTCCGCGCTCATCTTGTCCACGAGACCCACTTCCTGCTCCTTCGGCCCTATTCATACCAAACTGCTGACCACCCAACTTCCTTTTCTGGTTCCCATGTTAGCTGACATTGTTAGCGGTTCTCTCTCCTCAGGTACTGTACCCCTCTCCCTCAAATCTGCCGTCATCACCCCTCTCCTCAAAAAAACAACCCTTTACTCCTCTGTCCTTACAAACTACCGCTCCATCTCCAACCTCCCTTTACTCTCCAAAGTCCTTGAAAGTCTTGTCGCCTCCCAAATCCATGCCCATCATTCCCGCAACTCCATGTTTGAATCCCTCCAATCAGGTTTCTGCCCTTGCCACAGTACTGAAACTGCTCTCATCAAAGTCTCAAATGGCATCCTTTGTGACTGTGACAAAGGTAAACTATCCCTCCTTGTCCTTCTTGAATTGTCTGCAGCCTTTGACATGGTTGACCACTCCATCCTTCTCCAACGTCTCTCCACCATCGTCCTGAAGGGATATTTACTACTCCTAGCCCCTTTGGGGTTATCCTGGATCAGGCGTATTTCTCAGACGTTCACTTTCAATTAAATTTTGAAGTAGCTGAATCCTAAAGACGCTTAATTGGGTCTAAAGGTCCGGGCTATCTCTCCCTAAAGGAAAGGAACAACCCGAGAATGTTACCGTCCTCCAGATAGCGCTTTTAATAAGTTTAGCTAGACTATAACATCCCAGGTATTATGAGGGTCCGGAATATGTAACTCTTCACCAAAGAGTGTACAGAGATTGAGTTTGCGAGTTATTGATACAGAAGACTTATGTGAGACAATTCTAAAAATATATAGAGATTTATTAAAAGAACTGACCTGCAATTTACAGTTGGTGAATCAGTCAATCGCAATGTTAACAGTTCTAAAAAGAGGAAAAATATGATCTTTTTAACAGAGAATCTTACTTTTAAATCTTAACTTCGCTACAGTATTGCAGTTCTTATAGTTTTCTATACAGGATATCCATCAATATCAAATACCTTTGAATCCCGAGGTACAGAGTTGAAGACCACAGAGCCGTTTCTGTAGCCGAGAATCGCTTTGCCCGATTAAAGCGAGTCTGCTATCTTATTTGAGACTTCAATATTTATACCCTTTTTCAGTGGTATTTCCTTTTAAGTTTCTGCTGATGCAAGTTAATTATCCCTATTCATCTTTCTGCTGACCTCTGCCATTCTTTACTGCTACATCAGCTTGTAATATTCCAGAATCTTGTCTCATCTCCAGGTGTTCGGGGTTGACCATATAAAACAATGTGAAGGGCAGGTGCTCCTTATTTTATGTCATCTTTACGAGGGCAGATGTTCCTTATCTTATGTGCTATCTTTATGAAGTTTAAATTAAAACACCTTATTCAGGGTGGACCATTGTTTTTGTTCCCAAAAGTCAGCTACTCAGAGCCATGCACCTTCGGTTTCCATAAGGTTATTTATTCAGGGTCAACAACTTGTCCTGTTTCAATAGCCAGAATTCTTTCCTAAGATATTTTCTAAATAGGTTATATGGCTTATTCCTTCACAGTCCAGCTGGGTGGAACTGCATTTGCCTGGTTCCATCCTTATCTATCTAATCACCTGCAACAGCTTCTCTTCCCACTTCTGCATTGTTACCTCTGGTGTCACCAAGGATTATCCTTGGCCCGTCCCCTCCTATTTCT
Organism: Somniosus microcephalus; assembly: GCF_052327205.1. NCBI lineage: Eukaryota > Metazoa > Chordata > Chondrichthyes > Squaliformes > Somniosidae > Somniosus > Somniosus microcephalus. The sequence continues at coordinate 55,453,831 of NC_140994.1, read as the reverse complement.
CATCTACATGTTGCCCCTTGGCAACATTATCTGAAAACACAGCATCAGTTTCCACATGTACGCTGATGACACCCAGCTCCGCCTCACTGCCACTTCTCCTAACCCCTCCACGGTCTCTAAATTGTCCGACATCCAGTTCTGGATGAATAGAAATTTTCTCCAATTAAACATTGGGAAAACTGAAGCCATTGTTTTCGGTCCCTGCCACAAACTCCGTTCCCTAGCCACTGACAGCCATCCCTCTCCCTAACATCTGTCTGAGCTGAACCACACTGCTTGCAACCTTGGTGTCACATTTGACCCTGAAATGAGCAGCATAACTAAGACCGCCTATTTCCAGCTCCATAACATCGTCCATCTCCACCTTTACCTCAGCTCATCTGCTGCTGAAACCCACATCCATGCCTTTGTTACCTCTAGACTTGACTATCCCAACGCACTCCTGGCTGACCTCCCACATTCTACCCTATGTAAACTTGAGGTCATCCAAAACTTGGCTGCCTGTGTTCTAACTCGCACCAAGTCCCGTTCACCCATCACCCCTGTGCTCGCTGACCTACACTGGCTTGTGGTTAAGCAATGACTCGATTTCAAAATTCTTCATCTTTGATTTCAAATCCCTCCATGGCCTTGCCCCTCCCTATCTTTGTAATCTCCTTCAGCCCCACTGTAGTGTATGTAACCTGTACCACCTTAAGAGGATACCTTAAGGTGATGGACTACTTTTTGATGGCTCCTGTACATTGTAGTACCGGTGGTGACCACACCGGTATATAAACCCTGCGGAGCAAAGTGTATCTCAGTTCAGCCTTGACCCTCAATCACTAAAGACCTGTTTACTTACTTCTGTAGTCTGTGTCCTGTTATTCAGTATAACTGCAATTGAAAACACAGACTCAACAGTGGCGACGAGTCTGATCTTACCTAGCGGCAGTTTTGCATCAAAGGAAGCTTTGTCCTCAGAAACGGACGTCGAAAAAGGGCATCCGCCCTCAACATCCTGCATCGCACGGGAGGCCATCGGAAACCCGGGTTGGTTTGCTGGCCACGAAGTCAAGCATCAGTGAGCATCCCTTCTACGACAGCGGCGGGTAAGCCCGATCGAGCGGCACGGGGGGGGAAGTCGGCCGAGTTGTCAGTGGGAGAAGGGGAGGGAAAATGACGAAAAGGGCGGAGAACACGACCGCAGCCGGTGTCAGGGGCCGGACTGCAATCGGGCAGAGACGCGCAGCAGCCAGAAAAGCGTGTATGGCCACAAGGACCGCGGGAGCGGCGGGGGAACAAAAGCAGCAACGCAGGGGAAAATAAAGGACCGCTGGGAGGCGTGGACGGCAACAGCGCGGGAATCGCCATTTTGAGTCGGCGGGGGAAGAAGACAAGCACGGGAAAAGCCGCCAAGCGCGGGAAAAGCCGCCATCTTGGAAAAAAAAAATAATAATATCCAAAGGGGAAGGAGAAACTCAGCAAGGATGCCAAAAACGGGTAAATTCACTGCTTTTGATAACGATATGGAAGATTGGGCCACTTATGTGGAACGCATCAAAGTTTACTGTACAACGAATGAGGTACCGGATGATAAGAAAGCACTAACCCTATTAAACTCAATGGGTGCGAAGACGTACGGGTTATTAAGGAACCTTGTAACACCAGACAAACCAGTAGGGAAGAGTTTCGCGGATATTGTTACTATCCTGCAGGAGCATTTAAACCCCACGCCGCTGCTGATAGCAGAACGATTTAAATTCTACAAAAGAATTCAACGTAAAGAAGAAAGCAACGCTGAATTCCTAACAGAACTGCGCAAGTTATCAAAGTACTGTCAGTTCGGAACAGGACTAGCAGACGCACTGAGAGATAAGTTTGTGTGTGGGCTCCTAAGGGAAGGAACCCAGAAGCGACTGCTAGAGGAAAAGGACCTTACGCTGGACAAAGCTTTCAGCATTGCAGCATCCCACGAGGCAGCAGCATGGGGCACTGCAGAGATACAGCAAAGGCCATTGGAATTCAGCACCAATGAAATGGCATTGGGCACAGTAAAGTGCTATCATTGTGGAAGGACAACGCATGACCAGAACCAGTGCTGGTTCAAAGATAAAGAATGCAGGCAATGTGGCAAACTTGGTCACATAGCGAGAGTATGCCGGTCCACAAAGAAGACCAGCAGCAAAAAGTCACCGCAGGAGAAGTACAAAAAAGTACACAAGGTGACAGAGAACAGTTCGGATGAACAGAAGACGGATTCAGACTCCAGCAGTAAACAACTGGGTTGTCTAAAAATACATAATGTGGGTAACACAGCAGACCACCAAACTATCTGGGTCATGCTTCGGATAGCAGGAGTCCAAGTGAAGATGGAATTGGACACTGGGCCGGCATTAACGGTCATGAATAAGCAAGATTACAAAAGGTTATTCTCGTACATTCCCCTGAGGGATACGGAGATTGTATTGAAAACATACACGGGGCAAATAGTATACCCCAAAGGAAAGATAAAAGTAAACGTGGTCTACAATGGTAAAGAAAGTCAGAAAATGGACTTGTATGTGTTACCTGATGGAGGTCCTCCACTACTGGGACGGGAATGGATCCAGAGAATAAATGTGGACTGGCATTCCATACAAGCACTGACTGTAGATGCCTGTAAGGAAGACGACGTCAAACCTAAACGACTGTCCAAAATCTTAGACGATGCTAAGGAGGTGTTCCAACAGGGACTTGGAACACTGAAAGGAATTACGGCAACCATCAAGGTCGAAGAACATGCAAACCCAAAATTTTTCAAAGCCTTATGCGATACGACCTGCTGTGGAAGCAGAGCTGGAAGGGCTAGAACGTTCAGGGGTACTGTCCAAGGTGGACTGGAGCGAATGGGCTACACCTATTGTTCCTGTCATGAAGCGTTCGTTGAGCAACAAGCCGGGGGAACCTGGGAAGGTTTGCATCTGTGGCGATTTCAAGATCACTGTTAATCCGGTTCTTCATACGGTGCAATATCCGCTTCCGCGGATTGAAGATATCTTCGCTTCGCTGTCTGGCGGGAAACACTTCACTAAGATAGACCTGGCGCAGGCGTACCTACAGATGGAAGTTGATGAAGCGTCACGTCAGTATCTCACGATCAACACGCATAAGGGCTTATATCGGTATAATAGACTGGTTTTTGGAGTGGCATCGGCTCCAGCGATTTGGCAAAGGGCCATGGAGCAGGTATTGCAGGGAATTCCAGGCACACAATGCCACCTGGATGACATCCTGATTACAAGAGATAACGATAAGGATCACCTCGCGAATTTGGAGCAGGTGCTCATCAGATTGAAAGAATATGGGCTCAGAGTTAATCGCCAGAAATGCGAGTTCTTTCCAAAACGAATCTCGTACTGCGGCCATGTCATTGACCGGGAGAGGCTCCATAAGTCACCTGACAAGATCGGAGCTGTTGTAAAAGCTCCTGCACCGGAAAATGTATCCCAGTTGAGGTCGTTCCTCGGGTTGGTTAACTATTACCACAAGTTTCTTCCAAATTTATCCGCGGTGTTACACCCGCTAAACACTCCTTTGCAAATGGGAATACCATGGAAGTGGTGCGATGATTGTAAGCGGGCTTTTCAAAAGAGCAAGGCACTGATCACCTCTAAGGAAGTGTTGGCTCACTTTAACCCAACGCTGCCTATTCGCTTAGCTTGTGATGCTTCTCCATATGGTATCGGGGCAGTGCTCTCACATAAGTTTCCAGATGACTCGGAAAGGCCAGTCGCTTTCGCATCCAGATCATTGACCTCCGCTGAGCGCAACTATGCTCAGATAGATAGGGAGGCTCTCAGCCTCATGTGGGGAGTTAAGAAATGTAACCATTACCTGCAAGGCCAAAAGTTTACGCTGCTGACAGATCACCAGCCGTTGGTTTCCATTTTCAACCCTAAGAAGGGTGTTCCGGTAATGACGGCGCAGAGGCTTCAGAGATGGTCCCTTTTCCTAGGGGCACATCAATATGATATTGAATTCAAAGGTACAAAGCAACATGGTAATGCTGATGGGCTGTCGCGCCTGCCACTGCCTACAGCGGAAGAGGCACCGGCAGTTGACCCTGTCGAGATATTTCACTCGACCATCATCGAATGCTTACCAGTCACCAATGCGGGTATTGAGAGAGAGACCCGAAATGACCTGACACTGTCTCGGTTCTACGACTTGACAGTGAAGGGATGGCCAGCACATGGCGAACCACTGTTACCAGCATTCTCAGCCAGACGAGAACAGCTGTCCGTATGTCAAGGAACATTGATGTATGGAACAAGGGTGATTATTCCTCCGAAATTAAGAGAGAGAGTTCTGAAAGTATTGCACGAAGGTCATCTGGGGGGAGTCAAGATGAAAAGCCTTGCTACGGCTTATGTGTGGTGGCCAGGTATCGACAAACAAATAGAGGATCTGACTAAAAGCTGCTCAGGGTGCCAAGAAGTTCAAAATGCACCTCCAATTGCACCGCTGCATCCGTGGGAATGGCCTTCAACCCCATGGCAACGTGTGCATATCGACATTGCAAGTCCATTCATGGATTCCATGTTTTTGATAGCAGTAGATGCACATTCTAAATGGCCAGAAGTGATTAAGATGTCGACCACTACCTCTGAGAAGACGATCGCAGTTCTAAGAACCATATTTGCAAGGAATGGGTTGTCGGAGCAAATATGTTCAGACAACGGACCACAGCTCGTGTCAGAAGAATTCCAGAAATTCATGAAAAAGAATGGGGTGAAACACTATACATCTGCCCCATATCATCCGGCTACAAATGGGTTGGCCGAGAGATTTGTACAAACGTTCAAAAAGGCGATAAAGGCCATGAGTGAAGACCATATTCCACTACAACACAAGGTGGACAATTTCCTGATGGCGTATCGAAACGCCACGCATGCAGTGACAAATCAAAGCCCTGCCATAATGTTCTATAACAGAAGGTTGCGGTCCCAGTTGGATTTGTTAAAACCCAATGTGCGAAGGGAAGTCGAAAACAAGCAATTCCAGCATGTAAATAACAAGGCCACTCGTAGTTTCGAACTAGGACAACCAGTGTTGGCCAGGGACTATAGGGATGATAAATGGCAACCTGGAACAATTCGTGCACGACAAGGACCCTTGATGTACACGGTAGACGTTGGAGAGAACGTAATACGACGTCATGCTGACCAACTTGTGGAATCGAGAACAAGGGTCGACCCCATGTCTACTGCAGAGACACCAGTTGAAGAACTTATTGAGCCTGTAGCATCTGCCTCAGACTCGAACGTACATGATGATGTTCAATCCATAGGAGATCAAGTGGATGAGTCACCCCAGCAACGAGAACCAGAGACCCCTGAAAGGCATTATCCGGCCCGGATCAGGAGGCCGCCTCAGAGACTGAATCTTTGAACAGTTTTGTGTGTAAATTGTATATATGTTATCCATGTAATGTTTAATTTGGGGTGTACACTGTTAAGCTAAAAGGGGAGGAATTGTAGTGTATGTAACCTGTACCACCTTAAGAGGATACCTTAAGGTGATGGACTACTTTTTGATGGCTCCTGTACATTGTAGTACCGGTGGTGACCACACCGGTATATAAACCCTGCGGAGCAAAGTGTATCTCAGTTCAGCCCTGACCCTCAATCACTAAAGACCTGTTTACTTACTTCTGTAGTCTGTGTCCTGTTATTCAGTATAACTGCAATTGAAAACACAGACTCAACACCCACAACTCCCCGAGATATCTGCATGCCTCTAAGTTTGCCGTCTTGAGCATCTCTGATTATAATTGCTCAACGATTGGTGGCTGTGCCTTCTGTTGCCTAGGCCCTAAGCTCTGGAATTCCTTCCCAAACTTTTCTGCCTCACTACCTCTCTTTCCTTCTTTAAGATGCTCCTTAAAACGTACCTCTTAGACCAAGCTTTTGGTCACCCGCCCTAATTTCTCCTTATGCGGCTCGGTGTCAAATTTTTTGTTATAATACTCCTGTGAAACGCCTTAGGACATTTTACTACGTTAAAGACGCTATATAAATACAATTTGTTGTTGTTGTTTGTCATCTTAAATTAACAACTGTTAAAAGGGTATCTGCAGTAATTGCTGGAAATATATGAAAGGTCACTGAAGAAAAATAAGTGACGACATAAAATTGAATTTTTCCAGAATGCAGAAACACACGGGATTAAAACAATTGCTGGAATATTGTGCTGGTGAGAAAAGGAATTATAAGCTATCTGTTACTGAAAAAGGGGGGGGGGGGTTACTCTTTACCGGTGATGCATTCATGTTCTATATCCAGTTGGTTATCACTACATTGAAAATAGTTAAGATAAAAATCGTGAGTAAATTAGCTAGAAACTTCTAGACGTATACTAAACCATCATGTTCTACAAAATGCAGAGTAAAGTCTTAAATAACCAACTGACTATTTTCCCCCCTCCAATTTTCTATCTCTCCTCCTTTCATGGGGGCATTGATTCTATTGAGGGTTTGGTCCATGGTTACCTTGCAGTACCTCACCCAACTGACCATTATTTACATGCCAGACGTGATCTTTTTTAATCCCTCATATCTGCTCAGGAACTGGCATTTTCACTGCCTTCAGGACTAAATTGAATTACATTTACTGTAATAAGTGTAGAAAGTCATCGGATTTGTTGTGGAATGTTGGGCACGACCAAATCATTGGCCCTAATCATACTGAGTTGTGACGATGAATAACACCAGGGTACCCAATTGTAGCTTTTCGACTACCACAACTGATCCTGTGCTCACCCAACGCTTCCAACAGAGCTTGCTGGACAGTGATTAGGAGTTTGAACCATGGGCAATTTTCTCATCCCTAACTCAGGAGTACTAAATCCAATTGTAGTGCATCTAGTTCTGGCCCTGGTTAAAATCAGTTAACTCAGCAAAGACAGGGAATCAAAGCAGTGACCTTCCTGTCTGCACGGCTGGGCTATTCACTGGATAACCTCACTGAGCCATTGGTGGAGCCTAACTTTAATTAGTGAGCATCACAGCTCTCTTCATTTCAGATTATTTTATTTTATTACTTTGCATTGATCTACATTTTTTTAGTAATTGATGGTTTAAACTCTGCTGAACGATATCTTGGAATCTGTGTCCTTTTAACTATCCTCAGAGATGAAGCAACAGGTGCAGAAGATTGGGCACCAGGTAATACTGAATAAATATGAAGAAGCTGTGGAAAAGATCAATGAGATAATTCGGGCCAGCGCTAAAACAGATTTGGCTCACCAGAAAGGAGACAGTAGAACTGACATCAAATCCAGCTTTGAAGGGACAAATGTGGATGAAAGGAAACGTACCTGGGAACTAGGTATGTAAATTCATGAAATTTTAGTCATATTACTTAAAAGATATCAAAAAATTTTTGGTTAAGAAACAGTGCCCTCACTTTAACATCCCAAAATAAGTTAGAGAAGTAATACATCCAAGGACGCTTAGACAATAAAAATTGTGATTATAGTGATTAGAATACTGAGATTAAAGGGAAGATTTTCCTGACATTTTTCCCCAGATCAAAGGTCAGAAAAAAGGGACCCATTTTGCTGGGTGTCCACCAATGTTCTCTCTAATTTTTTTTGTATTGAGCGGGCAACGAACACATTTGAGTGCGACCTTTTCATCTGTGGGCAAAGTTTACAACAACAATTTTTACAACAACGACAGCAACAGCAACCACTTAGAAGCATATATAAAGTAATGCAATATTGCCACCCCACCATTTCAAATCATGAGACAATCAGACAAGGTTCTATACAAACTTAACATAACTTTTCTGCTTTTGAATTCTACTCCTCCAGAAATGAACACTGGTGCTTTATTTGCACTTCTATGTTTTTTTTAACCTGTGTTGCTACTCTTAATGATTTGTGAATCTATACTCCTAGATCCCTTTACATCTCGACCCCATTTAGATTCTTAGGGGGAAAAATTCGGTGATTTGCGCCTCCCGTTAGAGCCCTATGAGGGAGCTAACGGGGCGCAAAGCAACTAGCGCCCAGGCACGACGCCGCTAATGCCTCCCGTGAAATTCAACGGGAGGTTAGCGGCGGCGGCAACCGTTAGCACCCTGCATCGCTGCGCTGCCGGCGATGACATCATCGCCGTGCACAGCGCCCTGCTCGCGATCTTCGGTAGAGCCCCCTGACTTACCACCGGACGCTATGTCTGACAGGGTCAGGGGGGCCTACCTGCGGCCGGGGCGATGCAAATTAAAGGGAAGGTGCCGGGCAGCCATTTTTGTTGCTGGCCGTCTGCCAGCACCTACTCGCTTTGCCGTCCCTGGCCTCCTGTGAAGCTCCCCCGTGGGGTGCCGGCTGCGCTCTGTGAGCCCAGCACTTCTCTTGAGTGCCGGGCTCTTCTGCCAGCACGCCGATCCCTGGTGGCCCAGTCGGGCCCAGGGTCACGCTGTGCTAGGCCCCTCCCTTTTAATAAGGGGAGGAAGGCCTGCAGTACCGCAGCACGACGTGCCACAGAGCGTGGCGCTGCGGTATGTCATGCTGCGATATTCATTCGCAGCACCCCAAGAGGGAGACGGGGTGCTTGCAGTAGCGCCCCACCTCCCTCTTGGGGCGCTACAGGTGAATTTTGGGCGCGGGGGCGCAAACTTTTTCAGGGTGCCAAAAGTAGTGCCGCGGCGAAGTTAGCGCCCCAAAGGGGCCGCAACCCAATTTTTCCCCCTTATTTCTCCAAGGAGTAGGTACCCTCCTTATTCCTCCTACCAAATGCACCACCTCACACTTAACTATATTGAAATTCATTTGTCAATTACATGCCCATTCTGCAAGTTTGTTTACGGTTGAATTATTTAAAAGCTTTTAATTCGTCATGTACAAACTCTATTTTTTTTTTAAATTACTCGTCAGAAATTCTGGGATGTAAAAGAACTGCATTAACACTTCAGAAATGTTACTCAGTTACATGATTATGCATCGACAAACAATCCAAAAGCCCAAGGTGAACGTAAAGAGGCATATTTATTCATGCAATTTGTATTAATTCAACGTATTAGCCCATCCCTCATGTCACTATAGCAATGGCTGCACAAGCAGCAGGAGCAGCGGCTTTCCTATGGCGCTGACGTGCTGTACGTCCAAATATGTGATTAGAATATTAATCACAATGCAACCGGACATCCAACTAGTATAAAGTGCTGTAGTTCTTTAGTTCCCAGTATTAAAAAGAATTGAATGAAAATGTGTATCCGTATTTTCAACTTTAATCACTTCCATTAATAAACGTTGTCTTCTTGAACCAGCACACTCCCCCTCCGCCATGTTATGTGTCAGAAATGCAGCACTTATTCACAAGTGCAGAAAAACACATAGGCAATTTGCATCACCGAATTAAAAACAAAAAGCAGAAAAAGCTATGATTTAACAGAAATAAACATTCATCTTTCTTCCTGGACAGGAGAACCAATCAGCCTGACATGGAAATATTTACGAATATGTTGACGTAAAGATGTTGATTTACAAATTTCGCTTCTAATGCTTTTCTCTCAAACATTCTCTACAATATTAATCCCTGCTCTTATCACAAAAAGTGTTGAATTATTTTAGGTATTTTGCAATTAAATAGCAGGAAACAAACTTCCTTGTACTCTCAAACATTTATACCAAATCGAAATTGTACATTGCCAGGGGGAAAAATTTGGTAGCTTTGCGCCTCCCGTTAGCGTCCTAAGATGGCGGTAACGGGCACAAAGCAACTAGCGCCCGGGCGTGGCACCGCCAACACCTCCTGTGAAATTCAGCGGGAGGTTAGCGGCGGCGCTAACCATTACCGCCCCGTGGTGCTGCGTTGTTGGCAATTATGTAATCGCCGTGCACAGCACCCCGCTCGCGCCCTCTGACTTACCGCCGGACGTTATGTCTGACGGGGTCGGGGGGCCTACCTGCAGCCGGGGCGGCGCTATTTAAAGGTGAGGTGCCAGGCGGCCATTTTTGTTGCTGGCCGCTTGCCAGCACCTCAGCTACCGTTCCCGGCCTCCTGACCTGCCCCCCCGCGGCATGCCGGCTGCGCTCCATGAGCCCGGCACTTCTCTTGAGTGCCAGGCTCTTTTGCCGGCATTCTGATCCCCGGTGGCCCAGCTGGGCCCCAGGTCATGCTGCGCAAGGCCCCTCCCCTTTAAGAAGAGGAGGAGGGCCTGCAGTACCACGGTGCGATCTGCAGCAGCGCCGCGAGGTTCCCTTGCAGTGCCCCAAGAGGGAGGTGGGCTGCCTCCAGTAGCACCCTGCTTCCCTCTTGGGACGCTACCACTCAATTTCAGCCGCAGGGGTACTAATTTATCCAGGGCGCTAAAAGTAACGCCCCGACGAAGTTAGCGCCCCAAAGGGGGCGCGACTCAATATTTCCCCCTGCCAGTTTAATCGAAGTATTTTCTGTGTCTTTCTCAATAAACAAATAATGCTTTCTTCTAAAGTACCTCCCTGCAATTTTTATACATCATTACATAACTCGTGTTTCTATTAACACACCACTAGTAAGAGGAAATCTATATTAACATTATTCCTGGGACTTGTATGGACTATAGAATGACAGACAAAATAAAATGGTTTGTGTTTTTCCCGTTTTTTGGTTCTCTTCCTAAACGTCTTAATGATATATTTTTTTTAAATCAATAAAAAGTAATATGTAACTCCTGCAAATCCTCCCCTGCCCTCCCCCTCCTCAACAGCATGGGACATGTTTGTGTAAAGCTACTCACTTCAGTCGATCGTTCAAAATCAAATATTGAGACATTTCCATTTTAAAACATTTTAAACAATTCAGAGCCTCTTTAAAAGTGTTTGGACTTCAAGACCTGGTTGAAACTTGTTTGGATGAGGGGAACATTGATTTTTGCTGGTTTCTTCCAAAATCATATTTGAAACTTAGGGGGAGAAAAAGTGTATTTAACATTCACTTTTTGTTCAACGTTCATTAAAAATCTTTAAATTCTTTCAAGTCTCGTTGCACCTTTGACAGAAGAAGTTGCTCCAGGTTTTTCTTTCCCTCTTCAATGCTGTTGCTAAACATACAACAAAAAAAACTCGAAACAAAACTCAAATGAGAAAGTGAATAAAGTGGTTAAACTTCCTAAGAAGGCTGAGGTTATCTATCCCCAGCCTTGGTGATGAGTTGGGATTAGTTTTGGGAAGTTGTTTCCTCTTTTTCTGCTGCTGTTTCCTCCGTCTATCACAGACTCTGGCACAAACTTTTCCCCCTCTCTCATAACATGATTTAAATAACCCTGATAAACTCTTTCAAAAAGGGGACAACACCTGGCAAAATTTAACTGGAACTTAATGCGGGACATCTAACATCACGTTCCTGTATTTGTTTCCAGCTTTAAACAATTTTCTGAATTTTTGAAAATTTTTTCACTATGGGCCTAAAAATTGTTAGCTTTAGCCTCCTTCTAGTGGCCATTGTACATGTGTTGCGCCTCCACCTGTGTTGTTCCAAAGTGCGACCGCCGCTCAGTCCCCGGGAACGGACTACAAGCGCTTGGACCCTCACCTCCCCCTCTCCCTCTGTCGCTGTCTCGCTCTCTGTCCTTCCTGTTAGATCTGTGATTCTGAGAGTGTGATGTTTTCCAATAACTACACGGATGCTGTAACTTAACAATCAACAGGTGTTTACTGGAGTAGGGTAGTCTCAAGACTGGGGGTACAGAGGCATGCTCAAGGCTTATATACAGGTGTGGTCACTGCCGGTACTACAGTATACAGGCGCTGTAAAAGTAGTTCTCTCTTAAAGGTACATACACTACAATTCCTCCCCTTTTAGATTAGCAGTACCCATAATATTCAAATAACAATTAACACTTTAACATGCACATTAAACAACAATAGTCCATTTATAGATTCAGTCTTTGGGGCGGCTTCCTGATCCTTTCGGGATAGCGCCTTTCCTGAGGTTCTTGTTCTTGGTGCGGAGGCGGTTCTGGCCCCTTTTCGTCGGTTAGTTCATCAGTTTCCACTGCTACTGGTTCTGAGGTAGATGCTACCGGTATGTCGGGTTCATCTCCAGGTACGTGAGACATGGGGTTGACTCATTCCTGTGATGCTAAGATCTGATCAACGTGGCGTCTCACAATGTTCTCCCCGACATCCACTGTGTACATTAATGGCCCCTGCCTTGTGCATATCGTTCCGGGTTGCCATTTCTCTGTTCGGTAGTCAAGGGCCAAGACTGGTTGTCCTACATTGAAGCTCCTTGTCAGCTTCTCATTGATGTGCTGGAATTGTTTATCCTCAACATTTCTTCGCACATTTGGTCTGAGCAAATCCAGACGAGATCTCAACCTTCGGTTAAAGAACATCATGGCCGGGGTCTGGTTGGTAACTGCATGTGTCGCATTTCTGTAGGCTAATAGGAAATTGTCCACCTTATGCTGCAGTGGAATTTTATCGTCGCACATGGCCTTTATCGCCTTTTTAAAGGTTTGTACGAACCTCTCAGCCAATCCATTTGTGGCTGGATGATACGGGGCGGATGTATAATGCCTTACCCCATTCCTTCTCATAAATTTCCGAAACTCTTCGGACACAAACTGTGATCCATTATCAGAGCAAATCTGCTCTGGCAAGCCGTCCCTGGCAAATATGGTCCGTAGGACTGCAATCATTTTCTCTGTAGTGGTTGAGGACATTTTTATCACCTCAGGCCATTTTGAGTGCGCATCCACTGCTATTAAGAACATTGAGTCCATGAATGGACCAGCAAAATCAATATGCACCCGTTGCCATGGAGAGGAGGGCCACTCCCATGGGTGTAGAGGGGCATGTGGTGGTGCATTTTGGACCTTCTGGCATCCTGAGCAGCTCTTGGTTAGGTCCTCGGTTTGTTGATCGATCCCCGGCCACCACACATAAGACCTAGCAAGGCTTTTCATTTTCACCCCTCCCAGATGACCTTCATGAAGCTCATTTAGCACTCTCTCCCTTAACTTGGGTGGAATCACCACTCTGGATCCACACATCACTGCCCCCTGGCATACTGACAGCTGTTCTCTTCTGGATGAGAATGGTGGCAACAGTGAGTCGCCATGTGTTGGCCATCCCCGCACCGTCAAATCATATACCCAAGACAGCGTCGGATCATTGCGGGTCTCCTTCTCTATATCCGCGTTAGTTACTGGCAATCGTTCAATTATTGACGAATAAAATATCTCGATAGGGTCCACTGCTGGTGCTTCCTCCACAGTAGGCAGTGGCAGGCGTGATAGCCCATCAGCGTTTCCATGCTGTTTCGTGCCTTTATATTCTATTTCATATTGGTTCGCCCCTAGAAAAAAGGACCATCTATGTAACCGTTGTGCAGTCATCACCGGAACGCCCTTCTTTGGATGAAAGATGGAGACAAGTGGTCGGTGGTCAGTCAGCAAGGTGAACTTCTGCCCATGCAGATAGCGGTTGAATTTTTTTACTCCCCATACTAGGCTGAGGGCCTCCCTGTCAATCTGGGCGTAGTTGCGATCGGCTGAGGTTAGTGACCGAGACGCACAGGCCTCTCCAACCTGTCTGGGAATTTGTGCGACAGCACCGCTCCAATGTCATAGGGTGATGCATCACATGCCAAATGAATTGGTAGTGCTGGGTTGAAATGGGCCAACACCTCTTTTGATGTGATCAATTCTTTGCACTTCTGGAAAGCTCGTTTACGTTCATCATTCCACTTCCATGGTACCCCTGTTTGCAGTAGGGTGTTCAGTGGGTGTAACACTGTCGACAAATTTGGTAAAAACTTATGGTAGTAGTTCACCAGCCTGAGGAACGACCTCAGTTGTGACACATTTTCCGGTGCTGGAGCCTTGACTGCTGCCTCAATCTTTTCAGGGGACTTATGTAACCCCTCTTCATCGATAACGTGGCCACAATACAAGATCTGCTTCTGGAAAAACTCGCACTTGTGGCGATTAGCTCGTAGCCCATATTCCTTTAATCTAGTGAGCACCTTCTCCAAGTTGGCGAGGTGATCACTGTTATTTTCGCCCGTAACCAGGATGTCGTCCAAATAACACTGGGTCCCTGGAATCCCTTGCAGGACTTGATCCATCGCCCTTTGCCAAATAGCCGGAGCCGATGCTACCCCGAACACCAGCCGGTTGTATTGGTAGAGACCTTTATGAGTGTTGATCGTGAGGTATTGTTTCAAGGCTTCTGCTACCTCCATTTGCAAGTACGCCTAGGCTAGATCAATTTTGGTGAAGCGTTTACCTCCAGATAGCGAGGCAAAAATATCCTCAATTTGTGGAAGCAGATATTGTACCGTGTGAAGGACTGGGTTCACTGTCACCTTAAAATCCCCACAGATGCGGACCTGCTTTGGTTCCCCAGGCGTATTACTCAACGACCCCTTCATTACAGGAACGATGGGTGTAGCTCACTCACCCCAGTCTACTTTGGACAGTACTCCTGAACGTTCCAACCCTTCCAGCTCTGCTTCGACGGCTGGTCGGATCGCATAAGGCACTGGTCTGGCCTTAAGAAACTTTGGGCTTGCATTTTCCTCTATTTTAATCATTGCTGTTATGCCTTTTAGTGTTCCGAGTCCCTCCTGGAACACTTCTTTTGCATCAGTTAGCATTTTTGACAGTCGTCCAGGTGTGACGTCGTCATCCTTTTTGGCCTCAACCTTCAGTGCCTGTATGGAATGCCAATCTAATTGTATCTTCCGGATCCATTCACATCGTAGTAGTGGTCGTCCTCCATCTGGCAATACCTATAGGTCCATTTTAGGTATTTCCTGGCCTTTGTATATCACTTTCACCCTTATTTTTCCTTTGGGGTACACTTTTTGCCCCATGTACGTCTTCAAGACAATCTCTGTAGTTTTCAAGGGTATATGTGAAAATAGCCGCGTGTAGTCCCTTTGGTTTATGACTGTTAGGGCTGATCCTGTGTCCAATTCCATTTTCACTTGGACTCCGTCTATCTTGAGTGTAACCCAGATAGTCTGGTGATCCTCCATTTTGGTTACCTTATGTAGTTTCAGACAACCCAGCTCCTTGCTTCCGGAGTCTGTATCACTTTTCTGTTCGTCTGAACTACTGTCCATCACCTTATGTACCTTTTTGTACTTCTCCTGTGGAGATTTCTTGCTGTTGGTTTTCTTCCCAGACCTGCAGACTCTTGCTATGTGTCCTGCTTTTCCACACTGTCTGCACACTTGGTCCTTGAACCAACAATCCTTCTGGTCGTGTGTTGTTCTGCCGCAGCGATAACACTTCCCTGTTCCATATGACATTTCATTGGTGCCATATTCTTGCGGTCTCCGTTGTATCTCTGCAGCGCCCCGTGCAGCTGCTTCCTGTGATACTGCCATGCTGAAAGCCTTGTCCAACGTAAGATCCTTTTCTGATAGAAGCCGTTTCTGGGTTCCTTCACTTTGAAGACCACACACAAACTTGTCCCTTAACGTGTCTGCTAGTCCCACTCCAAACTCGCAGTGTTTTGATAGCTTGCGCAGTTCCGTTACGTACTCAGCATTACTTTCGTCTTTATGCTGGTTCCTTTTGTGGAACTTAAATCTTTCTGCTATCAGCAGTGGTGTGGGGTTTAAGTGGTCCTGTAGGATTTCTACTATGCTTTCGAAATTCTTATCCACAGGCTTCTCTGGGGTTATTAGGTTTCGCAGTAAGCCATAAGTTTTTGCACCCATGGAATTTAACAAAACCAGTGCTGTCCTAGCATCTGGCACTTCATTCGCCCTGCAGTACACCTCAATGCGTTCCACATATGTTGCCCAATCTTCGACTTCATTGTCGAACGTAGAGATACTGCCACTCTTCGCCATCCCTGGGTGTGATTTAACTGCCAAAAATGGCATCTCCCACACTCCCCCTTCTTCTCCGCTGGCACAAAATGGCGTCTCCCGCGCTTTCATTTCTTCCCACGCTCGCCCTTCTTCTCCGCTGCGGCTTCTAAAAATGGCGTCTCCAGCGCTCTTCCTTCTTCTCCGCAGCTCAATGGCGTCTCCCACGCTCTCCCTTCTTCTTCCCGTGGACACTGTTCAGCCCTTGAGCCCTGGCTGTGC
This sequence comes from Somniosus microcephalus, assembly GCF_052327205.1. NCBI lineage: Eukaryota > Metazoa > Chordata > Chondrichthyes > Squaliformes > Somniosidae > Somniosus > Somniosus microcephalus. Next base: position 55,437,771 of record NC_140994.1, on the reverse strand, counting down.
TCTGCACGTTTTTTTCTGTGCGCCTTTCCCGTTTCCGCCGCTCGGTCCTGAACCCGGCTGCTGCTTTACCCTCTCACTCTCTGTTTTGTTTTTCCTCGACGCCGCTTGGTTTTCAACCCCTGGCTGCGCCCTGTGCGCTTCACTCTCTCTCTTACCCCGTCGACGCTGCTCGGCTTTTTCTCTGCCGTCGGTCGGCTCCAGCCGCCGCTGTCCGGGAGGGGTCTGCGCTGTACCTGTTGTCAGTCTGTTGCTGATCGTCGTGGCTGTGGAAACAAGCCCGGCTCTCAACAGCCTCCCCTGCGATGTTCACTCTCTGCCGGATGACTGGGCAGTTGCTCATGGTCGATGCCCGTGCTTCCGGCCTCGACTTTCTTCCACCGCCCTCCCGGAGCGAATCCTCGAAGGGAAATGCAGAGTTGCAGGTAGATTCGAATCGACACGCGTCGCCACTGTTAGATCCGTGATTCTGAGAGTATGATGTTTTCCAATAACTACACGGATGCTGTAACTTAACAATCAACAGGTGTTTACTGGAGTAGGGTAGTCTCAAGACTGGGGGTACAGAGGCATGCTCAAGGCTTATATACAGGTGTGGTCACTGCTGGTACTACAGTATACAGGAGCTGTAAAAGTAGTTCTCTCTTAAAGGTACATACACTACACTTCCCTCCCTGTTTCTCTCTTTATTGCCCTCTGTACCTGTCTCTCTCTCTCTATCTCCCTCTAACCCTGTCTCTCGCTCTCTCTCCCTCTGACCCTGTCTCTCGCTCGCTCTCTCTCTGACCCTGTCTCTCGTTCTCTCACCTTCTGACTCTCTCTTTCTCTGTCTCTGTGTCTCTCTCTGTTGCTCTCTCTCTCTGTCCCAATCTCTGTCTCTCTCTGTCCCAATCTGTGTATGTGTGTCTCTCTCTTTGTCCCTCCCTCTCTCTCTCTCCCTGCCCCTCTCTCCCTGTCGCTCTCTCTCTCTCTCTGTCCCAGTCTCTGTCTCTCTCTGCCCCAGTCTGTGTGTGTGTGTCTATCTCTCTCTGTCCCTCCTTCTTTCTCTCTCTCTCCCTCTCTCCCTGTCGCTCTCTCTCTCTGTCCCAGTCTCTGTCTCTGTCCCAATCTGTGTGTGTGTGTGCCTCTCTCTGTCCCTCCCTCCCTCTCTCTCTCTCTCTGCCCCTCTCTCCCTGTCACTCTCTCTCTCTCTCTCTCTGTCCCAGTCTCTGTCTCTCGCTGCCCCAGTCTGTGTGTGTGTGTCTCTCTCTCTGTCCCTCCCTCTCTCTCTCTCTCTCTCCCTCTCTCCCTGTCGCTCTCTCTCTCTCTCTGTCCCAGTCTCTGTCTCTCTCTGTCCGTCTGTGTGTGTGTCTCTCTCTCTCTGTCCCTCCCTCTCTCTCTCTCTCTCTCTTCCTCTCTCCCTGTCTCTCTCTCTTTCTCTCTCTCTCTCTCTGTCCCAGTCTCTGTGTGTGTCTCTCTCTCTCTGTCCACATGTCTCTCTCTCCCTCTGTCTGTCTGTCTCTCTCTCTCTCTCTCGATGTCTCTCTCTCTATGTTTCACTGTCTCTCTCGGCAAAGGTCATCAGAGCAAAAGGAGAAGCAACGAATCAGTGTCAGTTCAGGACAGAACTTCCCTCCCTTTTTTTAAACATTTGAGAAATCCAGTCAATGTTGAAAAATGAACAGAATTCTTTCCCTCTTAGGGGAAACACGACTTGACAATGCATTTCTATGTGTGCTCTTTTGAAAATGAAGGTGCTCATATCAGACACCAGCTCCACTAACCTGTTCGCAATTCATTAAATGCCCTTAGTGTCCCAGCTCAGTGTAATCCTGAGCGATAACTGCCTGCAGGTTTTAGAAGAAATGAAAAGCTGAGGCCCTGTTGGTGGATGTTAAACTTTTTTTACTACTATTGTAAGAAGCACAGGGAATCTCTCCCCAGTCTCTCTCTCTCTCTCTCTCTCTCTCCTAAGTCTTTCTCTCTCTCTCAGCCAGTCTCTCTCTCCCAGTATCTCTCTCTCTCTCTCCCACTATCTCTCTCTCTCCCCCCAGTCTATCCCTCTCTCTCTCCCGAGTCTCTCTCTCTCTCTCCCCCCATCTCTCCCTCTCTCTCCCCCGAGTCTCACTCTCTTTCCCCAGTATCTCTATTGTTGTGTCGGTACCTTTCTACCTAGACACAATTTAGGACTCAGAACTCAGAGATTCAAACATGAAGTGCTTTATTGGAAGGAAAGGAAGTTCTGGCAGGTTCCGAACAAAGAGAGCTAAACTTAACAGAGAACACCCAACCATTTATCTCCTGTGACAGCGCCACCACAGGTGGGAGGAGAACACACAATAGAACACACAATACATAACATTTCCTCCCCTCTTAAATGGAAGGTCCACATTATTCCTCAACAGGTAAGTTACTTTCAGTGCACTCAATGAACCTAGGGTAGAGGTAGACTGAATCAACCCCTGACTTTACCCTGGGGTTTATTCTGCCCCAGTCTTGTGGGTAAGTCACTAAGCCTACAGATCCAAACGTCTTGGAGGCTGCCGCTCTCTGACAGGATACCGGCGGTCATCGCTGGCTTCCACAGCAGTAGGCATTGACACAGGCCTGGATGGAGAAGGTGCCTGTGTCAGTCGAAAGTCAGGAGTTTGCACAGGTGGAACAGTCTCTTTGACTTCCTGTGTTGGAGAAGAGCACTGTGGCAAAGGATGCTGGTTTGCGGTATCATCCGGAAACAGTTCAGGCCAACCAGCCGTTGGAGCCCCTGTGGCTGTCTCTGCTCCAAGCAACAGTTGATCTGTGTGTCTTCTCCAGACGACGTCCTCAGCAGTCTCAACCGTGTAAGACACAGGGCCCGTCTGCGCGATCACTGTAGCAGGAACCCATTTCGGTCCAGTGTTGTAGTTTTGAGCTAGGACGTGCTCTCCAGGGTGAAACCGTCTCTCCTTGGCTCTTTTCTCTCTCCTTTCAACTTGAGCTTGTTTTTGACAATGGACAACCTGATCTGCCCTTGGAGGTTTGAGTAAGTCAAAACTTGTCCGCAACTGCCTCTTCATCATGAGCGAAGCGGGGGAAGTTTTGGTTGTGGCATGCGGCTCGTTCCTGTAGGACAACAGGAAGCTGTTCAGACGTTGGTGGATTGAGCCCTGACCTTGTGATGCCTTCAAGGCGTGCTTCAAAGTTTGCACAAACCTTTCTGCCTGGCCGTTAATAGAGGGATGATAGGGCGCAGACCTGATGTGTTGGACACCATTCACATGCAGGAAGGTTGCAAACTCCTGTGATACAAATTGTGGACCGTTGTCACTTACGAGTTGTTCCGGTGAGCCATAACGGCTGAACTACTCACCAAGTTTCTCAATTGTTTTCTCTGCCGTGGTAGACCTCATCACAGCGACCTCCGGCCACTTACTATGAGCGTCCACAACCACCATAAACATCTTCTCTTCAAAAGGACCGGCGAAATCCACATGTACTCGCTGCCACACTTCTGCAGGCCAATCCCAGGGGTGTAGGGTTGCCAGCTGTGGAAGATTCCGGACCCTTTGACATGGGGAACATGTTTTGGCTTTCTCCTCAATATTCCCATTGAGACCTGGCCACCAGAAGTAGCTTCTTGCCACTTCCATCATCCGAACCATCCCACTGTGGCCTGTATGAAGTTGTTGCAGTATAGGTTCCCTCAGAGGTGGCGGAATGATGACACGGCGTCTCCAAAGAAGACAACCTGCCTGGACGGAGAGCTCATTTCTTTTTGAAACGTAAGTTTTCAAACTAGGAGAATCTCCTATAGCTCTCCCTCGAATGACATCGTCCATTACCTCAGACAGGACTGGATCGTTGCGGGTGTACCTTCGCACCTGAACTGCAGTGACAGGTGCTCCCGCCACTTGTCTAAAGTAGAAGATGTCTATCTGACGAGGCTCTGGGGGAGTACCAGGCAAGGGTAGCCTCAAGAGACCGTCTGCATTGCCGTGCAAGTCTGATTTGCGATATTTGATGTCGTATTTGTGTCCTGACAACAGTAAAGCCCACCTTTGCATCCTGCTTGCAGCGAGAGATGGAATTCCGGTGTGGGGCCCGAAGATTGAAGTCAATGGACGGTGGTCGTCAGGAGTGTGAACCTTCTCCCAAACAGGTACTGATGACATTTTCGAATTCCAAAAACGATTCCCAAGGCCTCGCGCTCGATCTGCGCATAGTTACTCTCGGCCTTGTTCAAGGTGCGTGATGCGAAGGCGATAGGTTTCTCTTCACCCGAAGGCATGATGTGGGATATGACTGCTCCCACACCATATGGTGATGCATCACATGCTAGCTGCACGGGTAGCTTTGGGTTGAAGTGTGTCAGGACCTCCGATTTCAGCAATGCTTTCTTTGCTTGGGCGAAAGCTTCGTTGCACAGTTCAGTCCATTTCCATATTTTGCCTTGACATAGCAGCTGATGTAACAGCTTCAGCAATGTTGCTAAGTCTGGAATAAACTTCCCATAGTAGTTAAATAGCCCCAGAAATGAACGTAACTGGCTCACATTCTGGGGTGCTGGGGCCTCCACGATCGCCTTGACCTTTGACGGCGCCTTATGTAGGCCAGTAGCGTCAATCACATGCCCAGGTAATCAACTGAAGACTGAAAGAATTCACATTTGTCTTTACGAACTCTGAGTCCGTACTCTTTCAGTCGTTGTAGTGTCGCATCCAAGTTCAGAAGATGATCCTCCTCATTTGTCCCAGTGACAAGGATGTCATCCAGGTAGCACTGGACTCCTGGCAGTCCACTCAAAATCTGATCCATTGCCCTTTGGAATAGAGCAGGGGCCGACGTAATTCCAAACGGAAGGCGGCAGTACCTGTATAGCCCCTTGTGTGTCACAATTGTCAACAGCTCCTTTGATTTGTCATCGACATGCATTTGTAGATAAGCCTGGCATAAGTCTATTTTGCTGAACCTTTGCCCTCCGGCCAGGCCCATAAAAAGATCCTCAATGAGGGGAAGAGGGTACTGTTCCGCAGACAGCAGCGGGTTAATAGTCACTTTAAAATCCCCGCAGATTCGAACAGATCCATCCTTTTTCAGGACAGGAACAATGGGTGTGGCCCATTTGCTCACGCTCACAGGCTCCAGGACTCCATTCTCGACTAAGGCCTCCAAGTTAGCCTCAACCTTTGGCCTAATTGCATAGGGTACAGGTCGGGCTTTGTGAAACTTCGGCTTGCTGTCAGGTTTAATGTCCAGTCTCACGCTAATCTTTTTCATGCTCCCAAGTTCCCCATTGAAGAGTTCTGCATGTTTGTTTAACACTGCAGTCAGACCTGACTCCCCTTTTGACATCATGCGGACTGCAGGCCAGTCCAGCGTGATTTTCTCTAGCCACGCACGTCCCAGTAGCGATGGGTAATTTCCCTTTACCACATATAGTGGCAGTTTTGCAGTCTGTCCGTTCAATTTAACTGTCACCTCAATGACGCCTCTCATGGCCACAGGTTCGCCGGTATACGTCTTTAGCACAATGTTTGTTGGCTGAAGGGTAAGATGCTTTAGCATTTTGTTGTAGACAGTGTCTGAAACAAGGGACACAGCCGCGCCTGTGTCCACCTCCATCCGCACTGATTGTCCCTCCACCAGTGGTGACACCCAGTAGCCATTTAAATCACCTGCAACCATCAGTATGTGCACCTCTTCCTCCTCAGAGGTGTCGCTCCCCTCTGTTTTGCTTGTTCCATCATACTGCACTGAATGAACACTCTTTTTCCTCTCTTGTCCAAATACAGACATTTTGCTTCCATGCTTCCCAGCTCTGTCTGTTCTTTTTTTACCTCTACAGGCGCGTTGAATGCGACCCTTTTTGCCACAATTTCGGCATTCCAGCTCCGTACACCAGCAGTCATTAGCGTGATGGCCCATTTTCCCACAACGGTAACATGTGCCGTTCTGCGCACCTTTAGGCTCAGACGACACCTTGTCAACTCTCCCTGTTGAACTCAACTGGTGAGCCTCCTTTTCCGCCATCTCCATGGAGACACTAACTTCAATGGCCTTTTCAAGAGTAAGGTTGTCCTTAGTAAGATGGCGCTTCTGTGTGGCTGCATTTTGCAGACCACACACAAGTCTGTCTCTAATGGTGTCATTCAGCACCTCCTTGAACTGGCAGTGTTCCGACAACCTTTTTAAAGCAGCAATAAACATCGTCACTGATGCCCCCTCCTCTTGATTCCGTTTATGAAATCTAAATCTCTCAGCAATAACCAGAGATTTTGGTGAAAAATGTGCTCCAAGAATTTCCACTAGTTGCTTATATGTTTTAGTTCCTGGCTTATCTGGTTGCACGAGGCTGCGGAGTAAATTGAATGTCTTCGGCCCGATTACACTCAAAAAGGTAGGCGCGACCTTTTCATTTGCCACCGCATTCGCCAATACAAAATAGTCAAAACGTTCTGTATAAGCGTTCCATTGCTCCACATTTTCATCAAAATCACCGATGTTTCCTAATATAGTAGCCATCTCACGTTTCAAATTAAATTTTCTGTTTACTCACTGCACCCGTAACGTATGCAGATTCGTCCGCTCCTCGTTGCCACTTGTTGTGTCGGTACCTTTCTACCTAGACACAATTTAGGACTCAGAACTCAGAGATTCAAACATGAAGTGCTTTATTGGAAGGAAAGGAAGTTCTGGCAAGTTCCGAACAAAGAGAGCTAAACTTAACAGAGAACACCCAACCATTTATCTCCTGTGACAGCGCCACCACAGGTGGGAGGAGAACACACAATAGAACACACAATGCAAAACATCTATCTCCCCCAGTCTCTCTCTCTCTCTCCCGAGTCTCTCTCTCTCTCTCCCCAGTCTCTACCTCTCTCTCCCCCGAGGCTCGCTCTCTTTCCCCAGTATCTCTATCTCACCCCAGTCTCTCTTTCGCCACTGTCCCTCTCTCTCCCCCAGTCGCTCTCTCTCACCAGTCTCTTTCTCCCCACAGTCACTTTCTTTCCCCACAGTGTCTCATTCTCTCTCTCCCCAGACTCTCTCTCTCTCCGTCTCTCTCTCTCCCCCAGTCGCTCATTCTCACTCTCCCCAGACTCTCCCTCTCTCTCCACCAGTCGCTCTCTCTCCCCACAGTCACTCTCTTTCCCTCCCAGTCGCTCTCTCTCTCCCCAGCCCATCTATCTCCCCGTCTCTCCCCGTCTCTCATTCTCTCTCTCCCCAGACTCTCTCTCTCCCCAGTCTCTCTCTCTCTCTCTCTCTCCCAGTATCTCTCTCTCTCCCTCAGTCTCTCTCTCTCTCCCCTGTCTCTCGCTCTCTCTCTCCACCATCTCGGTCCCCTCAGTCTCTCTCTCTCCCGCTCAGTCTCTCTCTCTCTGCCAGTCTCTCTCTCTCCCAGTATCTCTCTCTCCCCCCCAGTCTCTCGCTCCCCTCAGTCTCTCTCTCTCTCTGACAGTCTCTCTCCCTCTCTCCCGAGTCTCTCTCACTCTCTCCAGTCTCTCTCTCTCCCCCCAGTCTCACTCTCTCTCTCCCCAGCCTGTCTCTCTCTCCCAAGTCTCTCTCTTATCCCCCAGTCTCTCGCTCTCCCCACAGTCTCTCTTTCCCTCCCAGTCGCTCTCTCTCACCAGCCTCTCTCTCTCCTCATCTTGCTCTCTCCCCCAGCCTCTCATTCTCTCTCTCCCCAGACTCTCTCTCTTCCCAGTCTCTCTCCCCCAGTCTCTCTCTCTCTCCCCTCAGCCTCTCTCTCCCCGTTCAGTCTCTCTCTCTCCCCAGTCTCACTCTCCCAAGTCTCCCTCTCTCCCTGTTTCTCTCCCCAGTCTCTCTCTCTCTCTCTAGCTCAGTCTCTCTCTCTCTCTGCCAGTCTCTCTCTCTCTCTCACTGTATCTCTCCCTCTCCCTCAGTCTCTCCCTCTCTCCCCTATCTCTCTCTCTCTCTCCCGTCTCTCGGTCCCCTCAATCAATTCAATTCAATTCAAATTGCTTTATTGGCATGACAAGATACATCTTATGTTGCCAAAGCACAGAAAAAGAACATATATAATTGATCACATAAACACAGTTCTAGACATAAAGTGTATAGACAAATATACCCATGTATACATAAATATACACACATATAACATACATATAATCTTATCTTAGATTCAATGGTCACTGGTTGTCCCTCTGCTTATGGCAAGCTATAACATAGTTTGCCGCTAATGTTACACATTTTCTCTGTTCCCCTAATAGATATGGGATTTTTTGGTGGTCATTCAAATTTTTGAATTCTGGGCATATTTTTATGAATTTTGGGTAGAAATTCCCCCTTATGCCCTGATAGTTTCCACAAGTTGTGAGGAACTGCATCTCTGTCTCCACCTCTCCCTGACTGCAGTGAGAGCACAGCCTGTCCTCTCTGGGCAACCATGTCTGCCTGTGTCTGCCTTTTTCGATGGCCAGACTATGCTCACTAAGTCTGTTCATTGTCAAGGTTTTTCTCAGTTTGCTATCTTTCACCATGGTCAGGTAATCAGCCATGGAGTACGGTCTGTTTAGGGCCAAATAGCAATCGAGTTTATTTTGGGTTTTTGTCGTTTCTGTCCAATAGGTCAAATATTTTTCTTTTTGTTTAGTAATAATTGTGTTGGGTTGAATTCTCTGTGCTAGGATGTCACTGTCCTGGGGCTGATTATTATTAATAGTGTTAGTAGTTACTTCACTGAGTCCCAGGACCAGTTGACTGAGGGAACTCTTCTCTATGTTCCCCTCTTGGCATTTCATGGCTTTGTAATGATAGCAGTGGGGGTTACTCATTTTTAGATGTTTCCAAAATTGATGGCTCTTTTTTGGATATAAATTAGTAGTGGATATTGGCCTAATTCTGCCCTGCATGCATTGTTTGTGCTTTTCCTCTGAGTCCGGAGGATACTTTTACAGAATTCTGCATGCAGGGTCTCAATTGGATGTTTGTCCCATTTTGCAAATTCTTGTTGTGTCAGCGGACCCCGCACCTCACTGCCATAAAGTGCAATTAGTTCAATTACTGATTAAACATTTTTGAGCCAAATGCCAATTGGAATTTCTATTTGGATTGACTTTTTAATGGCATAGAAAGCCCTTTTTGCTTTCTCTTTCTGTTCTGGACTTATGGACCATTTTACATGCAGATAGTACCCTCTGGTGGTGGTTATGTGTTAACAGTGTCTGTGTGAGAGGTCATTTGACCTTTCTACCTTTCTTCCTGTGTGAGAGGTCATTTGACCTTTCTGCCTTTCTTCCTGTGTGACCCAGGAAGTAGAATTCCAGGAAGTAGAATTCCAGGAAGAACCTGGCTTGAGTAATGGAGAATTCCATGAGGGATTCACAATCCAATGTAATCTGATCTTCTATGTTAGGCCAGGTGCAATATCTGTGAGTATCTTTGTCTATTAGCATGATAGTAACTTTGTCAGTGTAGTATTTTGATAACACTATGTTTATAAAAGGTTAATATTTGATAGTTACAGAAGTTAGTCCAAATGTTAGTTAGTTATACAATTAGTCTATTCTACTGTTGTAAACATGTTATATCTTATGTAATATCGAATGTATAGTACTTAGTTTTATGTACAAAACATACTGGCCTAGAAATTCGGTGGGGTTAGCGCCCAATTAGAGGCGTTAGAGGGCCTTGCGCCGGAATTATAGCCGCGATCGAAATTGCGTTGGGCCCTACCATCGGCGTTAGCCGGTAGCGCTGCGCCGGCACCGATGACGTCATCGGTGTGCGCAGCGTCCCGGTTGCCGTGGTAACGCGGCCGGACGCCCAAATTCAGTTGCGGCCGCCTCGCCCGTGGCAGCCGCAACCAACGATTGTTCAACGGGATGTTGCAGCACGTAGCGCCGGCGCATTAAGGTGGAGCGGTGGCCGGCCGCTTTCCTGGCGGCCGCCTGCCCACACCTCCCTCCCCGGACTCCTCCACCACCCCCCCCGCGGCACTGATGTGTGTGGCCCGCGAGCCCGGCACTTCTCCGAGGTGCCGGGCTCATTTGTCGGGCGAATCGACCGGTCAGCGGTCGGCTGCAGGCAGCTCCTCCTTAACAGAAGGAGGAGGCCTGCAGTACCCCAGCCTGCCGCACCGCATCGGGTGCCGCAGCGGGGGATTAGTGCCGCAAACCTGCATTCAGCGCCCATAGCGAGGCGCTGAAACCCTCCATTAGCGCCCGCAGCCATCTGGGCGCGGGGCAGCTGAATTTTTGGCGGGCACAGCGGCAATTATCGCGGGCGCAAAATTTCGGGCGCAAAAGCCCTGGCGGAGGCAAACCTAATTTCTAGGCCACTTTGTCTTTGTTTACAGTTTCACAAATTTGTTCAAGTAAAGCTTCAAAACAGCAAACGGCTTCACGAGGAATTATTTTGAATACGTGTTTAACTTGCTGGATAACTAGATAGGAGCACGTCTAGCGAGGCCAGTACAGTGAAAAGATTGCAATACGGCTAGCTGTGAAGAGTGGAGCAAGAGGAACCCAGTGTAAGCCTTAACCTCGTAGAGCTTACTTACCGCACATCAACATGTCAGAAGATAATAACGAGAATGCTTTGCAGTGAGGAGAAGACCTTAAATGGGCAGATGAAACTGTAGAAGGTGGCAATCGGTCTATAAGCTCCGGTTACGTCAGATCGCAAGTTGGTTCACGGTCATCAGGTGGTTCTAGAGTAAGCGTGACCATTGCCAGAGCACGGGCTAAGCTAGTGGCAGCTCAAGCCAGAGCTGCGCATGCGAACAGTGAAATAGAAATAAAAGTAAGACAGGCCCATCTCCAAGCTGAATCCCAAGCCGAACAGACCCGACTCCAAGCCGAAAAGGCCCGACTCCAAGCTGAATTCCAAGCCGAACAGGCCCGACTCCAAGCTGAATTCCAAGCCGAACAGGCCCGTCACCAAGTTGAATGTCAGGCTGAACAGGCCCGTCACCAAGTTGAATGCCAGGCTGAACAGGCCCGCCTCCAAGCCACATTAGACGCTCTGCAGCAACAAAAAGAGATAGATGCTGCATTAGCCGAGACACAAGTATTCGAGGCAATTTTGGACGGAGCTGATCCCGACACAGCTTACAAACCTTTAATTCCCGTTTCGTGGCAGAGTCCACGACAGCGCACCATAGATTACGTGAGCGACCATGCCAACATACAGTTTACAGGAGAAAGGGATGAAGGCCCGCACATCTCTACAGATGCAAGCACTTCGTATAACATGCCCCAAGTTACCAAACAAGGTCAAAGTAGACAGCGTGCCTCAAGCCGCAGAGTCTCCCCCAGCAGAACGGAAGACACGGTGCAGAGGAATAGAACGCTGAATAGAGAAAGCCAGCAGCAAATCCCCTCTTGGTTCCTTGAGACCCCCAACAGAGCGCCAAGCCAAGGCAAACCTGGCACAGGTCCCAGCACCTACGACCTTGCCAAATACCTTGCACGCACCCAGCTGGTGACTGCAGGGTTAACCAAGTTCGATGACAGGCCGGAGAATTATCGGGCTTGGAAGTCCTGCTTCCACGATGCCATATCGGGTTTAGACCTGTCGGCAGGAGAAGAGCTCGGCCTCCTTATCAAATGGCTCGGTCCAGAGTCCACCAGACAGGCCTGCAGGATAAAAGCAGCCAATGTGGGACAGCTGCCAGAGGGGTTGAAGATGGCTTGGGCGAGGCTGGAAGAAAGCTACGGCTCACCTGAAGCCATTGAAAGGGCTCTCTTTGACAGGTTGGAGAACTTTCCGAGGTTGACGAGTAAGGAACCCCAGAAGCTCCGCGACCTTGGAGATCTGCTGTCGGAACTCGAAGCCGCAAAGCAGGACGGCTACCTACCCGGCCTATCATACTTAGACAGTTCCAGAGGGGTAAGTCCCATCATTGAGAAGCTTCCATTTAACTTGCAGGAGAAGTGGATAACGTTTGGATCAAAGTTCAAGCTAAAGCACAACGTGGCGTTCCCACCATTCTCTGCGTTCGTTAAATTCATCCGTAAAGAAGCCAAAGCCAGGAATGATCCCAGCTTCAACCTCTTCTCCTCCCACCCAGCACTTGCCAGAAGAGACAAGTTTGACAGACATGGAAAGACACCAATATCTGTCCACAAAATGCAAGTGTCCTCAACTGAGAACACAAAGATTCAGAAGAAACCTGAGGATATGAGCAAACAATGCCCTATCCACAACAAGCCCCATCCTTTAAAGAAGTGCAGAGGCTTCAGGGAGATGTCCCTGGAAGATCGGAAACAATATCTCAAAGAGAACTCTATATGTTTCAAGTGCTGCTCTTCCACGAACCATCTCGCCAAGAACTGCAAGGTAGATGCAAAATGCACAGAATGTGAAAGTGATCGGCACATTTCAGCACTCCACCCAGGCCCAGCTCCTTGGAAGTCAGAGTCGCCTCCTCCCGCCTCAGAGCACGGCGGGGAGAGAGAGGGAGCTGCCGGTCCGGAGATTACATCCAGGTGCACCGAGGTGTGTGGAGAAGGAGTGAGCGCTAGAGCATGCTCCAAGATATGCCTCGTTAATGTGTACCCTGGAGGACGTCGCCAGGAATCTGAAAAAATGAAAGCACACTTCCTAGAATTTGTCAAGAAAATGCTTGTCAACGATCATGCAGAGATAGCTCCTCCACTCCAGGAAGGCCAAGAGTGTTGGTACCTCCCTTCCTTCGGAGTCTATCACCCCAAAAAGCCGGAACAGATCCACGTGGTGTTTGACTCCAGTGCACCATATCAGGGAGTCTCTCTCAATGATGTACTCCTCACAGGGCCCGATCTTAACAACAGCCTCTTGGGAGTGCTCATGAGATTCAGGAAAGAGCCTGTCGCCATCACTGCCGATATTCAGCACATGTTTCATTGCTTTGTGGTGAGAGAAGACCACAGAGACTTCCTCCGCTCCCTGTGGTATCGGGACAATGACCCCAATAGAGACATTGTGGACTACAGAATGCGTGTCCATGTCTTCGGGAACAGCCCGTCCCCTGCTGTTGCCATATACGGACTGAGGAGGGCTGCCAAGGAAGAAGACGACGACTTTGGCAGGGATGTGAGAGGGTTCATCGAACGAGAGTTCTATGTCGACGACGCACTGAAGTCATTCCTGACCGAAGCAGAGGCCATCAGTACCCTCGGACGAGCTCAGGAACTACTTGCACTATCCAACCTCAGGCTGCACAAGATAGCCTCTAACAGACCAGCAGTGATGGAGGCATTCCCCCCTGAAGATCGTGCTAAGGACGTCAAGGACCTAGACCTCTTCGCTGATGACCTCCCCCTACATCATAGTCTAGGAGTGTCTTAGAACATAGCAACAGACACGTTCATGTTCCAAGTCTTAGATGCCAGAAAACCCTTCACACATAGAGGAGTGCTCTCTACAGTCAACAGCCTATACGACGCTCTTGGCTTCTTAGCCCCTGTCACCATACAAGGCAGGCTGCTCCTCAGGGAACTCTCCACACACGCTGAAGAGTGGGATTCACCTCTCCCTGAAGAGCTGCAAGCAGAGTGGGGCAGATGGAGAGACTCACTCCAAGACTTACAGGAGATCCGAATACCTCGCTCCTATACGTCATTCTCTCCCTTAAATGCCCAATTCAAAGAGCTTTGTGTCTTTGCAGATGCATCCGCTAAGGCCATTGCAAGTGTGGCTTATCTGAAGGTCACCACTCAAGATGGACAAAGCAAAATCGGCTTCGTCTTTGATAGGGGCAAGTTGGCGCCCCAGCCAGACCTCACCATACCTAGATTGGAACTGTGCGTAGCAGAGCGCAACCTACCCCCTCACAGCAGTCTACGGAAGCTGCATCCTATCATCGACACCGACAGACCGTCTCCAAGGTGGTTCTTCCTTTGTCGCCAGAGGACTCCAGTGACAAGTAGAGTTCGGACTATGTTAACAGCCCCAGGCGGGGAGTGTTCTGGACTTATGGACCATTTTACATGCAGATAGCACCCTCTGGTGGTGGTTATGTGTTAACAGTGTCTGTGTGAGAGGTCATTTGACCTTTCTACCATTCTTCCTGTGTGAGAGGTCATTTGACCTTACTACCTTTCTTCCTGTGTGAGAGGTCATTTGACCTTTCTACCTTTCTTCCTGTGTGACCCAGGAAGTAGAATTCCAGGAAGTAGAATTCCAGGAATAACCTGGCTTGAGTAATGGAGAATTCCATGAGGGATTCACAATCCAATGTAATCTGATCTTCTATATTAGGCCAGGCGCAATATCTGTGAGTATCTTTGTCTATTGGCATGATAGTAACTTTGTCAGTGTAGTATTTTGATAACACTATGTTTATAAAAGGTTAATGTTTGATAGTTACAGAAGTTAGTCTAAATGTTAGTTAGTTATACAATTAGTCTATTCTACTGTTGTAAATATGTTATATCTTATGTAATATCGAATGTATAGTACTTAGTTTTATGTACAAAACATACTTTGTCTTTGTTTACAGTTTCACAAATTTGTTCAAGTAAAGCTTCAAAACAGCAAACGGCTTCACGAGGAATTATTTTGAATACGTGTTTAACTTGCTGGATAACTAGATAGGAGCACGTCTAGCGAGGCCAGTACACTTTCAGTTCATTCACACCCAAATGAAAATTTCCCGTAGAACTGATTTTTAAGCCTAAGTATGTGTAATTTGTAGTTTGTTCAATTTTTGTTGCTCCTAATATGAAGTTTATTTTGGGTCCCTTATATCTGGATCTTTGCTGGAACACAAGAACTTTGTTTTTTCAGGGGTTTATTGTCAGGGCCCAGGTCTGACAGAATGACTCTAGCAGATCCAGGTTCCCCTGTTGGTGAGAGCAGAACCAGGTCATCTGCATAGAGGAGGAATTTAACCTTGGAGTCATATAGGGCAAGGCCAGGTGCTGTAGTTTGTTCAAATAGTTTTGCCAATTCATTTATATAAATATTAAAAAGTGTCGGTGAGGTAGACGAGCCCTGTGCCACGCCACGCCCCTGTGAGAAATATTTTGTTTGTTTGTCTCCAATTTTAACTGCACATTTATTGTTTGTATACATTGATTTAATTACATCATATGTTTTTCCCCCTACACCACTTCCAATAAGTTTTAAGAATAGACCGTCGTGCCAAATAGAATCGAAAGCCTTCTGGAAATCTATAAAGCAGGCAAAAATGTTGCTTTTGTTTTGGTGAACATGTTTGTCAATTAGGGTGTGTAGGGTGAAAATATGATCTCTCTCTCGCTCTCTCCTCCACCAGTCTCTCTCTCTGTCTCCCCGTCTCTCTCTCTCCCCCCAGTCTCTCTCTCTCTCTCCCCATCTCTCTCTCTCCCCCCGTCTCTCTCTCTCCCCAGTCTCTCTCTCCCCGCCGTCTCTCTCACCCCCAGTCTCTCTCTCACCCCATTCACTCTTTCTCTCCCCCATTCACTCTTTCTCTCCCCCATTCACTCTTTCTCTCCCCCATTCTCTCTTTCTCTTCCCCCAGTCTCTCTCTCTCTCCCCCAGTCTCTCTCTCTCTCTCTTTCACCAGTCTCTCTCTCTCTCCCCCCAATCTCTCTCTCTCTCTCCCCAATCTCTCTCTCTCCCTCTCTGTCTCCCCAGTCTCTCTCTGTCTCCCCCCAGTCTCTCTCACTCCCCCAGTCTCTCTCTCTCCCCCCCAGTGTCTATCTCTCCCCCAGTCTCTATCTCTCCCCCGTTTCTCTCTCTCTCTCCCCAGTCTCTCTCTCTCTCTCTCTCTCTCTCTCTCTCCCCAGTCTCTCTCTCTCCCTGTCTCTCTCTCCCTCCCCCAGTCTCTCCCTCCCCCCAGTCTCTCTCTCCCCCCAGTCTCTATCTCCCCTGTCTCTCTCTCCCCACCATCTCTCTCTCACCCCCAGTCTCTCTCTCCCCCCATTCACTCTTTCTCTCCCCCCATTCACTCTTTCTCTCCCCCATGCACTCTTTCTCTCCCGCCCATTCACTCTTTCTCTCCCCCATTCACTCTTTCTCTCCCCCAGTCTCTCTCTCTCCCCCAGTCTCTCTCTCTCCCCCCAGTCTCTCTCTACCCCAGTCTCTCTCTCTCCCCCAGTCTCTCTCTCTTCCCTGTCTCTTTCTCTCCCCCAGTTTCTCATTCTCTCTCTCCCCAGGCTCTCCCTCTCTCTCCCCAGTCTCTCTCTCTCCACCAATCGCTCACTTTCCCTCCCAGTCTCTCTCTCTCCCCAGTCTCAATCTCTCTCCCCAGTATCTCTCTCTCTCTCCCAGTATCTCTCTCTCTCTCCCCCCAGTCTCTCTCTCTCTCTCTCCCCCCAGTCTCTCTCTCTCTCTCCCGAGTCTCTCGCTCTCTCTCTCCCCATTTTCTCTCACTCTCTTTCTCTCTCGGGTCTTTCTCTCTCACTCTCTCCAGTCTCTCCCTCTCTCTCCCCCGAGTCTCGCTCTCTTTTCCCAGTATCTCTATCTCCCCCCAGTCTCTCTCTCTCACCACAGTCACTCTCTTTCCCTCCCAGTCGCTCTCTCTCTCCCCAGCCTCTCTCTTTCCCCGTCTCTCTCTCCCCCAGTTTCTCATTCTCTCTCTCCCCAGACTCTCCCTCTCTCTCCCCAGTCTCTCTCTCTCCACCAGTCGCTCGCTTTCCCTCCCAGTCTCTCTCTCTCCCCAGTCTCTCTCTCTCTCCCGCTCAGTCACTCTCTCTCTCCGCCAGTCTCTCTCTCTCTCTCCCGAGTCCCTCTCACTCTCTCCAGTCTCTCTCTCTCTCCCCCGGCAGTCTCGCTCTCTCTCTCCCCAGCCTATCCCTCTCTCACCCCAGTCTTTCTCTTATCCCCCAGTCTCTCGCTCACCTCAGTCTCTCTCTCTCTCCGCCAGTCTCTCTCTCTCTCTCCCAGTATCTCTCTCTCTCTCCCCCCAGTCTCTCTCTCTCTCTCCCGAGTCTCTCGCTCTCTCTCTCCCCAGTTTCTCTCACTCTCTTTCTCTCTCGGGTCTTTCTCTCTCACTCTCCCCAGTCTCTCCCTCTCTCTCCCCCGAGTCTCGCTCTCTTTTCCCAGTATCTCTATCTCCCCCCAGTCTCTCTCTCTCGCCACAGTCACTCTCTTTCCCTCCCAGTCGCTCTCTCTCTCCCCAGCCTCTCTCTTTCCCCGTCTCTCTCTCCCCCAGTTTCTCATTCTCTCTCTCCCCAGACTCTCCCTCTCTCTCCCCAGTCTCTCTCTCTCCACCAGTCACTCGCTTTCCCTCCCAGTCTCTCTCTCTCCCCAGTCTCACTCTCTCTCCCCAGTATCTCTGTCTCCCCGTCTCTCTCTTTTGTCACTGTTCCTCTCTCTCCCCCGTCGCTCTCTCTCCCCATCTCTCTTTCTCCCCCGTCTCTCATTCTCACTCTCCCCAGACTCTCCCTCTCTCTCCACCAGTCTCTCTCTCTCCCCACAGTCACTCTTTTTCCCTCCCAGTCGTTCTCTCACACCAGCTCCTCTCTCTCCCCATCTCTCTCTCTCCCCCATCTCTCATTCTCTCTCTCCCCAGACTCTCTCTCTCTCCCCCAGTCTCTCTCTCTCCCTAGTCTCTCTCTCTCCCTAGTCTCTCTCTCTCCCTAGTCTCTCTCTCTCCCACTCACTCTCTCTCTCTCCCCACTCTCTCTCTCTCCCTCAGTATCTCTCTCTCTCCCCTGTCTCTCTCTCTCTCCCCGTCTCCCAGTCCCCTCAGTCTCTCTCTCTCCCGCTCAGTCTCTCTTTCTCTCTCTGCCAGTCTGTGATAACTCCATGTAGTGAGACAAGGTACTCGAAGAGGCGAGGTATTAGAATTAATACGAGTACTTTATTAAACGACTGCGAAACAACCAGGCAGGCCTGCATCCAGGCATTGCACCTTTGCTGACCTTGACAGGAAGCCAACCCCTGACCTTAACAGGAAGCAAACCCCTGACCTTAACACCAGCATTGGCTACAGCACCACCTGGTGAATAACCTTAATCATAACATCCCAGATACAGTCTCTCTCTCTCCCCCAGTCTCTCTCTCCCTCTCCCCCTAGTCTCTCTCTCTCTCCCCAGTCTCTCTCTTCCCCTCAGTCTCCCTCCCTCCCCAGTCTTGCTGTCCCTCACCAGTCTCCCTCTCTCTTTCCCAGTCTCTCTCTCTTTCCCCGTCTCTCTCTCCCCAGTCCCTCTCCCCATCTCTCTCTCTCTCTCCCCAAGTCTCTCTCTCTGCCCGTTCAGTCTCTCCCTTCCCAGTCTCTCTCTCTCTCCCCAGTTTCTCTCTCCCAAGTCTCCCTCTCTCTCCCAGTCTCTCTCTCTCCCCAGTCTCTCTCTCTCCCGCTCAGTCTCTCTCTCTCTCTGCCAGTCTCGCTCTCTCTCCCAGTATCTCTCTCTCTCCCCCAGTCTCTCGCTCCCCTCAGTCTCTCTCTCCACCAGTCTCACTCTCTCTCTCCCGAGTCTCTCTCACTCTCTCCAGTCTCTCTCTCTCTCCCCCCCAGTCTCGCTCTCTCTCTCCCCAGCCTCTCCCTCTCTCTCCCCAGTCTCTCTCTTATCCCCCAGTCTCTCGCTCTCCCCAGTTGCTCTCTCTCCCCAACCTCTCTCCCTCCCCATCTTGCTCTCGCCCTCAGTCTCTCATTCTCTCTTTCCCCAGACTCTCTCTCTCCCATGTCTCTCTCCCCAGTCTCGCTCTCTCCCCAGTCTCTCTCTCCCTCTCCCCCTAGTCTCTCTCTCTCCCTAGTCTCTCTCTCCCTCTCCCCCTAGTCTCTCTCCCCCAGTCTCTCTCTCTCTCCCCAAGTCTCTCTCTCTCCCCGTTCAGTCTCTCTCCCCAGTCTCTCTCTCCCCCAGTCTCACTCCCTCTCTCCCCAAGTATCTCTCTCCCCGTTCAGTCTCTCTCTCCCCGTTCATCTCTCTCTCTCTCTCTCTCTCCCCAGTCTCTCTCTCTCCCTCTCCCCTGTCACTCTCTCTCTCCCCCCAGTCTCTCTCTATTTCCCCCCAGTCCTTCTCTCTCGCCACTGTCCCTCTCTCTCCCCACAGTCTCTCTCTCTCACCGAGTCTCTCTCTCTCTCCCCCATCTCTTCTCTCCCCACAGTCTCCCTCTATCCCTCCCAGTCACTCTCTCTCTCCCCAGCCTCTCTCTCTCCCCATTGCTCTCTCTCTCCCCCAGTCTCTCATTCTCTCCCTCCCCAGACTATCCCTCTCTCCCAGTCTCTCCCTCTCCAACAGTCACTCGCTTTCCCTCCCAGTCTCTCTCTCTCTCTCTCTCCCCAGTCTCCCTCTCTCCCAAGTCTCTCTCTCTCCCTCCCCTAGTCTCTCTCTCACTCTCCCCCAGTCTCTCAATTCAATTCAATTCAATTCAAATTGCTTTATTGGCATGATGACAAGGTACATCTTATGTTGCCAAAGCACTGAAAAAACATTTATGGTTGAACACATAAACGCAGATCTATCCATACAGTGTATAAACAGATATATCCCTGTGTGTATAAAGACAGAAAACTTCCACACTTTTAACACACACTTTCACACAAACTGAGATTCCAGCATTCCTTTTAAGATTCCTTTCACTCAGCAAATCCTGTGTTCTCCTGGTTTTGGACAGAAACTGATAGCGTCTGTGTCGATAAAACTTTTAAGTTTCCCTCTACCATTAGCCATTTCGGTTTTTGGTACTAATAAAGTCTAAATCTTAGGGGTGTTATTCTCTTTCTTTTACTATGTCGTGAGGTCGTAAGAATTTGCAGGTCTCGTCTGTGAATAGAAGGTGACTCCGGACCTAGGGTCGAGGAGGCTTCTATAGCTCCTGTGCCCTGTCCACCTTCACTTGGATCATACTGTACCTGGTGAGATGTGCCATTGGGCATTTCCTCTGTATCATCCCAGCAGTCCGGCTGCATCCTAATCATGCTCATAATCATGGCCTGTTGTCTCCTTGACCTGCTTGTGGGCTGAAAAAGCTTCATCTGGTTAATATGAAACCACTTAACTTTCTTAGGTAGCTGAACTGCATACACTTTGGGGCTAGCCTTATTAACGATACTATATGGTCCCTTGTACAAGGGTTCGAACACACCCACCCTTGCGTAGTTTTGAACCATCACCTGGCTACCGACCTCCCATTCCTGTGGCTTACTCGGGACTAGAAGTAATCGGTTGCCTTGGTGAGCACTTCCAATTTTGTGGCCAGCTCCCAGGTGTAACTCTCTCAGAGTTTCCCACAAGTCATTTAGGAACTTTTCCCTGGTTACCTCTTAGATCTGTTTCTCTGTTAATGTAGGAATCAGCAAGTATGTTGGGTTTCTCATGAGTCTCCCTTTAACCAATTCATGTGGAGAATATCCCGTTCCCTTTGACTCTGCACTGCGTATATTCATCAGGATTAGAGGCAGTACCTCGTCCCACTTGGTGGGGCTTTCATTCCGTTCTTTAAGTAAAACCAGTTTTAGGGTATGGTTCATTCTTTCCACAGTTCCCGATGACTGCAGATTGTGAGCTACATGCCATTATCCTTCAATCTCCAACAATTTAAATGTAGCCTGCATCACCTGACCTGTGAAATGGCTCCCTTGGTCTGACTCCACTGCACGAGGGAGTCCCCATCTAGAGAACACCTCTTTTACTAGTGTTTTTGCAGTCCACAATGCCGTGGCTGTTTTACAAGGGAATGCTTCTACCCATTTAGTGAAATTATCCACTAACACCAGACAATATTTATTGCCCTTCTTAGTAGTAGGTAAGGGTCCAATAAAATCAATTTGGACACATTGCCATGGCCCTTTAACCCTTTGCGTATGTCCCAAAGGTGCTTTTATCCTGTGTGGGTTGGGATTATTGGCAACACATATCAAACAGTTTTTACAAAAATCCTCCACATCTCTCCTAAGGTGTGGCCACCATCCTACTTCTTCCACTCTCTTCCAGGTGGTTTTGGGTCCTGGGTGTCCCACCCCTGGACCTCCATGTGCTAGTTGAATGAATTCCTCCCAGTATCCCTCTGGAACTACCCACTTGTCACCTTTAAATAGCATCACTTCTCTGATTTCTACATCCCAAGCTCTGTAGGGTCTGAAGTAAGATATTAAAATTGGGCATAACAGGGCAAGACAACCAGGATTCAATTGCAACACCAATGTACAAGGTGGAGGTAATCGGTTAATTCATACTCTGAGTTAAACGATATAGAGGTCTGTATATTGCATTTACCCAGCTAAGTTTTAAAAACATGATTAGGTGACTTCAACTGCTGAGAGAGTAAACTGCAGAGCAACTCGTGGAAAGATTAGAGAGGATGTCTGGTCAGCCAGGTGAGGCAGCACATATACGAGATAACACAGGAAGAAGTTGTTTGTTATAAATTACAACAGGGTTGCATTCCTCAAAGTATTGTGGGACTAATTAGGATGTGCTTGCTTTGCAGGAGTAACCCAAAACAAGGCCAAAGTCTGTGCTTTGCACACCTTAATGAGGACTGTAACGAGCAATACCACCTGGCTACGGGTAATTAGATGGTTGTAAAGCAATTAAGATGAGGCCCCACAGTCACAGTACATGATGGGACTAATTGATAACTGGACTGTGGGATTTGGGGGCAGCAGGAAGAAGAAATGTCACGGTTTTAAAATTGCAATTTAGCTATAACTCTGTATATGCTGATAAGCTTACCCCACCCCTAGGACAGGGCCTTAATTTTTGTATAACTGTGGACGTTGCCAGGATATCGGTGGAGTTGGATTCAGACGTGATCTGAAAGGTTCTCCCCAGGCCTGAATAAACCGTTGTGACTTCAATTAGTTGGTCTGTCTTTCTTACAACAAGCCTGTGACGTCGACCTTGTATATCACTTGGTCCGCACTTTGGGGGCTTACATCAATTGGCGACGAGGATGGGATACGCGATCTGAATAAGACTTTCGGACAACGATAACCTAAGATGGGTGAGTATGTTTTAATTACCACCTGTAAAATTAGAGGTTAATCGCTGGTGAGACGTCAAGTAAGGATCGACGTACAAAAGAAGTATAAAAAGAAAGACACCTTTAATTGAAGGCAGTTAAAAAGTAAACCTCAGTTAGGGGCAGGGTGTTCCCTAAAGCCGAGAGGCAGTGAAACCTCAGTTATGGGCAGGGTGTTCCCTAAAGCCGGGAGGCGGCGATACCTCAGTTAGGGGCAGGGTGTTCCCTAAAGCCGGGAGGCGGCAAAACGTCAGTTAGGGGCAGGGCGTTCCCTAAAGCCGGGAGGCGGCGAAACCTCAGTTAGGGGCAGGGTGTTCCCTAAAGCCGGGAGGTGGCGAAACCTCAGTTAGGGGCAGGGCGTTCCCTAAAGCCGGGAGGCGGCGAAACTTCAGTTAGGGGCAGGGTGTTCCCTAAAGCCGGGAGGCGGCGAAACCTCAGTTAGGGGCAGGGCGTTCCCTAAGCCAGGAGGTGGTGAAACCTCAACAAATTAATGAATGGGTGCACCATAGCGAGTGAATGAAATAAAACCCTACAGTCACAAAGAGGTTAAAACGGACAAGGGTGAGGTCTGTCCCAACGCCTAGCCTGAGCCGGAATTAAGAAGACAGTAGTCCCACGTGATGGCCAGGATCATGTAGGATGCCGGGAGCCACAGACCCCACAGTATCAAAACCTCGGGTCTAAAGGGTTGGTGTGTGTGTTTAACAAAACGGAGTGATTGACAGGAAGTAAAGAAGGAAATCTGAGAAGAGATATAGAAAGTGAGACGAGTGAATTTAGAATCATGGAAAAAAAAGGAGATGGAAAGGAGGATTCCCCACTGTGGGGGGACCTGGATTCTATAACCCGATTCCTGGTAGATAAAAAAATTAAAAAGACAGTGCAGAGAGCCAAAACGCTTAGTGGGGGGGAGAAACAAAAAGATAAAGAGGGAACGGTAATCTGAGCTGGTTACCAGAAACAATGTAAGGAATCGAAACAGAAGGGAGAGATAAAGAAGGAAAAAGGTCTAATTTGCAGGCGAACCAATTTGAAAACCCAGCAAAAGGAAAAAAAAAAAGAAACAAACAGGGATTTGGAAAGCTAGGGAAAGCTACTGAGTCTGATTTAAAAAGGAAAAAAAAGATAAACTTAAAGCTTTACCAACATGGAAGTTATTAGCATCTGTACCGAGACAAGTAAAACACAAGATTTGCTGAGTGAAAGGAACCTTAAAAGTATGCTGGAATTTCAGGCTGTATAATATTGTGTGTTAAAGTGTGAATGTTTTCCTGACTAGGAATGTTTAAGAGGTTACAATATTCCTTTGTCTGAAAGTCTGTCCTTTAAAATAAAAGAAATGTCTGCTGTGTGTTTTAGCTCCACCCAC
Source organism: Somniosus microcephalus (assembly GCF_052327205.1). NCBI lineage: Eukaryota > Metazoa > Chordata > Chondrichthyes > Squaliformes > Somniosidae > Somniosus > Somniosus microcephalus. The sequence goes on along the minus strand of NC_140994.1, from coordinate 55,414,610 downwards.
TTCTCTGTGTTAAAAAAAACAGTTAACCCTTTTGTCTTGTCTTGGATTTATAATATAAGAATTAGGAGCAGGAGTAGGCCATACGGCCCTTCGAGCCAGCTCCGCCATTCAATAAGATCATGGCTGATCTTCGACCTCAATTCCACTTTCCCACCCGATCTCCATATCCCTTGATTCCCCTAGAGTCCAAAAATCTATCTATCTCAGCCTTGAATATACTCAACGACTCAGCATCCACAGCCTTTTGGGGTAGTGAATTCCAAAGAATCACAACCCTTCTGATGAAGAAATTCCTCCTCATCTCAGTCTTAAATGGCTGACCCCTTATCCTGAGACTGTGACCCCTAGTTCTAGTCTCACCAGCCAGGAGAAACAACCTCTCAGCGCCTACCCTGTCAATCCTCCTCAGAATCTTATATGTTTCAATGAGATCACCTCTCATTCTTCTAAACTCCTGAGAGTATAGGCCCAATCTACTCAATCTCTCCTCATAGGACAACCCTCTCATCCCAAAATGAATCTAATCCTGTCCTCAATGCATATCTATAAACAAGCTTTTCCAGCAGAATTTACTGGCTACTATCAGCATTGGAAACTCTGGATGATTTCACCTCCTTCTCTTTCTACTTGATGTTTCCATTTGTGAGGAGTCCAAAACTAGGGGCCATAAATATAAGATAGACATAAATAAATCCAATAACGATTCAGGAGAAACGTCTTTACCCAGAGAGTAGTTAGAGTGTGGAAGTTGCTATCACATAGAGTTGTTGAGAGACGAATAGCAGAGATGCATTTAAGCCGAAGCTAGATAAGGACATGAGGGAGAAAGGAATAGAAAGATATGCAGATTGGGTTAGGTGAAGAAGGGTGGTAGGAGGCTTGTGTGGTGCACAAACACCAGCATGGACCAGTTGAGCCAAATGGCCTGTTTCTGTGCTGGAAATTCTATGTAATTTAATTCTACACTGAGTACACAGTCTAATGCGAGCTTATTCAGCACTGACCAATCTTCTCTTCAACCTACAATGAAAGCTCTGGATTCAGGAGAATGACAAAGTCCCCTGATGTTCATGACATCCAGCAGTTATATATACCACAACATTTGTTGATGACACTTAAGGTTTGGCCAGGTGACAAGTGTAAGGGAGAAGTGTTCAAAGGGTCATGGGTCAAGTAACAAATGTGTTGAGGGTTGGCAATAAATTGGTGCTGCACATTTGAAAAGGAAACATGAGACATCCATGAGCAAAAGTGGAAAAGGTTTTGACAATTCATAAAAACTTTTCAATATGAAACTCATCAGTGAAGCTAGTCAAGAACTGGGATTCAACTCAACATTTCATTATAAGTCAGAGGAAACTGTCCTAACATTGTATAGGTCATTGGTGATGTCCTCTTCAAAAATTTGGAAAGCCCAACTCGTGGCCCTGCAAATCATTTAACTAATTGTAAAAATAACTGCTGAAGAAAGCAGCCCACAACCACCTTCTCAGGACAACTAGGATGGGCAATAAAGGCAGCCTATATCCAGAGGCCAGAGACAAAAACAATGTAGTGTATGTGCTAACGGGCCATTTAACAGAACTAGAGGACACCGGTTCAGAAATAACAGGCCTCAAGTGACACTAGAGGGGTGAAATTCCACCGTACCTTTGGTGGAAGAGTTGGTTGCAGAAACACCAGCAAAGAGGCATGAACACCATTTACACCTGGGGATTCAGCAGCTTTTCTGTCTAATTTACGGCGGGCCAGCGAGAGAACTCCCAGGCAAATTCACATCAGAGGTATCCGTGAGGTGCAATATTACCATAGGAATGCTTAATGCATTTCAATAGAATCCTTTGGTTTGAATAGAGGTAAACACCCAACAAAAATAAATTGCATTAAAATTGTGGACAAAGGAATTTTACAACTCATAAGCATGCCAATGTGATTTCATTCCATATAATATTTAATTCCCCAGAGAGTATTGCATACATGGAACAGAATCTCAAGAAAAAGCAGTTAAAGGCCTAGAAATTCAGTTGCGTTCGCCAGCCGTTAACGCCATAAGAGGGGTATATTTCCAGCGCTAGGCACTTAGCGCCCGGGCGCAGGCCGATCTGCGCCTACGCCCAAATTCAGTAGACATTTAGCGCCGGCACAAAGTGTTTGCGCCCGCTCAGCTGCGCGCGCAGCTTATGACGTCATTTCGTCGTGCAACGCTGTTTGTGCGCCCCAAACCGGAAATTCAGTGGCGCCCGCCCAATGTGGGCGTGGCGCTGTTAAGAACTGTGAAGTGGAACGCAACAGAGGCCCTGTGGGCCTCGGGGAGCGCTAATTAAAGGGCACTTACACTGACCTATAAAGCCCAGCCATTTTGCTGCAATGACTTTACTGCTTTGGAATTCTGGACAGAGACCAAGGAACAGAGCTTACTGATTTGGGACAACATAGGAGAGGTATTTTTGGCTTCTGGCCAGAGCTTTGACATTTGAATCATTGTGATTTCACTGTTTGCAAGTTTATTATGGGGGCTGTATGGGGTTCCAACCCTCAGTTGCAGCATTATGCACGAAGGGCTCGCAGACGCTGTGTGAGAGGGCTAGCCATGCCTAGACGCAGAGGGGCCATCAGGCGTCGGCAACGTAGGCCTTACCCACTCAGGCAATACCGGCAGCAGGTGTCCTATCTCACCATGACTGCGGCGCATTGTGTTAAGAGGCTGCGCTTCAGAAGGGAGGTGGTTGCAGAGATCTGCCAGCTGCTTCACAGAGATCTGCGTCCACAGCTGATGTGCAGGACGTCTCTCTCGGTGGAAGTGAAGGTCACGGTGGCTCTGAACTTTTATGCAAGCGGCTCCTTCCAAGCCGCTGCTGGGGACATAGCGAACATCTCCCAGTTCGCCGCGCATCGCTGCATCCGGCAGGTCACCGATGCACTTTTCGCGAGGAGACACCAATTCATCTCTTTCCCCATGACCCTAGAGAGGCAGGAGCAGCGTGCAGTCGGATTTGGCAGGATCGCGGACTTCCCCATGGTGCAGGGCGCCATTGACTGCACGCATGTGGCTATGCGGGCACCTATCGACAATGCCGAGGATTACCGCAACCGGAAGGGCTACCATTCCCTCAATGTACAGCTGGTGTGTGACCACAGGCAGCGCATCCTAGCTGTCAATGCCCGCTTTCCAGGAAGCAGCCACGATGCATTTATCCTGCGCCAGACTACTGTGGCTGACATGTTCGAGGCACAGCCTCCACCAAGGGGATGGCTTATTGGGGACAAGGGCTACCCTTTGTGTACATGGCTCATGACCCCGCTCTGTGCGCCCAGGACCCCAGCGGAGGAGGCATACAACGAAAGCCATCAAGCCACAAGGAACATCATAGAGCAAACGATTGGCGTCCTCAAGCAACGGTTCCGCTGCCTGGATCGTTCCGGCGGATCTCTACAGTATTCGCCGGATAGAGTCTCCCAGTTCGTCGTCGTGTGCTGCATGCTGCACAACCTGGCTATCCGCAGGACTCAGGCACTGCCACCTGACGTTGCACCACCACCTCAGGAGGACGAGCAGGAGGACCATGAGGAGGAGGAGGAGGAGGAGGAGTACCAGCCCAGGAGGGAGCCACAAGGTCCAAGGGCCGTCCGCCGGCGGCTTATTGAACGACACTTCTAGGCCCCCTGTCAGGGAATGGCCTGTGGCAATGAACGCACCTGAATGCAGCCGCTCCGCAAGCCCTCAGCCGCTTAACGCAACAACCACTTGAAACATGACACCTGGACATGCTGAATAAATAAAAAGCTTTATTTTACAAACTCAGGGCCCTTCCCACATGAAACAGAAAAACAGACGAGACCCCCAAAAAACAGTCAAAAACATCTGTCACTTCCACAACCTGGGGAGGAATAACAAAACTTGCCCATCCAATTGGCCTTCATCATCGGCCTTACAAAAATAAGCCCCCCCCTCCACAACACAAACACCCCCATAAAAACAAAAAATGCCTTCATCTTCAGCCTTACCAAAATAAGCCCCCCCCAGAACACAAAGACCCCCATATAAAAAAACCCGCTATCACCACACTCTACTGGGTGTGTCGAGAGGGCGAGTCCTTATGCAGGCTTCTCCGGCCCCTGCCCGACCTGCTGCTCCACCTCAACCTGGGCCCTGTGGGTGTGGCAAGGCTGGGGGAAGGCTCATGAGGGCCACAATGCGTGACGGCAGATGCCCTTGGGGGTCGGCCTAGACGAGGCCCGGCCCGGGAGGGGCCGGCTGCTGACTGCTGCAGCTGTGGCTGGCCAGCATCAGTCTCAGCAGCAGCTCGTCGCACCTTGGCTGGGGGAGTGGCAGTGTCGGCTGCACCAATGGGGGCAAGCTGGCTGATGCCAGGCGCGCGCTGTTCGCCAGAGACACTGGCACTCGGCCGGGCTGGCAGTGCAGCAAGCGCAGCAATCTGGTGGAGGCCAGACCGCTGTGCTGCAGCAGGGCGGCGGGTGCCCTGGCGATGCCTCCGCGCCACAGCGAGTGTGGCAGAAGTGAGTGCCCGAACTGCCCTGGTATGTGCCCGCATCAGATCTGCCAGTGTCTGGACGGCACCACTCATGGACTCGCGACTTGCGTCCTGCGCTGCCGCGAGTTGCTGGACACCCCTGTCCTGCGCTGCCGCGAGTTGCTGGACACCCCTGTCGTGTGCTGCCGCGAGCTGCTCGACCCCCCTGGCCTGTGATTCCCCGAAAGCGACCACACTATGAGCCAGGGACTCAATGGCCTGAGGCAACTGTCCCACAACCCCCATGAACTCCTTGTGGCGCCGCTCCGACGCCGCGGACATCTCATCAAGGAGGCGCACCTCCTGGACGAGGACCGTCTCCGGACTGGAGGGCGGACTCTCCCTCTGGGGAGAAGGCCGCCGAGCTGCCCGACCCTTCCCGCGTGCCTCGACCCCACTGGGCCCAGGAACTGCCCTCCCCTGCAACACTTCCCCCCTCTGGGGAGAAGGCCGCCGTGCTGCCCGACCCTTCCCGCGTGCCTCGACTCCACTGGGCCCAGGAGCTACACCCCCCTGCAACACTTCCCCCTGCCTCTCCTCCAGGCCAGACATCTCCCCTCCATTGCCATCCCCTGGCGCGGATGAGGGTTCCCCCGATGTGCCGCCTTCCTCCTGGTCCTCGTCGTCCTCCTCCTCCAAGGGCCTGGCACTCTGAGCTTCAGGGACCACCTCCTCCTCACCAGCTGAAAGCAGGAAGGCACAAGAGTAGCTTTAGAGTGAGGACAGGGCGTCAGCGAGGGAGGCATGAGTGGTGGCATTATGTGCATTGGTCGGACAGTGGGAAAGGATGTAGATCTGAAGCGCAAGGGCAACGAGAGAGGTCCAACCGGTCATGTCCTTACCAGTGGGTCCCAGTACAGGGTCCGCATCTCCAATGGCAACAGGGCCAGTCACCCGGCCACGCATGAGTCGAGCCACGCTCTCCTCCAGCTCACTGAGCGCCTGGTACTGGGGACGGCCTCCCCCGGTGGCAGACTGGCTCCTCAAATTCCACGCCAGCTTGGCCTGCAAGAGAAAGGACGGCCTCTAAGTACAGTGTGGTGCCCTGTTGCTGTGTGCACTGCCTCCCATGGTCGAATAGCTTGGCCAGTGTGGTGCCCTGTTGCTGTGTGCACTGCCTCCCATGGTCAAATAGCTTGGCCAGCGTGGTGCCCTGTTGCTGTGTGCACTGCCTCCCATGATCGAATAGCTTGGCCAGTGTGTTAAGTGCAGAAAGTGCTATTGATGATCATGCCAGTGCCATAGCTGCGGGAGGAGGGCTGGCCATTAGGCCTTTGAGGTCCCTTTGCCCATAATGTGAGGTGCACATGCAAGGATGAGGAGGACACTGGAAAGGGTACTCACCTTCACCATCCGAGTGAGGTCGTTGTACTTCTTGCGGCATTGGTCACCAGTCCTGGGGACATCGCTGTTGACTGACACCCTGTGGGCGATTTTCTTCCAGGCTCTCCTGTACTGCCTCCTGGGAGCCTTCTTGCCACTGTCTGGACACAAGATCTCTCTTTTCTTTTCCACACCATTAACCAGCACCCTCAAAGCATGCTGGGAGAAGCGCTGTGCTCGTTCACGGGCCTTCTCCATGGCTTCAGGCGCTATTTGGGTCCACCAGCAGTGTTGAGGCCTAGCTGCAGGGCTCCACTATGCAGGGCGTGGCAGCAGTCAAAGTCGACCCTTCCCCCTTTAAGAGCTGGCCGGCGTCAGGGTGTCTGCTGTCAATCAAAACATGACCGCACCTGCGCTGCGCCCGGCCTCGGCGTTATCAGTCCGCATCGCCGGCTTAGCGCCTGAAGATAGCAGTGCAACGCCAGTTTCAGCGCTCGCCCAAACTCTTGGCCAAATCTACTGAATTTCGGCGAAGTGGCCTACACTTTCCGGCGGGCGCTAACTTTAGCGACCGCCCGACTTTACCGCCCCAAAAGTGGCCAGACTGAATTTCTAGGCCAATGTCTTCAAAAGAGACCTTGATAAATATCTGGGCAGGAATATGATTGAAAGTGGCTGGCCAGGTTTAAAAAATAGTTAATAAAAAGGCATTATGCAGTCACTGTTATTGGGTTAGTGGTTACCAGACTTATACCTTCCTAAAAGAGGATGCTTTCTTTGTGGACTCAATTTGAACACAGGTACCAAAGTGGGAGAAAAAAGATAATGATCAAGTGACCCGAAGCTTGGGTTTTGAAAACCTGTAGATTATATGGGCCTGATTTTCCTCTGCTATCCTGCGTCAAATTGGGCAGAAGAGGCAGCCGGGAATATAAAGTGGCAAAAGAGAAGAGGAAATGTGTTGCGGTCTCAGCCGACACTAAGCCCTTTGTAGATGAGGAAATGGGGAGTAGAAATGGAGGGAGAAGGATGTCTACTAAGTCCTCTCCCTCCATTTGTAAATTGATATTGTGCTGGTCCAGATCCAGCGAGCAGCATCAGAACAGCCATTTGGGGCGGGCACAGCTTGTCGGTTCCAAATAAATGAGGTCCAGGTCTCGAAATGGCTCTGGCCTCTTTTGCTCCTGGTACAGGCGGGTGAGTGATTCTGGTACATTTGGCCACCCAAGTGTTAAAATCTATTCCTTTAGGGGATATTTTCAGGCTGCCCCCGGGCAGAAACTTGGGAGGGGAGGTGCTCAGCGGTAGATTCTTGGGGGAGATAGTCGGCCACACTGCCGGCAGGAACGTGGTGGTATGTCACCCCATTTCTGCCCAGTGGGGGGCCTGAAAGTTCCCCCAGTAGAAAAGGAAACTCAACACATTTTCTCAATAGAATTTAAATAATTTTTTAATTATTTTGTAAGTTTTATCATTGCCTCTTTTTACATGGTTCTGATTCAGGACTATTCTGGTGGCTTTCTTTCAGCTCTACTTCAGGTCCAGTGTGTGGCTATAATTGAGGCCTGCTCTCCTCTGACTCCACTTCATTTGTTCTGCTTTATTCCACTCCATTTTGGGCCCTCATCCTAAGCTCCACTTCAGACATGCAACACCTGGCTGTGCCTTGGCTCCAGTTCAGGGCTGCTCATCTTGCTTATGCCCTGGCTCTGCTTTATCCCTTTGCTTCGTTTCAGGCCCCCATCTTAGCTGCACTTCTCAGGCATGCTTTAGTCCTGGCACCATCTCAGCTGTCTCCCTGTTCAAACTCAACTGCCCACCTCCTTGGTGTAAAGTCTGTAAGTTGTGCAGTAAATAACTTCAGAGACTTTAGAAGTACAAACAAAACAGGTCTTTACTATTCAGAGGTCTGGGCGATTTCTGCCCTAGTTAACGTATCACAACCCTTATATACTGGTGTGGTCACTATCGGTATTACAGTATACATGAGCCAATAAATAGTGCCACCCTGAAGTAGTGCTCTTAAAGGCGAACGGTCACATTCTATAGTTCCCTTAAAGGTAAACGGTTACATACACAACACTCCTCCCTTCCTAGCTTATTACTTACAGAATCCCGTTAAACATACAATCTTCAATTTTATATAAACAGGTTGCAGATATACTCTCGATGGAGTCAACGTCATATAACAATTTACAGATATACTCTCGATGGAGTCAACGTCATATAACTTCATGTTTAACATAACATAATAACATATATAACTTCATGTCAAAACAGATCACAGATTCAGTCTCTGTGGAAAACAGTTCATAGATTCAGTCTCTGTGGTGTAGTCGGTTCACATTGCTGGAGTGACTCATTCAATAGTCCTTCCATGGGTTTAACAGTTTGAACTTCCGAACTGAATTGGCTCCGTTCGGAGGGACCACGTGTGTGATCTGGTAGAGGTAATCATGGTTCAGATGGGTCATCTTCTGTTTCGACTTTTCCTTTTCTGCTTCTTGGAGACTCTCTGGGCTCCACTGTCAGCTGCCAGCTGCATGCGCAGTTCCTCCTTCTCTTCCTCCTTTTTCCGTAGTAGAGCCACCTTCTCCCGATGTTCCGTAGACTTTCGGTGCTCCTCCATGATTTCTGTATGGTGGGAGTCGAAGTTACAAGTTGGGCAGGACAGGACATAGTAATATTCGGAGTCGTCCTGAGCTAGGCCAGCGAGAGGGTCTTCTATGTCCTCCCTACCCAGCTGGACGTCCGCCAGCTTTTGTTCCAAATCCAGACATCTTTCCTGAAGAGACTTCTTCACGTGTTCCGCTTCCTCTAACTTTTTCTGGGCTTTCAGCAAGTTGTTTACTAATGACCTCATTTGTGATTTTAATACTTCAACTTCCTTTGGAGATTGATTGATCGGACTATTCAATCCCTCTACCGGAGCAGTTGTTTCAGCGTTCTGTTGTTCAACCTTGACATGAGTCAGCGTACTTTTGGTATCTAAGGGTTGCTCTGCTGCCATCTTCTCAGTCTGTGTTGCAACCTCGGCTATTTCAATAACTTTTGAGAGCTCCAAACCCTTCTCCTCTGACGATTTAAGCTCATGTTCATGGCCCATTCTTACGGTCTCTGTGTTTCTTACAGTTCCCTTTTCTTCCACTGAAAAGATTTCCAGTTGCATCTGTTCTTCAAGTCGTTGGACCTCGGCCATTGCCGCTTCATATTTATTTTGTGTTTCCTTTAATAATTTAACGAGTTCTTGGACATCCTGTATTCCCTGTTCTGGTATGTCTTCCACCACTAATTTTTTTCCTATGGATTGAATCCCTAACGATGAGTCAGCCTTGGCCTGAAGCTCATCAAACATTTCCTGCAGACTTTGTAATTCTTGCTTATGGTCAACCTTTAGTCGTTCATGTTCTTTCACTAACACGAGCTTTTCGGAAGTTGCCAAGTTAACCCCTTCCAGGATTGTAGTCCGAGCCTGTTCATACTGTTCTTTCAACTCGTTACACTCTGCTTGCAACAAGTCGTAGAGGTGAACTGGAATACCATCCTGACTTCCTGAAGATTCCTCTTCCTTTGGATCGTTCTGTGTATATTCTAGTTCCTGAACAGCCTCAGGGAGATGTGATTGGTACTTGGCCACGATGGCTCTATGGTCGCTCTCTGCTTGAGCGAGCTGTCTCTGTTGTCTTTCCAGGGACTCCCATTCGGTGTCCCAGAACTTTTTCACCTTTTCCATCTCTTGTAGGAGACGGGCACTCAACTGTTCTAATTGTCGTTGTACTTTGACATAACGTTGAGTTCTAGCCCGGTGTTCCTCCGTAATGCATCTGTCTGTAGCTTGAACAGACTCAGAATTCTCTGTCTTTATGCACGCCATCGATTTCCCAACCTTAGTCCGTGAGTTCATGTTAATCTTGTTTTTCATACATAAGCTGGACTTATCGTCTTCCGGCTCGGAGTCTGAGCTGCTTGTCTGCACCGAGTCCTCACTCGTCATTGCTTGTCGGTAGTGCCATTCCATGTCTATTTTCTTGATCCACTCCCGTCCCAGAAGTGGTGGTCCTCCCTCAGGTAGTACGTACAGATACATTCGTGGGTGTTCTTTACCCCTATCTCTCACCTTGACTCGTATTTTTCCCAGGGGGTATACATGATGCCCCGTGTATGTCTGTAATACGAATTTTGTATTTCTTAAGGGTATGTGAGAGAATAGCCGGTGATAGTCCTTTTGGTTGATGACGGATACAGCTGATCCCGTGTCCAGCTCCATTCGTACTTGGACTCCCGCTATTTTTAGTGTGACCCAGATCAACTGTAGATCAGTTACTTTACCCACATGGTGGATTCTCAGACTATCCAGCTCCTGGCTGTTTGGGTCTGAGTCTGAATTTTGTTCGTCTGAACTCTTTTCAGCCACCTGATGCACCTTGTTGTACTTTCCTTGTGGTGGTGGCTTCCTTTGCTTGTTGGTCTTCTTTCCGGACCTGCATACCTTCGCGATGTGACCCAGTTTGCCACATTTCCTGCACTCTTGGTTCTTAAACCAGCACTGATTCTGGTCGTGCGTTGTCTTTCCACAACGGTAGCATTTGGGAGTGCTTGTTGTAATTTGGTCCACCCCGAGTGCCGCCGCCTTTAGCTGCATTTCCGCCGTCCCTTTCGCTGCGGCTTCGTGCGATGAAGCTATGAGGACAGCCCTGTCCAGTGTGAGGTCGTTTTCTTCCAGAAGTCGCTTCTGCGTTCCTTCTTTGGCCAAGCCGCATACGAACTTGTCCCGCAGCGCCTCTGTCAAATTCCCTCCAAACTGGCAGTATTTCGCTAGCTTACGCAGTTCGACTAAGTATTCCGCATTGCTTTCATCTTGCCTCTGGGTTCTGGCGTAAAATTTAAATCGTTCAGCCCGCATCAACGGTGTGGGGTTCAAGTGATCCTTCAACACTGTTACGATCTCTTCGAAGGTCTGGTCCACTGGTTTAACTGGTGCTATTAGATGTTTCAAAAGCCCGTATGTTTTTGCTCCCATCGAATTTAACAAAGTTATTGCCTTGTTGTCATCCTCAATTTCGTTGGCTACGCAATATATTTCTATGCGTTCCACATACGTGGCCCAGTCTTCTATTTCTGCATTAAAGTCATTAATATTTCCTCGCTTAGGCATCTTCTCTTTTTGAGAACAGTACAAGTATTACTTTACTTATTATTATTAATTTTCTTCTCTCTTCTTGAGAACACACCAGCCTTTCTGAAAAATCTTATTACTTTTCTGAAATTCTTAATAATTTCCAAAATGGCGGTTTCCCGCTTCTTCCTTCTTCTTCGGCGGTTTTCCCGCGAAAAATGGCGGCTTTCCCGCGCTTCTCGGCTCTCCCCGCCCACTTTAATGGCGGTTTTCCCCGCGCTTTTCTGTTCTCCCCGCCCACGGCAATGGCGGTTTCCCGCTTCTTCCCCTGGCGGGAGGGGTACACTTTCCCCCGCGGGCGACGGCCGCTGGCTACCGGTCCCCAGCCTGTGCGTCGGCTTCAGCGCTCTCCGCTGGCTTTCAGACCCCCAGCCCGCGCGTCGGCTTCAGCGCTCTCCGCTGGTTTTCAGATCCCCAGCCCGCGCGTCGGCTTCAGCGCTCTCCGCTGGCTTTCAGATCCCCAGCCCGCGCGTCGGCTTCAGCGCTCTCCTTCCCGCGGCAGGCAACCGGCTCCGGGTACCCCCGATGACGGCGGACAGTTACAGCCTCTGAACTGGCTCTCGGCCAATTCCCGATTTCTCGGCTCTGTCTCACCCGGCCTGCTCCCGGTCTCAGCGCCTCTGGACCCGACTTTGTCTGGCTCCTTTCCCCCTCGACCGTGGTCGAGTGTACCGCCCTTATCCTCTGGTTTTACTCCTTCCTTATTTTCTTTTACTGTTCCCTTACTCACAGTCCGTGGCAGCCTTGCCTCTCTTGTCGATCGGCTCGCTCCTCACTGTGGCAGAAGGGACCGTCAGTGCCTGTTGCAGATGGAAGTTTTCAATGCCAAAATCTTCCTCTTTGCTATCGCTGCAGCCTCGAGTTTTCACCCAGCAGAACGACGAGGGCGAGTGCCTCACTTCGACGCTCCTTAGTTGCTTAGGAACTACTGTTGCCGCAGGGTACGATCGGCCTCGTCGCCATTGTAAAGTCTGTAAGTTGTGCAGTAAATAACTTCAGAGACTTTAGAAGTACAAACAAAACAGGTCTTTACTATTCAGAGGTCTGGGCGATTTCTGCCCTAGTTAACGTATCACAACCCTTATATACTGGTGTGGTCACTATCGGTATTACAGTATACATGAGCCAATAAATAGTGCCACCCTGAAGTAGTGCTCTTAAAGGCGAACGGTCACATTCTATAGTTCCCTTAAAGGTAAACGGTTACATACACAACACTTGGTCCTGCTTTATGCTATACTACAGAAGAGAAGCAGGGTCTGCAGTTGAGTATGTTTTTATACGGTTGCACACAACCACTACGTTAGTGACATTTAAATAACTGCATTTAACGTCCACAACACCTAATAATGGATGATGAGGGTCAAATGCAGCAAAATGTAAGTTACACATGCACATCAATACCATAAAAGGGCACAAAATGTAAGCAAATGCACACTGTGTACATCAATATGGGCAGAAACACAACATAAGGGCATATGTTAACATGTTAAGCACTTGTACACATCACAATGGGTGTCATGCACATGTACGCATCACAATGGGTGTGATGGGGAAAATGACAACCCGAGCACTATATAAAATGCCAACATTTCTCAAGTGGTAGCAATAGTCAGAGAGAAGCCAAAGTACTACTATGGCAAGAAGCCAATCTAGGAGAAGTTATGGAAGAGGCAGAAGACGTGGTGGAAGAAGGAGAAGGAGGAGGAGGAGGAGGAGGTGTCATGGATGCCGAGGGGGAAGAGGCCGTTAAATCTCCTTCAGACATTGCAAAATGGAAAATAAGCCACATTTGGACCAACCGAATATTAGAGTCAACTACTGCATGAAACATCCTGCTATCTCCTTACAATTAGCAGACTGACTGCCCTGCATGTTCTGAAGACTTCATTATCATCTGTTGATTTGTTGACAATGAATAAAAGCATCAGCAATGATGCTGGAAAAGAAATATGTGTATGCCTTGACATTCTTATAGATACATCATTAAGAGCAAAAACTTTGGCTGATCTTGAGTGCCTTTTTTTACTGATACTGAACTGTTTGGTTTAAAATGTAAGGGGGGAGAAATTGGGTATAGCCCCGTTTGGGGTGCTAGAATTGGCGCTGCGCAAATTTTATCGCCAGGCGCAACTTATCGCCACCTCAAGCGATATTGGGTTGCTGCGCTCCTAAAGGTGATTGCGGCATTGATTCAGGCGCTGCACGGGAGTCTTAAGGCGCTAACCCGGCGGCGCTACTCAATATGTCGGCGGCCGGGCGCAGCGCAGGTGCTGTCAATAATCGATTACCCCGAGACATGCTGGCACCGGCCAGCTCTTAAAGGGGCGGGTCAATTAGGAGCAGCAGCCACACTCTGCGCCTTGTAGGCCTCAAAATCGGCGCTGTGCTTTCTGTGGCGTTCCAGGCTTTGAACATATGGAGAGGGTGAGGCAGAGAGCGGAGCGCTTTACCGATGGGGCATTGGATGCTTTGGTTGGCGAAGTGGAGCGCCGGCGAGCTGTGCTGTACCCCGACAATGGCAAGAGGCCTCATCAGATCGAATACCGCAGGGCTTGGAGGGAAGTTTGTCAAAGGGTCACCTCAAGCAGCGTGGTGCCCAAGACTCCTATGCAATGCAGGAAGAAGTTCAACGACCTCAGTCGGGTCATTAGGGTGAGTGCCTTTTTTGCCATCTTCTTCACCCCTCCATCTGCACCTGACATTATGGCCAGAGGGTGCGCAAAGCCCCAATGGCCATCTGTCAGCCAGCACCCAGGGCCCTTTCTGGAAACACACACGCACATTCAGCTCAATGCATAATGGAAGGGCTGTTCTACCATGGGGGGCATGTGATGACAGCTCAATGCATAATGGAAGGGCTATTCTACCATGGGGGGCATGTGATGACAGCTCAATGCATAATGGAAGGGCTATTCTACCATGGGGGGCATGTGATGTCAGCTCAATGCATAATGGAAGGGCTATTCTACCATGGGGGGCATGTGATGTCAGCTCAGGCCAGCATGTTTCATCACTTCCCGTCCTTTCTCCTGCAGGCCAAGCTGGCCAGGAACCGGAGGGAGCAGCTTCATACCGGAGGAGGCCCTCCTCAGCTGCAGACACTGACGGACCTGGAGGAACGAGTCCACCAGATTGTTGGAGGCCGGATGATTGGTCCTGTCATCACTGGAGCTGCCGACCCCATTGTGCACAGCGATGGTAAGGTCATCACCTTTTTGAACTCTCTCCTTCCACTTGTTCCCCCCACCAGCATGATTTTTCACTCTGGACCCATGTCAGAGCATTGCAGCACTCATGCATCCCTTGCTGCCACCCTGTCCTTTCGCTAAAGCCACTCTTCAACCTCCCTGCTTTCAGATGCTGCATCACCAGCTCGGGAGCCGGGCCCTCAAGCTGCCACTGCCACTGACTCCGGAGGCGACGAGCAGGAGGAAGCCGGACCATCCCTGCCACGCTCAGGCGAGCCAGCCCCTCTGCAGACTGGGCAGACTATTTCCCTGGAGGGGAGCGGGAGGGAATGCTCTGAGGAGGAAGCAGGTCCAGGAACCAGCGGGCTGCAGCAATGCAAGGGGGGTAGGGAAGCTCAGGGGCCATCTCCCCGGAGGGTGAGTCAGGCCCCGAGTACTGCTGCACAGAACGCAGAAGAGGTGCGTTCCCTCGCAGAAATGAGTGCCCAGGCTCGGCTCAGGCACACTGAGCTCATGGCTGCAGTGGCAAGGATGCCTGAATCCATCGAGACACTGGCAAGGAGTGTCCAAGACTTCGGGGCAGCACAGGCAAGGAGTGCGCAGGACTTCGGGGCAGCACAGGCAAGGTGTGCGCAGGACTTTGGGGCAGCACTGGAAAGGACTGTCCAGGACTTCGGGGCAGCACTGGAAAGGACTGTCCAGGGCATCGGGACATCACTGGAAAGGACTGTCCACGACTTTGGGGCAGCACTGGAAAGGACTGTCCAGGGCTTCACCAAAGCACTGGCACCTGCCACGCAAGTGCTGAGTGCTGCCATGCAGTCACTCGCTGGTCTCATGCAGACGCATATTGAGGCCACGCGACCAATGACTGCTGCCACCCTCGCTGGATCAGGCGGGATTACCCGGGGCCCTTGCAGCACCACAGCAGGGCATCAATCTGTGGACCAGCCGATTGGTGCGCATGCTGCGGTGCTGCCCCATCAGAGTGCCAGTGTGTTGGTCGACCAGGGAGCTGCTGTCCACTCTCAGGATGTCAGCATTCCTGATGCCACCGCTGACACGTCTCCACTGCAGCTGCCACCACCTGCAGGACAGACTGCTTCCACCCATGCACAGTTGGAGCAGTCAGCATCCGGGCCCTCCAAGGCCAGAGGTCATCCCGGATGTCCCTCAGGGGCATCTGCACTTTTGGACAGCCAACAGGCCTCCCCCAGCCTTGATGCAGCCACTGGGGTCCCATTACGGAGGAGCTGCAGGGAGGGAAGGGGCCGATCTCGCAAGAGAAGTAGATCACCATCAAGGGGGAGAGAGTAGAAGGTGCGGCTGAGACATCTTATTTGTAGAAATCAAGGCCGTGGATGCTGGTCTGAATGTTGGCAATGTTTTGGATAGTCTCCCGGGTGTGCGAGTTACTTATGTGCTAGTGTGTTAGTTTTGCTTTCTGTTGCCATTGCTTTGTCATGTTGGAAGGAAGCACATTTTGCAAAATAAACAACTTTTTTTATTTACATTGGCCATGTCTGCTACTTACATTCACTGCCCTTCACAGGCTTTGGGTTATCCGGACGGTTCCATTCCTGCTCTTCGAATGGCTCCAAGCATTCCGTCAAAGGGGCCTAGAAGCGGCTTGTTATCAGCCTCTGACGGACGGCCCTTCCAGTTTGTACCTCCCTCCCGTCTTGGTCCACCTCCTCCTCCTCCTCCTCCTCCTCCTCCTCCTCCTCCTCCGCTGGTGCTTCAATGTCTGGTGGCATTGGCTGGGTGCGTAGGATGGCAAGGTTATGCAGCATGCAACAGACAACCACGAAGTGGGAGACTCGCTCTGGTGGGTACTGCAAGGCGCCGCCGGAATGGTCGAGACAGCGGAACTGCTGCTTCAGCACACTGATTGTGTGCTCCACAATGTTCCTCGTCGCCTGATGGCTCACATTGAAGCGCTCTTCAGCAGGAGTGCTGGGCGAACAGAGCGGGGTCATCAGCCATGGGCACAGAGAATAGCCCTTGTCACCGAGAAGCCAGCCTCCTGGGTGAGCCGGGGCCTCGAATAGGTCTGCAACTGAAGTCTGGCGCAGGATGAAGGCATCGTGGCTGCTGCCAGGGAACTGCGCATTGACTGCAAGGATCAGCTGTCGGTGGTCACAGACCAGCTGAACATTCAAGGAATGGAACCCCTTGGGGTTGTGGAACTCCTCCGGATTCAAAACAGGCACCTGCAAAGCCACATGCGTGCAGTCAATGGCTCCCTGCACCATGGAGAAGTCCGCTATTGCTGCGAAGCCCTCTGCGCGCTCCTGCTGCTTCTCCAGTGTCGCAGGGAAGGAGATGTACTGCTGCCTCCTTTTAAATAGGGCATCTGTTACTTGACGGATGCAGCAATGCACCGCAAACTGCGATATGTTGGCGATGTCCCCAGTTGCGGCCTGAAAGGAGCCGCTCGCATAGAAATTCAGGGCAACAGTTATCTTGACAGCCACCGACAGAGAGGTCCTGCACCTTATCTGAGGCTGCAGATCTGGCTGAAGCAGGTGGCACAGCTCAGTCACCACCTCCTTTCTGAAGCGCAGCCTTCTAAGACACTGCTCCTCTGACATGTTCAAGTAAGAGAACTGCTGTCGGAAAACCCTGGCAGCGTAAGGTCTGGTGTGGCGACGTCTGTTGGCCCTCCTCCGTCTGGCCATTCCTGCCCCTCTCTCCCTGTGTCTCTGTGCCCTTTCCAGATGGTTCAGCAGCAGGACGTTCCTCTCCAATGCAGCCCCCATAATAATAGCGCACAAGAAATTGTTAACATTGTAAATGCTCACCAGCAGCAAGGTGATGGTCAGAAGGCTGAAGTTCCTCTGGCCAGCGCTGGCTCACTTGTGCAATGGCTCTCAGAGTGCAGCTCAGCAACTCTGTGAAAGTCTCGAGGAAATTGTGCTCCCAAAATGGCTGCCGCTTTTATACCAGTACAGTCCCCTTTAAAGAGCGCCCCCCCAGCCCAAGAGTGACTGGGGAATGTTCCAGGTAAGCAGTCCTTATTAGTGCCAGGTGGAACGGAGGGGCGCAACACTGAATTTCCAGTCCGGGGTGCCCAAAAGGCGTTGCACACTGAAATGATGTCATGATCTGCCTGCGCCCGCGAGCGGGCGCTAAAGCGCTGGTGCAAAATGCCCACTCAATATGGGAGGAGGTGCTGGGTTCACTGCACCCGGCCGAAAATTGGCTAACGCCCCACTTCTCGGCCTCTTTAGGCGCTAATTGGAGGCGCTGCCAACTGAATTTCTCCCAAGAACTTTTGCTGTAATCATGTTTGTTCTCCTTTTCCTATCAGCTGCACTTGTAGTCCAGTCAGACTTTGGGTAAAACAAGCTATTCCATAAACTTTGCCATCTGTGCCCAAATGAAAACCATGAACAACAATAATGAAACAGGTTGAATATGATAGCGTCATGCTGAGTTCATTTTGAGAGAAACCATGATTTCATTCAACATTAATTGGCTCACTTTGGGTCCTTTGGGTCTCGCCAAGCCCGACGTACCAGGCTGCCCCGGTTTGGAAGTTTTAAGAAGGTGTGAATAAGATTATGCCCTCAGAATGAAAAAAACGTACTGCAATTTAAGTTAAGCTGGAGTGTAAAAACTGAGAAGAGCAACAAAAAGTTTGTTTAACAAAAGATTAAGTTTCAGTCTAAGATTTAACCTTGAAGTTAATGAGGTAAATTAACTTGTTAAAACCAGACTTTCATTGTGGCCACAGTGAAATTCTGGTAGGTGTAAATTGGTGTAGACCGAATTGAATAAGATAACTCCACTCCGCAAGAATATCCGATAGTGGCAGGTCCCTCTACAATATTTAATTGACGATGGTACTGGGAGCCCTATAGAATGCGGGATTGGAGTTAAACCCTAGAAAGGTACAGGTAGGGAAGGATGAAGTAATCTACCTAGGATACATAGTAACACAAGGGGAGAGACAAATGCCCGAAGACAGAAAGGTGGGTTAATAAAAAACAGTACCTTGAGAGCCAGGTGATAACTAACCAGAATCAGTGTGACGTGTGGTCATTGAAGGAAGCAGATTAAAGACTTAGGGCTGCTCGATCGGGAAGTTGTGATTCTGTGTAATACGGAGGATTTAAGGAAATTGTCCAATAATCTGAATAAGTTGGGGCTAGGAAGGGATCCTTTTAAAAGCTATAGCAGATGTAGAGCAAATGAGACTCCGGCAGCATATGCCGACAGACTGTGGCCCACATGGGAGGGGCACTAGGACCAAGAGGACAGCTAGCAGAGCTGCACGCAATCACTAGCTGCGTGCTTTGGTTCATCAGTCCAGTACTTACAAGCAGCTATGGTCAGATTTTGATCCAGAAGATGGGGTAATTACAAAGGCTAAAGTTGTGAGGAAAATGACCCTGCATTTTGAGGTGCACCATACAGATAAAAGAAATATTGGGTAATGAATAAGCCAAAGGGCAAGGTTTGTGAAATGAAAGGAGGAAGCCCTCAGAGATGGCAGCAGGAAGGGACCGCGCCAGAGAGGGGAGGGGGTCAGGCAGATACTAGGGCTATTTAATTATTGCCGGAACTTTATCCCAGAATATGCAGAAATGGCCCAGCCTATACAGGGTTTGATCAAAGGGGGAAACCATCCCAGGAGCTGGTGGACCATGAAACAGCTTTTGTAAAGTGAAACAAGCCCTGAGGTTAGCCAAAGGAAAAAGTGTAAACATATACCGATAGTCGGTATGCCTTTGGGGTGGTGTCTGATTACATGGTAGCCTGGAGTAGGCGAGGATATATGACAACAGGAGGAGGACCTATAAGACACAAGAATATAATCAAGGAATTAGTAGGAACCTCTCTCCTACCTAAAGAGTGCGCAATGATAAATTAAAGCACACAAGAGGATTACTGACCAACACCAACAGGGCAATGCATGGGCAGACGAGGCAGCTAAGCGAGCAGCTGAGAAAGGGAATCTGACCAGTGAAGCCCAAGTGTTCATGTTTAGTTAAAGTGTGAAACCACAACTGTCTTTCAGTCAGGAATGTTATTTTTATGTTACGTGAAATGACACAATAATGTTTTGCTCCACCTTCAAAAGCCTGCAAAGGAGTTAACCCTTTCCACTGACAGCTGTTTAAGTTCACCAAGCAACAACTTCAGTATTACTGAATAGAATTTAAAGATATTGGACATCATTAAATTTAAGTTTCTTAATGTTAAGTTAATATTTCCCCACAGTGATAGAAGGAAAATTATGATTTGATAAATGGAAGTTATCTTATAAACTAATTGCAGCACTGTCTCAAATAGCCGGAAGGCTGCTTGGGAGGCTGTCCTGTTACTCAAAGATAAATCTACACAGATAGTTAGAGACATGAGGCCAAAGACCAACAGATTATGCGGGATCTAGAACAGGATACACGGGACAACCAGAAGGAGGTCCCAGCAGTAGATAGTAAGGTGATGGCAGAAATAATACCAGCCAAACCAGGGCTAGCACCCAGATGGTCAGGACCTTATGAAGTATTAATGACCAGTGATACACATGCGTGTATAGACATACACGGCACGGGAAGAGGGAGGTGGAAACACTGGACACAGCTGAAATTATATAACAAGGACAATGAGTAAGCCAGAGATGGTGCCTTTTGAGCAGAGTGAGGAGTATGCTAGAAGGTATGAAGAATGGGAAGGGGAGTTACTACATATATCAATGATAGGGCTGTGTATGATGATAATGTTATATGCCATAGTTTGCATCTTCAGGTATGTCTGGAGACAGAGCCACAGACCAAGAAATGAACAAGATGTACAGCATTTTGAACTGATAGAATGGATAAGAATAGAATAATTCTATTTGGCTGGTGACGACCAGCCCCCTTTTTGTAATTACAGGAACATTGGACGTCCGGAATGAGATGGAGCGTCCGCGCCTTGATCCTCGGGATGAGCATAAGTATTGCCATTGTCGAGGGGGATTAGTAATGAGGAAAACACAGGATGAGGTGTATTTTAGTGTGGCACCTAGAGTTATTAAGCTTGCCATAAATATGAGTACTTTGAGATGCAAAACAAACATGGAACTCCCTGTGGGTAAAACAATTAGAGGGTCCACAGGAAAAATTAATCTTACAAAGACGTAAGAAATGAGGAGTATTGGAAATGGCCGGAGCAGGGTATGCGGCCGGGTTAGCAACAGTTAATAGCTTGGACATAAAAGGAGTAGAAGAATTACAAGCAAAAATAAAGAAGTTACTAAAACAAGCTACCGGAAATAGCCAGCAATTGGCACTGGCAGGAAAACAAACAATAATGCAATTGTTGGGGGTGGAAGAGATAGTAACCCCCCATGCAGAAACAATCAATACAATTGTTGATCGACTTAGTAATGCTTCTCGCCAAACCAATAAGGAACTAGTATGTGCCATGTATGGCTCATGGCTATTGTCGAATGCTCAGCATAACATGAGGCAAATCCCTGATTGGATTACTAATGAGGATCTGGAACCTTGGATTGACACAAATAAAAGCCTATGTAAGGGGTGTAAAATGGGACAAGTATACCAGGCAGGCAATTGTCTGACCCCATGGACTAAGATGATTGGCTTTGTATTGGCCATCCCACAACTTCCAGAAGAGGGATAGCCCCTATACGACGTGATTAATATAGGAGAGGTACAAAGGGAGAGTTGGGTTAAATATCATGATGTCCCTACCAAGGCACTTTGGGAAAGGGATGAAGATAATAACCAGAAGAATGGAACCTTAAGGGGCGTGGTAATGGACGGGTGCCACCACAAGGGAAGGACATGGGTGTGCACACACCCCCCCACCGAGGGATACACATCCGAGTGCGGATTTACAAAAATCACCAATTGCACCCTCGAGGTACACCCAAGGGGGATACACCGGACAAGGGTAGCACCAAGGAACAACGGGACATTTTGTGTCACCACAATTGAACAGAAATATGAATATCAAGATCTGACTTGTCCCATTCCCCAACCAAACCTTTGTTTTGGTCTAAAGATACCTACACAGATAGGAAAACGTGGTCACTTGATAATATGGGACTTAATAAAAAGGTCGACACTTATGTTATACCAGAGCCCAAAGCAATTCCTAAGTTAGAGGAAGAGGAAGCTTGGAAGAAATTGCGGCAGGCAACAAAGGAAATTTTAAAGTATTATCATAAAATAGAAGAAGACTTAAAAAAAACAACAAAAAGACATTAGTACAACATTAGAGGAAACTCACCCACCTCCTCCTATTTTGATAATTGGGGATCAGGATGGACGGGAACGTTGGGCGCCTCAGTGATACAAGGCATAATGATATTCCTCATGATTGTTATTACGATATATTGTGTATTTTTGCTGCTCCAGTGCCTCTGTACCAGAATGAGTAAAGCCGAAATTGGTGCCATAAAAGAAGTCAAGCCTAAGGAGAGGCAGGTAGACAAGTTAAGTATGGAAAACTTCCCCGCCTCTCCAAGGCAAATGGTATAAGACGTGATAGGATGCCCTGAAATTACAAGGGATTAATTGAGCATGGTAATTAATGACCAGGCCGGCCAACCATAAGACGGGGGTGGCAGAAGGAGGGTGGCAGAAAGAGGGTGGTGAATGAGGATTGGTGAGTGATGACAGTCTCGAATTGGCACGTCACACACCCAACGCGGGAATGAGGGACAAGCTTGAGCGGAAAGCCTAAACCATTAATGCAGGGTCTAAGGGGCCCCGAGAATGGTTACATAAGAACATAAGAACATAAGAAATAGGAGCAGGAGTAGGCCAATCGGCCCCTCGAGCCTGCTCCGCCATTCAATAAGATCATGGCTGATCTGATCCTAACCGCCAATCTACTATCACAGAACCATCTCCTGAATCTAACAGAATTAGACACACGAAATAGGAGCAGGAGCAGGCTACACGGCCCCTGGGCCCGCTCCGCTACCCACAGGGCCATGTCCGATCCGAACCTAGACTCATGTCCAAATTCCTGCCCGCTCCCCGTAACCCTTAATTCCCTTTACTTCTAGGAAACTGTCTATTTCTGTTTTAAATTTATGTAATGATGTAGCTTCTACAGCTTTTTGGGGCAGCATATTCCATGGACCTACCACCCTCTGAGTGAAGTAGTTCCTCCTCATCTCAGTTTTGAAAGAGCAGCCCCTTATTCTAAGACTATGCCCCCTAGTTCTAGTTTCACCCATCATCGGGAACATCCTCCCCGCATCCACCCGATCCAACCCCTTCACAATCTTATATGTTTCAATAAGATCGCCTCTCATTCTTCTGAACTTCAATGAGTAGAGTCCCAATCTACTCAACCTCTCCTCATATGTCCATCCCCTCATCCCTGGGATTAACCGAGTGAACCTTCTTTGTACTGACTTGAGAGCAAGTATGTCTTTTCTTAAGTATGGACACCAAAACTGTGTGCAGTATTCCAAGTGCGGTCTCACCAATACCTCATACAACTGAAGCAATACCTCCCTATTTTTATATTCTATCCCCCTAGCAATGAAAGCCAACATTCCATTGGCCTTCTTAATCACGTGCTGCACCTGCATACTAACCTTTTGAGTTTCGTGCACCAGGACCCCCAGATCCCTTTGTACTTCAGTACTTTCCAGTTTCTTGCCATTAAGATAATAACTTGCTCTACGATTTTTCCTGCCAAAGTGCATAACCTCACACTTTCCAGTATTGTATTCCATCTGCCAAATCTCTGCCCACTTACTTAGCCTGTCTCTGCCCCTTGCAGGTTTTTTATGCCCTCCTCACTCACTACTTTCCCTCCCATCTTAGTATCATCTGCAAACTTTGATATGTTACACTCGGTCCCCTCCTCCAAATTGTTAATATAGATTGTAAAGAGTTGGGGACCCAGCACTGACCCCTGCAGAACACCACTAGTTACTGATTGCCAGTCTGAGAATGAACCATTTATCCCAACTCTCTGCCTTCTGTTAGATAGCCAATCCTCTATCCATGCCAGAATATTACCCCCAATCCCGTGATTTTTTATCTTAAGCAATAATCTTTTGTGTGGCACCTTGTCAAATGCCTTTTGGAAGTCTAAATACACTACGTCCACTGGTTCCCCTTTATCCACCCTATATATTACTTCCTCAAAGAACTCCAGCAAATTTGTCAAACATGACTTCCCCTTCATAAAACCATGCTGACTTTGTCCTATTAAATTATGATTATCCAAATGTCCTGTTACTGTCTCCTTAATAATGGACTCCAAAATTTTACCTACCACAGATGTTAGGCTAACCGGTCTATAGTTTCCAGCCTTCTGTCTACTGCCCTTTTTAAATAAGGGTGTTACATTAGCAGTTTTCCAGTCTGCCAGGACCTTTGCTGAGTCCAGGGAGTTTTGGAAAATTATAACCAATGCATCCACAATCCCTACCGCCACTTCCCTCAAGACCCTAGGATGTAAGCCATCAGGTCCAGGTGATTTATCCGCCTTGAGTCCCATTATTTTACCGAGTACCACTTCCTTAGTGATTTTGATCGTGTTTAGCTCCTCCCCCCCTATAGCCCCCTGTTTGTCCAGTGTTAGGATATTCTTAGTGTCCTCTACTGTAAAGACTGATACAAAATATTCATTCAGTGTTTTTGCCATCTCCATATTTCCCACCATTAATTTCCTTGTCTCATCCTCTAAGGGACCAACATTTACTTTAGCCACCCTTTTTCTTTTTATATAACTATAAAAACTCTTACTATCTGTTTTTATATTTTTTGCTAATTTACTTTCATAATCTATCTTCCCTTTCTTAATCAATCTTTTTGTTATTTTTTGCTGTCTTTTAAAGTTTTCCCAATCCTCTATCCTCCCACTAGATTTGGCTACCTTATATGCCCTTGTTTTTAGTCGAATACTATCCTTAATGTCTTTACTTAGCCACGGATGGCTGTCTTTTCTTTTACACCCTTTTCTTCTCAGTGGAATATATCCTTTTTGGAAGTTGTAAAATAACTCCTTAAATGTACACCGCTGATCATGTATCGTCTTACCCTTTAATCTATTTTCCCAATCCACTCTACTCAATTCCGCTCTCATACCTTCATAGTCTCCTTTATTCAAGCTTAGCACGCTTGTTTGAGATCCAACCTTCTCACCCTCTAATTGAATATGGAATTCAACCATGTTATGGTCACTCATTCCAAGGGGATCCTTTACTAGGACATAGAAACATAGAAACATAGAAGATAGGAGCAGGAGTAGGCCATTCGGCCCTTCGAGCCTGCTCCGCCATTCAATGAGATCATGGCCCGGGACTACCGCACTGAGAAATGGCAGCCAGGAACGATTTGTACACGACAAGGACCTCTCATGTATACCGTGGACGTTGGGGAGAGCATTGTAAGACGCCATGCTGACCAGATTCTAGAGTCACTGGAAAACGTCAACTCCACACCACGATCTGATACACCTGGTAATGAAATTGACGTTCCAATTGCAGCTACCGCAGAACCGGTAATATTGGAAGCAGATGAACCAAACAAAGACATTGATCCCGACGCAACATTGCCGGAAGAACCTGATACCCCAAAGAGGCGTTATCCAGACAGAATCAGGAAGCCTCCTCAAAGACTGAACTTATAATTGCTTAAACTTAACCAATGTATCTAGCAACAGTAATTGTGATTGTAATTCGTTATCATTTAGTTGTTAAATGAATGTTATGTACTGTTTATCTAAAAGGGGAGGAATTGTTGTGTATGTACCTTTAAGAGAATAACTGGTCTCAGGCTGCAGTACCGGCAGTGACCACCCCTGTATAAAAGGCGCTAGAGAGCATCTGTTTGTTAGTTTTCACCATTGACTTCCACCAGTAAAGACTTGTTTGTTTTCACTCCTGCTGGTCCGTGTCTGAATCATTCACGGACTTAACAGCTGTAACCATTAGTGCCCCACGGCACTGCGCCGCCGGCGATGATGTCATCGCCGTGCGCAGTGTCCCGCTTGCGCCCCGGCCGCAATCTTCGGTAGTGTGCCCTGACTTACCGCTGGACACTATGTCCGACGGGGTCAGGGGGGCCTACCTGCGGCCAGGGTGGCACTAATTAAGGGGATGGTGCCGGGCGGCCATTTTTATTGCTGGCCGCCTGACAGCACCTGCCACTGTTGCCGTCCCCGGCCTCCTGAGCAGCCCCCCGTGGGGTGCTGGCTGCGCTCCATAAGCCCGGCACTTCTCTTGAGTGCCGGGCTCTTTTGCCGACACTCCGATCCCTGGTGGCCCAGCTGGGCCCCAGGCCACGCTGCGCTATGTCCCTCCCCTTTAATAAGGGGAGGAAGGCCTGCAGTACTGTGGCGTGACGTGCTGCAGAGCATGGCACTGCGGCACGTAGCGCCGTGATATTCCCTCGCAGCGCCCCAAAGGGAGGCAGGGTGCTTCCAGTAGCACCCCACTGCCCTCTTGGGGTGCTACTGGTGAATTTCGACCGCGGTGGTGCTAGTTTTTTCAGGGCGCTGAAAGTAGCACCCCAGCGAAGTTAGCGTCCCAAAGGGGGCGCGACTCAATTTTTCCCCCTTAATGTCTGCTAGTGAGAACCAACAGACCTTCTAGGATCTTTTACTGAGCTATTTGAATAACTTACTTTTGTGACCAATTAAAAAGTGATTCTTGTCTGTAGGTGATACTCTTGTGAACAATGCCTGCCATAAGCTCATTCAAACCCAGTTCTGCATGGATCTAGTCCAAAGTCTGCTTGAAGCAATGCATTCTACAGTGTAGAAGAACAGCAGCTGTTTCTTTTATTTCTCTAATTTTGTCGAAAACGCTATTTTTATTTGTCATACTGTAACTTCAGAGAGAAACTAGTCCATTCCAGATTTACCAGCTGTGTTGAGCGGAAGTGAAAAGCTGGGGTTGAGTCTGAGCTTGAGGAAGTACAGGGTCAATTCACTGAAACCACACTCTAAAATGAAAAAGTTCCAACCAATTGTCCATCCTTGGACTGTTGTCAAATCCTAGGAATTCTGTGCTCCTGAACCAGTCAATTTTTAAGATTTTATCACGCACACTGTGATGCTGTAAAATCACCTACCATTGTAATAATCATTCAAATGGGGTGTCAGGAGTAGCTTTATTGACATTATGTAGATATATGCACACTAAAACACCTGGGGGTGGAAGTTTACCTTGGACGGTAGAGCAAAAAGGGCTGCATCACACGGGCCGTCTGTTATACACCCCGCGTATGGAACTGAATAATGGGCAGGTGTATAACGGGCAGCCTATAGGATACTGCCAGTTTTGCGCTACCGCCCAAGTCGAATTTCTACCCTTTGCTATTTTTGCCATTTTCCCTGTTACGTTGTTTTTTGCTTCCAAATCACCTCACTCAATCCAATTTTCCCTTACCCCAGTTACATGGAAAGGGGTGTGTGTCATATGTCTTGAAGGCAAATTATTGACCTGGTTAGGAAATTGGCTCAGTGGCAGAAGACAGAGAGCAGATACTCAAATTGGCAGAATGTGACTAGAGGTGTCCCACAGGGCCTCAACTACTCACTGTATTTATTAACGACTTAGATGATGGGATAGAAAGCCACATATCCAAGTGTGCCGATGACACAAAGATAGGTGGCATTGTAAGCATTGTAGATTAAAGCATAAAATTACAAAAAGATATTGATAGATTAAGTAAATGGGCAAAACTGTGGCAAATGGATTTCAGTATAGGCAAGTGTGAGGTCATCCAATTTGGACCTAAAAAGGATAGAACAGGGTACTTTCTAAATGGTGAAAAGCTAGAAACAGTGAAGGTCCAAAGAGACTTGGGGGTCCATGTACATAGATCATTAAAATGTCATGGACAGATACAGAAAATAATCAAAAAGGCTAATTGAATGCTGGCCTTTATATCTGGAGGACAAGAATACAAAAGGGTAGAAGGTATGCTGCAGCTATACAAAACCCTGGTTAGACCACACCTGGAGTACTGTGAGCAGTTCTGGGCACCACACCTTAGGAAGGATGTAATGGCCTTGGAGGAAGTGTAGTATAAATTTATCAGAATGATACCTGGACTCCAAGGGTTAAATTACAAGGAGAGATTACACAAACTAGAGTTGTATTCCCTGGAATTTAGAAGGTTATGGGGTGGTTTGATTGAAGTTTTCAAGATAGTAAGGGGAACAGATAGGGTAGATAGAGAGAAACTATTTCCGCTGGTTGGGGAGTCTAGGACTAGGGACATAGCCTAAAATTTAGAGCCAGGCCTTTCAGGAGTGAAGTTAGGAAACACTTCTACACACAAAGGCTGGTAAACGTTTGGAACTCTCTTCCGCAAACAGCAGTTGATGCTAGGTCAATTGTTAATTTAAAATCTGAGATTGATAGATTTTTGTTAACCAAAAGTTTTAAGGGATATGGGCAAAGGCGGGTATATGGAGTCAGGTCACAGATCAGCCACTGAATGACGGATCAGGCTCAAGCGCCTACTCCTGTTCCTATGTCCTAGGTTGAGCAGCAGCAGTAAAGATCATGGCCTAGAAATTCATCTCGGGCGGTGCCACTAAACAGGCGGTAGCAGATCGGCTGCCTGTTACACACAGCACCTGATATTCAATTTAATTGACTGCAATGGAACTGAATATCAGGCGCTGCGTAAAACGGGCTGTCGATCAGATACCGCCCGTTCTGCACCACCGCCCGAGACGAATTTCTAGCCCAAGGGCTGTTAAGATTCACATGGAGTCTCAGTGGCTAGTTACAGTGTCAGCAGGACAATGACAGTGGAAAAGCTGATGAATTGCTATCCCCATGGCCAAGACTAATGTAAGGACTTCTGTTAAATATGAAAAAGGCTGAATAATCCAAAGAAGCATTTTAATAACTATTTTTGTAACTTTTATATTATAAATTTATCACACAGTTGCAGATTTCTGAATGAAGATGGAAAATAAATAATATGCTCTGCTTTTCTATTTTAGCATTAGGAATGCATAGAAAGTACACGTTTTATCTATCTTATTTTTAAAAAGTTATATATTAAATTGTAAATGAGTTGAGAAAGCTTCAAAATTTGGAATTGATTTGAATTTACTGTTAGTCTTCAGAGCTAGGATCAAAATGTAAGTTTTTTTCTCCTTTTTTTAAATTGTAAAGGTTTGTTGCTGCAGGAAGGTTTCTGATGAATATGTATATTGACAGTTAAATGGATCGCTGTATTTATACAACAGCTTTTATATTCTCAGGATGTCCTAAAGTGCTTTACAGGCAACGAGTTACTTTGGAACTGCAAACACCGTTGTTATGCAGGCAAATGTGGCAACCAGCTTGAAATAAATGACTACTTATTTAACGGCGTTCAGAGCAAACAAATTTGCTAAAGGAGGCTTCAAATAGTCGTTAGGCCCACTTATTTGCATATGTAAAGGACCTAACGCCTTTTTCAGGCGTGGGTACTGGATGCTTCCTTTGATGCCTAAAGCAATATGGCGGGTGGTGCACTTCCAGCTCAGAATGCCCGTGCGCGCACCGTCTGCCATATTGGATGTTTTTGCATCCATGTTATGCCCGTTAAATGTGTACATCAGCCAGTTTCTATGCCATAATGCACAATGTCATTGACTCATTTTATTAACCTGAATTATTTGTATCGAGATAATAGGTTTACTCATAAAGATGCTGGCGCGAAATTGGGATCAGTAACGCCCGCTGTTTGGGTGCTACGGGTGCTGTTTGGATTCCAAAATGGCGTCCGAAGCACGCGCACACACTTGTGGGGCAAATCACAATGGACACCATATTGGAGAGGGCGTTAGCACCGCGCAGCTAACATCCACCAGAGGTATGCAGAGCAGGCAGATCGTGATGTCAATCAGCCCGCAATGCTGATGTGATGCTAGTGGTGCCATTTTAGAACTCAATGCTCCAGCTAATGCCCTCTCTTAAGCTCGCACAGCTGAACATGCATTCAGCAGCAGGAATGACCCTCCAGGAATAGCGCTATTTAAAATGATCATCAACTACTTACAGGTTAGTTGCTGGTTGATTTCCTTGGAATACAGCGTGACTTGGAGAATGAATAGAGGCCACACAGAGCAGGACAACCTGCTGGAAGAGGGAAGGGGGTGGGGGGGGGGAGCTTTTAGCAGGAAGGCATATCAGCCCAGGGTGTTCAGAGAGCAATTCTCCTACCTGAACCTTGGCAAGGAGCAATGTGTGAGACATCTGCGTTTCAGTAAGGACATCCTCACTAAAATCTGCCACCTGCTGCAGCCACAACTGCAACCTCAGAGCAGGGCAAGGACCACATTGCCAGTGGCTGTGAAGGTGATCATAGTGATGAACTTTTATTCGTCTGGCTCCTTGCAGGCTGGAGCTGGAGATATTTGCAACATCTCGCAGTTTGCCATCGACTGTTGTGTAAGGGAGGTCACTGAGGCTCTCTATTCAAAGAGAGCTGATTACATTTCATTCTCTCTTGCCAGAGACAAGTGAGCATATGGCTTTGCTAGGATTGCAGACTTCCTCTATTCTTGGTGTTCCTCCACTGCCTGGTCAGGTTGCACCTCTTGGGTATCTGAAAGCAAAATGACACAAGGGTAAGGTTGTGGTGCGAGGAGGGGGGTGGGGGGTAGTTAAAGGTGCATGCTTACATCATCTGCAGCTTGTAATGAAAGGGAAGTGGGATGTGAGAAAATAGAAACATAGAAGATAGGAGCAGGAGTAGGCCGTTCGGCCCCTCGAGCCTGTTCCACCATAAAATGAGATCATGGCTGATCATCCTGTAGTGTCCGAGTATAAATAATACACGGACTGCAGGAGAACAATAATAACAGGTATTTACTGAACAGAGGGTACTCTTTTATTTGGACCCAAAAAAACCCCAATTCGACTGTAAATAAACAAAAGTTCAACTAAAGCTTAACAAATCAAATTAAAATTCGGTTTTCCGTGTTGATGATGCACTCCAGTCCCCGCGGCGCCCACCGGTCGCGGAAATACTCAAGCGCACCGGCGGACACCGCGTGCTCCATCTCCAGGGCCACCTGGGCGCGAACATGGCCGCGGAAGAGATGCAGGCAATCCGGCTGGACGACCCCCTCGACCGCCCGCTGCCTGGACCAATTGATGGCTCTTTTAGCCAGGCCCAGGAGCAGGCCCACAAGGAGGTCCTCCAACCTGTCCGCTCCCCTCCGCACCGGGTGACCGTAGATCAAGAGCGTGGGACTGAAGTGCAACCAAAAATTGAGGAGCAGCCCCTTCAAGTAGTGAAAGAGGGGCTGCAACCTCTCACAATCCATATAAACGTGAAACACGGACTCCTCCAGGCCGCAAAAAATGCAGGCGGCCTGGGAGTCCATGAACCTACTTAAAACCTTATTGCACGGGACCGCTCCATGCAACACCCTCCAGGCCAAGTCCCCGATGGAACAAGGGAGGACTCCCGCATAGAGAGCCCTCCATTGGGGACCTCCGCTACCGCCGGTCGGCAAAATGCCACGCCAAGGCGTGTCCGGACGGTAGACGAAGATGGCAAAGTGGAGAGTGTGCAGGAGCAGCCCGTACAGGAAACCCCTCCGCGCGGAATGAAAAGGCACGGAGGGTATTTCCTCGAGACGGCTCAAGTTGTGAGGCGCCGGTTCCCGAGGGGAGTTTCGGGGCCGGGCGCCGATGAGGAATTCCGTCCGAACGGGGGTAAGCTCGGACGGGATCGCCCCACGTGCTTGAGCCGCCTCGATACACCTAGTGGAGTCGGGGCCCAGTGCCGCTTTTACCGATTCGATGGTTTCGACCGCGAGCTGGACGTTGGCCCAGGACAGGCGCCGCGCCAGCTCCTCCGGCGCCATCCAGCCCGCTCCTCCGCCATCGAGCAGGTCCCCGACTCTGGTCACCTTGCCAGCCACAGCCCTACCCTCCGCCAGCCGCCCGAACCCGTGTTCGTGGAGGTGCGGATTCCTGAGCAGCGGCTCCCGAAGGAGAGCCGCCGCTCCTGACGGGGGAGAGCTCCGCCTGGAAGCGACGTAGTTCCAAACCCATAGTAGTTCCTGGTAGAAGACAGGCAGCTCCCGCAGGCCGGCACGCCTGCTGCCCACTTTCGCAAACAGGAGCTGCGTGTCGTAATTGAGGCCATGCAGCTGGCGGAAGAAAAACGTCGCCAGCGCACACCATCTCGGAGGATTCTCGACGTACAGGTATCTCTGCAGCGTCTGAAGACGGAAAGTCGCAGCCTGGGTGCGAAGGCACACCAGCGCCTGACCGCCCTCCCTAAGCGGGAGACACAGAACCGCGGCAGAGACCCAGTGCTTCCTTTTGTCCCAGAAGAAGTCGATGAGCTTCTTCTGAATCTTGGCGACAAACGCAGGGGGAGGGATCAAAGTGACCAACCGGTACCACAACATGGCGGCCACCAGCTGGTTTATGACCAGCGCTCGACCCCTGTAGGACAACACTCGGAGCAGTCCTGTCCAGCGTCCTAGGCGAGCGGTGACTTTGGCCTCCAGCTCTTGCCAGTTCGCCGGCCAAGCGTCCTCGGCAGGGCTAAGGTAGACTCCCAAATAGAGGAGGTGCGTGGTGCTCCAGGCGAAAGGCCTGAACTCCTCCGGCAGGGAGTCCACCCGCCACTGACCCACCAGGAGTCCGGAACATTTCTCCCAGTTGATCTTGGCGGAGGATGCGTCCGAGTAAATCTGCTGGCATTCCCGCATCCTCCGCAAGTCAGCGGGATCCGTGACCGTGAGGAGCACGTCATCGGCGTAAGCCGAGAGGACCACCTCCACGCCCGGCCCTTGCAGAGCCAGTCCCATCAACCTCTTCCGCAAGAGGCGCAGGAAAGGCTCCACGCAAATGGCATATAACTGACCGGACATGGGGCATCCCTGACGCACCCCCCTCCCGAAGCGAAGGGGCGCCGTCAAGGACCCGTTAACTTTAATCAGACACTCCGCGGCGGCGTACAGAAGCCGGATCCGGGCGACGAAATGCGTCCCGAACCCGAATGCGCGCAGAGTCCCGAAGAGATACTCGTGATCCACCCTGTCGAACGCCTTCTCCTGATCCAGGGAAAGGAAGGCGACCGACAGACCAGCCCTCTGGGAGTGGTGGACCAGGTCCCGGACCAGATGGATGTTATCGTGGATGGTCCGGCCCGGGACCGTGTAGGACTGGTCGGGGTGGATCATGTGGGCCAGCACGGTGCCAAGGCGAGCAGACATGGCCCTGGCAAAGATTTTATAGTCCGTGCTGAGGAGGGAGACCGGGCGCCAGTTCTTAAGGAGGCGGAGATCGCCCTTCTTAGGCAGCAGGACAATGACCGCCCTGCGCCAAGAGAGGGGCATCTCCCCGGTCGCCAAACTTTCCCCCAGGACCCGCGCGTAGTCGCCCCCCAAGATGTCCCAGAACGCCCTGTGGAACTCCACGGTCAGCCCGTCCAGCCCCTGGGACTTTCCCCTAGAGAGCTGGCGGAGGGCGCCGGTCAGCTCCGCCAGACTTAGCGGAGCGTCCAATTTTTCGGCGCCCTCCAGGCCAACCTTCGTCAGGTCCTCCCACAAAACTCTGCGCGCATCCTCGCTGGACGGATCCGGAGAGAACAGAGCCCCGTAATAGGCGCGGGTCTCCGCGCTGATTCCCTCCGGATCCGAGACCAGAGATCCGTCGTCGGCCAGCAGCCCCAAGAGCTGCTTACGGACCCCCCGTCTTTTTTCCAGCGAGTAGAAGAAGGGGGAGCCGCGGTCCAGGTCCCGCAGGAGCTGGATCCGCGACCTCACGCACGCGCCTCGGGACCCGACGAGCTGCAGGTCCTTCAGCGCGCCCTTCTTCTCTTCGTACACCTTCCGCAGGGCCGGGTCCTCGACGACCTGACCGAGACGGGACTCCAGGTCGAGCACCTCCTTCTCCAACCGCCCGACCCGGGCCTCCCGCCTCTTGGTCGACCCCTTCGCGTACTCCTGACAGAAGAGACGGATGTGAGCCTTGCCCACATCCCACCATAGCCTCAAGGAGGGGAAGCCCCCCTGCTTCCTTCTCCAGTCGGCCCAGAATCGACGAAACGAATCCCGGAACCGTGCGTCCTCCAGCAGCAGGTTGTTAAAATGCCAGTACACGGACCCCCCCCGCGCGCGCAGCGGAGCGAGCTCCGCCCACACCAGGTGGTGGTCCGTGCACGGCACCGGCCGCATGGAAGCTGCTGGAACGCAGGAGACGAACGCCCGGGAAATGTAGAGGCGGTCGATTCTGGACCTTCCTCCCCCAGACCTCACGCTAGTGAAGGCGCTGGAGTCGGGGTGGAGATTTCGCCAGACGTCCACCAAGTCGAAGGACCCAACCAGGTCCCTCAACTTCTCCATCGCCGCCGGGCTTCGCGGGGGACCCAAACGGTCCCTCGCCTCGAGGGTGCAGTTAAAATCCCCCCCGAGGATGACGCACTCACCCACGTCGATGGAGCCCAAGAGAGCGGACACTTCTTCGAAGAAGCGCACTTGCTGCGCACTTGTCTGAGGGGCGTACACGTTCACTAGATGGAGCGGCACGCCCCCCAGGCGAACAGTGACATGGAGCAAGCGGCCCGGCATGTGCTCCTTGACCCCCAAGATCTCCGGCTGAAAATGCGGGGCCAGCAAGATAGCCACCCCGCTGGAATTGTTGGAGAGGTGACTCATGCTGACCCCTCCTTGCCACTCCAGGAGCCACGTGGCTTCGTCTCCCGGAACGGTGTGGGTTTCTTGCAGGAAGCACACCGCATACTTCCCGTCCCGAAGGACCGAGAAGTTATTGAATCTGCGGCGCGCCTCCCTGCTGCCGTTGATGTTGAGGCTGGCTATGGTTATCTTCATGTCAGAAGCATAGTGCAACCTCTACCTACACCTAACGGGGCGAGGAAGCGCAGCCGCTGGTCCGCCGCCACTTCCTCAGCAGCCCAGTGAGAAACGTTGTGAGCCGACGCAGCTCGAGCGGGTTCACACCCTCGTCCGCGCCCAAGATCTTAACGGCGGCGCGGACGGAATCGATGAGCAGCGCCAGCTCCGACCACCTGTCGAGGGTCAGCCGGACCTTATTGTGCTGACCCAGGCACGTGGCCATAAAATCCCGGAGTTCCCTTACGGAAATGAGGGGAGACTCGGCAAGGGGCACGAGGTCATCCATCGCCACGTCGGCGCTGGAGTCCGAATCGTCCTCCGTGCCCATCACCGAGTCCCCATCCTCCTCCAGGGGGTCGTCACCAGCGGCCGACCCGTCCGCCGCGCAGTGCGAAGCGAATGACTCGGCCGCGCCAGCCAGCCCCGCCTCCGCCCGGATCCCACCCCCAGGATCGGCGGCAGAGGATTTCTCCCTGGGCTCCTCTAGGGGTGCCGGGCCAGAAGGCGGCGGCGGTTCAGAGCTCCCCTCCGCCTCAGACGCCGGAACGACCAGAGAAACCGGGGAGAGAACAATTTCCAGCTCCTCCAGTACGTCCGGCACCAGAGACGCAGCCAGGGGGCCATCCTCCTCCCCGCCACCAACCTCCGACCCAGCGGACGGGGGGTTTTGAATTAAAAGCTCTACCAGGACGAGCATCCCCTGGGAGACGTCCGGGTCGCATTGGGCGAGCTCATTATCCTCGAGCTCGCCCGACCCAGCCCCCAGGCTGCCCGACCCGGCGAGGGGTAACGACACCGATAAAAGGTCAACTTCAATTACTGCCGCGGGTTGTTCCGCAACCCCCCCCACGGGCAGGGTCTCATCCCCATCCCCGGGAGGCACGTGCTGGACAGACACATCTGCCTCAGCCTCCCGAGGGACAGGCGACCCCTGCCGATCGCTGGTGATGACGACAGCGCTGGGGGGGCGGGGGGGCGCAGTACCCGCGGCGGGCGACGACTCCCCCTGCTCGGAGGGACCTTCCTCCTCCCGGTCCTCCTCCTCATCCAGGGGGTCGCGCCTTCTTTTTAGCACGGAGGGAGCGAGGGAGACCTCCATGTCTGCAAAGGCCTCCTCCTCGACTCCCTCCGGCGGAGCAGGTTTGTCGGGTTCCTCGGGCCCGAGCCCGGCCGCAGGTATTGGCATTACCGCTGCGGCGGTTGCGGCCACAGGCTCGGGCACGGGGCCCCTCCCGCTCACATCTGCCCTGATCAACTCCGCGAGGAGCGCGGGTGTAAGGGGCTCAAGGGGCAAGGGCTCACCATCCACGGGGGGGCCTGCCCTAAGGTGCTTCTTTTTTCCCCGCGCCTTCTTTCCGGCCGGACACGCTCCCTCCCCCCCGCCGGAGGCCTTGGTGGCATCGGCCCCCGACGTCAACCGCGCATCAGACGTACTTGACGCGCGGGCAGATCCGGGGGGAAGGGCGGCGGCGGCGGCGCCAGCCTCGGCCGCACGAGATGATCCGGCGGCCTTGGAGGCAGGGCAGTTCCTCCTGATGTGCCCCACCTCCCTGCAGGCATGGCACCTCACACCGTCCGACGTCCAAAAGGCGCGGTAGGCGGTCCCCTCGTGGAGGACGACGAACGCCCCTTCAGTGTCCTCCTCCCGCGCCAGCTGGATAAACAGCTGGCGCCGGAAGGAGAAGACGTGGCGAAGGCTGGCCTCCCGGAAGCCGAGCGGGATGGGCGTGATCCCCGACCTCACCTCCCCAAGTTGTCGCAAATGGGGAAGGAGGAGCTCACCAGGAACATAGGGCGGGACGTTGGAAATAATGATCCTCTGCGCGGTGGCCTCGAGAGGATCCACCGGCAGGAAGGTCCCGCCCACGGTGAGCCCCTTGGCGACAGCCAGGGACACCGCCCGCTCCGACCCCAGGAAGAACACAGCCTTCCCATACATTTTCGAGGCCGCGACGATGGCTGAGGGGCCGACAACCCCAGCCATGGCCTTGACGCAGGCCTCGATGGTCATAGTGGGGTGAGTGTAGCTCTTCACCCCAAGCTTTTTTGTTATTAATCGAAAAGGTGACGGGGCAGCAGGAACAGCGGGAGCAGCTGTGGCTGTGGCTACCACTCTCGCATAGGTCCCGGCTGGCCCCGCCACCGGCGAAGATGCAGTCGCCATTCTGGGGTGCTTTTTTTAAGGGCTACACTCACCCCAAGTCACAGGCCTGAAGGTGTTAATGGCCTCGGTGTATATATATATTTTTTTGTCCTCTATTGAGCAGAGGGAGCTGATTAAAATGAGGACACACCTCTCTCCTTATTGATTTAAATTGGGAGAGGAGCCCTCGCCCTTCTGCTCAATTGGCAATTAATAAAATAGATGAAACTAAGGTGCCTTAGAAAGACAGGCAGAGAGAGACAAAGAGAGAGAGAGAGGTGGGGGGGTGGGAAGCCGCAAAGGGCAGTGTTGCCACTCAGGATGGTGGGTGGGTGTAGGCAGGGTTGCACTCTCCGATGGAAAAGTCTTTGGTGATGGTGGTCTTCTGGCAGGGGGAGAAGACGTCTTCACCTGGAAAAGCTGGAGAAGCCCAGGCTTAGTCCTGCAACAGGTCTTAACGATGTAATTAAATTAAATTAAGGACTTCACCTTGGGCAGCTCCAAGCTCTCCCAGGGCAGGCAATAGAAGGGATGCTAATTAGTGCTGTGTGTGGCCTAGCTTTTAACAAGAGCACACACACACACACACTACACCCCTTGATGATCCGGCCTTGCTTCTTCTTTTCTCCCCCCACCTAAAATACAAAGTCTTGGGAGAGTGCCCCAAATAACACCCACCTGTAGATGTTCCGGATGAAGTTTTCTTCCCTCCTTTCAAGCAGTTGGTTTCTCTCCCCTCTCTCCCTCTCCTGAAGTGGAGGCCAAATTGGGGAGGCAGTGATAGAAAGGCCTCTCCCCTGGTTGATGTTGATGTAGGCCTCCTTTCTCCTTCTCCTCCTCTGTCCTCTCTCTCCAGGCACCTCAGTTGATGTAATGATGGTGGAGTTGGTGGTGGTGGTCCAACGTTCTCCTCCTCTTCCTGGTCAGGGGACCACCACTTTAATCCACTCTCCAAAGTCTGGCTGCTCCCTCTGCTCGTGCTTGCAGCTGAACAGAGGGTAACTTAAGACTGAAATACAGAAGCCTGCTATGGCTTTATATACAGGGGTGGTCACTGCCGGTACTGCAGTATAGAATCAGTTCTTCTCTTAAAGGTACATACACAACAATTCCTCCCCTTTTAGATAAACAGTACATAACATTCATTTAACAACTAAATAATAACTAATTACAATTACAATTTTCTCTGTACTATATACATCAACTGAAATAATCATTTATAAGTTTAGTCTTTGAGGAGGCTTCCTGATCCTGACTGGATAGCGCCTTTCTCGAGTATCCTGTTCTTGCGGTGGAATTGATTCTGACTCATTGTCATTGGTTGGTTCGTCAGCTTCCAATACCACTGCTTCTGAGGTAGACGCAATCTGTACTTCGGGTTGATTACCAGGTGCACCTGCTCGTGGTATGGGTTTGGCTTGTTCCTGTGACTCTAGAATCTGGTCAGCATGGCGTCTCACGATGCTCTCTCCAACATCCACTGTGTACATTAGTGGTCCCTGCTGTGTGCATATCGTTCCTGGCTACCATTTTTCTGTTCAGTAGTCGCGGGCCAAGACTGGTTGCCCTATCTTGAAGCTCCTGGTTGGCTTCTCATTTATGTGCTGGAATTGCTTATCCTCAACATCTCGTCTTATGTTTGGTTTGAGCAAATCCAGGCGACATCTTAGCCTTCGGTTGAAGAACATTATGGCTGGAGCTTGGTTGGTGACTGCATCTGTCGCATTCCAGTAAGCAAACAAGAAATTATCCACCTTGTGTTGTAGTGGTATGTCATCATTATGCATTGCCTTTATTGCCTTTTTAAAGGTCTGAACAAACCTCTCAGCCAATCCATTTGTGGCTGGATGATATGGGGCAGATGTGTAATGTTTCACCCCATTATTCCTCAGAAACCTCCGGAAATCCTCTGACACAAACTGTGGCCCATTGTTGGAGCAAATCTGTTCTGGCAAGCCATTCCTGGCGAAGATGGTCCGTAGGACTGCAATAGTTTTCTCCGTGGTGGTGGAGGACATTTTGATGACCTCTGGCCATTTCGAATGGGCGTCCACAGCGATTAGGAACATTGAGTCCATAAATGGACCAGCAAAATCAACGTGTACCCGTTGCCATGGAGATGAGGGCCACTCCCATGGATGTAGCGGGGCCTGTGGTGGAGCGTTTTGGACCTTCTGGCATCCTGTGCATCTCTTGGTCATATCCTCGATTTCTTTATCGATTCCCGGCCACCACACAAACGCCCTGGCTAGGCTCTTCATTTTTACCCCTCCCAGATGACCCTCATGAAGCTCATTGAGCACTCTATCTCTCAACTTGGGTGGAATTACCACTCGGGATCCACACATCAAGGTCCCCCGGCACACTGACAGCTGTTCTCTCCTTGGCGAGAATGCTGGCAATAGTGAGTCACCATGTGCTGGCCATCGCTTCACCGTCGAATCATAGACCCGAGAGAGTGTCGGGTCATTTCGGATTTCCTTCTCTATACTTCAGTTTGTAACAGGCAGACATTCGACTATGGTCGCATGGAATATCTCAACAGGGTCCACTGCAGGTGCTTCCTCTACCGTAGGCAACGGTAGGCGCGACAGCCCATCAGCGTTTCCATGCTGTTTTATACCCTTGTACTCTATGTCGTACTGATGTGCCCCTAGAAAAAGTGACCATCTTTGCAGCCGTTGCGCCGTCATCACCGGAACGCCCTTCTTTGGGTTAAAAATGGAGACCAGGGGCTGATGATCAGTCAGTAGGGTGAATTTCTGCCCGTGCAGATAGTGATTGAACTTCTTCACCCCCCACACCAGGCTGAGGGCCTCCCTGTCAATCTGGGCGTAGTTACGCTCGGCTGAGGTTAACGAGCGCGACGCAAAGGCTATTGGCCTCTCTGAACCGTCAAGGAATTTGTGTTACAGCACCGCTCCGATGCCGTAGGGAGACGCATCACATGCTAACCGAATCGGTAGTGTTGGATTGTAGTGGGCCAATACTTCTTTTGAAGTGATTAGGCATTTACATTTCTGAAAGGCATGCTTACATTCATCACTCCATTTCCATGTTACTCCAGTTTGCAGTAGGGCGTTCAGTGGGTGCAGAATTGTAGATAAATTCGGCAAGAACTTATGGTAGTAGTTCACCAACCCGAGGAACGACCTCAGTTGCGACACATTTTCCGGTGCTGGAGCCTTGACTACAGCCTCAATCTTGTCCGGCGACTTATGCAACCCTTCCTCATCAATCATGTGGCCACAATACGAGATTTGTCTCCTGAAGAACTCGCATTTGAGGCGGTTGGCTCGTAGCCCATATTCCTGTAATCTAGTGAGCACCTGCTCCAGGTTGGCAAGGTGTTCACTGTCATTTTTGCCCGTAACCAGGATGTCGTCCAAATAACACTGGGTCCCCGGGATCCCTTGCAGGACTTGTTCCATCGCCCTCTGCCAAATAGCCGGGGCTGATGCTACCCCGAATACCAGTCGATTGTACTGGTAAAGGCCTTTGTGAGTGTTTATCGTGAGGTATTTCCTAGATGCTTCTTCCACCTCCATTTGTAGATACGCTTGGGCCAGATCAATCTTTGTAAAGCGTTTCCCTCCAGATAGTGAGGCGAAAATATCTTCTATCCGTGGAAGTGGATATTGTACTGTGTGCAGGACTGGGTTCACAGTCACCTTGAAGTCCCCACAGATGCGAACCTTCTTCGGTTCCCCAGGCGTGCTGCTCAATGATTTCTTCATTACAGGAATGATGGGTGTGGCCCACTCGCTCCAGTCCACCTTGGACAGCACACCCGAACACTCCAGACTCTCCAGCTCTGCTTCAACGGCTGGGCGGATCACGTAAGGTACCGGTCTGGCCTTAAAACATTTTGGGTTTGCGTTATCTTCGATTTTTATTGTTGCCGTTACTCCTTTTAGAGTCCCAAGTCCTTGTTGGAACACCTCTTTCGCGTCAGTTAGAATTTTTGACAGTCGTCCAGGTGTGACGTCATCATCCTTTTTATCAGTCACAGTTAGCGCCTGAATGGAATGCCAATCCAATTGTATTTTTTGGATCCATTCACGTCCCAATAATGGTGGTCTTCCATCTTGTAGTATATATAGATGCAGTTTCTGTGTTTCCTTGCCGTTGTATTCAACTAGCACCCTTATTTTTCCTCTGGGGTAGACTTTTTGCCCAGTGTATGTCTTCAATACAATGGATGTGTCCTTCAAGGGTATGTTTGAGAATAGCCGCTCATAGTCTCGTCGATTCA
Source organism: Somniosus microcephalus (assembly GCF_052327205.1). Taxonomy (NCBI): domain Eukaryota; kingdom Metazoa; phylum Chordata; class Chondrichthyes; order Squaliformes; family Somniosidae; genus Somniosus; species Somniosus microcephalus. Next base: position 55,374,163 of record NC_140994.1, on the reverse strand, counting down.
TGACACTTAGGGCTGATCCTGTGTCCAATTCCATCTTCACTGGGGACCCTGCTATCATGAGGGTGACCCAAATGGTTTGGTGATCCTCCTTTGCGATCATGTTGTGTAACTTTAGACAACTTAGTCTCCTGCTCCCGGAGTCCTTATCACTCTCCTGATCTTCCGAACTACTGTCTGTCAATTTCTTTACTTTCTTGTACTTTTCCTTAGTAGTTCTTGTAGTGTTGGTTTTCTTTCCTGACCTGCAGACTCTTGCTATGTGTCCCATTTTCCCACATTGCCTGCATACTTTGTCCTTAAACCAGCAGTCCTTCTGATCATGGGTTGTTCTGCTGCAGCGATAGCACTTTTCTGCTCCATACGCCATTTCGTTAGCGCTGTATTCTTGTGGTTTCTGTTGTATTTCCGCAGCTCCCCGTGCTGCTGCTTCGTAGGATACTGCCACGCTGAAAGCCTGTTCTAGCGTCAGGTCCTTTTCCGAAAGTAGTCGTTTCTGGGTTCCTTCGCTCTGGAGCCCGCAGACAAACTTATCCCGTAAGGTGTCTGCCAGTCCTGCTCCAAACTGGCAGTGCTTCGATAACTTGCGTAGTTACGTAAGATAGTCAGCATTGCTCTCATCTTTGTGCTGGTCTCTTTTATGGAACTTGAATCTTTCTGCTATCAGCAGCGGAGTAGGGTTTAGGTGTTCCTGTAAGATATTAACAATCTCTTCAAAACTTTTCTCCATTGGTTTAGCTGGAGTAATTAAATTCTGCAATAGGCCGTACGTTCTCGCGCCCATCAAATTTAATTATACCGATGCCTTCTTTCCATCGGCCACCTCATTTGCCTTGCAGTACACTTCAATTCTTTCCACATACGTGGTCCAGTCTTCTACCTCGTTGTTGAAAGCAGTGATACTGCCACTTTTCGGCATCTTGAGTGATTTAAAATGGCGCCTCCCGCGCTTTTTCTTCTTCACCAATGGATTAAAATGGCGCCTCCCGTGCTTTTCCTTCTTCCCCAATGGAATAAAATGGCGCCTCCCACGCTTTTCCTTCTTCCCCTTGCTGCCACGCTGCTCCTAGCGTTCTGCAGGGTAATGGCGGCGACCCGCGGCTTTGGCGCGTCTCACTTTTCCTTCCCCTTGTTTTATTTTCGCTACGCTGTCCGGTTCCTGAGCACCAACCGTGCCCTGTGCGCTCCACCCTCTCTCTCTCTTTTCCTCCCGACGACGCTGCACGGCCCCTTTGCAGAGCCGCTCGATCGAGCTCGAGCCCGCCACAGCCCGGAAGGGTCAGCGCACTACCTGCTACCAGCACGATTTGCTGGAACACCTTGACTGGGGAGCCAAGCCCAGCTCTCCACAGCCTCTCCTGCAACTCTCCGAACTCCGATGGATCCTTGGGCGGTTGCCCGCGGTCGACGCCCGCTGTTCTGACTTTGACCTCCAAGAAGCTTCTTCTCAGGGAAAGATCCCCGTGAGGTGATGCAGCACTGCAGGTGAGTTTGAACCTGTTCGTCGCCAATGTAGTGTCCGAGTATAAATAATACACGGACTGCAGGAGAACAATAATAACAGGTATTTACTGAACAGAGGGTAATTTAAGACTGAAATACAGAAGCCTGCTATGGCTTTATATACAGGGGTGGTCACTGCTGGTACTGCAGTATAGAATCAGTTCTTCTCTTAAAGGTACATACACAACACATCCAAACTTCGTACCCTGTCCCTGCCTTCTCCCCATATCCCTTGATTCCTTTAGCCTTAGGAAATATATCTAACTCCTTCTTGAATATATTTAATGAATTGGCCTCAACTGCCTTCTGTGGTAGAGAATTCCACAGGTTCACCACTCTCTGGGTGAAGAAATTCCTCCTCATCTCTATCCTAAATGGCTTACCCCTTATCCTTAGAATGTGACCCCTGGTTCTGGACTCCCCCATCATCGGGAACATCCTTCCTGCATTTAGTCTGTCTAGTCCTGTTAAAATTTTATAAGTTTCAGTGAGGTACGATTAGGTATGAGGATACTGTAATCTTTGATGGTTTCAACCCCACCGTTGGCCACGGCCTCAACAATGGCGATCCAAATAATAGTCAGCACTGTCTCCTCCATGGGGTTAGGACATGCAAGCGGTCCTGTCCCCCTCTGGTTAACTCCTGCTGCCTCCTTGTATGCCACCTTGTCCTGTAAATAGAGGGAAGTGTGTCAGTGAGTGTCATGCAATCTGTTTGGCTGATGTGGCTGTCATGTTTGAATAGCTGGCAGTATGTGCAAGCTATGAGATGTGGGTGTGAGGCTTGCAGCAGTGCTAAGTGTGTGAAGGTGAAGTGAAGCTGTGAATGTTAGGTATGAGGCCTGATTGATAGAGATTGTTGGTAGGTGAGTGATGGGGGTGTGGCAATTTGAGCAGTGGCTGAGGCTACTGATGTAGTTGGTAGGCTATGGCATTTAAAGATGCATTCACTGACCCTGACCACTCGTGTGAGGTCATTGAACTTCTTGTGGCATTGCATCCAGGTCCTGGGGCTTGAGTCCTGGCATTGACCTCCATGGCTATCTGCTCTCACTGCCTTTTGAACGTGTGTCTCCTTCCCCCCTGTGGATATAGGACATCTCCCTCCTTTCCACCTCCTCCACCAAGACCTCCAGTGTAGCATCCAAAAACCTTGGAGCCCGCTCTCTCCCCTGTTGTGCCATTCCTCACTCTTTCCCAGATCAGAATCTCTTGAACCACGACTCCCAGCACCTTCTCCAGCCACAATGCACCTCCCATTTAAGAGGTGCAGGCTAGCTTTAAGCAGAGTAGGCTAGCTTTAATTGGTGCTAGCCTCTCACAATATTGGCCCCCTGCTGATGCATCCAGCCAATGAACAGCATGGTTAGCATTGGCTGGACACAGAGATCATTTAAAGAAGCAGGCAGTATGAAGTTGGCGTGCTGCCTGCATTGTAATCGACAGCAGGCGCGGGTTAATCACGCATTGCGATCCCTGCACCCGTTTTCGGGGGCTATCCAATTTAGCCCCCGTTCAGTTCATATGTCAATATTAAATGTGTTGTTTTACTAATCAGATACCAAGGTGAATAACTTGAATACATATTCTTAATACTTTGGATAGAAACTTCATCACTGCTTTCGAGACAATTTACGTCTGCAGTCTACTACAATGTAAATATCAACTGGTTATACTGCCCCATCCCACCGTGAGATTAGTTAGCATTTCTTCTCAAACTTCTCCTAAATGGATTATGTCAGTCTGCACACAGTCGACGTATAAGACAGAAATTGTTTTCATGAGATCGACTAACTTAATTAACTCTGCTGGAAGGACTCATACATTTCTTATAAGCTTCATAACCTCATCCTATTTTTTGATCTCATTTCAAAAAGTTAATGAAACGTAAGCATTTGAATTTCTGATATTATTGTTACCTTGGATCTTCCATTATGACTCAGATGTGATATGGAAGGACCTAATGGAACGAAGGGGAAAATAATTACAAGGTGGGGATGAGGAGAAAGCAGATTAAAAAAAATCTCTTTGTAAGAAGGTATTTTTTCTCAAAGGTAGAAGGCCAAGCAAATCAAATGACATCCTACTTTCATCATGCAGCTTCTTTGATCGTAGTTTCATGTGTTGCTATTGCTTCAGCCAGGCTGGAAGAAGTTACTGGACTGATGTTACTGAATCAGTTAAATAAAAAACGTATTATTTTTCAAGGTGAAGTCCTCTGAAATCCATCTGATTTCAGTTTGTATATAGTCGATCCAACTCATCTCCACCCCTAAAAATGCTTCAATTTTCATCCACTGACTCTGCTGTAAGCTTTAGCCCATCACACCAGGAGGTGGAGGGTTTAGGCTGAAGCCTCCATGATATTTTCATGACTTTGCACTGAGGAGTGGTGTTGCGGCCTGTATGGTGTCCCAGAGGGGAGAAAGGATAGTGAAGGCCAGTGGTCGGTACAAGCAGAGTTCTGCAGGAGTTTGGAGATTGGAGGCAACTTCCAGTACAGTACAGTATTGAGTTATCCGGATTTAAAAGTAGTTGCTGATATTTGCAATGAACGGCACCCTATATTTGGAGAAATACGGCCGCAATAAAATTCCCGTACTTGTTGTCTCTGGTTGGTCCATGGGAAGAAAATTAAATGTGTGCCCACCTGAACAAGGTATCCTGCACCTGTTTAATGAAATGATGCACTACCGATTGAGTTATGTGATTTGTGACACCCAAGGTTCCCTCTTGGAATTCCATTATTGCTATACTTTGAGGAAGAAGATGTTGCGAGCAGGGAGGAGGAGAGGAGGGAAGCCATGAGAGTCAGGCATCATGTACATTGGCACCATCTGAAACATATGCTGGAGGGTCTACAGTCCAAGGTCATGTTTTGTATTCTCCTAAAGGCAGTATGTTCCTCAAGAAGCAGTCAGTGGATTACGCTAGCTATTGGCACCAGACCTGAAGCTCCTTTCTACCGGGGCACAGCCTCGTCAGTGACTGTAAAGGTAAAAACAGCTGTAAATTATTAAGCAACAAATGTTTCCAGACAACCTTGGGTGTCACAAATCACATAACTCAATCGGTAGTGCATCATTTCATTAAACAGGTGCAGGATACCTTGTTCAGGTGGGCACACATTTAATTTCCTTCCCATGGACCAACCAGAGACAACAAGTACGGGAATTTTATTGCGGCCGTATTTCTCCAAATATAGGGTGCTGTTCATGTGGCATTAAAGGTCTGACTGAAGACTTAAATTTCACTAACAGGAAATGTTTTCATTCTTTTAATGTGCAACTTGTAAGTGATGACAACCACATCATTCTATATAGGAACATAGGAATTGTTAGACAAAAAAAGACTATGGTCTGTTCGCCTTCTACCATCCTGTTAGTCACATGATACAACGATAGTGAAGTTGTTGACCAATCATAGCAATCAATCTCTATCAATTAGTCTACAACAGACCCAGACATGATGTGAGGAAAACTCCAGTGGTGGAAAGCTTTGGCAACCATAGATCCAAAGTCACCTGTTCCTCTCAAGCATGCAACACTTATCACATGCCATGCAGTGAATGCATGCTAGCCTAGAAGTTGCCCTGATTCTTTTGTTCTGTGCAATGAGTCAGGATGGCTGCTTGGAGACCAGGTTTACCCACCTCAACCATGACTGCTAACAATCATCGTGTGCTGCATGCTGCATAACTTTGCTCTGCACCAGAGACAATATACGCAGCCACCAATGGAGGAGGGCCTTCTGCATAATAAGGGAGAGAACACTGATGACATGAAGGCTGGCGAGGAAGTAGAATGGGTCCAAAGAATCTTGTAGCCAAAGCTGTTCCGCAGCAGCTCATTGAAAAGAAATTTGGCTGAACAATCCATGCTCCCCTGCATTAGCAGTCACGTCCAACATCAGTCCCTGTCTTCCCACCCTATAATCAGCAGCAGCTGCCCAAATATCAAAGTTGCTATTAATGTCACCTCACATGGCAAGATCACAAGCCACCAAAGGAACACTCTCTGTACATAAAGATTGTATTATTATCTTACAGAAAAGCCTATACACTGATTGCCATCCTGTTGTTTACCTCTACTGCCTCACTCTTACCTACACTAGTACAAAGTGCTCCCCCACTAGCTGCAACTTTGGAGATGAAAGGTTGCTGTGGTTTAATCAAGGGCTCGTGAGCTGGCAACCTTTAGGAGCGCGGGTCTGAGAGTGCCCAGCTGCTGACTGCAACAACTCGCCATCTTACAGGGCAGTCTGGCTCAGCTTACTTTCTGGCACCAAAGTGGACATTGATTTAGGGGTTTGCAAGGGTACAGCATTGGTGTTATGCTGAGATATGGCATTATTTCCATCCTTTCTTTTAAAGGCTAGGCCCCTGACATCTGAATCTCTGTCCTCTTCAACAGAGCTAAGGCATGAGGTGGTCCGATTGTTAGCTCTTTCCCTGGCTTTTTCTGCCACCTCAGTCTGCTGTTGCTCACTTGTGCTCAGTGAATCCCCCGGTGCATTCCCCTGAAACTCACTATCTAAGGCAAGCTGGAGACTGACTTCTAAGTTGGTGCTTGGCATGGCAAGAGCGAGTGATGGTGCATCACCATCAAGGTTTTCATTGTTACTCTGACTGGCAGTAGTGGCTGAGTTTTCTGATGGAATTAGATAAAGGAGAGACAAGAATTAGAATGTTGGTTTGAAGGCAAATACATGCCAGATCACTGGCAGCACTATGCCACACTGGGTTGTTATAGTAAGGACGTAACGTAGTGTGTGACTGGAAGATTTAAAGATAAAGAGAAGTTTCCCACAAACTCTGCTGTGACATGTCATTTTAAAGCCTGCCTGCTGTGTCTCTTCCTATTATGTCAATGACAGCCTCTTCTATAGTGATGTGTGTTTATAGAGTTGCAGGACATCACCCCCCCACAACACACTGCACCCCCCCCCCACCGTGATGTGGGGCAGTGGGTTAGTTTAAATTGCGCTAACAAAGAACTGGCATAGAAATGATATGCCTTACACCTCCTTATGCACTTTAAACCTTTATGGTTATGGGATTTACAGGAGCATCTGGATTTAATTCTGATGGGTCCCCAGGCCTTCTTTTCCTGATGAGAAATTCTGTTGGGGGGAAGGGTGGGTGTTTCTTTAAACTGCCACCTTCCTCTTGTTGACGTCAGAAGTGAAGGCAAGGCTGGTGGGATGACATGACCCATCAAAAATTCTGCCAGTTCTGCCCCCTTTAACCCAAATGCAACGTATACCTGCATAATGCTGAAATACTTGGGCACCACTGGTGGAAGTGGCGCCCAAGTATGTCAGCATTATGCAGGAAGAGCCAAAATGGTGGTTTCCTAATGGCGTTGTTAAAAAAAAAATCAGGCATATGGTATAAGAGGGAATGTAGCAGAATGGAAAGAAAGCAGAATGGAAAGAAAGCAGAGTAGTCCATTGCTGTTGTTTCTTTTAAAAATATTCTCCCATGTTCAGTCAGAACACCCCACCTCCCCCCCAATGGAACCATAAAGTGCCACTCCAAAATTCCTCTCCCACACCCCCGCTGGGTGAACATCCAGGGAGGAATGATATAGTTGGCATGGTCATTTGTTTTCTTTATAACCCCGTCTGAGATTTGGGAGGCAGGGAAAACTGTTGGCCAGAAGTCCCTCCTCATTGCACTTCCAGTGGGCAGAGCAGGCCTCCAGGAATTTTAAGCCCTTTGAAATTGATATATAAATATTATAACATAATAGGACTTCTGCCATAGGCATGCCAGTCTGAATGCTTTTATGTCTTCCAAGCCTTTTATGCTCAAATTATTCCTATTTATTTATAGATTGAAACAGACATTGAACTTCTCAAAGCAAAAAACTGCACTGTGAATCAGGAACAGAAGAATACCATGAGAGAGCTTGAGAAGAATTGAAAAGAAACATCAATGGCAGCAGATAAACTTCAAGAAAAGATTGACAGATCTGAGAAAATTCTAAATCATCTGAAAGTGGGTAGGGCAGTTTTATTTCAAAATGTGTACATTTGAACTCTGCCTCCTGGCCTAACATTTGTTCTATAGTTCTGTAGTTGGGGAGTCTGTGTACTGAAAGCCATTGAGTTAATAGGCAGTAAAACAGTGCACTAGTGTGAGACAGCATTCACTTCTGGTTATTTGATTCTCTTTCCTCTCCATATAAAAATCATATATCGTGCAATAGTTTTCTCAGGGCAAATTCAGTTTCAGTTTTAGGAACTGAGGAGCGTAGGAACAGGAGTAGGCCATTCAGCCCCTTGAGCCTGTTCTGCCATTCAATGAGATCATGGCTGATCTGTATTCTAATTCCATCCACCCTCCTCGGCTCCATATCCCTTAATACCCTTGGCTAGCAAAAACCTATCGATCTCAGATTTAAAATTATTCATTGAGCTAGCATCTACAGCCTTTTGTGGGAGAGAGTTCCACACTTCTACTACCCTTTGTGTGAATAAGTGTTTCCTAACTTCTCTACTGAAAGGCCTGGCTCTCATTTAATGTTATGACCCCTTGTCCTAGACTCCCCCACCAGCCCATCTACTCTATCAATTCCTTTCAAAATCCTAAAATTTTACACTGTACTCCAGATGTGTTCTAACCAGAGCTTTGTATAGCATAGCAACAACATTCCCCCATTTATATTCTAGCCCTCCAGATATAAAGGCTAACATTCCATTAGTCTTTTTGATTAATTTTACCTGACCACTACATTTTAGTGATCTGTGTGCTTGGACTCCTAAATCTATTTGGACTACCACTGTTCCTAGCTTTTCAACATTTAAAAAATACTTGGTCCAAAGTAGATAACCTCATACTTATCTGCATTGAAATCCATCTGCCACAGTTTCACCCACTCTCTTAATCTATCAGTGCCTCTTTGTAATTTTATGTTCCCATTTCCACTACTCACTATGCCACCTATCTTTGTGCCATTGGCAAACTTTTATATATAGCTCGCTATTATGTTGTCAAAGTCATTAATAAATATAGTGAATAGTTGAGACCCCAGCACAGATCCTTGTGGGACACAACTAGACATTTCCTTCCCATTCGAGTACATACCCATTATTATACCTACTCTCTATCTTCTACCTCCTAACCAAATTCCTAACCAGGTCAATAATTTACTCTCAATTCCATGAGCTTTGATTTTTAGCTAGCTGTCTCTTTTGTGGAATCTTATCGAATGCTTTCTGGAGGTCCATATAAACTATATCCATAGACATTCCCCTGTCTATGGATATACAAAAATGCATTAGGAAAAAAAGGGGGGCTTTTGGCAGTTACAAAAGACAAAAGATGGAGGAAGCCCTAGAGGAGTATAAAAGGTGCAGGGGCATACTTAAAAAGGAAATTAGGAGGGCGAGGAGGGGCCATGAAATAACACTGGCGAGCAAAATAAAGGAAAATCCTAAGATGTTTTATAAGTATATTAAGGGCAAGAGGATAACCAGGGAAAGGGTAGGGCCCATTAGGGACCAAAGTGGCAAGCTGTGTGTAGAGCCAGATGAAGTAGGTGGGGTTTTAAATGAATTTTTTGCCTCTGTGTTCACTATGGAGAAAGACGATGTAGACATAGAAGTCGGGCAAGGGGACTGTGACATACTTGAACATATTAGCATCGGGAGGGAGGAGGTACTAGCGGTTTTAGCAGGCCAAAAAGTGGATAAATCCCCAGGCCCGGACGAGATGTATCCCAGGCTGTTGTGTGAGGCAAAGGAGGAGATTGCAGGGGCTCTGACACAAATTTTCAGAACCTCTCTGGCCACAGGGGATGTACCAGAGGACTGGAGAACAGCTAACGTAGTACCATTATTCAAGAAGGGTAGCAGGGATAAACCAGGGAATTACAGGCCAGTGAGCCTAACATCTGTGGTAGGGGAATTATTGGAAAAAATTCTGAGGGACAAAATTAGTCTCCACTTGGAGAGGCAAGGATTAATCGGGGATAGCCAGCATGGCTTTGTCAAGGGTAAATCATGTCTGACCAATCTGATTGAATTTTTCGAGGGGGTGACTAGGTGTGTGGATGAGGGAAATGCTGTGGATGTGGTTTACATGGACTTCAGTAAAGGTTTTGACAAAGTCCCGCATAGGAGACTGGTCAAGAAGGTAAGAGCCCATGGGATCCAGGGGGCCTTGGCGCGTTGGATCCTAAACTGGCTGAGTGGCAGGAGGCAGAGGGTGATGGTCGAAGGTTGCTTTTGTGACTGGAAGCCTGTGTCCAGTGGGGTACCTCAGGGATCGGCGCTGGGTCCCTTGCTGTTTGTGATCTACATTAATGATTTGGATGAGAATGTAAAGGGTAGGATCAGTAAGTTCGCGGATGACACGAAAATTGGTGGGGTGGTAAATTGCGAGGAGGAAAGCCTCAGGCTACAGGACGATATTAACGGGTTGGTCAGATGGGCGGAAAAGTGGCAAATGGAATTTAACCCGGAAAAGTGCGAGGTGATGCATTTTGGACGGACAAATAAGGCAAGGGAATACACAATGAGTGGTAGGACCCTAGGAAGTACAGAGGGTCAGAGGGACCTTGGTGTACATGTACATAGATCCCTGAAGGCAGTGGAACAGGTAGATAAGGTGGTTAAAAAGGCATATGGGATACTTGCCTTCATTAGCAGAGGCATAGAATATAAGAGCAGGGAGGTTATGATGGAGCTGTACAAAACGCTGGTGAGGCCACAGCTGGAGTACTGTGTGCAGTTCTGGTCGCCTCACTATAGGAGGGATGTGATTGCTTTGGAGAGGGTGCAGAGAAGATTCACCAGGATGTTACCTGGGATGGAGCGCCTCAGCTATGAAGAAAGACTCAACAGGCTGGGGTTGTTTTCCTTGGAGCAAAGGAGGCTGAGGGGGGACCTGATTGAGGTGTACAAAATGATGAGGGGCATAGATAGGGTAGATAAAGAGGAACTTTTCCCCTTAGTAGGGGGGTCAATAACAAGGGGGCATAGATTCAGGGTAAGGGGCAGGAGATTTAGAGGGGATTTGAGGAGGAACTTTTTCACCCAGAGGGTGGTTGGAAGCTGGAACTCACTGCCTGAAAGGGTGGTAGAGGCAGGAACCCTCACAACATTCAAGAAGCATTTGGATGGGCACTTGAAATGCCATTGCATACAAGGCTATGGACCAAATGCTGGAAAATGGGACTAGACTGGACAGGGATTGATGGAAGGCGCAGACACGATGGGCCAAAGGGCCTCTTTCTGCGCTGTAAAACTCTATGACTCTATGACTCTACTACTTTAGTTGCTTCCTCAAAAAATTCAACTAGGTTCATTAGACTTGGCCTACCCTTTACAAATCTATGTTGGCTCACTCCAATCAGCTCAATTTTCTCAAATACTCAGTCACTCTGTCCTTAATTATAGATTCCAATAACTTTTCCAGAACAGGGTTGTGAATCTTTGGAATTCTCTACCCCAGAGAGCTGTGGAGGCTGGGTCATTGGATGTATTTAAGTTGGAGATAGACAGATTTTTGAATGATAAGGGTGTCAAGGGTTATGGGGGGTGGGCAGGGAAGTGGAGTTGAGGCCAAGACCAGATCAGCCATGATCTTATTGAATGACGGAGCAGGCTCGAGGGGCCAAATGGTCTACTCCTGCTCCTATTTCTTATGTTCTTATGTTCTAACAGGTGTTAGACCAACAGGTCTATAATTTCCTGGTTTCTTGCTCTCATCTTTCTGAAATAATGGAGTTACATTTGGAATTTTCCAATCTAAAGGGGTAATTCCTGAATCGAGAGAGCTTTGGAAGATTATGGCTAAAGTATCTGCAATTTCCTCACCTACTTCCTTTAAAACCCTAAGTGAAAACGATAATTTCCTAGGGATTTGTCAGTCTTTAGTGCCATTATTTTTTTATAATACTGTTTTCTTGCTTACTTTAACTTCAGTGGGTTCCAGTCCTTGATTCATTATTAGTTACCCTGGAATGTCTGGTATATTATCCTCTTCCTCAGCTGGCCATAGTTGAGTTATACATATAATAGTACCAATCATAGAGGCCCTGAAAAGCAGACCCTGAAGTGAAAAAGTACTTCTTCAGTAAAACTTCTAAGTTAAATAAAGAAAGAAAGCCCAACTTTTAATATTGCTAGTTAAGCATTATAAGTTGAGAAATGTTCCCAGAGGGAGGCCAAGTACATTTATGCCAATCTGGTGTGCCTCTGTAACGAGTTGAAGAACAACATTGGAAATGGCATGCCTAATTTCTCAACTGAAAAATTATGCATGGTATGATTAAGGAAGCTAACAAGGTACGTAGTAGAAAATAGCTTGTAAAGTCAGGGTGAGAGAAGCAGAGTGAAAATAATAAAAGGGCATAGAATATCATTTCTTAAAGGAACACCGTTGTTTTCTGTGTGTTTGCAAACAAGCAACTGAAGTAATCCACATCAGAAATAATACTTATCGCTTTTGTGTGATGTTGTTGCAACAAAATGATGCGAAGTCCATCTGTTCTTTCTCCATCCTTTAGCAAAACTAAATTAGCTAAATACTGTACCTCTTATTGAAGATGATGCCATTTTGGTGCATTTAAAAAAAAACCTGTATTATTGCTTTACCTTATTCCAGGCGTGAACAATCTCGCTAAAAAGATGGAAGTAAACACCAAACCGTTTTCACAGTGTCTGGGATGGGTAGAAGGAGTTACTAACCAGAACATATTGACCTACCTGGGCATCATTGAACAAAGAACTAGTGAATTACTAGCTGCACGCTCCTTTATCCAGGACCAGGTAGGTTCTCATCCTTCAATACTTATGCACAAAGGTCTCTGCTGCTGTCTCCAGCACTGATTTCCAGCAAAAATGAGAAATCTTTGAATATCCTTTGAAATTCATGGATCAGTCAAGGGTAGTGTCTTCATGAAAAGCGATTGACAAACTTTTTGGAGTTGTTTACAAATATGCACAACAACTTGCATTTATATAGCACATTTGATGTAAAGGACATTTAAAGGTGCTTCACAGATAGGTGCAAGGAAAACAGATGTCTGCCAGGGAGGGTGACTAAAGGCTTGATCAAAAAGATGCGTTGTGAGAAAGGTGGAGAGGCAGAGATTTAGGGAGGAAATTCTAGAGAGTAGGAATCAGAGAGCTGAGGGCTCTGCCACCAATGGTGGAACAAGTGGGGGTTATAGGGCTGGAAGAGATAAGGTGGGACTAAGCCATAGGGAATTTAATGACAAGCATGAGGATTTAAAATTTAATGTGATGGAGGACAGAGCCAATGTAGGTAAGCAAGGTAGGATGGTGGGTGAGTGGGATTTAGTGCAGGACAGGATGTGTGTGGCAAAGTTTTGCACATGTTGGAGTTTATCATAGGAACATAGGAACAGGAGTAGGTCATTTAGCTTCTCAAGCCATTCAATGAGATCATGGCTGATCTGTGACCTAACTCCGTATACCTGCCTTTGCCCCTCACCCCTTAATACCTTATCGAGAGTGGAGGCCAGCAAGGAGAGTCTTGGAGTAATCGAGTCTAAAGGTTATGAAAGCATGTTTGATGGTTTCAGCCTGAAGGCACACTTCTCGCCATTTCCAACCATTAAACCTAATGAAAGAAAATCGTGAGGAATGTGTCTGTAATTTAGTGATATGTGATATATATTTCGTGATATATTGGGCGCAGCTCACTGTTGAAAGTCAGAAAATCAGCCCTTAGGTCGATGTAAAATGCAGTTACATAAAGGTTCTGTCTGGGTAATGTCGAGATAATCGACAGTCACTGACTTTGTTTTCTTTATTGAAAATGTGACTACCTGGTGCATAGGATGTTGGAGAAATGGGGAAGAAGCAGCAACATATTGAGTGCTACCTGGACAGCTCAGCTTCAAGTTCTGCTACAGATTTTGAGATTCCACTTCCGTCAGCCAGATATTATTCCATGTAGTCCATATCTATTATTGTATAAGGTAATGTAAACCATCCATTTGTAGAAGTCTTTGTAACAGAAATCTAACAAAATGTAAGAAACCCTATACAGATTGGAATATCCGGGCACGCAAACCCATCTAAAAGACTAACAAAACAAATATCTGCATGAAATTTGATTCTGTCAGAAACTCTTATTTTCATGATGATTGAAAGAGAAAGAAATCATCACAGCCCCAGGACATCGCTGCAGGAGTTCCTCAGGGCAGTGTCCTATGCCCAACCATCTTCAGCTGCTTCATTAATGAGCTTCCCTCCAACATAAGGTCAGAAATGGGGATGTTCACCGATGACTGCACAGTGTTCAGTGCCAATCGCAACTCCTCAGATATGGAAGCAGTCCATGCCCGCACACAACAAGACCTGAACGACATTCAGGCTTGGGCTGATAAGTGGCAGGTAACATTCGCGCCACACAAGTGCCAGGCAATGACTATTTCCATCAAGCAAGAGTCTAACCACCGGCCCTTGACATTCAACCGCATTACCATCGCCAAATCCCCCACCATCAACATCCTGGGGGTCACCATTGACCAGAAACTTAACTGGACCAGCCACATAAATACCGTGGCAACAAGAGCAGGTCAGAGGCTACATATTCTGCAGCGAGTGTCTCACCTCCTGACTCCCCAAAGCCCTTCCACAATCTACAAGGCACAAGTAAGGAGTGTGATGGAATACTCTGCACTTGCCTGGATGATTGCAGCTTCAACAACACTCAAGAAGCTCGACATCATCCAAGACAAAGCAGCCCACTTGATTGGCACCCCATCCACCACCTTAAACATTCAACCCCTCCACCATCGGGGTACTGTGGCTGCAGTGTGTACCATCTACAAGATGTACTGCAGCAACTCACCAAGGCTTCTTCGGCAGCACCTCCCAAACCCGTGACCTCTACCACCTAGAAGGACAAGGGCAGCAGGCGCATGGGAACACCACCACCTCCAAGTTCCCCTCACACACTATCCTGACTTGGAAGTATATCGCCGTTCCTGCATCGTCACTGGGTCAAAATCCTGGAACTCCCGCCCTAACAACACTGTGGGAGTACCTTCACCACATGGACTGCAGCGGTTCAAGAAGGCGGCTCACCACCACCTTCTCAAGGGAAATTAGGGATGGGCAATAAATGCTGGCCTTGTCAGTGACACCCAGATCCCATGAACAAATTTTTAAAAAATTGCTTGGGGTGAGGGAGGACTTTTTTAGACACTGGCAAAGACACCTGGAGAATTCATTAATCTTCTTTAAATAATGCCACATAACATCTCAGCTGAAGGATGGCACATCCAGCACTGCAGGATTCCTTTAGTACTGCATTTCAGTGTCATCTTAGATTATGCACTTAAAGTCCTGTCATGGGGTTCATACCCACAGTTTTCAGAGGAGAGAGTGCTGAGTAAGCTAAACTGTCATTTTATTTGATCAACCCTATATCTGACACATGCAAAAGCCCATCATCACGATTGAGTTTCCAAATCAAGGTACTTAGAAATATACTTCCCTGTACAGTTCCTATTTACCCATCACGGAGTGCACACTTTCTCCCTATTTGCATAAATTTCTCCCTATAAGGACAATCCCTCCCCTTAGGAAAAAGGCTTGCAGAGGAATACCAAGAGACTTTAATCAGCAGCTAAAATCATGCAGGTTAGCACTGCAGGATGCTGCTACATTTCTTGCTGCTTGTCCAAATAGGACCACCCTACCCATTAGAACTTTTGTCCGCAAGCTTATCTGTAGCCAAGTGGGAAGAATCTTACGTTAAAAAGAATAAATAGATTAGGCAGCAATTGAATGTAATTGGTCATATGCTTTGGCAATTGGTTTTGCAAACAAAAAGTACTAGCAATTAATGCTAGCAAGCACTAAAGTTTGAGGAATATATCGACTGGATAGTATAAGGAAAGCACTGTAGTTTAGAAGAATGACAGATTAGATAAGGACAACTGGGATGCACTGACATATGGGGCCATAATTTGCTGTAGCAGGGCACCTAATAGCATCTGCCGTTAGTTAGACTTGCCCTTGCACATTTAGGTTTTTATATATTTCCGTGGCAAGTTGCTGAAAGTGTGAGCTGATAACGTCGCAGCAAGGGAAACAGGGTATCTGTGACCTGAGTGAAGAGAGCAAGCATTTGTGTATCTCCTTAACCAATCAGATTGAAGGATTGTGAAATAAACAGCACAAGGTCTGAGAAGGAAATGTAAATTCAATGTCAAATCAAGTACGGAAAGAAAAATAAAGAGAGGGAAAAAAAGATTGGATGAAGAGACAGCAAAGTAAAGTAAAAAAAAGTAAAAAGAATATGTTTTTAAAATCTCCAACAACAATTAAAACCTGAAGGAATGAGACTCCACACTTGTAATATTTAATTTTCAGTGCCAGAGAGGTTGACTGGCAGTAATTAATACTTATCACGTTGTTAAAAGCATACCTAAACTTGAAATGAACAAGATTTAAATTTCTGTGGTCAGTTTAGTTCATATCTACTGAGCAAATACAGCAACTTCACGCCATTCAATGCATTTCAATGGTGAGGCAGATAGCGAGATGTCAGTTTTGTGAAGCTAACGGTGTAGTGGCGCGTCTCGGACAGCAACTTTTGTATTTTTGAGTTTAATCACACAACTATCCTCGCCTGAAGTTGCTGTACCATTTGCGCATAAATAACGATAAGCGCCATTAGCCTCACTGTTATTTTGACAGCAAATTATGGGCCATTAATGAAACAAGATAGTTGAAAATGAATAGACTGCTGCTTATATTAACTTATAGTTCTGTGGTATAGCAGTGGGTTATGAGAAAAGATAGTTAAAGTGATAAATCTCTCATTTCAATATTAGGAATCTAAAGCTGTACAAAAATGCAAATTTTAAAAGAAAGTATCATTGTGTTGGCTTTTACATTGTTAGGCATGAAAACAGTAAAGTTACATTTTCTCAAGGTACCTATTTTTTAATACAGATATCAGGGTATGGTTGTAAAGGCTGACCTTTCAAATGTGTGCCAGCAGGAATATTGCCCACTCTGCATATCAGGAAATCGCAAGCATCCTCCTACTATTTACATCCAATAATGTATGGAAAATTGGGGCAGTGGCCCCACAAACTCCTTATATGTGTGGCTGATGGACAAGGCTCACACTGGTAATGCAAATTCGTAAAATGTGCCCTATATAGTCACTGTTAATCCATGTATAGGCTGCAATTTTACTAATGGAGGCGGGTTGAGTGCGGGTCCGCTGCTTGGAGGCTTTCTGACCCACTCCCGGCTGCCGCCTCCCAGAATTACTATTTTTCCTTGATTGGCCTTGTTACGGCCGACGTGCGGGTCCCTCCAGGCAACTGCTTGGAGGCTATCAGTTTCTCGTGTCTGACGATGTATTGTTTGGATGAAAATTTAAAGGGGCCATGTCCCCTTTGGGAAAAATGTCAATGGGATGGATTGATGCTGTATTATATAGAAATGGGGAGTTGACAGCGTCTGTTCTGAACAAAATTTAATGAATGAAATTGCTGGTCATATTATTCCAGAAAGATAGTTATGATTTTTTTAATATATCAATTTATTATCTGACTATAAAATGAAAAAGATGCCAGATTTGTTCCAATCATTGGCTTAGTGATATTAATGCTTTTGTCTCTTAAAGGTGCTGGCTGCTGCAGGAATGGCAGCCCCAATAACTAAGGCTGCACCCAGGTTCAATGAGGGCTCGCTCCATGCCCTTGTTGAGGGAGTTAGAGTATGTAAGGAGCTCCTCTTCCCTGGAAATGGAAGGAGGAGGCCTCCTCAGCAAACCAAGGCAGCTTGGCTGCAAATTGCTGAGGAGGTGAGCTCGAGGTCTGTGTGCAGACGCACATGGGTTCAGTGTGGGAAAAGGTTTAATGATCTGCTGAGATCACCTAAAGTGTGGCCTCTGTGTTCTGGGAAATGAAAGTTCAAGAGTGAGGGCTCAGGGCGATTTCCATGTAGAATGTTGGTGGTCACACTGAGCGCAAACCACAGTTTATTGGACAGATGATGCCAGGGGTTTTGAGAATGTCGGACTTATATTCATCTCCATGTGCCAGCCACCTGTGGTTGAAGCATAAGCTTACGTGAATCTGGCATGGATGAGTGCATCCCTTGCCTGACAGCCAGCCATGTGGTCGCCTGCTGCTGGATTGGCCACATCCGGCCCTGCAAGGCGTCAATCCCCTTCCTCTTCCTCTTCCTTGTCCTCTTCCTCGTCCTCTTCATCTTCCTCCAAGGAGGCCGTGTGCTGAGCCACTTATTCACCTGGCAGCACTAAGCTGCGCTGCTCTTCCTCTGAATCTGACGACCAGGATGAGAGGATGTAAATGGTTCCCATCCCGTTATAGATTTCAGTTGAGGCAAGAAGCTTGCAAGCGCACACTCAAAGTGGCCTGAAATTATTCCAATCAGTTCAAACAGCAGATGCGTGTGTGATGAAATATTCCATTCACCACTGCCTGTGACTGAGATCGGTTTCAGTGTCATTTCCCTTCCCCCAGACCTCATTGTATTGTGTACTGGAATGTGCTGTATTGTATACTGGAATGTGCTGGAATGTGCTGTGTGTAGGGCTCCGCCCATACCTGGCCCCGTTTGTAAGCTAGCTTCAGTCTGGCCTCAGTCTCCAGAAGGAAGACATCTCTCTCTCTTACGTGTTACTTTCTAAGTTAATAAAAGCCTTGTTTTTGTTCTGCTAACTTCGAGTCTCGGAATTATTGAGGCACATCAGCGTGTCAGCTTGACCAGTCACAAAGTCAGTGGATTTGCAAAATCTTATCCCAAACCACCAACAACAAAGTTGTTGCATTTGAATGCCAGCCACGCTTTTAAAGTTCTGCACCAATAATGACTACAGATCATGTCCTCCACCAACTCGACTCCTTGCAGCAAGACTGTTTCTGACAAGATGGGAAACAGGAGCCAGTGGCATGAAAATTTGAAACCTCTGTCAAAATAGGATTAGCAAGGCAGTTAACAGGCTCTTAACTGCCTTAACTACCTGTCCCACCGCTTCCAGTCGTGTCAGTTTGGGAGCAGCTGAACAGACACTCACGAAAATTGGGTGGGGGTGGGATGGAGGCGGGTTGGGTGTCTGAAGCCAATTTTTTCTGATTTTAGCAGTTGACACATAGAAACATAGAAGATAGGAGCAGGAGTAGGCCATTCGGCCCCTCGAGCCTGCTCCGCCATTCAATGCGATCATGCCTGATCATCCAAATTCAGTACCTTGTCCCTGCTTTCTCCCCATATCCCTTGATCCCCTTATTCTTAATAAATATATCTAACTCCTTCTTGAATATATTTAATGAATTGGACTCAACTGTCTTCTGTGGTAGGGAATTCCACAGGTTTACCACTCTCTGGGTGAAGAAATTCCTCCTCATCTCAGTCTTAAATGGCTTACCCCTTATCTTTAGAATGTGACCCCTGGTTCTGGACTCCCCCACCATCAGGAACAGCCTTCCTCATTCTAGCCTGTCTAGTCCTGTTAGAATTTTATAAGTTTCAATGAGATCCCCTCTCATTCTTCTAAACTCTAGCGAATATAAGCTAATCGGCCCAATCTCTCTTCATACGTCATTCCTGCCATCCCAGGTATCAGTCTGGTGAATCTTTGCTGCACTCCCTCCATGGCAAGGACATCCTTCCTCAGATAAGGTGACCAAAACTGCACACAATACTCAAGGTGTGGTCTCACCAAGGCCCTGTACAACTGCACCAAGACATCCTTGCTCCTGTACTCGAATCCTCTTGCTATGAAGGCCAGCAGACCATTTGCCTTCTTAACCGCCTGCTGCACCTGCATGCTTACCTTCAGCGACTGGTGCACAAGGACACCCAGGTCTCGTTTCACTTCCCCTTCTCCCAATCTATTGCCGTTCAGATAATAATCTGCCTTCCTGTTTTTGCCACCAAAGTGGATAACCTCGCATTTATCCACATTATACTGCATCTGCCATGCATCTGCCCAATCGCCCAATCTGTCCAAATCGTACTGGAGTTTCTCTGCATCCTCCTCACAGCACACACGCCCACCCAGCTTTGTGTCGTCTGCAAACTTGGAGATATTACATCTAGTTCCCTCGTCTAGATCATTAATATATATTGTGAATAACTGGGGTCCAAGGACCGATCCCTGCGGTACCCCACTAGTCACTGCCTTCCACTCGGAAAAAGACCCGTTTATTCCAACTCTTTGCTTCTTGTCTGCCAACCAGTTTTCCATCCAAGTCAGTGTCATGAATCTTAGAAATGACTCATGAAGTAACGCTGGGCGGCCAGTTGGTGGCGCCGTCCAAGGAGTATAAATACTCGGTCGTGGGCCCAGCTTACTCAGGATGTTTCTGTAACCAGGAACTAGTGATGTAACTAGAAATCTCATGGTTTTGAAACAGTTGATTAAAGCCTTGTTTTGTACTCAAACCAAGTGCTCAGTAGTCTTTTTACATCAGTCAGTACCTTACCCCCAATCCCATGTGCCTTAACTTTACACGCTAGTCTCTTATGCGGGACCTTATCGAAAGCCTTCTGAAAGTCCAAATACACCACATCCACTGGTTCTCCATTATCTATTCTACCAGTTACATCCTCAAAAAATTCCTGTAGATTAGTCAAGCATGATTTACCTTTTGTAAATTCATGTTGACTTTGTCCGATCCTGTCACTGTTTTCCAAGTGCTCTGCTATTACATCTTTTATAATGGACTCTAGCATTTTCCCCACTACTGATGTCAGGCTTACCGGTCTATAATTCCCCATTTTTTCTCTACCACCTTTTTTAAATAGTGGGGTTACATTAGCTACCCTCCAGTTCATGGGAACTGTTCCAACTTTTATAGAATTTTGGAAGTTGACCAGCAATGCATCTAGTATTTCTAGGGCTACTTCCTTAAGTACCCTAGGATGTAGATTATCAGGCCCTGGGGATTTATCGGCCTTCAATCCCGTCAATTTCCCTAACACCATTTCCCTACAAATACTGATTTCATTCAGTTCCTCCCTCTCATTAGACCCTATGTTCCCCGACATCTCTGGGAGGTTATTTGTGTCCTCCTTTGTGAAGACAGATTTGGTCTGCCATTTCTTTGTTCCCCATTATAAATTCCCCTGATTCTGACTGCGAGGGATCTACGCTTGACTTTACCAATCTTTTTCTCTTCACATATCTATGGAAGCTTTTACAGTCAGTTTTTATGTTTCCTGCAAGCTTACTCTCATACTCTATTTTCCCCCTCTTACTTAATCCCTTTTTTCCTTCTTTGGTGAATCCTAAACTGCGCCCAATCCTCAGTTCTGCTGCTTTTTCTGGCCAATTTATATGTCCTCTCCTTGGATCTTATGCTATCCCTAATTCCCCTTGTTAGCCAATGATGAGTCACTTTTTTTGTTTTATTTTTATGCCAAACAGGGATGAACATATTCTGTAGTTCATCCATGCGATCTTTAAATGTTTGCCATTGCCTATTCACCGTCAACCCTTTAAATAACATTCCCCAATCCATCATAGCCAACTCGCGCCTCATACCATCGTAGTTTCCTTTACTTAAATTCAGTACCCAAGTCTCTGAATCAACTACTTCACTCTCCATCTTAATGAAGAATTCTAACATATTATGATCGCTCCTCCCCAAGGGGCCTCGCACAACAAGATTGCTAATTAATCCTTTCTCAATTCATAATACCCAGTCTAAGATGGCCTGATCTCTAGTTGGTTCCTCCACATATTGGTCCAGGAAACCACTTTAGGAATTCCTCTTCCACAGTATTGTTACTAAATTGGTTAGACCAATTTATCTGTAGATTAAAGTCACCCATGATAACTGCTGTGGCCTTATTGCATTCGTCTCTAATTTCCTCCAAACCCGCCTCCTCAGGGCTGGTAAAATTGAGCCCATAGTGTTTCAAGTTTATTGGAAAGGTAACAGGTGTTACTTTGCTTTTTCCACATCTTGTTTGCAATCCCGTGAGAATTACTGTTACCCTGATTAAAGGCATAAATGCACTCCCACAAGTAGTAATGCAACAGAAAAGGAAGGGGGGGTCTATCATTTGTACCTATTTCTGAGTTATTCAGAATAAATATGGTAATATTCAAAAGAAAAGATAATTTCCTGATATAGTATTGTGTGCAGTTTTGGTCACCTTACCTGAGGAAGGACATTCTTGCCATGGAGGGAGTGCAGTGAAGATTCACCAGGCTGATACCTGGGATGGCAGGAATGATGTACGAGGAGAGATTGTGTCGATTGGGCTTATACTCACTGGAGTTTAGAAGATTGAGAGGGGATCTCATCGAAACCTATAAAATTCTGTCAGGTCTGGACAGACTAGATGCAGGAAGGATGTTTCGGATGGCCGGGGAGTCCAGAACCAGGGGTCATAGTCTAAGGATAAGGGGTAAGCCATTTAGGACTGAAATGAGGAGGAACTTCTTCACCCAGAGAGTGGTGAACCTGTGGAATTCTCTGCCACAGAGGGCGGTGGACGCCAGTTCATTAAATATATTCAAGAAAGAGTTGGATATATTTCTTGAGGCTAAAGGGATCAAGGGATATGGGGAGAAGGCAGGGACAGGGTACTGAATTTGGATGATCAGCCATGATCTCATTGAATGGCGGAGCAGGCTCGAAGGGCTGAATGGCTTACTCCTGCTCCTATTTTCTATGTTTCTATGTTTCTATGTTTCTATAGCTTCTTTCTCACTGTTCAATATGCTATTCATTTCAGTTTGATTTTGAACAGTGATGACGATGACAAAAATGAAGAAGATATATATCCGCTGTCTAAATATGAGCTACAGGAGAGGGTCCTGAAATCAGTAAGTTTCAAAATAGTTTCTTTGGTACAAGTACAATCTTATTAAAAAGCAGCACATTTTACATTTATTAATTTCTGAAAAACAGATGAGTTTATGGAATCAGTTCTGAGTGAACCTCCTGTAGATATAATTATTTTGTGTGTGTGTGCATGTGTGTGCATTTGGCTAGATCAGTTCTTGTTAAGACAACAGTATAAAATAAATACTCAGAACTATAATCAGAGGGGCACAAAGAATCTGATTAAACATGGTGTAATCTAGCCAAATATGCTTAATTCAAAAATGCTATTATTTTGTTAGATTTGTGGCAGTTGCTATATAGATAAATTTAACATGCGCATTCACGAGTTTCCCAATCTCCCATAGCTGCCATTGGTTGCAAATCCACGCAGTTTTTGTGTTGAGTAAGATCCGGATCACAGGCCAGACACAGATTACCCAAAACTGTTTTAGAAGTTGTAAGGCTTTTATTAAAGAGCTACAGTTTTAAAGCATAATCAGATATTACATATGGTTTAAGCTGAGTATAATAGACATACAACCCGTGACAGTAGAGAGTGATCTACGACTCCCGAATCGGAATGCTACGACCAACGGGGAGGCAGTACGGTGGTCTCGGATTGGGTAGATTCCTGCAGTCTGCTGCAGTGGTCACTTCCATTGGGTCATCCCTCAAGCTGTTGGAGGTGTTAGGCCATCAGCCACCTCAGAGGCTAAAGTTGACCAAGGTGTTTGGCCGTAGCCACCTCGGAGAAGCCTTCGCCCCCTAACTGCCTGATTTCCTCTCTCGGTCGTCTATATTTATAGTTATTTCGGTGGCTGGTAATCACCTGGTGTCAATCATTTGATCCCCATCTTATTGTCCAATTGTGAAGCGGGAAGGCATCCCTCGACGTCCCTTTCTGCATGACTGACAAGGCCTCCCTCTTATCTTTCTGAGGAATGTTTTGTTATGTTTCTTTAAGGACATTTTATGACTTTTCGGCTCCATTTTTGTCTATTATCTCACCACCCTGTGTTGTTTTGCATTTTACAATTCCCTTATCACTTCTATTTGTCTTTTGATGCTTGATATTCGACCTTGCTGGCATTTCTGCTCTCTGTTCCCGGCTGCATGTTGTCAGTCTCTGTTCTAAGAATTAAAACCTATCTTTGAATCTAACAGCTATTTCTTACAATTCCCTTCTTTGAGAAGGAAATATCCTTATTGACTTCTTACAATCGGCTCTTGACTAATCTAGCTAGTTCTTATTGCTCTCTTAACTTGGGCATTAGTTAGTAGGGAGTCTTGAAGATTTCTCCCTTCTTTACAGTCCATTCCTTTGAGGAGAAGGAGCAACCTCTGACCCCTTATTCAAATTCAATTAACTGTTCCGGTGTTCCAATTCTGCCCTGCCTGGAGTATCCTCTGTTTCTTCTATCTTTCCTGATCTTACCCCACCTGGGGTCTCCTGTACATTGCTTTGGATCTTCTCTTTCGGTGTGCTCAATTAATTTGTTAGTGCTGGTTAGTCATGGGCATGAGTACCCAATTGGCTTATGTATCAAAGTCTTACTCCACACATTACATATATCAAATACACTATCATTATAAGCTGAAGAACTACCAGAGCGTGTGAAATAATATGAACGTATGGGTGTGCTGATGTATTAAGCCCAATATCCCACCAGTGTGAGTTGTCCCTATGCTGTCAATTTCAATATCTATTCTCGAGTTGTCTTGCTCCAAAACATGAAAATGCTTTAGGGAAGAGTTCAGTCGTATCACAAGCTCACTGAAGCCCCCAGACAACAGGGGAATGTAATATCCGAATTGTGCACATAATTGTGCAGCTCATACTTAAGTATCTCATTTACTGTAAGTTTCACTTGAGCATAGGTTTCGATATTATGTAAAACGTGTTGATTGATGGGACAGGTCCTGTTAGACCCATAAAGCATGGTAGTTGCGGTAGTAGTGACACAGGAGGCACCACCAAAACCACCTCATACTGGATTCGCACTGGTTTTTCCCACGCTTTGTTACCTACAAAACACAATTATTACAGTTACAGTTAAATTCAGTCTTACAATCATTTCAAGTGACATTACAGTTTAACATCTAATCAACAAGTCATGGACTTAAAAGATTCTCCAGATCTCTCTTTTACTTGTATCCATCTTGTGGATAAGTCCTGCTAAACATGATTTATCCTTAGCCCTCAATTGTCCAATCCAAATTCCATGTAACTCTCCACTTCAACTTCAATTTCAATCCCTCTAACAGGTACCAGTGTGTTTAACTCCATTCTGATTGTTTCATTAATTAGATAGTTTCTCGATGGAGTATGTGTCAATGCTTTAAAGGTTGTCTCACTCTCCTGAGCCACATTAACCATTTCATGTTTTGCTGTTGTCAAGTAACTGAGCAGACTGAGACCCATTCTTCAGTGCAGATTCACCATACATTCCCAGATGGTAATTGCCTCATACGTAATGAATCACATTTGCACGCTCATACCAGTATCTCAATATTGTGCCACACGTGCCATCCGATACAAGTCTTTCTCGGGCTTTCAGGTGATCTTATCAAAAGATTGTCTGGAGGTCTTTGTTCATCTTCCACCGCATGGTTCTGATATCTTGGGTAGTGGCCAGGCTATCAAATTCAGTTTTCTTAAAAAGTTCATTATAGGCAGGGACACAAATGTCTCCAAGAGAAAGCTATCAATTTACTAATCTTAACTACACTTTCCTGACTTTCACTAGAAAGTTTGGAAAATTCTCAACTGGTGGTGTAATTCTCCTGTTTCTATCTCACACCCTCAATCACTTCCTCTCTCCATTTTACACATCCTATTAATTACTATTCATATCTCATTCATGAGCCCTGGAGGAACTTTACTGTCCAGTACAATATTTAAGAGTGAAAACATAGATCAAACATTCTCACTTGTTCCAAGTTATTAACACATTTTATTATCATTATTTTAGAGGATCTTTTATTTTCCCAAAAGTAAACCAATATATAGTGCCTGAGTCCATTTTGTTATAACAAAATTATCCCAAAATCCAAATGGCAGTACAGTTGAACTGACAGGTTTTGTCAATGTTCAATTTCATTTCTATCACTTTATCTTCCATTTCCAATTTCAGAAACGAATGATTCCCAGGCTAGATGGCTTACACAGTGTTTTAACATTAGGGACAGAAGTGCTGCAATTAGTTTACAAGATAACTTCCATATGACAAAAGAAAGAAGATAATCTATTGTGACTCTGCTTAGAGCCCAAGGGGTTAATTTATCAAATCATAATTTTCCTTCTGTCACTGTGGGGAAATATTAACTTAAAATTAAGAAACTTAAATTTAATAATGTCCAATATCTTTAAATTTCATACTAAAGTTGTTGCTCGGTGAACTTAAACAGCTGTCAGAGGAAAGGGTTAACTCCTTTGCAGGTTTTTAAGAAGGTGGAGCGAAACATTGTCAGGCGCACGCAATTGCATCACTTCACGAAAATTTAAAAAAACTTTCCCGATCGAAAAAGACAGTTGTGTTTTCACACTTTAACTAAACACGAACAGAACAGATAAAACAAAACAAACTAGCACATGCTTGCAGAACCAGTAAATTGTGTCATATTTCTTATTGTCCTTTCTTCAGATGTCTTTCCAAAATACTGTAAAAACATTGAATACAACTGGAGAAAAAATAGTTTTTCACATTTAAGCAAATCAAATCAAACTGCTTTGGAAGATTCCACCATAGCAACCACGACTCCAAGGTTAAATGTTAGACTGAAACTTAATCTTTTGTTAAACAAACTTTTTGTTGCTCTTCTCAGTTTTTACACACCAGCTTAACTTAAATTGTAGTTCAAAGTTTTTTTTCCCAGTTATTGTGGCACACATTCTTAAAACTTTCAAAATCCAAGACAAGACAAAAGTGTTAAAACGCTTTTAAAACAGAGAAGTGGGAGGAGCTAAAACACACATAACAGAGTTTTTTTTTAAGACAGACTTTTCAGACAAAAGAAATACTGTAACTTCTTAAACATTCATAGTCAGGAAAACATTCACACTTTAACACACATTTTCACACAAACTGAAATTCCAGCATTTTTTTAAGGTTCCTTTCACTCAACAAATCTTGTGTTTTATTTGTCTCAGCAAAGACGTTAATAACTTTCATGTCGGTAAAGCTTTAAATTTCTCTTTTGTTTCTCTTTTTAATTCGGTGTCTCAGCAGCTTTTTCTGGCTTTCCAAATCCCTGTTTTTTTCCCTTCCTTTGCTGAGTTTTCAGATTGGTTAGCCTGCAAATTAGATCTTTTTCCTTCTTTATCTCTCCCTCTCTCTCCTGCACTTTATGCTTTACCTCCTTCAGGCTATCTATCAAATGTTCCCGGTGATATGCCAACGCCATTGTATTTCTGGTTTTACCTTTCAACAAGCTCTTTACTGTTCCCTTCTTTCAGAGAGAATAAAACACTATACTCAGCCGAAGCAATGATCACGTGCGTTTGACCGGTCCCTCCAGTCACCCCAACCGGAACCTTACAACTCCTAACTCTGTGATCCCACTTCTGACACCACTGTAAGATTAGGATCACAGGCTCACACAGATTACCCAACAGGGTTTTAGAAGTTGCAAGGCTTTTATTAAAGACGTACAGTTTTAAAGCATAATCAGATATTACATATGTTTTAAGCTAATTATAATAGACATACAACCCGTGACAGTAGCGAGCGATCTAGGACTCCCGAATCGGAATGCCACGACTGGACGGACGGGGAGGCAGTATGGTGGTCTCGGATTGGGTAGATTCCTGCAGTCTGCTGCAGCAGTCACTTCCATTGGGTCATCTCTCAAGCTGTTGGAGGTGTTAGGCGGTCAGCCACCTCAGAGGCTAAACTTGACCAAGGTGTTAGGCCGTAGCCACCTCGGGGAAGCCTGCATAGAAACATAGAAACATAGAAGGTAGGAGCAGGAGTAGGCCATTCAGCCCTTTGAGCCTGCTCCGCCATGCAATGAGCTCATGGCTGATCATCCAAATTCAGTACCCTGTCCATGCCTTCTCCCCATATCCCTTGATCCCTTTAGCCTTCAGAAATATATCCAACTCTTTCTTGAATATATTTAATGAACTGGCGTCCACCGCCCTCTGTGGCAGAGAATTCCACAGGTTCACCACTCTCTGGGTGAAGAAATTCCTCCTCATTTCAGTCCTAAATGGCTTACCCCTATCCTTAAACTATGACCCCTGGTTCTGGACTCCCCGGCCATCAGAAACATCCTTCCTGCATCTAATCTGTCCAGGCCTGACAGAATTTTATAGGTTTCGATGAGATCCCCTCTCAATCTTCTAAACTCCATTGCGTATAAGACCAATCGACACAATCTCTCCTCATACGTCATTCCTGCCATCCCAGGTATCAGCCTGGTGAATCTTCACTGCACTCCTTCCATGGCAAGGACGTCCTTCCTCAGGTAAGGCGACCAAAACTGCACACAATACTTAAGGTGTGGTCTCACCAAGGCCCTGTACAACTGCAGCAAGACATCCTTGTTCCTGTACTCGAACCCTCTTGCTACGAAGGCCAACATACCATTTGCCTTCTTAACCGCCTGCTGCACCTGCATGCTTACCTTCAGCGACTGGTGCACAAGAACACCCAGGTCTCTTTGCACTTCCCCTTCTCCCAATCTATTGCCATTCAAATAATAATCTGCCTTCCTGTTTTTGCCACCAAAGTGGATAACCTCACATTTATCCACATTATAGTGCATTTGCCATGTTTCTGCCCAATCACCCAACCTGTCCAAATCGTACTGGAGATTCACGCCATCCTCCTCACAGCATACCCTCCCACCCAGCTTTGTGTCATCTGCAAATTTGGAGATATTACATCCAATTCCCTCGTCCAGATCATTAATATATATTGTGAACAGCTGGGGTCCTAGGACCGATCCTTGCGGTACCCCACTAGTCACTGCCTGCCACTCGGAAAACGACCCGTTTATTCCAACTCTTTGCTTTCTGTCCGCCAACCAGTTCTCTATCCAAGTCAATACCTTGCCCCCAATCCCATGTGCCTTAATTTTGCACGCTAATCTCTTATGTGGGACCTTATCGAAAGCCTTCTGAAAGTCCAAATATACCACATCCACTGGTTCTCCCTTATCTATTTTACCAGTTACATCCTCAAAAAATTCCAGTAGATTAGTCAAGCATGATTTACCTTTTGTAAATCCATGTTGACTTTGTCCGATCCTGTCACTGCTTTCCAAGTGCTCTGCTATTACATCTTTTATAATGGACTCTAGCATTTTCCCCACTACCGATGTCAGGCTTACCGGTCTATAATTCCCCGCTTTTTCTCTAACACCTTTTTTGAATAGTGGGGTAACATTAGCTACCCTCCAATCCATGGGTACTGTTCCAGAGTCTATCGAGTTCTGGAAGATGACCAGCAATGCATCTACTATTTCTAGGGCCACTTCTTTAAGTACCCTGGGATGTAGATTATCAGGCCCTGGGGATTTATCGGCCTTCAATCCCATCAATTTTGCTAACACCATTTCCCTGCAAATACTGATTTCTTTCAGCTCCACCCTTTCATCAGACCCTATGTTCCCCGGCATCTCTGGGAGGTTATTTGTGTCCTCCTTTGTGAAGACAGAACCAAAATATATATTTAGTTGGTCTGCCATTTCTTTGCTCCCCATCAAAATTCCCCTGATTCTGACTGTGAGGGACCTATGCTTGACTTCACCAATCTTTTTCTCTTAACATATCTATAGAAGCTTTTACAGTCAGTTTTTATGTTCCCTGGAAGCTTACTCTCATATTCTATTTTCCGTTTCTTAATTGATCCCTTTGTCCTCCTTTGTTGAATCCTAAACTGCTCCCAATCCTCAGGATTATTGCTTTTTCTGGACAATTTATATGCCCTCTCCTTGGACCTTATGCTGTCCCTAATTTCCCTTGTTAGCCATGGTTGAGTCACCTTTTTTGTTTTAATTTTATGCCAAACTGGGATGAACAAATTCTGTAGCTCATCCATTCGGTCTTTGAATGTTTGCCATTGCCTATCCACCGTCAACCCTTTGAGTGACATTCCCCAATCAATCCTACCCCAACTCACACCTCAGACCATCGTCGTTTCCTTTATTTAAATTGAGGACCCTAGTCTCTGAGTCAACTAGTTCATTCTCCACCTTAATGAAGAATTCGATCATATTATGATCGCTCCGACCCAAGGGGCCTCGTACAACAAGATTGCTAATTAATCCTTTCTTGTTACATAATACCCAGTCTAAGATGGCCTGATCTCTGGTTGGTTCCTCGACATATTGGTCCAGGAAACCATCCCGTAAACACTCCAGGAATTCCTCCTCCACAGTATTATTACTAATTTGGTTGGCCCAATCTATATGTAGATTAAAGTCACCCATGATGACTGCTGTGCCCTTATTGCACGCTTCTTTAATTTCCCTTTTAATGCCATCCCCAACCTGCGCCTTACTGTTTGGAGGTCTATATACCACTCCCACTAACGTTTTTCTCTCCTCAGTATTCCTCAATTCTACCCATATAGATTCCACATCATCAGAGCTAATATCCTTCATTACAATTGTGTTAATCCCTTCTTTAACCAGTAATGCTACCCCACCTCCCTTTCCTTTTTGCCTATCTTTCCTGAATATCGAATACCCCTGAATGTTGAGTTCCCAGTCTTGGCCATCCTTGAGCCACGTTTCCGTAATCCCAACCAAATCATATTCGTTTACCTCTATTTGCGCAGCCAATTCATTCACCTTCTTACAAATGCTCCTCGCATTAAGACACAAAGCCTTCAGGCTTGTTTTTTTAATGCTCTTAGGCCTATTAGAATTATTATTTACTGTGGCCATGTTTGATTTAAACCGTTGATTTCTCTGACTGCCACTTTTGTTTTTCTCCTTCCTATCTTTTGCTTTTTTCCTTGTTTCCCTTTCCTCTGTCTCCCTGCTCAGGTTCCCAACCCCCTGCCATTTTAGTTTAAACCCTCCCCCACAACACTAGCAAACACTCCCCCTAGGACATCGGTTCCAGCCCTGCCCAGGTGCAAACTGTCCGGTTTGAACTGGTCCCACCTCCCCCAGAACCGGTTCCAATGTCCCAGGAACTTGAATCCCTCCCCCTGGCACCATTCCTCTAGCCATGTATTCATCTGAAGTATCCTTCTACTTCTACTCTGACTAACACGTGGCACTGGTAGCAATCCTGAGATTACTACCTTTGAGGTCCTGTTTTTTAATTTATCTCCTAACTCCCTATATTCCGCTTTTAGGACCTCATCCCACTTTTTACCGATATCGTTGGTGCCTATATGCACCACGACAACTGGCTGTTCACCCTTCCCTTCCAAGATGTTCTGTAGCCGCTCGGAGACATCCTTGACCCTTGCACCAGGGAGGCAACATACCATCCTGGAGTCTCGTTTGCGGCCACAGAAATGCCTATCTATTCCCTTTACAATTGAATCCCCTATTACTATAGCTCTACCCTTCTTTTTCCTCCCATTCTGTGCAGCAGAGCCACCCCTGGTGCTAGGAAGTTGGCTGCTGCTGCCTTCCTCTGATAAGCCATCCCCCCCAACAGTACTCAAAGTGGTGTATCTGTTGGAGAGGGGGATGGCCACAGGGGACCCCTGCACTACCTGCCTGCGCCTAGTATTCTGCCTGTTGGTCACCCGTTCCCTTTCTTCCTGTCCAATCTCTACCTGCGGTGTGTCCAACTCCGTAAACATGCTATTCACGATGTCCTGAGCATCGTGAACGCTCCAGTATGCATCCAATCGCAGCTCCAGTGCCGCAATGCGGTCTGTCAGTAGCTGCAGCTGAATGCACTTCCTGCACATGTAGTTGTCAGGGACACAGGATGTGTCCCTGAGTTCCCACATTCCGCAGGAGGAGCATATCACGTTGCCGGGCTGTCCTGCCATGACTTACCCTTTAATTAATTGAATTTAAATTAAATCAATCAATCCCACTAATTACACTATAGTTAAATGGTTTACCAACAGTCCCCGCTACACCAGAGAGACCTTAGAAACTATAAATCACAGAGTTAAAGTTTTAAAAAAGAGAGACATACTCACCAACCAATCACTTACCTGCTTCCTGGTGACGTCACACTTTGATTACTTTTTACCTCTCTCCCCCGCTGTTGAATTGGTAAGCCTCACTGCTCACACCCAGGTCTGATGCTCTGGTCGGGCCTTGCTGCTGGTTTTAAGCCTCGCTGCTCGCCTCACTGCTCACACCCAGGTCCGATGCTCTGGTCGGGCCTCGCTGCCGGTTTTAAGCCTCGCTGCTCACCTCACTGCTCACACCCAGGTCTGATGCTCTGGTCGGGCCTCGCTGCCGGTTTTAAGCCTTGCTGCTCGCCTCACTGCTCACACCCAGGTCTGATGCTCTGGTCGGGCCTCGCTGCCGGTTTTAAGCCTCGCTGCTCGCCTCACTGCTCACACCCAGGTCCGATGCTCTGGTCGGGCCTCGCTGCCAGTTTTAAGCCTCGCTGCTGGCCTCACTGCTCACACCCAGGTCCGATCTTCGCCCCTAACTGCCTGATTTCCTCTCTCGGTCGTCTATATTTATAGTTATTTCAGTGGGCTGGTAATCACCTGGTGTCAATCATTTGATCCCCCATCCTATTGTCCAATTGTGAAGTGGGAAGGCAACCCTCGACGTCCCTTTCTGCATGGCTGACAAGGCCTCCCTCTTATCTTTCTGAGGAATGTTTTGTTATGTTTCTTTAAGGACATTTTATGACTTTTCAGCTCCATTTTTGTCTATTATCCCACCACCCTGTGTTGTTTTGTTTTTTACGATTTTCTTATCACTTCTATTTGTCTTTTGATGCTTGATATTCGACCTTGCTGGCATTTCTGCTTTCTGTTCCCAGCTGCATGTTGTCAGTCTCTGTTCTAAAAATTAAAACCCATCTTTGAATCTAACAGCTATTCCTTACAGTTGACCTTGTGTGACTTACTGATAGAAACTGTGCCTGGCCAGCAAGTGTTTTTATGCAAGCAAGTCTAGCTGCCCGCAAGATTACTTTAAGTAATCTTCCTGGCACCTCAACATTGACTCCGGAGCCCATGAAGTCTCATGGCTTCAGGTGAAGCAGGTGCAAGGAAACCTCCTGCTGATTACCACCTACCGCCCTCCCTCAGCTGATGAATCAGTACTCCTCCATGCTGAACACCACTTGGAAGAAGCACTGAGGGTAGCAAGGGCACAGAATGTACTCTGGGTGGGGTCTTCAATGTCCATCACCAAGAGTGGCTCGGTAGCATCACTACTGACAGAGCTGGCCAATTCCTGAAGGACATAGCTGCCAAACTGTGCCAGCAGCAGGTGGTGATAGAATCAACACGAGGGAAAAGCCTACTCGACCTTGTCTTCACCAATCTACCTGCCGCAGATGCATCTGTCCATGACAGTATTGGTAGAAGTGACCACTGCACAGTCCTTGTGGAGACGAAGTCCTGTCTTTACACTGAGGACACACATGTTGTGTGGCATTACCACTGTGCTAAATGGGATAGATTCAGTTCAGATCGAGCAGCTAAAAACTGGGCATCTATGAGGCACTGCATCAGCAGCAGCAGAATTGTATTCCACCACAATCTGTAACCTCATGACCCGGCATATACCTCACTCTACCATTACCATCAAACCAGGGGACCAACCCTGGTTCAATGAGGAGTGTAGAAGAGTATGCCAGGAGCAGCACCAGGTGTAGCTAAAAATTAGGTGCCAACCTGAGGAAGCTGCAACACAGGACTAGATGCATGCTAAACAGTGGAATCAGCAAGCTATAGACAGGGCTAAGAGATCCCACAATCAACAGATCAGATCAAAGCTCTGCAGTCCTGCAACATCCAGTCGTGAATGGTGGTGGACCATTAAACAACTAACGGGAAGAGGAGGCTCCTTGAATATCCCCACCCTCAATGATAGCAGAGCCCAGCACACAAGTGCAAAAGACAAGGCTGAAGCATTTGCAACCAGCTTCAGCCAGAAGTGCCAAGTGGATGATCTATCTTGGCTTCCTCCCAAGGTCCCAACCATCACCGAAGCCAGTCTTCAGCCAATACGATTCACTCCACGTGATATCAAGAAACAGCTGAGTGCATTGGATACAACAAAGGCTATAGGCTCCGACAACAGCCTGGCTGTAGTGCTGAAGACTTGTGCTCCAGAACGAGCCACACCTCTAGCCAACCTGTTCCAGTACAGCTTACAACACTGGCATCTATCTGACAATGTGGAAAACTGCCCTGGTATGTCCTGTCCACAAATAGCAGGACAAATCCAATCTGTCCAATTACCGCATCTGTCTACTTCAATCACCAGCAAAGTGATGGAAGGTGTCATCGACAGTTCTTCTTCTTCATCTTAGGCAGTCCCTCGGAACTGAGGATGACTTGCTTCCACATTAAAAATGAGTTTGCAGGTGACTGATTAGTCCAATGCAGGACCTACAGTCTTTGTCACAGGTGGGGCAGATGGTGGTTGAAGGGGCGGGTGGGGTGCTTGGCTTGACGTGCCCTCCTTGTGCTGCCTGCGCTTGGCTTCCGCTTGCTCCCGGCGAAGAGACTCGAGGTGTTTGGCGCCTTCCCGGATGCTTCTCCTCCACTTTGTGCGGTCTTGGGCCAGGGATTCCCAGGTGTCAGTGGGGATGTTACACTTTTTCAAGGAGGCTTTGAGGGTGTCCTTGAAGCATTTCCTCTGCCCACCTGGGGCTCTCTTGCCGTGCCGGAGCTCCGAGTAGAGCGCTTGTTTTGGGAGTCTTGTATCGGGCATGCTGACAATGTGACCCATCCATCGGAGCTGATTGAGCGTGGTCAGAGCGTCGATGCTGGGGATGTTGGCCTGAGCATGAACACTGACGTTGGTGCGCCTATCCTGCCAATGGATTTGCAGGACCTTGCGGAGGCAGCGTTGGTGGTACCTCTCCAGTGCTTTGAGGTGCCTGCTGTAAATGGTCCATGTCTCTGAGGCATACAGCAGGGTGGGTATCACTGCTGCCCTGTAGACCATGAGCTTAGTGCCGGGTTTGAGGTCCTGATCTTCAAACACTCTCTTCCTCAGGCGACTGAAGGCTGCACTGGCACACTGAAGGCGGTGTTGGACTTCATCGTCGACGTCTGCCCTTGTTGACAGTAGGCTCCCGAGGTATAGAAAGTGGTCCACGTTGTCCAAGGCCTTATCGTGGATTTTGATAATCGGGGGGCAGCACTATGTGGCGGGGGCCGGTTGGTACAGGACCTTTGTCTTACGGATCACAGAGTCACAGAAACCCCACAGTGCAGATAGAGGCCATTTCAGCCCATCGAGCCTGCACCGACACATATCCCATCCGATCCCCGTAACCCCTACACCAACACATATCCCACCCTATCTCTGTAACCCCACGTATTTAATCCCCCTAACACTAAGGGTCAATTTATCATAGCCAATCAACCTAACCCGCACATCTTTGGACTGTGGGAGGAAACCGGAGCACCCGGAGAAAACCCACGCAAACACGGGGAGAATGTGCAAACTCCACACAGACAGTCGCCCGAGGCCAGATTCGAACACGGGTCCCTGGCGCTGTGAGGCCCATGCTCTCGTATGCTTCAGTGAAGGTGTTGACGATGGTTTGGAGTTCGACCTCCGAGTGAGCGCAGCGGCACTTACTCATCAATAACCTGCTCGGGTTCAGCCAGGACCACTCAACTCCAGATCTCATTACAGCTTTGGTCCAAACCTGGACAAAAGAGCTGAATTCAAAGGTGAGAGTGAATGCCTGTGACATCAAAGCAGCATTTGACTGAGTGTGGTATCAAGGAGCCCTAGTAAAATTGAAGTCAATGGGAATCGGGGGAAAACTCTCCACTGGCTGGAGTCATACTTAGCACATAGGAAGATGGTTGTGTTTGTTGGAGTTCAATCATCTCAGCCCCAGAAAATCTCTGCAGGAGTTCCTCAGGGCAGTGTCCTAGGCCCAACCATCTTCAGCTGCTTCATCAATGACCTTCCCTTCATCATAAAGTCAGAAGTGGGGATGTTCACTGATCACTGCACAGTGTTCAGTTCTATTCGCAACTCCTCAGATAATAAAGCAGTCCATGCCCGCATACAGCAAGACCTGGACGACATTCAGGCTTGGCTGAAAAGTGGCAAGTAACATTCACGTCACACAAGTACCAGGAAATGACTATCTCCAACAAGCGAAAGTCCAACTATCGCCCCTTGAAATTCAACGGCATAACCATCGCTGAATTCCCCACCATCAACATCCTGGGGGTCACCATTGACCAGAAACTTAACTGGACCAGCCACATAAATACCATGGCTACAAGAGCAGGTCAGCGGCTGGGTATTCTGCGGTGAGCGTCTCACCTCCTGACTCACCAAAGCCTTTCCACCATCTACAAGGCACAAGTCAGGAGTGCGATGGAATACTCTCCACTTGTCTGGATGAGCGCAGCTCCAACACGCAAAAAGCTCAACACCATCAAGGCAGCCCGTTTGATTGGCACCCCATCTACCACCTTAAACATTCAACCCCTCCACCACCAGCGCACTGTGGCTGCAGTGTGTACCATCTATAGGATGCAATGCAGCAACTCACCAAGGCTTCTTCGACAGCACCTACCAATCTGCGACCTCTAACACCTAGAAGGACAAGGGCAGCAGGCGCATGGGAACACCATCACCTTCAAGTTCCCCTCCAAGTCACACACCATCCTGACTTGGAAGTATATCGCCGTTCCTTCATTGTCGCTTTGTCAAAATACTGGAACTCCCTCCCTAACAGCACTGTGGGAGTACCTTCACCTCACGGACTGCATCAGTTCAAGAAGGCAGCTCACCTCCACCTTCTCAAGGGCAATTAGGGATGGGCAATAAATGCTGGTCTTGCCAGCGATGCCCACATCCCAGGAACGAATAAAAAAAATGTTGAGGAAATGACTGAGAGTCAGAATCTTCATCATCATTCATATCAATTAACACAAGCACCAGCACAACTATACATTCCCCAGAAAGTGAATCTAGTGAGCTTGAGTAGGTAGCACCAGGCTAGTTATGGGTCATGGGTGAGAAGGGGCACGTGGTGGTGGCACAGAAGGGGAAAGTGTAATGTATATACCTTTAAGGGGGGAACTACTTTTTACAGCTCATGTATACTGTAGTACCGGCAGTGACCACACCTGTATATAGCACTGAGTAGTAATCTGTACAGTTCAGTTCCAGAGTGAGCCACGTTGAGTAAACACCTGTTGTACCGTTCTCCTGCAGTCTTGTGTCTTACTACTGACGGACACAACATTGGCGACGAGGCAAAATCGATCCTACTTGCAACTCTGCATCACCTCCCAGGGATTCGTTCCTGGAGACCAGTAGATTGGAGGTCAAGGCCAGAGACACGGGCGTCGACCACGGGCAACCGCCCAGTCATCCAGCAGAGACTCGAGAATTGCGGGGGAGGCTGTTGAGAGCCAGGCTTGGCTTTCCAGTCGCGGTGGTCCAGCGAAACGGGCTGGCAACAGGTAGTGCGCAGACCCTTCCCGGACAGCGGCAGGCTAGAGCCCGACCGAGCGGCACAGCAAAGGGCTGAGCAGCGTCGACGGGAGACAGAGAGAGAGGGCAGAGCGCACAGGGTGCAGCCGGTGTTCAGGGGCTGAGCAGCAGCGCAGGAGAAGCGCGTGAAACCTACAGGGTGCCGCCATTGCCACGAGGACCGCTGAGAGCGGCGTTGGCAGCAACAGGGGAGGAAGGAAAGTGCGGGAGATGCCATTTTAAGCCATTTTAAACTACACCCAAAATGCCGAAGAATGGCAGTATCACCGCATTTGACAATGAAGTCGAAGATTGGACTACATATGTCGAAGGAATAGAGGTATACTGCAAGGCAAATGAGGTGTCAGATGATAAGAAAGCGCCGGTATTGTTAAATTTAATGGGTGCAAAGACGTATGGCTTATTACGAAATCTAGTAACCCCAGCAAAGCCAGTGGAAAAGAGTTTTGGAGACATAGTGACGATACTACAGGAACATTTAAACCCCACACCGCTGCTGATAGCAGAAAGATTTAAGTTTCACAAACAGAACCAGCATAAGGATGAAAGCAATGCTGAATATTTAACAGAACTGCGCAAACTATCGAAACACTGCCAGTTTGGAACGGGACTGGCAGATACCTTAAGGGACAAGTTTGTGTATGGGCTTCAAAGTGAAGGAACCCAGAAACGGCTTTTATCTGAAAAGGACCTTACGCTGGACAAGACTTTCAGCATTGCAGTATCATATGAAGCAGCAGCATGGGGCGCTGCAGAGATACAACAGAGACCGCAAGAATATGGCACAAACAAAATGTCATACAGAACAGAGAAGTGCTATCGCTGCGGCAGAACAACACATGACCACAATGATTGCTGGTTCAAAGACAAAGTGTGCAGACAGTGTGGAAAAGTAGGACACATAGCACGAGTCTGCAGGTCGGGAAAGAAAACCAGCAATAAGAAATCTCCAAAAGAAAAGTACAAGAAGGTACATAAGGTGACGGAGAATAGTTCAGATGAACAAAAGAGTGATACCGACTCCGAAAGCAGGGAGCTGAGTTGTCTGAAACTACATAATGTGATCAAAATGGAGGATCACCGAACCATTTGGGTCACTCTCAAGATAGCAGGAGTCCAGGTAAAAATGGAATTGGACACAGGATCAGCCCTAACAGTCATAAACCGACGGGACTACGAGCGGCTACTCTCACACATACACTTGAGAGACACAAAAATTATTTTGAAGACGTACACAGGGCAAAAAGTCTACCCCAAAGGAAAAATAAGGGTGACCGTTATATATAACGGTAAGGAAACACCAAAACTAGACCTGTATGTATTGGAAGATGGAGGACCACCATTACTGGGACGTGAATGGATCCGGAAAATACAGCTGGATTGGCATTCCATACAAGCACTGACTGTGGCTGCCAAAAAGGATGATGACGTCACACCTGGGCGACTGTCAAAGATCCTAACTGACGTGAAAGAAGTGTTCCAGCAAGGACTCGGAACACTAAAAGGCATGACAGCAACAATTAAAATCGAAGAAAACGCAAGCCCAAAATTTTTTAAGGCCAGACCGGTACCTTATGCGATCCGCCCAGCCGTCGAAGCAGAGCTGGAGAGTTTGGAACATTCAGGAGTACTGTCCAAGGTAGACTGGAGCGAGTGGGCTACACCCATCGTCCCTGTGATGAAAAAGCCGTTGAGCAGCACGCCTGGGGAACCAAGGAAGGTTCGCATCTGTGGGGACTTTAAGGTAACAGTGAACCCAATCCTTCACTCCGTGCAATATCCACTTCCGCGGATTGAAGATATTTTCGCCTCGCTATCTGGAGGGAAACACTTCACTAAGATTGATCTGGCCCAGGCGTATCTGCAAATGGAGGTAGAAGAAGCATCAAAAAAATACCTCACAATCAACACCCATAAAGGTCTTTACCAATACAACCGGCTGGTATTCGGGGTAGCATCAGCTCCGGCTATTTGGCAAAGGGCAATGGAACAAGTCCTGCAAGGGATCCCAGGGACCCAGTGTTATTTGGACGACATCCTGGTCATGGGCGAAAATGACAGTGATCACCTCACCAACCTGGAGCAGGTGTTCACTAGATTGAAGGAATATGGGCTCCGAGCTTACTGCCCCAAATGCGAGTTTTTTAAAAAACAGATCTCGTATTGTGGCCACGTTATCGATAAAGAGGGGTTACATAAGTCCCCAGAAAAGATTGAGGCAGTAGTCAAGGCTCCAGCACCGGAAAACATGTCACAACTGAGGTCGTTCCTCGGGCTGGTAAACTACTACCATAAGTTCTTGCTAAATTTGTCTACAATACTACACCCACTGAACACCCTACTGCAAACTGGAGTGCCATGGAAGTGAAGTGACGAATGTAAACGAGCTTTCCAGAAGAGCAAAACACTAATCACATCGAAAGAGGTATTGGCCCATTTGAACCCAGCACTACCAATTCGGTTGGCGTGTGATGCGTCACCCTACGGCATTGGAGCGGTGCTGTCGCACAAATTCTCAGACGGCTCAGAGAGGCCAATAGCCTTTGCGTCACGATCACTAACCTCAGCCGAGCGTAACTACGTCCAGATTGACAGGGAGGCCCTCAGCCTAGTGTGGGGAGTGAAAAAGTTCAATCACTATCTGCACGGGCAGAAAGTCACCTTGCTGACTGACCACCAGCCTCTTGTCTCCATTTTTAATCCGAAGAAGGGCATTCCTGTGATGACTGCGCAGCGACTACAAAGATGGTCACTCTTTCTAGGGGCACACCACTATGAGATTGAATATAAGGGCACGAAACAGCATGGAAATGCTGATGGGCTATCACGCCTGCCACTGCCTACTGCGGAGGAAGCACCAGCAGTGGATCCTGTCGAAATATTTCATTCGACTATAGTTGAATACCTACCGGTAACTAACGCCCGTATAGAAAAGGAGACCCGAAATGACCCAACACTGTCTTGGGTATATGATTTGATGGTGAAGGGATGGCCAGCACATGGCGATTCACTGTTGCCAGCATTCTCAACAAGAAGAAAACAGCTGTCAGTGTGCCGGGGGACCTTGATGTGTGGATCCCAAGTGGTAATTCCACCCAAGTTAAGGGATAGAGTGCTCAATGAGCTTCATGAGGGTCATCTGGGAGGGGTAAAAATGAAAAGCCTTGCCAGGGCTTATGTGTGGTGGCCGGGAATCGATAAACAAATCGAGGACTTGACCAAGAGCTGCTCAGGATGCCAGAAAGTCCAAAATGCACCACCACATGCCCCTCTACACCCATGGGAGTGGCCCTCATCTCCATGGCAACGGGTGCATATTGATTTTGCTGGTCCATTCATGGACTCAATGTTTTTAATAGCCGTGGATGCGCACTCAAAATGGCCTGAGGTCATCAAAATGTCCTCCACCACTATGGAGAAAACTATTGCAGTCCTACGGACCATTTTTGCCAGGAATGGCTTGCCAGAACAGATTTGCTCCAATAACGGACCACAGTTTGTGTCCGAAGAGTTCCGGAGGTTTATGAAGAAGAATGGGGTAAGGCATTACACACCCGCCCCGTATCATCCAGCCACAAATGGATTGGCTGAGAGGTTCGTACAAACCTTTAAGAAGGCAATAAAGGCTATGTACAATGACAACATTCCGCTGCAGCATAATGTGGACAATTTCCTGTTCGCCTACCGGAATGCGACACATGCAGTCACCAACCAGGCCCCGGCCATGATGTTCTTTAACCGAAGGTTAAGATCTCGCCTGGATTTGCTCAGACCAAACGTACGAAGAGATGTTGAGAGTAAGCAATTCCAGCACATCCATGAGAAGCCAACAAGGAGCTTCAATGTAGGGCAACCAGTCTTGGCCCACGACTACCGAACAGAAAAATGGCAGCCAGGAAAGATATGCACACGGCAGGGCCCACTAATGTACCCAGTGGACGTTGGGGAGAACATCATGAGACGCCATGCTGACCAGATCCTAGAGTCACAGGAACAAGTCAACCCCATGCCTCGCCCATATGTACCTGGTGAGGAACCCGACGTACAGGTCACATCTACCCCAGAAACAGTAGCATCGGAAGCTGATGACCCAACCGACGACAGGGTGCCAGAATCGCCTCCGCACCAAGAGCGAGACACTCGGGAAAGGCGCTATCCAGAAAGGATCAGGAAGCCTCCCCAAAGACTGAATATATAAATGGACTATTTTCAGCTAACGTTGTGTGTTAAAAGTGTTAATTGTAATTAGTTTGATATTTAATTGTTAAATGAGTGTTATGGTACTGTTAATCTAAAAGGGGAGGAATTGTAATGTATATACCTTTAAGGGGGGAACTACTTTTTACAGCTCAAGTATACTGTAGTACCGGCAGTGACCACACCTGTATAAAACACTGAGTAGTAATCTGTACAGTTCAGTTCCAGAGTGAGCCAAGTTGAGTAAACACCTGTTGTACTGTTCTCCTGCAGTCTTGTGTCTTACTACTGACGGACACAACAGAAAGCATCTTCCTCAACTGCAGTTGTTTGGAATTCATACCTCAAAGGGCCTACATATGAAAGGAAATTTGTAATTAGATGTTTGCAATTATGATTCTAAATAATTTTAAATGCCCCAGGAACTACATATAATTATAATTATAATTATAAAATATTTAAGGGACTGGATTTAGATTTTTTTGCAGAGCCTGAGAATAAGATGCCTCTTTTGATTTGAAATAAGAACATAAGAACATAAAAAATAGGAGCAGGAATAGGCCACTTGGCCCTTCGAGCCTGCTCCGCCATTCAATAAGGTCATGGATGATCTTGGGCTCAAAGCCACTTCCCCGCCCACTCCCCATAACCCTTCACTCCCTTATCTTGCAAAAATCTGTCTATCTCCACCTTAAATGTATTTAATGACCCAGCCTCCACAGGTCTCTGGGGCAGAGAATTCCATAGATTTATTACCCTCTGAGAGAAGAAATTCCTCCTCATCTCAGTTCTAAAAGGGCGATCATTTATTCTAAAACTGTGCCCCCGCATTCTAGATTTCCCCACGAGGGGAAACATCCTCTCTGCATCTACCTTGTCGAGCCCCCTCAGTATCTTATATGTTTCAATAAGATCACCTCTCATTCTTCTAAATTCCAATGAGTATAGGCCCAGCCTGCTCAACCTTTCCTCATAAGTCAATCCCCTCATCTCTGGAATTAACCTAGTGAATCGCCTCTGAACTGCCTCCAATGCAAGTATGTCCTTCCTTAAATAAGGAGACCAAACCTGTATGCAGTACTCAAGGTGTGGTCTCACCAATACCCTGTACAGTTGTAGCAGGACTTCCCTGCTTTTATACTCCAACCCCTTTGAAATAAAAGCCAACATTCCATTTGCCTTTTTGATTACGTGCTGTACCTACATGCTAAAATTTTGTGTTTTATGCACAAGGACCCCCAGGTCCCTCTGAACTGTAGCATTTTGTAATCTCTCTCCATTTAAATAACAATTTGCTTTTTTATTTTTCCTGCCAAAGTGTATAACCTCGCATTTTCCCACATTATACTCCATCTGCCAAATGTTTGCCCATTCACTTAGCCTGCCTATATCCCTTTGCAGGTTCTTTGCGCCCTCTGCACAACTTGCTTTCCCACCCATCTTTGTATCATCTGCAAACTTGGCTACATTACACTCGGTCCCTTCATCCAAGTCATTAATGTAGATTGTAAATAGTTGAGGCCCGAGCACCAATCCTTGTGGCACCCCAATAGTTAACTTTTGCCAACCGGAAAATGACCCATTTATCCCGACTCTCTGCTTTCTGTTAGTTAGCCAATTCTCTATCCATGCTAATATATTACCCCAATTCGGTGAGCTCTTATCTTATGCAATAACCTTTTACGTGGCACCTTATCGAATGCCTTCTGGAAATTCAAATA
Organism: Somniosus microcephalus; assembly: GCF_052327205.1. Taxonomy (NCBI): domain Eukaryota; kingdom Metazoa; phylum Chordata; class Chondrichthyes; order Squaliformes; family Somniosidae; genus Somniosus; species Somniosus microcephalus. The sequence continues at coordinate 55,331,322 of NC_140994.1, read as the reverse complement.
CACCACATCCACTGGTTCACCTTTGTCCACCCTGCTCATTACCTCCTCAAAGAACTCCAGCAAATTTGTTAAACATGATTTCCCTTTCCTAAAACCATGCTGACTCTGCTTGACTGCATTCTGATTTTCCAAATGCCCTGCTATTGCTTCCTTAATGAAGGGCTCTGGCATTTTCCCAACGACAGATGTTAGGCTAACTGGTCTACAGTTTCCTGCTTTCTGTCCCCCTCCTTTCTTAAATAGGGGTGTTACATTTGCAGTTTTCCAATCCACTGGGACCTCTCCAGAGTCCAAGGAATTTTGGTATATTGCAACCAATGCATCCACTATCTCTGCAGCCACTTCTTTTAAGACCCTGGGATGCAGGCCATCTGGTCCAGGGGACTTGTCATCTTTTAGTCCCATTATTTAAGCAAGTACTATTTCTTTAGCGATAGTGATTGTCTTTAGTTCCCCCCCCCTGTGGCCCCTTGATTATCCATTATTGGGATGTTGTTAGTGTCTTCTACCGTGAAGACAGATACAAAATATTTCTTCAGAGTCTCTGCCATTTCCCTGTTCCCCATTATTAATTCCCAAGTCTCATCCTCTAAGGGACCAATGTTTACTTTAGCTACCCTCTTCCTTTTTATATACCTGTAGAAGCTCTTACTATCCGTTTTAATGTTTCTTGACAGTTTACTCTCATACTTGATCTTCGCTCTCGTTATTATTTTTTTAGTCATCCTTTGCTGGTTTTTAAAAATTTCCCAATTCTCTGGTATCCCACTAATCTTGGCAACATTGTATGCCTTCATTTTCAATTTGATATGATCCTTTACTTCCTTAGTTAGTCACGGATGGTGCTCCCTTCTCTTAAAATCTTTCTTTCTCACTGACTTTTTAAATTCCCGCTCACCTGGATCCTCCCCCCTACTATTTAGTTTAAAGCCCTCTCTACAGCCCTACTTATTCGACTCGCCAGGACTCTAGCCCCAGCATGGTTCAAGTGAAGCCTGTCCAAACGGAACAGCTCCCTCTTATCCCAGTACTTGTGCCAATGCCCCACAAATCGAAACCCATTTCTCCCACACCAGTCTTTGAGCCACTCGTTCATTTCTCTGATCTTATTTACCCTATGCAAATTCGCTCGTGGCTCAGGTAGTTATCCAGAGATTATTACCTTTGTGGTTCTGCTTTTTAATTTAGCCCCTAGCTGCTCATTCTCTCTCAGCAGAACCTCTTTCTTTGTCCTACCTATGTCATTGGTGCTTATGTGGACCATGACAACTGGATCCTCCCCCTCCCACTCCAAGTTTCTCTCCAGCCCAGAGAAGATGTCCTCAACCCTGGCACCAGGCAGGCAACACAGCCTTCAGGACTCATGCTCTCAGCTGCAGAGGACAGTGTCTATCCCCCTAACCATACTATCCCCGATCACTACAACATTTCTTTTTACTCCCCCCCACTTGAATGGCTTCCTGTACCATGGTGCTGTGGTCAGATTGCTCATCCTCCCTGCAGTCCCTGCCCTCGTCTACACAGGGAGCAAGAATCTCATACCTGTTGGACAAGGCCAAGGGCAGAGGCTCCTCCATCACTACCTCCTGGATCCCAATACCTGCCTCGCTTGTAGTCACACCCTCCTGTCCCTGACCATGAGCCAAATTGGAAGTAAATACTCTAGTGGGTGTGACTGCCTCCTGGAACTCAGCATCCAGGTAACGCTTCCCCTCCCTAATGTGTCACAGTGTTTGAAACTCGGACTCCAGCTCATCAACTCTGAGCCGGAATTCCTTGAGCAGCCAACGTTTGCTACAGATGTGGTCGCCTTGGACCTCAATGGTGTCCTCCAGCTCCCACATGCAACAACAACAACACATTGCCTGGTCTCCCATCTCAATTAATTGATTAATTAGTTTTAAAATTTGGAACACGTATATCTTTTACTCTACACCAAGGCACTTAAATTTAGAAGCACAAGTTTGGGAAAAAAGTGAGAAATATAGAAATACTCACCAACCGATCACTTACTTGCTTTCTGGTGACATCACACTTCAATTACTTTTTACTTCTTTACACTCTCCTGGGCCCCTGCTATGTTTTGTACCGCTGAACTCTCGTGCTCTCCTGGGTTCCCGCTGTGTTTAGTACCACCGTACTCTCGCGCTCTCCTGGGCCCCCGCTGTGTTTTGTACCGCTGAACTCTCGTGCTCTCCTGGGTTCTGCTGTGTTTAGTACCGCTGAACTCTCGCGCTCTCCTGGGTTCCCGCTGTGTTTAGTACCACCGTACTCTCGCGCTCTCCTGGGCCCCCGCTGTGTTTTGTACTGCTGAATTCTCGTGCTCTCCTGGGTTCGGCTGTGTTTAGTACCGCTGAACTCTCGCGCTCTCCTGTGCTCCCGCTGTGTTTAGTACCGCTGAACTCTCACGCTCTCCTGGGCTCCCGCTGTGTTTAGTACCACCGTACTCTCGCGCTCTCCTGGGCCCCTGCTGTGTTTTGTACCGCTGAACTCTCGTGCTCTCCTGGGTTCTGCTGTGTTTAGTACCGCTGAACTCTCGCGCTCTCCTGGGCTCCCGCTGTGTTTAGTACCGCTGAACTCTCGCGCTCTCCTGGGCTCCCGCTGTGTTTAGTACTGCCGAACTCTCACTCTCTCCTGGGCTCCCGCTGTGTTTAGTACTGTCGAATTACCGCGCTCTCCTGGGCTCTCGCTGTGTTTAGTACCGCCGAACTCTCGCACTCTCCTGGGCTCTCGCTGTGTTTAGTACCGCTGAACTCTCGCGCTCTCCCGGGCCCCCACTGTGTTTTGTACCGCCGAACTCTCGCGCTCTCCTGGGTTCTCGCTGTGTTTTGTACTACCGAACTCTCATGCTCTCCTGGGCTCCCGCTGTGTTAAGTACTGCCGAACTCTCACACTCTCCTGGGCTCTCGCTGAGTTTAGTACCGCCGTACTCTCGTGCTCTCCTGGGCTCCCGCTGTGTTTAATACCGCCGAACTCTCGCACTCTCCTGGGCTCCCGCTGTGTTTAGTACCGCCGAACTCTCATGCTTTCCTGGGCTCCCACTGTGTTTAGTACCACTTAACTCTCGCACTCTCCTGGGCTCCCGCTGTGTTTAGTACCGCCGAACTCTCACGCTCTCCTGGGCTCCCACTGTGTTTAGTACCACTTAACTCTCGCACTCTCCTGGGCTCCCGCTGTGTTTAGTACTGCCGAACTCTCATGCTCTCCTGTGCTCCCGCTGTGTTTAGTACTGCCGAACTCTCATGCTCTCCTGGGCTCCCGCTGTGTTTATTACTGCCGAACTCTCACACTCTCCTGGGCTCCTGCTGTGTTTTGTACCGCCAAACTCTCGCTCTCTCCTGGGCTCCCGCTGTGTTTAGTACCGCCAAACTCTCGCGCTCTCCTGTGCTCCCGCTGTGTTTAGTACCGCCGAACTCTCACGCTCTCCTGGGCTCCCGTTGCGTTTAATACCGCCGAACTCTCATGCTCTCCTGGGCTCCCGCTGTGTTTAGTACCGCCGAACTCTCACGCTCTCCTGGGCTCCCACTGTGTTTATTACTGCTGAACTCTCGCACTCTCCTGGGCTCCTGCTGTGTTTAGTACCACTTAACTCTCGCACTCTCCTGGGCTCTCGCTGTGTTTAGTACCGCCGAACACTCGCGCTCTCCTGGGCTCTCGCTGTGTTTAGTACCGCTGAACTCTCGCGCTCTCCTGGGCTTTCGCTGTGTTTTGTACCGCTGAACTCTCGCGCTCTCCTGGGCTCTCGCTGTGTTTTGTACCACTGAACTCTCGCGCTCTCCTGGGCTCCCGCTGTGTTTAGTACCGCTGAACTCTCGCACTCTCCTGGGCTCCCGCTGTGTTTAGTACCGCCGAACTCTCATGCTTTCCTGGGCTCCCACTGTGTTTAGTACCACTTAACTCTCGCACTCTCCTGGGCTCCCGCTGTGTTTAGTACCGCCGAACTCTCACGCTCTCCTGGGCTCCCACTGTGTTTAGTACCACTTAACTCTCGCACTCTCCTGGGCTCCCGCTGTGTTTAGTACTGCCGAACTCTCATGCTCTCCTGTGCTCCCGCTGTGTTTAGTACTGCCGAACTCTCATGCTCTCCTGGGCTCCCGCTGTGTTTATTACTGCCGAACTCTCACACTCTCCTGGGCTCCTGCTGTGTTTTGTACCGCCAAACTCTCGCTCTCTCCTGGGCTCCCGCTGTGTTTAGTACCGCCAAACTCTCGCGCTCTCCTGTGCTCCCGCTGTGTTTAGTACCGCCGAACTCTCACGCTCTCCTGGGCTCCCGTTGCGTTTAATACCGCCGAACTCTCATGCTCTCCTGGGCTCCCGCTGTGTTTAGTACCGCCGAACTCTCACGCTCTCCTGGGCTCCCACTGTGTTTATTACTGCTGAACTCTCGCACTCTCCTGGGCTCCTGCTGTGTTTAGTACCACTTAACTCTCGCACTCTCCTGGGCTCTCGCTGTGTTTAGTACCGCCGAACACTCGCGCTCTCCTGGGCTCTCGCTGTGTTTAGTACCGCTGAACTCTCGCGCTCTCCTGGGCTCTCGCTGTGTTTTGTACCGCTGAACTCTCGCGCTCTCCTGGGCTCTCGCTGTGTTTTGTACCACTGAACTCTCGCGCTCTCCTGGGCTCTCGCTGTGTTTTGTACCGCTGACCTCTCGCGCTCTCCTGGGCTCTCGCTGTGTTTTGTACCGCTGAACTCTCACGCTCTCCTGGGCTCTCGCTGTGTTTTGTACCGCTGAACTCTCGCACTCTCCTGGGCTCCCGCTGTCTATTGTACCGCTGAACTTTCGCACTCTCCTGGGCTCCCACTGTGTTTTGTACCGCTGAACTCTTGTGCTCTCCTGGGCTCTCGCTGTGTTTTGTACCGCCGAACTCTCACGCTCTCCTGGGCTCCCACTGTGTTTTGTGCCGCCGAACTCTCGCGCTCTGCAGGGCTCCCGCTGTTTTTGTACCGCTGAACTCTCGCGCTCTCCTGGGCTCCTGCTGTGTTTTGTACCACCGAACTCTTGCGCTCTCCTGGGCTCCCGCTGTGTTTTGTACCGCCGAACTCTCGCTCTCTCCTGGGCTCCCGCTGTGTTTTGTACCATTGAACTCTCGCGCTCTCCTGGGCTCCCGCTGTGTTTTGTACCGCCGAACTCTCACGCTCTCCTGGGCTCCCACTGTGTTTTGTACCGCCAAACTCTCGCTCTCTCCTGGGCTCCCGCTGTGTTTTGTACCATTGAACTCTCCCGCTCTCCTGGGCTCCCGCTGTGTTTTGTACTGGATAAGTCAGCAAGAAAGCTTATAGAGGGGGGCTTATTATTCTACTAAACGAAGTAGAATAGAAACAAATGGCCTGTTTCTGTGCTGTATATCCTATGAATGAATATCACATAGTTTCTACTAGAAGTTCTAAAAAGATAACCATCCCTTTGATTCTTCAAGTTACACATCTTATATTGCCCATGGTATGTATTATCTAGTCTTCATTGAAAGAATATCTGCTATTCATAACAGGGAGGCCATCCACACTGTTCCTTCCCTGCACCGTCACGTTTGAAAATGTTATTGCTTCCGATTCACTTTCTTTCAGTGTTTTTTTTTACTTTTCGGATCTCCAGTACTACATATACTCTTGAGCTGAAATCTTTGCCAATGTCGCTCCATAAATGGTCACTGGAAAGTGCCACATTTTTGCCCAGTTGTAGTTACCATGCCAGAGAAATATATACTTGCATTAGAAAGGAATATAACAAAGAAGTCTATTTATAACAGACCTCATTGGAGTACAGTATATAAAATGTTCATGGTGCAGTTAAGGCAAACACACTGTAAACACACTTTAAAGTAAGCTGAAAAGTACATTTAGAACAGATATGAGAACAAACTATTTTTACTTCAGGAGTAATAAATGTTTGGAATAATTTACCAAGCAAATTAAAATAGTCAAAATAAGGGGGTTATTCAAAGTACAAATGGGTGGAATTGTGGGAGTGCTAGTGAGTTGAAGGGTGAACTTGAAAGGCTTTTTCTCTTGCCTTACATTTCCTAAATGCTCGCCCGCTTTTTTTCTTGACCTTCTGCCAAAAGTCATCTTGCTCCATTAGTTCCTTCCCCAGATGATCTGGCAAATTATTGGTGCAAATCTGCATGACACTATTCTACTGTGCAACACTGGCTCAGGCTACAGCACTCGACTTTACCTTTAACACTGGGTTATTTTTAGACACATCCACCGATCACTCCAGTAAAGAACGGGATTGTTTCAGGTCACTTTGCAATTCACAGCTTTGAAATTATGATGGAGGCTCTTTTACCGCAATGCAACATTTAGTTAGTGAGATTTAGTTGTAAAAACATTTAGGATGTGATTATTATGTCATGCCTGTACAGATTAATGCACTATTTGTATTTTTTTCTTTAAGATACAATTGAAAGGTGAGAGGACAGAAGAGAAGAATGCTAAACAGTTGCAAGAAAATAATGGTGACTTTGGCAGCTGTAAGACAAAGATCTTCTGAAAACCATGAAATGAAAGATCTTTCAATTTGCATTTAATGATTGCGCTTATAGTAATATTAATTATGATCAGATTTTCCAGTTTGACTTAATGTCAAGCTGAAATCATGCTATATTGGATCCTAAAGTAAATTCGGTGAATGTGCTGGCACATGGTCATTTTAATCACTTTTTATTTGACAATTACAAATAGCATTAGTGTTACAATTGAAATTATATGAATTATGTGTGTGCATGGAGGGAGACACTCCATACAACTACTTCATATTCTTAAGTGACTAATTGTGAAAACCTATTCTAAAGTTCTATTCACTAAATTAGTGAAGCAAAATAAGAGGCATATTTACTAACATGCTTGTGCTAAACAATTTTATATTTCATCTTTCTCTCTAAATAACTTAATGTTCATACTCCTTAATTTGTCCATAAGATTGTATACTTAATACATTTTAACTGTTACAAGATTCCTTTTCACTCTGTAACCTTGGATTGCTAAATCTTAAATAAATGTGTGGACTACATCACTTTTTCTGGCAATTGTTGCAAGACAGATTATATGAGAAATGATTCCGACAGCCCTGTGCTAAAGCCCATTCTATGTGTTGTCGAAAACTTTTTAAAATAGCATTTGATTTTCTTGTTCAATTCATATATTTTCCAAATGCCTTGCCTGCATTTCAATGGCGATGTTCCTGTAATTTCACTCCTTAGATCAAAATATCTTCAGTTTACTTTTTTCATACCTTTCTTAGTACATTCTCAAGTACAAGGAAATTAGGTTTTTCTTTTTCAAGTTTCCATTTTTTTTAAAATTTAAATCCAGGTGAAAAAGTGGAAGTTACACATGTAGGAAGAATTGGATCACACTTTACCATTTCTTTCTATAGTTTTATATATGATGCTGTTTGACTCAGTTATTGTCCAAGGTAGATTAGATTGTTGGAGATTAAGATTGCTAGAGAGAAATGGGCCTAGAAATCCATTTAGGCCATTTTTCAGACACCAAATGGACACAGAGAATGATCCCTGCACCGGAAGATGGAGGCCCAAAGATCATGAGAAATTGGTCCTCAGGCCTCATCTCAATACTGAAGAATCAAATTTTGGGATGCCTCGTCGGCAACGACCCTTCAGGTAAGACCGGTGGGTGGGGGAGGGCAGCGTGAGCAGAGGCAATGCCTGTTTCAGACGGCTGCCCTGGGCTGAAAAACAGCCCGACTCAATTTTGAGTGGGACGTTTTTTCAGGCGACCGTGGGATGCAGGATGTTGGTTCCAAAAATTGTGCCTCATTGTGCCCGTTGTATGCCTGTAAAATGTATGCAAAGAGGTCCAATTTGTCCCCCATGAAGTGTTGATGTACAGCAGTGCTCAATGGAGGCAAGGCTTTCTTCGTTAAGGGAATGTGCATATGTTGTGCATTGTAGTATAAGGCATTTAATTACAGTTACAATGGGCCAAATGTCCTCCTTCCGTGCTGTAAGATCTTATGATTCTAAGGCTTAGAAATTCAGTTGGTAGCGCCAGCGATTAGCACCAAAAGAGCCCGAGAATTGGGGCGTTACCCAATTTTCGGGCGGGCGCAGTGAATATAGCGCCACCTCCCATATTGAGTATCCTTTTAGCGCTGGCGCTAACTCTTTGCGCTTGCCCACGGGCACAGGCAGATCATGACGTCATTTCAGTGTGCAACGCCTTTTTGGCGCCCCAGACCGGATATTCGGTGGCGCCCGCAACCTTTCCGCCTGGCACTATTAGTGACAGTTGGATGGAGCATTCCCAGGCCCTTCTCGGACTCGGGGGGCGCTATTTAAAGGGGACAGCACTAGTATAAAAGCTGCAGCTATTTGGGCTGGTCATTCTGATCGTTGCTGGAGAGAGTTGCTGACCTTCTGTTGGACAGTAATTTTCTCATTGAGCCTTCGGAGGCACTGGCACTGGCAGCTTGAGGGCCCGGCTCCCGAGCTGGTGATGCAGCATCTGAAAGCAGGGAGGTGGAAGAGTGGCTTTAGCAAAAGGACAGCTTGGCAACAAGGGATGCCAGATTGCGGCAAGGCTATGACATGGGTCCACAGTGAGAAAGCATGCTGGCGGGGGGAACAAGTGGAAGGAGACAGTTGTAAAAGGTGAGAACCTTACCATCACTGTCAACAATGGGGTCGGCAGCTGCAGTGGTTACAGGACCACTCAGACGTCCTCCAAGAATCTGGTGGACTCTCTCCTCGAGATCCGTGAGAGTGACCACTTGTGGAGGTCCTCCACCGGTGCGAAGCTGGTCTTTCCCAATCCTCGCCAGCTTGGACTGCAGGGGAAAGGAGGGGAAGTTATGTTACATGATGCCCTGAGTGATCATCTCATGCCCCCCATGGTGGAAGAGCCCTTACATGATGCCCTGAGTGCTCATCTCATGCCCCCCATGGTGCAAGACCCCTTACATGACGCCTTGAGTCAAATGTGCATGTGTGTGCCCAGAAAGGGCCATGGGTGCTTGCTGGCAGATGGCCAATGGGGCACAGCCCACCCTGTAGCCATAAAGTCAGGTGCAAATGAAGGGATGCAGAAGTTTGCAGAAACAACACTCACCCTCACGACCCGACTGAGGTCGTTGAATTTCTTTCTGCATTGGACAGGGCTCCTGGTCACCATGCTGCTGGAGTTGACCCTCTGGCATACATCCCTCCAAGCTCGTCGGTAGCCCTTATGATTCGGCCTCCTGCCATTGTCTGGGTAGAGAACATCTCGCTGGCGCTCCACTGCGGCCACCAATTGCTCCAGAGCCTCATTGGTGAAGCGCTCTGCTCTCTGTCTCACCTTCTCCATCTGGTCCAAGTTTTTAGCGCCAGAGAAGGGCCTGCACCGATTCTGAGGCCTGCAAGGCGCAGAGTGTGGATGCTGAAGCTGACTGACCCACCCCTTTAAGAGCTGGCCGGTGCCTGGAAGTCTCGTGGTCATCAATAATTGAGAGCACCTGCGCTGCGCCCGTCCGCTCCGATATTGGGTTGCGCCGGAAGTTTAGCACCTTAGGAGTCCCGTGTAATGCCTGAATTCGTGCCTCAATCACCTTTAGGGGCGATGCAACCCAATATCGCACCAGGTGGCGATAAGTTGCGTCTGGCTATAAACTTTGTGCTGCGCCAATTCTAACGCCCCAAGCGGGGCTATACCCAATTTCTAGGCCTAAAACTTTAACTTTTTGATTTATATTCCAGAATTGAACTGTTTATGTATACATGTTCATTGTCAGTTTACACTCATCAGCTCTTGTAGTGTATTTTGGAATCAAGCCAATTATATGATGTGGAAACCAAAATTAATATTTGGTGGTTTGTGGTGGCAACAGATAACTCAATATTCTCTAGTGATAGCTTGATTCAGAGTTAACCAAAGCAGTATGTTCTTAGGCAACAAGGATAGTTCAGCCATGACATCTGCAGCTGCTAGTCCTTTACACTTGACAGCTTCATGCTTCTTCGCTAAACCACAATGTTCTGATCTCTTCCAAGTGTTCTGATGGGACAATGAAATTATAAGACTCTAAGAAGTCAGAGATAAGAAAAGGATCATCCCAGTAGCACATTAATCTACTTCTGGGATGAGCCTCTTCTTACCTCTGACTTTTCTTAGGTACTTAGATTTTCATTCTCCAATTAAAATGCGTGGAACAGATCACAAAATAATGGTTTAACTATTGCACTGTTAGAAGCATGAAGCATGGTATCTAATTCATTTTGAATAACTCCACAGTTTCTAGCTCTATTACCTTGCATGAGAAATTATTCCAAATGTTATCCTTCTTTGAGTATAGAAATTTTCCTGGTATCTGTTCTACATTTATTTTTCACGGATTTTCGTTTATGCTCTCTGGTCCTATTTTCTTGGCATAATTTAAAGTAAAAGTCCAGGTTTATTTTGTCTATGCCAATTGATATTTTATATATCTTGACAAGGTCATCTTTAACCTTCTTCTTTCTTCACTGTAGTGTTTTAAGTGTGATCTCACCAGTCCATCACTATAAACTTGGCGTGAACGCCACAAAGGTTGCCGGTCCCACCATGGGTGGGTATTAACGGCGGCCAAAAATTGTGGTGTTTCAGGGCCAAGAAATTGGCGCTGGGGACTAATGAACATTAGCCCAGCGCTAAGCTCACTGTGTAACGTCTTCCTGGTGGTGTTCGTCCTGGAAGGAGGCTCCAATGTAGCGTGGCCGTAGCATCATTGCAACTAGAAAAGCAAGGCTACCATTTCAGAAAGCAGTGTCAGTTTCTTAAAGGAAATTAAAAATAATAAAATCATGTAAAAATAGGCAGTTTTTAGCCCTTGCAGCTCAACTGCCTTCTGGAAAAAATATTAACATTAAAAGGAATTCCCAAATGGGAGTCTTCAGCTCTTAAAGCTGAATTCCCTTCCGCACCTAAAAAAATGGGAAATGTGCTTCAGCACTAACACAAATGGCTCAGCAAGCCAGTGAAGGGCACTTAGGGTCTCACATGCAGCACTCCAGCTTTGTGCAGGGGTCAGCACTGCAAGAGAGGTCCTCTACTCACAGGGGCCAGGAGGCCTGCCAGAAAGAATGATGTGGGACCAGATCACCGAGGCCGTCACTGCCAACAGTGTCGCCCCCCACCACCTGGCTCCAGTGCCCAAAGAATGTTCATGGCCCCAGACCAGTGGTCAAGGTCAGTGAATGCAGCTTCAAAAGCTGTCTCCTACCAACTGCACCACTAGCCTCACACACTTCTCAATGCATGACTCCCCTCCCTCCCCAATCACTTACCTACCAACAATCTGTACCAAACACGAGGCACACCTCCCATTTCTAGCTTCAACTCACCCCCTTGGAGGAGGCGATGCTGAACATTCTTGACAGGGGCTGAAAGGATACTAGATGCTGGTATCCTCATACGTTATCCTCCTTCTCACATGCACCTCTTGCTTTACTGCCCTCCCCTCATCACAGTTCCATTCTTGTGCCTTTGTCATTTCACACACCCAAAATATTCAGCCTGCCCAGCCAGTGGTTAACCAAGAAGAGGGAGAGGAGCGTGAAGAAGAAGAAGAAACACCGTCACTCAATTTCACACTCCCAGCCACCAGCTCCTCAAGGTCGACCAGCAAGGCCATTTCCAGTGTCCCCCACTGAAAGTCAGCAGCCTTTCACCAGCCATGCTGCAGCCACTGACGTAGCACTGCGTGACATCAGTAGGATAGGCAAAGGCACACACAAGACAGTCACTAAGGGAATGCATAATGGTGATGAGTTGATTACTTGATGTCCTATTGGATGGATAGATGTATAACGCTGGATTGGAAGGTTTGCTTTGTGGTGGCTTTTATTCCAGCATTGTGGCCAAGAGGACGCTGTGATGGTCAGTAACAGAGGGAAGGGAAGGTGGGGGATAAATGTTGAAAGGGAAATTGAGGTTGTGGTCACTGGGACCAGGTAATTCGATCCTGGATATCCTGGCTAGAAAGGGGCTGTCTGGGTTACATCCTTCATTCTGCTTCCTCCTCTTCCCTTAGCAAGCGGATGCTGTAAATCTGAAATAAAGGCCTAACATGCTGGAAATACTCAGCAGGTCAGGCAGCAATTCGACCTGAGACGTGAACTCTGTTTCTCTCTCCACAGATGCTGCCTGACCTGCTGAGTATTTCTAGCATTTTCTGTCTTCTCAGAGGCCTTCCTTTACTATCCGAGGCTTTGCAAGCCTCCAGCAGCACTCCATGCACACGTAAAAAACTTTTAACATGTATTGCACCAAGCCACTACTTCAGTAATTTAAAAAAATCCAGTCCAAAAGCTTCAATGCAAACTTAGCTGAAAGATGTGTGTATTCCTTTAAGAGGTGCTGACAGCATCTCTGTCAGTCTGCTGATCGCTCACTTATCAAAACGAGCTTAGGACCCAGCGCTGAACTCAGCGCTAAGTTCAGAGTTAGTTTACCTGATGTTAAGTCGGCGTGTACATCACCCTCTCTTCCTTTACATCTCCAGGGCCAGCGCTGCTATCGGCAGTGCTAAGGCTCTCGCCAAAATGGCGGCCGCCGAGTTCCACACCAGAGAAGGGCGCTAGAGTGGCAGCTGCCATTTTTCGCCATGATTCTAGCACTAACGGGTGGTGCTAAGGTAATGAATTTCTAAGGGACATTCCCCAGTTGTGGGTAAAAATAATTGCAGTGATTATGTGCAGGCCCATGCTCTTGGAAAGCCCTGCAGACCTCACAGAATTCAGCAAAGTCTTTTAATTTAAATGATTTCAACACATACCCAGGTTTGCAGGAAGCAGTATAGCAACAGATGGACAAGAAATAAGGAATTAAAGGGCTGTCAGTTGTTTCGATTGGAGCCTGACTGTTCTGGTGAAGATGTCTGGAGCAAGTGGGTGAACTGTCACCTTCATTGAAGAAAGTCTAAAATGTGCTGTTGGAGGAGGTGCAGCAGAGAAAAGTGAACATTTTTGGGGCTCAAGGAAACCAACTTATCTGAGCTATTGCACAGCAAGCATGGCAGCAAGTGACCACAGAAAGGAATGCAATATCCCAGGTCCATAGATCACAGGAGCAAATGGAAAAGAGACTCAAGCACATCATCTAGGCTGACACTCCAGTACAGCACTCCAGTACAGTAGTGAGGGAGAGCTGCACTGTCGGAGGTGCCGCCTTTTGGATGAGATGTTAAACCGAGGCCCCATCTGTCCTTTCAGGTGGACGTAAAAGATCCCATGGCACTATTTCGAAGAAGTACAGGGGAGTTCTCCTCGGTGTCGTAGCCAATATTTATCCCTCAACCAACATCACTGCGACAGATTATCTGGTCGTGACCTCATTGCTGTGGGACCTTGCTGTGCACAAATTGGCTGCCGTGTTCCTTACATTACAACAGTGACTACACTTCAAAAGTACTTCATTGGTTGTAAAGCGCTTTGGGACGTCCTGAGGTTGTGAAAGACACTATATAAATACAAGTCCTTCTTCTTTCATCCTTCACTCCAGGTGAAATGTAGGCTGGTCGTTGGGGTGCACCTCATGTTACATTCTAATCTGCTTGGTTTTATTTAAAAAGGAGAAGTCTGCCCACAACCAGCAAGAGAAAACCGCATTGGTGACAGACCAGCCAACCTGTGCCAGCTCACCCACATAAGGAGCTCACCCTCTAAGTTATTGGGGTGGAAGTTGCAGAGTGGGCGGGTGAGACACAGCTTACTGACTTCATGGCAAGGTAGGTGTTCACTTTAACTTCTTCTTCTCGCTAGCCCTTCAAAGTACCTCAGTGAGCAACCTGAAAACACATCTTCCGACAAGCAGCATGACACCATATTGGCTTCGATCCTGTGTACACAGCTATTTGCTGCCTAACCCATGCTAAAACATGTTCCCTTTCACTTTTGTACAGGTTCCCAAGATGATGCCACTGACACCAGGGAGCAATGGAACGCTGGCCCATCGCATGAGCACCTGCCAAGTGTAATGATATCAGCAAATAGTGATGGTATTTGCCTGTTTGATTATTTATGCCTTACCAGCATATTGGCCTGATTGATTATTTATGCCTGACCAGCAGAGGGCATGTGAGAGACAAGCAGTTTAGTTTTAGTTTCATTTTAGATGGATCTCTAAGATGGTGTCTCCTGTAATGCTGTTAACTGAGTTGAACATACTTTAGATAAAAAGTCATTCTCTTTCATGAATGTGTCGTCATTGAACCCACATACAAATCAATACATGGTGTCAGAAGTGATTGAAAGAGATGAAGAGGAAAAATCTGAAGTTAAATCAGCTCTCCACATATTAGCAAGCCAAAAGAGAACATCGTTACTTACCATTGGAGAATAGCTAACGAAGTGAAAAAATGGAAGGTTTACACCCACCGGCGAAGCTTCAGTTGACAGGTAATGTGGCTGAAAATTGGAGGAGGTTCAAACAACGTTTGGAGTTGTATTTAGCGGCAATCGGAGCTGACGAGAAAAGTGATAAAATGAAAGCGTCAGTGTTCCTACATGTCGTGGGTGATGAAGCACTGGAGGTGTATAATAACTTCACATTCGCTGCTGATGGAGACAAAATGAAGTTGGATAAAATAATGGAACAGTTTGAGGCCTACTGCATACCTAAACGTAACGTGACGTTTGAGAGGCACAGATGTGTACATGTGTACAGAAAACGGGAGAGACTATTGATCAGTATGTGACTGAACTGAGAAACCGAAGCAAAACATGTGAATTTGGGGGACTGACAGACTCGCTGATAAAAGACAGACTGGTGTGTGGTATTCCAGATAATGGTCAAAGGGAAAGACTGCTAAGAGAGCAAAATCTAGACCTGGGAAAAGCCATAGCACTGTGTAGGGCTACAGAGACTGTGAAGTCGCAGGCAAAGGAGCTGTTCAGTGACAGTAGCTGCAACGTGGATGCAATGAGTAAGAACGGACACAAACCGTTTAACAAAAAGAGCGCCAATGTGAAAAAAGAGGCGTGGCCAGCGAACAAAAATGAAAGGGGCAATCGAAAGTCATGTAGTCGATGCGGTACACAGCATCCACCAAAAAAATGTCCAGCATATGGTAAAACATGCAATAGTTGCAACAAAAACAACCATTATGCCCGTTGCTGCAAGAACCAAGCGCAACAAAGCAAGGTCCATGCAGTAGATGAAAGCGAGATAGAGGAGTTCTATGTAGATGTTGTGTCTGAAAACAAAGAAGAAAAAAGAGACTGGATGTTGACGCTAAAAGTGAATGACATACACATTCCATTTAAATTGGATACTGGAGCACAAGTTAATGTGATATCAGAGACTGATTTTAAGAAAATTAGACCCAGACCAAAGATACATGGAATAAAAGTGAAAGTGACAGGATACTCAGGTGCTGATATACCAGTGAAAGGAAAATGCATTGTCAAAGTAACACACAAGGACAGAGAGCACACGCTAGCATTAATCGTGGTGCCAAAGGATGTGCAAGCCATACTAGGTTTAATAGCCTTTGAGAGACTGAACCTGGTAAAGAGAGTCCTCGTTGTGGAAAGCAAAGGAGAGACAGTCTATGATGAACTCATGAAAGAGTACAACGACCTATTTCAGGGTCTAGGCTGCCTTCCAGGAGAACACACGATCAGAGTAGATAAAAGTATGCCAACGGTCATACATCCATGCAGAAAAGTTCCGTTTGCTCTTCAAAAGCAACTGAAGGCAGAGATGGACAGGATGGAAAGCCTGAACGTGATTCAGAAGATAGATGAGCCAACAGAGTGGGTGAGTTCCCTTGTCGTTGTGGACAAAAAGAACGGAAAGCTCAAGAGATCTAAACAGAGCAATAAAGAGAGAGCACTTCAATCTTCCTACACGTGAGGAAATCATGTCACAGTTTGCAAATGCAAAGTATTTCAGCAAGTTAGATGCATCATCAGGATTTTGGCAGATGAAATTGGACGAGGCAAGTTCAAGACTGTGCATGTTCAACAGTCCATTTGGCAGATACAGATTCCTAAGGTTACCATTTGGCATTGCCTCAGCTCCTGAAGTGTATCACAAAACTATCCATATGATCTATGAGCACCTGGAGGGAGTTGATACATCAATGGATGACATCATAGTATGGGGAACCATGAGAACTGAGCATGACGAGAGACTGAAAAAAGTGCTGGAAGCAACAAGGAAAACAAACCTGAAGCTGAATAGAGAGAAATGCCAGCTCGGGGTGACAGAACTGACATTCGTGGGAGATATCCTTAGCAGTGAGGGCATCAGACCAGATCCCAGAAAGGTGTCCGCCATTGAGAATATGCCAAAGCCACGATGCAAAAAGGACGTGCAGAGGTTTAATGGAATGATCAACTACATGGGTAAATTCATATCCAACCTCTCAGAAAAGATGGCGCCACTGAGACGACTAACTGAAAAGAACATAGAATGGGAATGGAATCATGAGCATGAGAAGTCATGGAGCGATCTAAAGAAACTGCTCACAGAGGAACCAGTTCTGAAGTTTTATGACCCAGCGAGACCCCTCAAGATATCATCAGATGCATCACAGAGTGGGCTCGGTGCCGTTCTTCTGCAAAAATATGACTGCTGGCAACCTATTGCATATGCATCGCGCTCAATGACAGACGCGGAGACGCGATATGCTCAAATAGAAAAGGAGCTGCTCAGCATCACATACGCCTGTGAAAGATTTCACCAGTTTGTGGCAGGACAAGCAATCAGTGTAGAGACTGACCATAAGCCCTTGATTGCATTGTTCCAAAAGCCACTAAATAGCTGTCCGCTTAGAATACAAAGAATGATGATCAGGCTGCAACGCTATACACTGAATGTTGCGTACACACCGGGTAAGCTGATGTATACAGCAGACACGTTGTCCAGAGCTGTTGACCCAAGTGAGCCCGCAAACACCAAAATGGATGAAAAAATGAACGCCTACGTGGACATGATCACAAGTGCACTGCCCATAGCAGATGCAAAAATGGAGCTCATAAAGACTGAGACAAACAAAGATGAAACAATGAGACGACTGAGGAAAAGCATCTTGGATGGATGGCCCAACATGAAGCAAGACTGCTCACCTGACATGGCAGAGTACTGGAACTGCAGGGCGGAACTATCAGTGGTCGAAGACATCATCTACAAAGGAAGTAAAATAGTTATCCCAAAGAGTCTGAGAAAAGAGATGCTAAAAAGGATCCATGGAGGACATCTGTGAATCGAAAAGTGTAAGAAAAGAGCACGAGAGGTGATGTACTGGCCACGAATCAACCAAGATGTGACAAATGAGGTGTCAAACTGCACAATATGCCTGAAATATCGAGCAAGCAATCCGGTAGAACCACTAAAGCCACACCCAGCGCCAGACAGACCTTACCAGAAGGTAGGCGCTGACCTATTTGTATTTCAAGGGAAGGACTATCTTGTAGCCACAGACTATTACTCCCTGTATCCAGAGGTTTGTAGACTGTACACCACCACTGCAGATGCAGTGATAACATGTATGAAAGCCATATTCTCCAGACATGGCGTGGCAAGCGAGGTCTTCACAGACAACGGACCCCAGTTTTACAATGCAAGTTTCCGACACTTTGCCAAAGAGTGGGACTTTGTCCACACAACGTCAAGTCCTCACTTACCACAGTCCAATGGATTAGTGGAAAAATCGGTCCAGACAGTGAAAAGACTGATGTACAAGGCAAAAGACAGTGGAACTGACTTCTACCAGAGCATGCTTGTATACCGCACAACGCCGCTCGAGTGTGGTATGTCACCAGCCCAACTCCTGATGGGACGTCTGCTAAGGTCAAACCTACCCATCCCGGAGAACCTCCTGAAAACAAAAGAGGGGGAGAAAGTGAGGAAGTTCAAAGAACAACAGAAAGAGAAGCAAAAGTACTACTATGACAGAGGAACACAAAACCTACCTGAACTCCACACTGGTGACCAAGTAAGGTTCAAAGGCAAAACAAACATATGGACTCAGAAGGGAACTGTCCTGAGTGAAGTTCAACCAAGATCATACACCATTCAGACAGATGAGGGTGCTGTTCTGCGAAGAAATCGTCGAGATCTTCTCATGGGACCAGCCACAGCAAGTCAAAAGACTGATACTGTTGAACAACCTGATCACACAGCAGGTCAAAAGACTGATACTGTTGAACAACCTGATCACACAGCTGAGAAACCATCATCTGAGGCAACAACTCAGATTCAAGGGCAATCAATCAGAAAATCCTCAAGACACGTGAAGCCTCCTGAGAGACTCATTGAGCAAGTTTAAGGACTCTTGTTATAGAAGGAAGTAATGTTATCTTATTCTCTCTTCAAGTTATAGTGTATTTTCATATTTCATGTGAACACACAAAACAAGGTTAAAAAACCTTGATCATGATAATGATAATGTAAGTTCATTAAGTGTTACAGTTAAAATGCAGAGTAATACAAAGAAAACATGTTGTTAGATAAAAGTAAAATACTTTTGTTTTAAGAAAGGGAGATTTAATGATATCAGCAAATAGTGATGGTATTTGCCTGTTTGATTATTTATGCCTTACCAGCATATTTGCCTGATTGATTATTTATGCCTGACCAGCAGAGGGCATGTGAGAGACAAGCAGTTTAGTTTTAGTTTTGTTTTAGATGGATCTCTAAGATGGTGTCTCCTGTAATGCTGTTAACTGAGTTGAACATACTTTAGATAAAAAGTCATTCTCTTTCATGAATGTGTCGTCATTGAACCCATATACAAATCAATACACCAAGCACTTCTCAAACCACAGACATCAGCATAGTGACGTCCACTTTGGGGATATCAGATAGAGAGTCAGCACCTGGTGAAATACCCAGCATCAATGAGGAGGAGCAAATGGAGTAAGCAGCAAATGAGCTGGAGCAAGAGGAAGGTCTGGCTAGGGCCATCTGTCTAGTCTACCTGCTTCTTGAAATAGTGCTGGCACTGTGGACTGGGACAAGATGAAGGCATGTAGCAGCTGTTGGGGTATTGCGCATTCCCATATTCTGCAATAAACAGCAGAAAATATAATTGCTCAAACAATAATAAAGAAACAACAGGATGGCGCATTAAAAAAGCATTCTAACATTTTTAATTGCTTCACCACATTGTGTGGGTATTGAAAGTGACATGCCTACTGTTACATCCAAGTCCCTTTACACATTACACACAGCATTACACAGAATTTCTAAATCTTCCTGTGCTAATTCGGGAGGTTGAAGGCCTGGCGTGGGGGTGATGGGAGAGGAGGAGTGGCAGCAATCAGTTCCTTTAATGTGAGGCTGGGGGAAGTGCTCCTGCTCCACAGTCAAGTAAGTTACTTACCTTCTTGGTTGGGCCTAGCAGTCGACCTCTAGGCCTGGTTTCCCTGTGTGTAGGTGGCTCCAGTTGAAACCAGTCTTGGAGAGGTGGCCTCAAACAGGCATTAGTCCCATTATATGCATATGCAAAGAGCTCAACGCCTGTTTCAGGCATGCGTAAAGGACTCATATTTTTTTCCTCCCCCAATTTGGTGGGCGACGCACTTTCAGCCAGAAGTATGAAAACACCTCCTGCCCACCATATTTGGGCCTTAGTAGTCCGAGTAGCACCCAAAAAATGGGCAATGCACAGACTAATTTCTAGGTCCATTTCTCTACATCAGAAACCGTAGGAGTCCATGCACGGACCTTTGCAGAACTCCACACAATACTTCCTCCCTCCTCCCCACATTTTGCATCACATTGACAAGTTTATGAGTTGGCGCAGCCGATGGGCAGCCTCGCCCACAGGAGCGCATATCAGAAATTCAAGCATGTACTTCCTGCAATTTTGTGATCAAATGGTGGCAGAGACTTGTAAAATTATTCCTTAAAACATTTGTGAGTACTTTCTCTTAATTTTTAACCAGTTTCTTACTGTTAGATCCGTGATTCTTTAAATAGGATGTTTCCCCAAGAACTACACGGATGCTGTAACTTAACAATCAACAGGTATTTACTGGAGTACAGTAGTCTCAAGACTGAAGTACAGAAGCCTGCTCCGGCTTTATATACAGGTGTGGTCACTGCCGGTACTACAGTATACAGGAGCTGTAAAACAGTTCTCTCTTAAAGGTACATACACAACAATTCCTCCCCTTTTAGATTAACAGTACCATAACATTCATTTAACAATTAACATTTTTAACATGCAACATTAACTGAAAATAGTCCATTTATAGATTCAATCTTTGGGGCGGCTTCCTGATCCTTTCGGGATAGCGCCTTTCCTGAGGTTCTTGTTCTTGGTGCGGAGGCGATTCTGGCCCCTTTTCGTCGGTTAGTTCATCGGTTTCCACTGCTACTGGTTCGGAGGTAGATGCTACCGGTATGTCGGGTTCATCCCCAGGTACTCGAGAC
Organism: Somniosus microcephalus; assembly: GCF_052327205.1. NCBI lineage: Eukaryota > Metazoa > Chordata > Chondrichthyes > Squaliformes > Somniosidae > Somniosus > Somniosus microcephalus. The sequence goes on along the minus strand of NC_140994.1, from coordinate 55,310,958 downwards.
ATGGGGTTGACTCGTTCCTGTGACGCTAAGATCTGATCGACGTGGCGTCTCACAATGTTCTCCCCAACATCCACTGTGTACATTAATGGCCCGTGCCTTGTGCATATCGTTCCGGGTTGCCATTTCTCTGTTCGGTAGTCACGGGCCAAGACTGGTTGTCCTACATTGAAGCTCCTTGTCGGCTTCTCATTGATGTGCTGGAATTGTTTATCCTCAACATTTCTTCGCACATTGGGTCTGAGCAAATCCAGACGAGATCTCAACCTTCGGTTAAAGAACATCATGGCCGGGGTCTGGTTGGTAACTGCATGTGTTGCATTTCTGCAGGTTAATAGGAAATTGTCCACCTTATGCTGTAGTGGAATTTCAGTGTCGCACATGGCCTTTATCGCCTTTTTAAAGGTTTGTACGAACCTTTCAGCCAATCCATTTGTGGCTGGATGATACGGGGCGGATGTGTAATGTCTTACCCCATTCCTTCTCATAAATTTCCGAAACTCTTCGGACACAAACTGTGGTCCATTATCAGAGCAAATCTGCTCTGGCAAGCCGTTCCTGGCAAATATGGTCCGTAGGACTATTATGTCCGTGTATAATTGAGACACGGACAGCAGGAGTTGATTTAAACAAGTCTTTACTGAATGGAGTCAATCGGGAAACTGAAACTACAGAGGCTTGCTAGCGTCTTTTATACAGGGGTGGTCACTGCCGGTACTGCAGTCTGAGACCAGTTATTCTCTTAAAGGTACATACACAACAATTCCTCCCCTTTTAGATAAACACAACATAACATTCATTTAACAACTAAATGATAACTAATTACAATCACAATTACGGTTGCTAGATACATTGGTTGAGTTTAAGCAATTATAAGTTCAGTCTTTGAGGAGGCTTCCTGATTCTGTCTGGATAATGCCTCTTTGGGGTATCAGGTTCTTCTGGCAAGGTTGAGTCGGGATCAATGTTGTTGTTTGGTTCATCTGCTTCCAATATCACCGATTCTGCGGTAGCTGCAATTGGTATGTCGATTTCATTGCCAGGTGTATCAGATCATGGTGTGGAGTTGACGTTTTCCAGTGACTCTAGAATCTGGTCAGCATGGCATCTTACAATGCTCTCTCCAACGTCCACGGTATACATGAGAGGTCCTTGCCGTGTACAAATCGTTCCTGGCTGCCATTTCTCAGTGCGGTAGTTCCGGGCCAAAACTGGTTGACCTATCTTAAAACTCCTGGTCGGCCTTTCATTCATATTCTGAAACTGCCAGTTCTCCACATCTCTTCGGACGTTTGGCTTAACCAAATCCAAGTGGCATCGTAGTCTTCGATTGAAGAACATCATGGCTGGAGTTTGGTTGGCAACCGCATGTGTCGCATTCCGGTAGGCAAACAAGAAGTTGTCCACCTTGTGTTGTAGGGGTATATCTTCATTACACATTGCCTTGATAGCCTTGTTGAATGTTTGAACAAACCTCTCGGCCAATCCATTAGTGGCTGGATGATATGGGGCAGATGTGTAATGCTTAACACCATTGTTCTTTAAGAACATCCGGAACTCTTCAGACACAAACTGTGGTCCATTGTCAGAGCAAATCTGTTCAGGCAGCACATTCCTGGCGAATATGGTTCGGAAAACTGTGATAGTTTTTTCTGTGGTGGTTGAGGACATTTTTATTACCTCTGGCCACTTTGAATGTGCATCCACCGCAATTAAAAACATCGAGTCCATGAAGGGACCAGCAAAATCAATGTGCACCCTTTGCCATGGAGATGAGGGCCACTCCCACGGATGTAGAGGAGCTTGTGGTGGGGCATTTTGGACCTTCTGGCATCCTGTACAGCTCTTGGTCATCTCTTCAATTTCTCTATCGATTCCCGGCCACCACACAAATGCTCTGGCTAAGTTCTTCATTTTTACCCCTCCCAGATGACCCTCATGAAGCTCGTTGAGCACTCTATCCTGCAATTTGGGTGGAATTACTACTCTGGATCCACACATCAAGGTTCCTCTGCACACTGACAGCTGTTCTCTTCTCGGTGAGAATGCTGGCAGCAGTGGTTCGCCATGTGCTGGCCATCCCTTCACCGTTAAATGATAGACCCGGGATAGTGTCGGGTCATTTCGTGTTTCCTTTTCTATGTTTGCATTCGTCACAGGGAGACATTCGACTATGGTCAAGTGGAATATCTCCATTGGATCCACTGCAAGGTCTTCTTCCACCGTCGGCAACGGTAGGCGCGACAATCCATCAGCATTCCCATGCTGTTTAGTTCCTTTGTACTCGATGTCATATTGGTGTGCCCCTAGGAAAAGGGACCACCTCTGCAGCCGTTGCGCTGTCATTATCGGTACGCCCTTCTGAGGGTTGAAAATGGAGACAAGAGGTTGATGATCAGTTAGTAGAGTAAATTTTTGACCATGCAGGTAGTGATTGAACTTCTTCACCCCCCACACTAGGCTGAGGGCCTCTCTGTCAATCTGGGCGTAGTTACGCTCGGCAGAAGTTAACGAGCGTGACGCAAAAGCTATCGGCCTCTCTAAACCATCAAGGAATTTATGTGACAGTACCGCCCCAATGCCGTAGGGAGACGCATCACACGCCAGTCTGATCGGCAGTGCTGGGTTGTAGTGAGCCAATACTTCTTTTGAAGTGATTAAGTCCTTACTCTTCTGAAAGGCCCGCTTACAGTCATTGCTCCATTTCCATGCTACTCCCGTTCGTAGTAGGGCGTTCAGTGGGTGTAGAATTGTGGACAAATTTGGTAAAAACTTATGGTATTAATTCACCAATCCGAGGAATGACCTCAGTTGCGACATATTTTCAGGCGCTGGGGCCTTACCAACCGCTTCAATTTTGTCAGGGGACTTATGTAACCCCTCTTCATCAATCACGTGGCCACAATATGATATCTGTTTCTTAAAAAACTCGCACTTGGGGCGGTTGGCTCGTAGCCCATGTTCCCGTAGTCTAGTGAGCACCTGTTCTAGGTTGTTAAAGTGTTCACTGTCATCTTCACCTGTCACAAGGATGTCGTCCAAGTAACACTGAGTCCCCGGAATCCCTTGCAGGACTTGTTCCATCGCTCTTTGCCATATCGCCGGAGCCGATGCTACTCCGAATACCAATCGATGATACTGGTAAAGACCTTTGTGAGTGTTTATCGTGAGATACTTCCTAGAGGATTCTTCAACCTCCATCTGCAAATATGCTTGTGCTAGATCAATTTTTGTAAAACGCTTCCCTCCAGATAGTGAGGCGAAGATGTCTTCTATCCTTGGAAGAGGATGTTGTACTGTGGGAAGGACTGGGTTCACCGTCACCTTGAAGTCCCCACAGATGCGAACCTTCCTTGGCTCCTCAGACTTATTGCTTAACGTTTTCTTCATGACAGGAACGATGGGTGTCGCCCACTCGCTCCAGTCGACCTTAGACAACACGCCTGCCTTCTCCAGATCCTCCAGCTCTGCCTCGACGGCTGGGCGAATTGCATATGGTACCGGTCTTGCTTTGAAAAACTTGGGAATTGCATTCTCTTCTATTTTTATCGAGGCGGTTACACCTTTAAGAGTGCCCAGTTCTTGTTGAAATACCTCTTTGGTGTTAGCTAAGATTGTTGACAATCGTCCAGGAGTGATGTCTTCATCTTTTTTACCATCCACTGTCATTGCATGAATGGAGTGCCAATCTAAGCTTATCTTCCTGATCCATTCACGTCCCAATAACGGTGGTCCACCATTTTGCAGTATGTAGAGATAAAATTTCCGTATTTTCTTGCCGTTGTATTCGACAGGCACCCTTATTTTTCCTCTGGGGTATACTTTTTGCCCCGTATACGTCGTCAAGACGATGGATGTCTCTCTCAAGGGTATGTGTGAGAATAGCCGCTCGTAGTCTCGTCGATTCATGACGGTTAGCGCTGATTCTGTATCCAATTCCATTTTAACTTGGGACCCTGCTATCATGAGGGTGACCCAAATGGTTCGGTGATCCTCTTTTGCGATTACATTGTGAAGTTTGAGACAGCTTAGTCTCTTGTTCCCGGATTCACTATCACTCATCTGGTCTTTGGAACTACTGTCCGTCATCTTTTGTACTTTCTTGTATGGTTCCTTAGTAGCCTTTTTGTTGTCGCTGGTCTTCTTCCCAGACCTGCAAACTCGTGCAATGTGTCCCATCTTTCCGCATTGCCTTCATATTTTGTCCTTGGACCAGCAGTCCTTCTGGTCATGGTTAGTTCTGCCGCAGCGATAACATTTTGCAAATCCCCGTGTCATTTCATGGGTGCCGTATTCCTGTGGCTTTTGTTGTATTTCTGCAGCTCCCCTGGCTGCTGCTTCGTACGATACTGCCACGCTGAAAGCCTTATCTAGCGTCAGCTCTTTCTCTGAGAGTAACTTCTTCTGTGTTCCTTCACTCAGGAGTCCACAGACAAATTTGTCCCGGAAGGTATCTGGCAGTGCTTTGATAGCTTGCGTAGTTCCATAAGGTACTCAGCATTGCTCATCTTTATGCTGAGTTCTCCTGTGCAATTTAAATCTTTCTGCTATCAGCAGCGGTGCAGGGTTTAGGTGTTCCTGTAGGACAGCAACAATTTCGTTAAAACTCTTCGCCTTCAGTTTGGCTGGAGTAATCAGGTCCCGCAATAGGCCGTACGCTCTAGCGCCCATTAAGTTTAGCAATACCGATGCCTTTTTCTCATCGGCTATTTCGTTTGCCTCGCAATATACCTCGACTCTTTCCATATACGTGGTCCAGTCCTCTATTGTATTATCAAAGGCAGTGATACAGCCAGTCTTCGGCATCTTGAAAATCTAAAATGGCGCCTCCCGCGCTTTGCCTTCTTCCCCAATTTAACAAAATGGCACCTCCCGCGCTTTGCCTTCTTCCCCGCTGGATTAAGATGGCGCCTCCCGCGCTTTGCCTTCTTCCCCGCTGTTGCTAGCGCTGCTTTCCGCGGTTTCCGTTGCAACCTGCAGCTCCTCGCGGTTTCCTGCGCATTTAATATTTCTTTTTTTCTTTTTTTTTTCTTTTCCCATCGTGGAACAACCCTGTGGGACTCTTGCCTCCCTCTTCTCGGGTCTGTATGCAGCCCGGCTTCGTAGCACCGGCCGCACCCTGTGTGCTCCACCCTCTCGCTCTCCTCTCTTCCCGACAACGCTGCTCGGCCCCATTGCAAGCCACCCGCTCGAGTTCTAGACCGCCGCAGCCCAGGAAGGATCAGTGTACTACCTGCCACCAGCCCGATTAGCTGAAGCACCGTCGACCGGAACCAGGCCCCGCTCTCGACAGCTTCTCCAGCGATCTTCAACTCCGCTGACTCAGGGGCAGATGCCCACGGTCGACGCCCATTTCTACTGCTTCTTTCTTCCTTCTGGCCTCGACCTCTGCTCACTTCACTTCAGGAATGGATCCCAAGAGGTGGTGCAGACTGTAGGTAAGTTCGTATCTCTTCGTCGCCAATATTATGTCCGTGTATAATTGAGACACGGACAGCAGGAGTTGATTTAAACAAGTCTTTACTGAATGGAGTCAATCGGGAAACTGAAACTACAGAGGCTTGCTAGCGCCTTTTATACAGGGGTGGTCACTGCCGGTACTGCAGTCTGAGACCAGTTATTCTCTTAAAGGTACATACACAACAAGGACTGCAATCGTTTTCTCTGTAGTGGTTGAGGACATTTTGATCACCTCAGGCCATTTCGAGTGAGCATCCACTGCTATTAAGAACATTGAGTTCATGAATGGACCAGCAAAATCAATATGCACCCGTTGCCATGGAGAGGAGGGCCACTCCCATGGGTGTAGAGGGGCATGTGGTGGTGCATTTTGGACCTTCTGGCATCCTGAGCAGCTCTTGGTTAGGTCCTCGATTTGTTGATCGATCCCCGGCCACCACACATAAGCCCTAGCAAGGCTTTTCATTTTCACCCCTCCCAGATGACCTTCATGAAGCTCATTTAGCACTCTCTCCCTTAACTTGGGTGGAATCACCACTCGGGATCCACACATCACTGTCCCCTGGCATACTGACAGCTGTTCTCTTCTGGATGAGAATGCTGGCAACAGTGAGTCGCCATGTGTTGGCCATCCCCTCACCGTCAAATCCTACACCCGAGACAGTGTCGGATCATTGCGGGTCTCCTTCTCTATATCCGCGTTTGTTACTGGCAATCGTTCAATTATTGACGAATAAAATATCTCGATAGGGTCCACTGCTGGTGCTTCCTCCACAGTAGGCAGTGGCAGGCGTGATAGCCCATCAGCGTTTCCATGCTGTTTCGTGCCTTTATATTTATATTCTATTTCATATTGATTCGCCCCTAGAAACAGGGACCATCTTTGTAACCGTTGTGCAGTCATCACTGGAACACCCTTCTAAGGATTAACGATGGAGTGGTTGGTGGTCAGTCAGCAAGGTGAACTTCTGCCCATGCAGATAGTGGTTGAATTATTTTACTCTCCATACTAGGCTGAGGGCCTCCCTGTCAATCTGGGCGTAGTTGCGCTCGGCTGAGGTTAGTGACCGAGACGCAAAGGCTACTGGCCTCTCCAACCCGTCTGGGAATTTGTGTGACAGCACCGCTCCAATACCATAGGGTGATGCATCACATGCCAAACGAATTGGTAGTGCTGGGTTGAAATGGGCCAACACCTCTTTTGATGTGATCAATTCTTTACACTTCTGGAAAGCTCGTCTACGTTCGTCATTCCACTTCCATGGCACCCCTGTTTGCAGTAGGGTGTTCAGTGGGTGTAATACCGTGGACAAATTTGGTAAGAACTTATGGTAGTAGTTTACCAGCCCGAGGAACGACCTCAGTTGTGACACATTTTCCGGTGCTGGAGCCTTGATTACTGCCTCAATCTTTTCAGGGGACTTATGTAACCCCTCTTCATCGATGACGTGGCCACAATACGAGATCTGCTTCTGGAAAAACTCGCACTTGTGGCGATTAGCTCATAGCCCATATTCCTTTAATCTGGTGAGCACCTTCTCCAAGTTGGCGAGGTGATCACTGTCATTTTCGCCCGTGACCAGGATGTCGCCCAAATAACACTGGGTCCCTGGAATCCCTTGCAGGACTTGATCCATCGCCCTTTGCCAAATAGCTGGAGCCGATGCTACCCCGAACACCAGCCGGTTGTATTGATAGAGACCTTTATGGGTGTTGATCGTGAGGTATTGTTTTGAGGCTTCTTCTACCTCCATTTGCAATTACGCCTGGGCTAGATCAATTTTGGTGAAGCGTTTACCTCCAGATAGCGAGGCGAAAATATCCTCAATTCGTGGGAGCAGATATTGTACCGTGTGAAGGACTGGGTTCACTGTCACCTTAAAATCCCCACAGATGCGGACCTTCTTTGGTTCCCCAGGTGTATTACTCAACGACCTCTTCATTACAGGAATGATGGGTGTAGCCCACTCGCTCCAGTCTACTTTGGACAGTACTCCTGAATGTTCCAACCCTTCCAGCTCTGCTTCGACGGCTGGTCTGATCGCATAAGGCACTGGTCTGGCCTTAAGAAACTTTGGGCTTGCATTTTCCTCTATTTTAATCGTTGCCGTTATGCCTTTTAGTGTTCCGAGTCCCTCCTGGAACACTTCTTTTGCATCAGTTAGCATTTTTGACAGTCGTCCAGGTGTGACGTCGTCATCCTTTTTGGCTTCAACCTTCAGTGCCTGTATGGAATGCCAATCTAATTGTATCTTCCGGATCCATTCACGTCCTAGCAGTGGTGGTCCTCCATTTTGGTTACCTTATGTAGTTTCAGACAACCCAGCTCCTTGCTTCCGGAGTCTGTGCCACTTTTCTGTTCGTCTGAACTACTGTCCATCACCTTGTGTACCTTTTTGTACTTCTCCTGTGGAGATTTCTTGCTGTTGGTTTTCTTCCCAGACCTGCAGACTCTTGCTATGTGTCCTGCTTTTCCACACTGTCTGCACACTTGGTCCTTGAACCAACAATCCTTCTGGTCGTGTGTTGTTCTGCCGCAGCGATAACACTTCCCTGTTCCATAGGACATTTCATTGGTGCCATATTCTTGCGGCCTCCGTTGTATCTCTGCAGCACCCCTTGCAGCTGCTTCGTGTGATACTGCCATACTGAAAGCCTTGTCCAGTGCAAGATCCTTTTCTGATAGAAGCCGTTTCTGGGTTCCTTCACTTTGAAGCCCACACACAAACTTGTCCCTTAATGTATCTGCTCCTGCCACTCCAAACTGGCAGTGCTTCGATAGCTTGCGCAGTTCCGTTAAGTACTCAGCATTGCTTTCGTCTTTGTGTTGGTTCCTTTTATGGAACTTAAATTGTTCTGCTATCAGCAGCGGTGTGGGGTTTAAGTGGTCCTGTAGGATTTCTACTCTGATTTCGAAATTCTTATTCACAGGCTTCTCTGGGGTTATTAGGTTTCGCAGTAACCCATAAGTTTTTGCACCCATGGAATTTAACAAAACCAGTGCTTTCCTAGCATCTGGCACTTCATTCGCCCTGCAGTACACCTCAATACGTTCCACATATGTCGCCCAATCTTCGACTTCATTGTCGAACGTAGAGATACTGCCACTCTTCGGCATCCCTGGGTGTGATTTAACTGTCAAAAATGGCATCTCCCGCGCTTTCCCTTCTTCTCCGCTGGCACAAAATGGCGTCTCCCGCGCTTTCCTTTCTTCCCGCGCTCGCCCTTCTTCTCCGCTGCGGCTTCTAAAAATGGCGTCTGCCGCGCTCTTCCTTCTTCTCCGCGGCTCAATGGCGTCTCCCGCGCTCTCCCTTCTTCTTCCCACGGACACTGTTCAGCCCTTGAGCCCTGGCTGTGCTCTGCGTATTTTTTTTTTTCTGTGTGCCTTTCCCATTTCCGCCGCTCAGTCCTGAACCCGGCTGCTGCTTTACCCTCTCTATCTCCGTTTTGTTTTTCCTCAACGCCGCTCGGTTTTCAACCCCCGGCTGCGCCCTGTGCGCTTCACCCTCTATCTTACCCCGTCGACGCTGCTCGGCTTTTTCTCTGCCGTCGGTCGGCTCCAGCCGCCGCTGTCCAGGAAGGGTCTGCGCTGTACCTGTCGTCAGTCTGTTGCTGATCATCGTGGCTGGGGCACCAAGCCCGGCTCTCCACAGCCTCCCCTGCGATGTTCACTCTCTGCCGGACGACTGGGCGGTTGCTCGTGGTCGACGCCCGTGTTTCTGGCCTCGACTTTCTTCCACCGCCCTCCCGGAGCAAATCCTTGAAGGGAAATGCAGAGTTGCAGGTAGATTCGAATTGACACTCGTCACCACTGTTAGATCCGTGATTCTTTAAATAGGATGTTTCCCCAAGAACGACACGGATGCTGTAACTTTACAATCAACAGGTGTTTACTGGAGTAGAGTAGTCTCAAGACTGAAGTACAGAAGCCTGCTCCAGCTTTATATACAGGTGTGGTCACTGCCGGTACTACAGTGTACAGGAGCTGTAAAACAGTTCTCTCTTAAAGGTACATACACAACACTTACTATATACTTATCTTACATACTGAGCATGTTTCTCCATTCCGATATTGATCAGGAATATTACTCAGTTAATTGCCTGGAATTTCTTCATGGGCTCTCCAGTGGGAGATGGGCAGAATTCTCGGAGAAATGGTGTAAATGGATAAAAACGGCGATTTACATTGTTTCTCCGGGGATTCTGCCAATCACCCACCAAAGTTATGACAGGAGATCGGCAGAACCATATGGAAATTCAGGGTCAACTTCTATTAATCCTTTAATTTTTTGAAATTTGCATTTATCAAACCATATATATTTCTCCTGATCATTACTGGTGCTGATTGCCAGATAATCCTTGATTTAATGATATTGTTGTCACTAATCCCTACAGATTCTGCTACTTTTATATTATGGATGCTACTCTTAATATTTGTAAGAACCAGATCTAAATGCAAGTTACCTATGGCGTGATCCTTGACATTTTATTGAGTCAAAAAAACTTCTTGTACCATGTTCGCTGATTCTCTTCTATTAAGCAATTCCCTGATTGACATCTTCCCTTATTACAATGGCCCAAAATTTGCTGTAGAGCAACGAACGGCACCCATCGTTAGTTAGACTTGCCCATGCCAGTTTAATCTCCATGATATTTTCACAGAATCACAGAATCACAGAAACCCCACAGTGCAGATAGAGGCCATTTCGGCCCATCGAGCCTGCACCGACACATATCCCACCCGATCCCCGTAACCCCTACATCAACAATTTTGTGCTGCATGTTGCTGGAAGTGCGAGATGGAAACGGCACGGCACCCTCTACAGGGCATCTGGGATCTGAATGAACAAGGCAAGGAACTGTGAATCTCCTTAACCAATCCTTAACCACTTGAAGGATTGTGAAATAAACAGCGCAAGGACTGAGAAGGAAATGTAAATTAGAGTGGGTGAATTCAATGTCAAATTAGGTACAGAAAGAGAAATAAAGAGAGGGAAAGATTGGATTAAGTGAGAGAGAAAAAAGAGACAGAAAAAAAGTTTAATTAAAAAAAAAATCTCCAACAACAATTAATACTTGAAAGAATAAGAAGCCACACTTGTAATAGTTACTTTTCAGTGCCAGAGAGGTTGAAAGGCAGTAATTAACACTTATCACGTCGGTAAAAGCGTACTTAGACTTGAAATGACTTGACTTTACTTTCTGTGGCGAGCTTAGTTCATATGTACCGTGCAGATACAGCAACCTCATGCCATTCAGTGCATTTGAATGGGGAGCCAGACAGCGAGATGCCGTTTTCATGAAGCTAACAACTTCTTGATTTCCGCATTTAAGTGCGCATCTGCCCATGCCTGAAGTTGCTGTGGCATTTGTGCATAAATAATGGTGGGCACTATTAGCCTCGCCATTATCTTGGCAGCAAATTTTGGGACAATATTATTCTTTTCTCATCATATTAGATATTGTTATCATCTTTATCTGCTCAGGGAGTCTGCAGCAGATCTCTATGTTATTCCTGCCCTCAAAGCCTGTTTTCTAACTTAAGCCAGGCTATTTCATTTTGTGTCATCCTCTGAAGTAACAATTCACCTTCCCTAATTTCAAAATTCTCCTGAATATATAAAGCTGTCCCTACCACTGTCCTGCCCCTTTCACTCCTTCTGAAATATCCTATATCTCTGGACTTTGAATTGATTCCTGTGTTTTGGGATGAACAGTGTTTCTATAATCCCTAATACTGCTACATATGCCTTTAACTCAATTATTTTCTTCTGAATGTTTCTCGCATTTGGGTATAATTGCTTAATCATAGTTGTTACCTTTGTGCTTGTTTGCTCTGCTTGGGTTTATTTTCTTCATGTTATTCCATCCACCTTTTGACCACCTCCAAGATCTACATTTAAGGCTAAATTCACCGATCCTGAGCTCCCAACAGGGAGTCATGCTGGAAGGGAGTGCAGATCAGCAGTAGGGTAACAACACTTCGGCACTAATTCTCTGACCCTCACTCCCTTTGACCGTGGCAGCACAGGAGAATTAATTTACCCTTTAAAGCCACAGCCTTCCTCTTCCCTTACAATTCAAATGAACCTCAACTCCTGCTTTTATTCACAGCCTGCCTTTCTGATCTAAGAGAAGAATTCTTTTAATTCTTCAAGGCAGTTGCTTCATGAAAAGCCTCCACTACTTTCATTTTCTTTATATAGTTTAATAATTGCACTATAAATGTTTGTAAATTTGGATATTTGGCAACTTGCCAGTTGTACACCTCATACAAATTGTGAAAAGTGCAGTAACATTTAAAAAGAAAAAGGAGAAAAGGTTACAAGAATAAAAGATTTATTTTTCTTCATTAAGCAAAAAGGAGAGAAACCAGATTAGCAAATGTCACCCAAGTTTTCATTCACTACAGCTGTCAGTATTGGAATAATATTTTAAGGTGAGACTATTGTATGTGTCTGACAGTTGCTTATCAGTTTTGTTCATAGCTGTTACATGCTTTATTTCTCTGTATGATATCCTATTTAATTATGAATGAGATATCGATATAAAATTTGGGCATTGAAAATACATAATTCAAACGATTGTGTAGGAAAAGCCTTTAGTTAGCGTCTTATTATTGAGTGACAACTACAGATGCATTGCAGTGCTTAGGCTGAAATTGCGGGTCGGTAGTCCTGAATGATTATTACTCTTACCCAGGCTGACTGTTGCTGTGGGAAAGTGGGTTGAGAGAATTAACATCTTGGGAGTTGGTCGCGATACTGAAAAGGGAGATCACTTCTCTGGTGAGATTAATTTGCAGATTGTCCAGAGGAGAGGTGATTTCTGCTTCCATGGAGAGCCTGCTGGGGGAAAGAGGCCAAATAATCCTGAATCATTGTGAAGCTACACATTTAGCATGGACTAAATGTAGTGGAGCCAAAGCCTGCAAGTCAAGATTTTAAGTATATCAATATCCTATTAAGCCATATGTGTAGCATTGTGTCACAAGTAAATTACCTATAAAGTCAAATGTAACAAAAATCAATTATTGCTAAATCGTGTGATTTTGCTAATAAAATGTTTTGACTTCTTCAACTATGTGCAATCAGATTGATCCTAGGGGATGGTTTACATGAAAAACAAAACTAATTGCCTGGGACCGGTTGCAAAGTCCTGATTAGAATATGACAATGTGCATTATAGAATAGAAGTTCTTTTCCAGAAACCCTGCAACATTCATTGAAATACAATGACTAACTAACTAATGGCCCTCAGCCATTTTGGGAGGTTTGATATTGTGGCGGATCGCCACCTAAACGGGCGCAATCCACTTTTCCGTCCGTGGACAATAAATCGGGCACCTTGCCTTTAAGAAGCATGCTGCCTTTAAGGCATGACAAAGGAGCGGGCGTCGCCCTCAGTGTGTACTCACAAGCGCGGGCGTCGCCCTCATTCTGTTTTCAGGTTTAGCAGAGAGAGGAGCTGGGGCAGCCATCTCTCAAGAGAATGTAATAAAAGCCATGTGTTCCTCAGATCGGTTCGGCCTCCTTTCGTGTTCCGCGGCAGCCTCAACATTGGTGACCCCGACGCTCAGAACGTATTCCGAGCACTGCAATGGCAGACACGAACGCAGTTTCCGTGAAACTGCCGGAGTTTTGGGAAAACCAGCCCGAAGCCTGGTTCCTCCAAGCTGAGTCCCGATTCCGGCTGCGACACATCACCACAGATGGGACGAAGTATGACTACCTCGTCGCATCACTCGGTAGCTCCACAGTCACGAAGGTCTGGATAGCGCTGCAGAACTCACCAGAGGAGGGCAAGTATGCACATCTTAAGGCCGCGCTCCTTAAAAAATTTACAACCTCGACATACCAGCGAAACTGCCGCCTCCTCGACCTTCCAGGCCTCGGTGACGCCTCACCGTCAGACCTCCTCTCCCACATGCTCTCACTCACCGACGAGAGCCCACCCGGGTCCTTCTTCCACATGCTGTTCATCCGCCAGCTACCTCCCAGCATCCGCCCAGCGATCGTGGCGTCCGGCCTCACGGACCTAGAAGCCCTGGCCGACGAGGCCAACAAGCTGCTGTCCGCTCACTCCAGCCGCGACGTCGCTCCAGACCTGGCAGCCACAGCCTGGGCACGCCCCTCACCAGCCACCACGCGGCCACAAGGCCCAGCCACGGGGCCCACGGGGCCTTCGCGCCCCACAAACCCGGGCTACTGTTACTACCACGCACAGTTCGGCGCCAGGGCACAACGGTGCACACGTCCCTGCTCCTTCAAGTCCGTCCCCATACCAGCCCCCGCGATGGCCATGGGCCACGCGGGCTCCCTGCTGTACGTCACGGATGACAAAACCGGCCGCCGGTTCCTGTGCGACACTGGAGCTCAGCACAGCATCATCCCGGCCTCCGCCCTCAACATCCAAAAGGGCGAACGAGGACAGGCGCTGGCTGCCGCTAACGGCTCGGACATCCGGACGTACGGCACCCGCACAGTCACCCTCGACCTTGCTGGTCGCCGCTACCGATGGGAGTTCATCACTGCCAAGGTACTCTCCCCTCTCATCGGCGCAGACTTCCTGTGCGCCCACGGCCTACTGGTAGGCATCCCTCGACACCGCCTCGTGGACATGAACACCATGTCCCCCATCCTGGGTGCCATGGCCCCCCGTCAACCCGCCGACATGGCGTCACAGTGCCACGCCCGGGCCACGGATGACTACTCGGCACTCCTGGCCGAATTCCCGGCCCTCACCAACCCGACCTTCTCTGCGGAGGTCGCAAAACACGGGGTGGAACATTTCATCCCCACCACAGGCCCCCCAGTGTACGCCCACACCCGCAGGCTGGACCCGGCCAAACTGGAGATCGCGTGGACCGAGTTTGCCACTATGGAACAGCTCGGCATCATCCGCCGCTCCAACAGTCCCTGGGCCTCCCCACTCCACATCGCCCCCAAACCAGGCGGGGGTTGGCGCCCCTGCGGGGATTACCGCCGCCTCAATGATGCCACCACCCCTGATCGGTACCCCGTGACGCACATTCAGGACTTCTCGGCTAGACTGGCCGGCCGCTCAGTCTTTTCCAAAGTCGACCTGGTGCGCGGCTACCACCAAGTCCCCGTCCACCCCGCGGACGTCCCCAAGACGGCCGTAATCACCCCCTTCGGGCTTTTCGAGTTCCTGCGGATGCCCTTCGGCCTCAAAAATGCGGCCCAGGCATTCCAACGGCTCATGGACTCGGTCCTTCGGGACCTGCAGTTCCTGTTCGTCTACCTGGACGACATCCTGGTAGCCAGTTCCTCCAAGCAGGAACACCTTGAACACCTTCGCATCCTGTTCGGGCGCCTCAGCGACCACGGGCTCATCCTCAGCCCAGCCAAGTGCCAGTTCGGCCTGGACAAGATCGACTTCCTCGGCCACCACATCACCCATGCTGGGGCCATTCCCCTGCCCACCAAAGTGCAGGCCGTCCAGCAATTTCCCCGCCCCACCACCATCAAAGGACTCCAGGAGTTCCTCGGGATGGTGAATTTCTACAACCGCTTCATCCCCAAAGCGGCGTCCCTCATGAGGCCCCTGTATGAAGCCCTCCGGGGTAGGAGCGGCAAGATGGCGGTCGAATGGACGGCAGACCTATCAGCCGCCTTCAACTCCACCAAGACCGCGCTCGCCGACGCCACCCTGCTCGCGCACCCACGGCCCAATGCCAGAGTAGCGCTCACCACGGACGCCTCCGACCACGCGGTCGGCACCGTGTACGAGCAGTGGGTTGACGGCGCCTGGCAACCACTTGCCTTCTTCAGCCGCCAACCACGCCCCCCGGAGGTCAAGTACAGCACCTTCGACCGCGAGCTCCTCGCGCTGTACTTGGCGGTCCGCCATTTTCGTTTTTTGCTGGAGGGCCACCCCTTCACTGCGTTTGTCGACCACAAACCCCTGACATTCGCAATGGCAAAGACAACCGACCCCTGGTCTGCCAGGCAGCAGCGCCAGCTCGCGGCAGTGTCTGAGTTCACCACGGACATCCAACACGTCTCCGGCCGAGACAACGTGGTAGCCGACTGCCTCTCCCGCCCCGCCATCCACGCCACACACCTGGCAGTCGACTACGCTCAACTCGCAGCAGACCAGCTCACGGTCCCTGACCTGCTCTCCGCACCTACCAACCTACCAGGGCTACGCCTGGCCGACGTCGCCTGCGGCCCGACCGCAGTCACGGTCAAGTGCGACATATCCCTATCTCAACCTTGGCCCGTCGTCCCAGCGTCCTGGCGCCGCCGGGTATTCGAGATTCTCCACAACCTCTCCCACCCCGGCGCCCGCGCATCCATCAAATTGGTAGCCAACCGCTTTGTCTGGCGCGGCCTTCGCAAGGATGTGCGTATTTGGGCCAACTCCTGCCTAGCCTGCCAACGGGCCAAGGTGCAGCAACACACGAAAGCACCCCTCGAGGAGTTCACCGTCCCTTCACGTAGATTCGACCACATCCACGTGGACATCGTCGGGCCCCTGCCGCCGTCGCAAGGCCACACGCACTTGCTGACGATCGTCGACCGCACCACGCGCTGGCACAAGGCAATTCCACTGACATCTACCACCACCGCCGACATCGCCAGAGCCTTCGTCAGCACCTGGGTCGCACGGTTCGGCGTCCCCTCCGACATGACGTCGGACAGAGGTCCGCAATTTACCTCTGAACTCTGGACCGCCATCGCACGCAATCTCGGGGTGACCATTCACCGCACCACAGCGTACCACCCCCAAGCCAACGGACTGTGTGAGCAGTTCCACAGATCCTTGAAGGCATCTCTTCGAGCCAGCCTCCAGGACAGCGCCTGGACCGACCGACTCCCATGGGTCCTTCTCGGCCTGCGCTCCGCAGTTAAAGAAGACCTCCACGCATCGGCAGCAGAGCTCGTGTACGGCCAGCCGCTGCGCGTACCCAGCGAGTTCCTGCCCACCGCCACGACACCCTGGTCAGCCGACCAGCAACGCCACGACTTCGCCTCACCGGCGCTACAGTTCGCCCCGTTGCCCATTGCCCGGCACGGCGAATCCACCTCACACGTCCCGCTAAGCCTGCACCAGGCACGGTTCATTTTTGTCCGGCACGACGCCCACCGCGGACCCCTTCAACCCCCGTACGACGGGCCCTACAAAGTGCTACAGGCTGGGGACAAATTTTTCGACCTACAAGTGGGCGACAGGACTGAAAAAGTGTCGGTTGACCGACTCAAGCCAGCACACTCGGAGCCCAGTGAGCAGGTCCCAGTAGCTCGTCCACCGCCATGCGGCCGACCTGCCCTCAAGCCAGTACACCCGGCTGCTCCACGCCCGGCCGTTCCACGTCCACCGGCGTCCTACAAGAGCCGCTCCGGCCGGCCCATCAGACCGCCGCACCGTCTCGTCCACACCTCCTAAGCGGATTCTGGGGGGAGCTGTGTGGCGGATCGCCACCTAAACGGGCGCAATCCACTTTTCCGTCCGTGGACAATAAATCGGGCACCTTGCCTTTAAGAAGCATGCTGCCTTTAAGGCATGACAAAGGAGCGGGCGTCGCCCTCAGTGTGTACTCAAAAGCGCGGGCGTCGCCCTCATTCTGTTTTCGGGTTTAGCAGAGAGAGGAGCTGGGGCAGCCATCTCTCAAGAGAATGTAATAAAAGCCATGTGTTCCTCAGATCGGTTCGGCCTCCTTTCGTGTTCCGCGGCAGCCTCAACAATATCAACATATTTGGGGAATGAACTTATATTCAATGCATTTAGGTTAAAGGTAATTTGAGAAATTCTTCGACCTAAATCATAATTAACTGGGATTTTTTTCAAATTCCCAGGATCCACTCTATCAATAAGTGAATGTTAACTGACTGAACCAACTGAACATTAAATCAAAAGGCACTTCTACTAAGTTAACTGGTTAAGTAGCACATATTTTTAAGGAAACTGAATATAGTAAATAGAAATTCTGTCATACAAGCTATGAACATTTTATAGATGGGTGTAAAGCAATGAGTTTCATGCTTCAGTGAGCTCTAGAGTTCCCTCCCTAAAACTCTCCACCACTCCCTCCTCCTTTAAGACGCTCCTTAAAACCTACCTCTTTGACCAAGCTTTTGCTCCCCTGTCCTAATATCTCCTTAAGTGGCTCGGTGTCAAATATTGGGCCAGAAATCGGGTCCCCATGGGTGAGTATGCGCTGGGTGCTCACACGTAGGCCCAACGAATGTGCCGGTTTCGTGCCTGCACTGCGCATGCGCGGGAAACCGGAACTTCCGTTCCCTTAAAGGAAGGGGTTCACAGGTCGAACACATGCGCCAGAGAGGCAGCGCGTATGCCTGGAACTTCTGTTTTTTTCCAGATTTCTCCGGGAGGGTAAGTCTCCAGGAGCTACGCTTTTAAAAAGCAGTCGCAAGGCCTGCTTTTAACAAGGTAAGTGGTGAATTAAGTAAAATTAAAACATTTTTTCCACAGATTTATTATTTTTAAATACTTTAAAGAAAGGTAAGTTTATTTTTAGCCCCGCTAAAAATTGTAATTAAATTTTTCAAAAATTTAAATTATTGTTTAATATAGTTATTTTATGTAATTTATAGTTATTTTAAAAATGTGATTTGTTTTTTTAATTTATTTGAAGTTTTGGGGCTGAACTCTAATCATAGATTTGACAGGTCTTCCTGTCAAATCTATGAATAGAGATTCCCTGCTACGATTGGCTCTCCATGGCCCACATGATCCCAGGGGACGCATCGAACTAACTGCGCCCCTGGGATACGCAAGCACTGCGCGCCGGCAGTTGGAGCAGGCCCAGGATCAGAATCCCACGCGGGCCCACAGCACAACGGCCGGCGCGCTAGGTAAGTGCAGGTCGGAGGCTTGCATCCGCGGGAAGCCTCCGACCCGAATTTCTGGGCCATTGTTTGATAACGCTCCTCTGAAACACCGTGGGACGTTTTACTACGTTAAAGGTGAATTGTAGAGGCAAGTTGTTGCTGTTGTTGCTTTATTACAGCGCAAAGGATTCCAACATAACAACATGGGTGGATCAAGATGGACCTGAAAAATACCTAGAATTTTACAAATTAAAATCCAAATTTTGCCCCCCTTAGCATTTAAGAGGAAATCATCCTGTTAGGGTTCTTCAGACAGTAAAGAGTTACAAGAACAGTATTTTCTCCATTCTCCTCCACTAAGATTTTCTCTCATCAATGAGCTGGAGCAGAGATATGGGGCAGTCAGTGCACTGCTCCACTGGTGCAGATTGAGCACAAAAACCTTAGTTATACTGGAGAATTCTAGCCTCCTACATATCAGACCCAGCTCAGTTTAGGCAACAGTAACAATTTACACTTTATATAGCATTTTCAAGTAACAAACATCCCCGAGGAACTTTACAGAAGATCAGGCAACCACAAGCAGAGTGGGAGAGATATCGGCCCACAAGTTGCTGGACGATTTATACATTAATTACGGCGAGCGCTATTAAACTCGCCACTATTTTGGCAGCAAATTCTGGGCCATAGTTGGAAAATCTCTCCTACCCAATGCATCAATCTCTATTTCAGCAAATCACATAGTAATGAAGAACAGTAGCAGGTGCAGTGCGTTCCTCTTATTCTCTGGTACAGTGAGTTTGATGGACTAGTTGGACTTTTCCTGCCCATCAATTTTGAATGTTCATTTGGTAGTTGTAGGTGTTCTTCCAATAATGGCAGGGATCTGCATTTACCTAGATCCTGAGGAGACAATTCCTCACAGTCATTACCAGATAGCTATGCCAAGGTCTGCATTCAGAAAGATGCAGCCAATATGCTGGCTGTTGATTACCGAGGTATTGCCTTCTTTTACAATCTAATATACTGTGATTAGGTGCTTCTGAGGAAACATCCAGCACTAAAATTAGACAGGCGTTCACATATCTTAGTGATGCCACCTATTCAGTGTCTCAGTTTCATTTCGGAAGCCAAACCTCCACCTGCCCTAATCGTCTGCCGAAGTGAGATATTTTCTCAGCAGTTTGCAAATGATTGTGTGCAGGTAGGCACAGAGCAGAGCATCTCATGCCCTCTGACAAGTCTGGCATCCCTTCAAAGGTTTTCTTCTTCTTTCAGACATATCAGATGGGTGGAATCCCATTGGGAAACTAAATATTGGCAGTAATAGTGCTGAGGGGGGGAAAAATCATTAATTTACATCAATAGGCACATTGACAGCCTAATGGTAAGAGGAAAAAAAGAAATGAAGATAAAAGGGTAAGAAATAAAGAAAGAAAGAAAAGAAAAAAATGCATATACATGCCTTCAAATTGCTGTGTTGTTCCCTTGACTTTCAGGATATTTAGTACCACCTAGCTACCTTGGTCACCCATTTGAAATGGATGTTCTTAACGTTAGGCATCCTGCACTCCAATTTGAAGGAATGGCAAACAAGCCTAATATGCCACAATGAAGCACCCGCAGGCACTACAAATGGCAGGTGTCCATCCCCTGGAAAATGCGTCAGGATACAAACCCTAATTCCCAGTGGACAGGGGTCTTGCTTAATTTTCCTCATCTGTTTGCCCCAACACTGTGCATAAATTTTGCCTTGCATGCCCCCAATGTGTAGAAAATAACCAAAGTAACCTTTAAGTGGTTGAGGGTTGTAACCATCCTAAATCTGAATTCTAAAACTATAATTAGCATTTATCACAAAGAGACACAGCATGTAGTGCATAGCAAACTGCATGTAACTTAATATTCTTTGCTTTTTAAAGTACTTGCATTAATTGTGCCTAAAAATAGGTTAAGCTGTGTTGATAAAAAACAATTATTTTTGCATTGGATGAATGAATATATAAGAAGACAAAAGCAGTCTGGGCTCATCATCCCACTAGTCTCAACTGACCCATTATAATATGCGGCTGCTCTTTGAATGCTGTCACATTTTTACCTCCATTATCCCATCTGACAAATGATCACTGTTTGAATAAAGAAGTAAAGACTAATATCTGTGTTAAATTTACTTTTTCTCTCATTTAAGTTTAGGTTCTTTGGTCCTGCTCTGCTAGTTTCTTTAAAGTAGTATTCTGTCCATGCCATTTAATATTTTATGTACTTAATGAGTTCCTCCTCCTCAGTGTGCAAGTGCCCAAGCATCCTTTTGAATTTATCTCTTCCTTTGCTTCATGAAATGCGTGTGGAACATATTTCCTTATCCATGCGCCTGGGACAATTGGTTGGCCTGGGCACAGGCACTATGAGAAAGTCAGTCCTGGAGCATTGCCACCTACTAATTTATCCTGCCCAATTTTCCATCCATTCATTTAAATGGACAATAAAATTACAGACATGTGCTCCACCCTACCCAATTTTCCTGTGTTCATTGCACTCAAGTGATTCAATAGCCCCAGGATGCCTCTTGCAGTAAATGCTCCGTGTTACTCATTCATTTTTCTATAGAATGGTTACAGAAGGAGGCCATTCGGCCCATCGAGCCTGTGCCGGCTCTCTGCAAGAGCACTTCAGCTAGTCCCACTACCCTGCCCTTTCCCCGTAGTCCTGCAATTTTTTTTCCTTCAGGCACTTCTCCAATTCCCTTTTGAAAGCCATGATTGAGTCTGCCTCCACCACCCATTCAGGCAGTGCATTCCAGATCCTAACCACTCGCGCCGTAAAACAGTTTTTCCTGATGTCGCCTTTGGCTCTTCTGCCAATCACCTTAAATCTGTGTTCTCTGGTTCTCAACCTTTCCGCCAATGGGAACAGTTTCTCTCTATCTACTCTGTCTAGACACATCATGATTTTGAACAGCTCTATCAAATCTCCTCTCAACCTTCTCTGCTCCAAGGAGAACAACTCCAGCTTCTCCAGTCTATCCATGTAACAGAATTCCCTCATCCCTGGAACCATTCTTGTATATTTTTTCTGCACCCTCTCTAAGGCCTTCACATACTTCCTAAAGTGCGGTGCCCAGAATTGGACACAATACTCCAGTTGAGGCCGAACCAGTGTTTTATAAAGGCTCATCATAACTTCCTTGCTTTTGTACTCTATGCCTCTATTTATGAAACCCAGGATCCCGTGTACTTTTATAACCACTTTCTCAACCTGCCCTGCCACCTTCAACGATTTGTGCACATATACCTCCAGGTCTCTCTGCTCATGCACCCCCTTTAGAATTGAACCCTTTAGTTTATATTGCCTCTCCTCATTCTTCCTACCAAATGTATCACTTCACACTTTTCTGAGTTAAACTTCATGTGCCACGTGTCCGCCAATTCCACCAGCTTGTCTATGCCCTCTTGAAGTCTATCCCTATCCTCCTCACTGTTCTCTATACTTCCAAGTTTTGTGTCATCTGCAAATTTTGAAATTGTGCCCTGTACACCCAAGTCTAAGTCATTAATATATATCAAGAATTCAGTGGTCCTAGTACCGACCCCTGGGGAACACCACTGTATACCTTCCTCCAGTCCTATAAATAACCGTTCACCACTACTCTCTATTTCCTGTCACTTAGCCAATTTTGTATCCGTGCTGCCACTGTCCCTTTTATTCCATGGGCTTCAACTTTGCTGGCAAGCCTATTATGTGGCACTTTATCAAAAGCCTTTTGGAAGTCCATGTACATCACATCAACCACATTGCCCTCATCAACCCTCTCTGTTACCTCATCAAAAAACTCAATCAAGTTAGTTAAACACGATTTGCCTTTAACAAATCTATGCTGGTTTCCCTCAATCAATCCACACTTGTCCAAGTGACTGTTAATTTTGACCCGGATTATCGTGTGATAATGGTAACAAATAGATATATAATACTGTCTAATGTTCTTCTTCTTAGGTAGTCCCTCGGAACCGAGGATGACTTGCTTCCACATTAAAAATGATTTCTCAGGTGACTGATGAGTCCAATGCGGGACCTACAGTCTCTGTTACAGGTGGGGCAGACGGTGGTTGAAGGGGCGGGTGGGTGGGGTGCTTGGGTTGACGTACGCTCCTTGCGCTGCTTGCGTTTGGCTTCCGCTTGCTCCCGGCGAAGAGACTCGAGGTGTTTGGCACCTTCCCGGATGCTTCTTCTCCACTTTGTGCAGTCTTGGGCCAGGGATTTCCAGGTGTCAGTGGGGATGTTGCACTTTTTCAAGGAGGCTTTGAGGGTGTCCTTGAAGCGTTTCCTCTGCCCACCTGGGGCTCTCCTGCTGTGCCGGAGATCCGAGTAGAGTGCTTGTTTTGGGAGTCTCATATCGGGCATGCGGACGATGTGACCCGTCCATCGGAGCTGATCAAGCGTGGTCAAAGTTTCGATGCTGGGGATGTTGGCCTGAGCGAGAACACTGACGTCGGTGTGCCTATCCTGCCAATGGATTTGCAGGATCTTGCGGAGGCAGCATTGGTGGTACCTCTCCAGTGCTTTGAGGTGCCTGTTGTACATGGTCCATGTCTCTGAGGCATACAGGTGGGCGGGTATCACTGCTGCTCTGTAGACCATGAGCTTAGTGCCGGGTTTGAGGTCCTGGTCTTCAAACACTCTCTTCCTCAGGCGACTGAAGGCTGCACTGGCACACTGAAGGCGGCGTTGGACTTCGTCATCAACGTCTGCCCTTGTTGACAGTAGGCGCCCGAGGTATGGAAAGTGGTCCACGTTGCCCAAGGCCTTGTTGTGGATTTTGATAATCGGGGGGCAGTACTGTGTGGTGGGGGCAGGTTGGTAGAGGACCTTTGTCTTACGGATGTTTAGTGTAAGGCCCACACTCTCGTACTCTTCGGTGAAGGTGTTGACGATGGTTTGGAGTTCGACCTCCGAGTGAGCGCAGACACAAACGTCGTCTGCATACTGTAATTCGATGACAGAGGATGGGACGACCTTGGATCTGGACTGGAAGTGACAGAGGTTGAACAGTTTCCCGTTTGTTCTGTAAATTAGCTCCACTCCAGTGGGGAGCTTACTGAGGGTGAGATGGATTATTGCAGCAAGGAAGATCGAGAAGAGCGTTGGTGCGATGACACAGCCTTGCTTGACCCCGGTTCATACGTGAATTGAGTCTGTGGTGGAACCGTTGGTCAGGATCACGGCTTACATGTCATCGTGAAGCAGACAGAGGATGGTGACAAACTTTTGAGGGCAGCTGAATTTGAGGAGGACACTCCATAATCCCTCACAATTGACAGTGTCGAAGGCCTTTGTGAGATCAAAGAAGGCCATGTACAGTGGTTGGTGCTGTTCCCTGCATTTCTCTTGTAATTGACGTGCGGTGAAGATCATGTCCATTGTGCCCTTTAGTGGGCGGAATCCGCATTGCGACTCTGGGAGGAGCTCTTCGGCCACTGGGAGAAGGCGATTGAGGAGGATTCTTGAGATGACTTTCCCTGTGGCAGACAACAGGGAAACTCCTCTGTAATTACCGCAATCGGACTTGTCACCTTTCTTGAAGATGGTCACAATTACGGTGTCTCTGAGATCCCCGGCATGCTCTCCTCCTTCCAGATAAGAGAAATGAGTTCATGAAATCACACCAGTAGTGCTTCTCCGCCATGCTTTAGCTGTCTAATGTTAATAATGATGTCACTGTCGTGGTCATACTTCAAATAACCTTCTCTTCATTAAGTTCACTAACAGTGGGTATCACCTGCCTTTTCAATAAGTGCAGCAGCAAATTACTGCATGAATGTTTAATTAAAGACATCTAAGAAGCAGAAATCTGTAAAATTTTCATGACTGATCCTTAATCCAAGAAGGGTAGTGATTCTTAATCAGAGCTAGTTCACTGGTGCTTTGTACTGATATTGCATCACCTTTTACTCACCTCTACTTTTACATTAGAATTATTGAACATTCTCTGAACTTTAGTTAGTTAACTAAACATTTTTTTTCCAATTGACTAGCCTGCAACTTATCAATGATGAGACGTTGACTTGTATTTCAGAACATCAGTGTTCTTGCTAAGGAAATAATAGATTGTCTTAATTGGGATATTGTTCACGTTGTCACTTAGTTTATACTTTGCAGCATTATGGGGGCCGAGTTTCCTTACTGTTTTCAGTGCATTAGTGATGTATAAGCGACACAGGAAACAGTTTTAGGCAGGAAAATCAGGTGAAAATGGCTTCCCCCGATTCCTGTTATTAAAACACTTCTCCTGAGTGCCCTTGCACTTTTTGAGCCTTGCCAACATCTGCCCACTGAGTCCTGACTGAGCTCATTTGCATAAATAAAAGTGAGGACCAGTGGTGCTGTAACTCCCAGTTTCCTGCTTTTGTAACTCCAAATGCACTCTGAGTAACTGAGATACATGAGGCGCAGCAGCTGCTAGGATCAGCTGGTCAAGGCAGAAATGAAAAGTTGCTGACACAAAAGAGTCTGAAGATTTGGAATATATGGGCGCGATCTTGCCAGCCCTGGGGAGGCAGGTGTGGGGAGGCGGTACTGCCGGGAAAATAGCAGAATCTAGAGGCGGGTGCCCAACCCGCCTCCGTGCCATCTTGCCAGGAGGCGGATAGCTGACCCGTGTTGGGTCCTGTCTCCTTGGAGGCGGGAAGGGGATTAGTGCCACTTATCTGCCTGTTAACAGGTAGTTAACAGGCAGATAAGAGGATTATCCCCATTTTACCCACACAAGTGCAGGCTTCCCGAAGGCTCCGAACCCCGCCAGGCGAGCAGTGGGTTGGAGGGGGGGGTGCAAAAGTGCACTGTGAAGGTAAGTGATGGGTGCAAGTGTGGAGAGGTGAGTATGTGAGGTAAGTGGAAAGTGTTAGTAAAAGTTTACTTACCTTTGTTTCTTCCTGCAGGCTTCAAGAGTTAGGGATGCGGGGTCTCGCACCTCTGTGGCAGAGATGACAGATGGCCGCTGCATTCTCCAATACAGCAACCATCTAATTTCTGCTAAAGAAAGAGGTTTGATGAGTCTTGAATTCAAGAACTCATCAAACTACAGAGAATGTTAGTGTTTGACAGCTTCACAGAGCTGTCAAACGAGGACAATTCATCTGTCAAAAATTTTTGACAGATGAAACGTCACACATGGATGTTCTCTGTAACCAGCTTTCCCTTAATTGGCCTGCTAAGCATGTTCGGCGGGCTTAAAAAGGTCAATCAAGGGAAAATAGCGTGGGTTGGCCAGAAGTCGATGGAGGCGGGACTGAAATCTGACAAGTGGGAGTCCCGCCTCCAAAAGCTCCCCATTGGCAAAATCCAGCCCTATATTTCTGCAGCTGGGAAATGTGTCCCAAAGCAGTTTTTTTGCCATTCTAATTACAAAAACCTGTGCTTCTGACTGTACCTTTGCAGCGACAGACTTTTGGACACCCCCACCCAGAGTAAGGGCTTCTCAGGAGCAGGTATAGCATTCCCTATGGCATACTCATGGAGAATGAGTACCACAGGATGGAACAAAGGAGACTCGGGCAGCATTTATTGCAAGAGGCATCACCGGACAACTCATTACTCAAGTCTTCTGTGGAACACAGTCTATCTTTGAGAGCACAGCCCTACTTCCTTCTCCCCCACTTGCCAATAAAGGGACATCAACTGAAATTGTCATCCATCTTGCCACATGACCACATATCAGTCCTCTTTGCCAATCATCATCACCAGAGTGAAGACATCAGCGTCACGTAATTGCAACAACAACAACAACTTGCATTTATATAGAACCAATAACATAGTAAAACGTCCCAAGGCACTTCACAGGAGGGTTATCAAACAAAGTTTGACACTGAGCCACATAAGGAGATAATAGGGCAGGTGACCAAAGCTTATTAAAAGAGGTAAGTTTTAGGGAGCATCTTAGAGGAGGGATTTGGAGAAAAAAAATGAGAATTTTAAAATTGAGGTGTTGCCGGATTTGTCGATAGTGCATCTTTCCTGCGTGATTAACCTCCATCAATAACGAAGCGCCATGTCAGTGGATATTCTATTCTATTGCAGTGAATTCCAAAGTGCACACAATCAACCTACTCTTTCTTAACACCATGCTTCTCCTGGGAGCCTAAATGTGCTTTACTTTTATCTACTTGTGCTTCTTCTAGGTGCCACCTGAGGGTTAGGATTATGGGAGATGGTCGGCTCTTTGTGCTTTACAAAAGGCTCACGTGACTGAGGTGGCATTCATCTCATCGCAGCTGGAGCATGGCAGGGAGCTGCTGCTGGCTTCACCTCTGGAGCTTGCTCCTGGGCAGGCTGGCCTAGTCTACCATGTTCCACTGGTGTGAGGCTTGGAGGGGGAAAGTCAGAGACTTGGTATGTGCTGCTGTCCTGAGAAATAACAATATTATGATGTCCCAAAGTGCTTCACAGCCAATGAGGTACTTTGAAGTGTAGTCACTGTTGTAATGTAGGAATCATGGTCCCTCAAGCAGCAATAAGATTATCTATTTTAGTGATGTTGGTTGAGGAATAAATATTGGGCAGGACACAGGGAGAACCCCCCTGCTCTCCTTCAAATAGTACCATGGGATCTTTTGTGTCAATCTGAGAGGGCAGACAGAGCTCTGGTGAAATATCTCAGTACTGCACTGGACTGCCAGCCTAGATTTGGGGGTACAGTTATCGCTCAGTTGCACTTGTTTTTTTGGCACAATTTACCCAAAATCGGCAGAGCCAGCATAAAAGATCACAGAATTTTAAGCGCAGGTTACGTTCAGCGCAAATCGAGTGTCTGATATCTTTTGTGCTAGTTTAAAAAACATCGCGCAGGAAGCTGGCCCCGCCCACAAAACTGGCCCCGGCACCGGGATGAATTAATCACCATTGGGTGTTTCTGCTAATTGCGTTAGTTTGCTGGCCTTTGAGGAGGCTCTAAAAATTAAGTTGGCTCTTTTGGGCATAAGGACACTAACAGGTATGTTTTAAAAGGTTTTTCAATTTAATGTTTCTTAATTTAGTTTACTAAGAAACTGACTACTGTACCCCAACATAACTAGCAAATGCTCAGCAGGCCAGGCAGCATCTGTGGAGAGAGAAACAGAGTTAACATGAGTTCAACAATTTCAAACTATAACCCCTGCCCCCATTTTTCATGCTGTATGATTTAGCCATTCCCATTTGCAACATTTTATCTTTCCTGCTGTTAAGTCTGTGTGTTATAGTGATAATTACTACACAGACTAAGAGAGTAAATTCAACAGGTCTTTACTGGTTGGAGGTCGGGACTATATTGAATACAATATTACTACACAGTGCTTATATACCGGTGTGGTCACCACCGGTATTACGTATACAGCAGCCAGAGAAAGTAGTACATCTCTTAAGGTGGAACAGGCTTAAGTTCTCTTAAGGTGGAACAGGTTACATACACCACAATCCTCCCTTTTTAGCTTAACAGTCATATCCCCATTTAACATAACATAATAACATATATACATATATAACTTTAGGTATAACAGTTCAAAGGTTCAGTCTCTCAGGAGGCTTTCTGATGCGGCTTGGATAATGCCTCTCAGTAGTCTCTGATTCTTGTTGTTGAGGTGCCTCCTCTATTTGGTTTCCAATGTATTGGGTGTCATCATCATCAAGTACATTCCCTGCCAAGGTAGATGCTTCAGGTTCATTAACGTCTTCCACAGTTGTCTCTGTCACAACCATGGGTTCGACCCTTGCTCTCGACTCTACCAGTTGATCCGCATGACGCCTTATCACATTATGACCAATATCTACTGTGTACATCAGAGGTCCTTGTCTGGCCCGAATTGTTCCGGACTGCCATTTTTCGTTTCCATAGCCCCTTGCCAACACTGGTTGTCCTACGTCGAAAGTTCGAGTGGTCTTGTTGTTAATATGCCGAAACTGTTTGTTTTCCACTTCCCTCCGCACATTTGGTTTTAACAAGTCCAACTTGGACCGCAACCTCCTGTTATAAAACATCATGGCAGGACTTTGGTTAGTCACTGCATGATCGGCGTTTCGATATGACATCAGGAACTTGTCGACCTTGTGTTGCAGTGGAATCTGATCATCGTTCATGGCCTTAATTGCCTTTTTGAATGTCTGGACAAATCTTTCAGCCAACCCGTTTGTCGCCGGATGATATGGGGCAGAGGTATAATGTTTTACTCCATTCTTCTTTAAGAATTGTCGGAATTCTTCCGATACAAACTGTGGTCCGTTGTCCGAACAGATCTGTTCTGGCAATCCGTTCCTTGCGAATATTGTTCTTAACACCGCAATTGTCTTTTCTGAAGTAGTGGTATTCATCTTGATCACTTCTGGCCATTTGGAATGTGCGTCCACCGCGATTAGGAACATGGAGTCCATGAATGGACCAGCAAAGTCAATGTGTACGTGTTGCCATGGGGCTGAAGGCCATTCCCATGGGTGTAGCGGTGCTATCGGAGGTGCATTTTGCACTTTTTGGCACCCAGCGCAGCTTTTCGTTAACTCCTCAATCTGTTGGTTAATACCCGGCCACCATACATAAGCCCTAGCAAGACTTTTCATTTTAACTCCCCCCAGATGACCTTCATGCAGTTCGTTTAAAACTCTTTCCCTTAACTTGGGAGGAATAATCACTCTTGTCCCGTACATCAAGGTACCATGGCAGACGGACAGCTGGTCTCGCCTTGCCGAAAATGCCGGTAACAGAGGATCACCCCGTGTTGGCCATCCTTTCACTGTCACCTCGTAGACTCTGGACAGTGTCGGGTCGTTCCTGGTTTCTCTTTCAATACTTGCATTGGTGACTGGTAAACACTCGATGATGGTCGAATGAAATAACTCAACAGGGTCAACTTTCGTCGTGTCTTCTTCTTCAGGTAGCGGCAGGCGCGACAGCCCATCAGCATTGCCATGCTGTTTCGTACCTTTGAATTCTATTTGATATTGATGTGCCCCTAGGAAAAGAGACCATCTCTGGAGACGCTGCGCTGTCATCACCGAAACACCCTTCTTAGGGTTAAAAATGGATACCAACGGTTGATGGTCTGTCAGAAGTGTGAATTTTTGGCCCTGCAGGTAATGATTAAACTTCTTCACTCCCCATACAAGGCTAAGAGCCTCCCTATCGATCTGCGCATAGTTGCGCTCAGCGGAGGTCAATGATCTGGATGCAAACGCGACTGGCCTTTCCGTGCCATTTGGCAACTTGTGTGAGAGTACTGCCCCAATACCATATGGGGAAGCATCACAAGCCAACCGAATAGGCAGTGTCGGGTTGAAGTGAGCCAACACTTCCTCTGAGGTGATCAATTCTTTGCTTTTGCGAAATGCCTTCTTACAGTTTTCGCCCCATTCCCATGGTACCCCTTTCTGTAAAAGAGCGTTTAACGGGTGCAGTACCGTGGATAGATTTGGCAGAAATTTATGGTAATAGTTAATTAATCCTAGAAACGACCTCAACTGAGAGACATTCTCCGGAGCGGGAGCCTTTACAACTGCCTCAATCTTGTCAGGAGACTTATGAAGCCCCTCCTGGTCAATGACATGGCCACAGTACGAGATCCGCTTCTGGAAGAACTCACATTTCTGCCGATTTACTCTAAGTCCATACTCTTTCAGTCTGTTGAGCACCAGTTCCAAGTTTGCGAGATGTTGTTCATCACCATCACCTGTGATCAGAATATCGTCCAGGTAACATTGTGTGCCTGGAATTCCCTGTAATACCTGCTCCATGGCCCTCTGCCAAATTGCTGGAGCCGATGCCACTCCAAAAACCAGCCTATTGTACCGGTACAACCCTCGATGCGTGTTGATCGTGAGGTATTGGCGTGACTCTTCCTCAACCTCCATCTGCAAGTACGCCTGCGCCAGGTCTATCTTGGTGAAGTGTTTCCCGCCAGACAATGAAGCGAAAATATCCTCAATCCGTGGAAGCGGATACTGCACCGTGTGAAGCACCGGATTAACGGTGATTTTGAAATCTCCACAGATGTGAACCTTCCCTGGATCTCCTGGCTTGTTGCTCGCAGGACGTTTCATAACGGGAACAATGGGCGTAGCCCACTCACTCCAATCTACCTTAGACAGTACACCTGAACGTTCTAGTGCTTCCAGTTCTGCTTCAACAGTAGGTCGTATTGCATAGGGTACCGGTCTGGCTTTAAAAATTTTTGGTTGTGCATGTTCATCAATCTTGATGTTTGCCGTAATTCCTCTCAGTGTTCCCAGTCCCTGCTGGAACACCTCTTTAGCATCATCCAATATTCTGGTGACAATCATTTAGGTTTGCCATCTGTTTCCCCGGAATCTACCGTTAGTGCCTTCAAGGAGTGCCAGTCCATATTCATTTTCCTAATCCACTCCCGTCCTAGTAGTGGTGGGCCTCCTTCAGGTAGCACATATAAGTCCATTACTTGGCTTTCTTCGCCCTTGTGGACCACTTCTACCTCTATTTTTCCGATGGGGTACACTCTTTGCCCCGTGTATGTTTTCGCACCTATTAAATTTAATAATGTTAGTGCTTTATCTGCATCAGGAATTTTATTTGCCTTACGATAATTTTGCATGTGTTCTACATACATGGCCCAATCTTCGATGTCACTATCAAAGGTATTAATGTTCCCATGTTTAGGCATCGTTGCAATTTATTGTATTTTTATGTTATCCAAGATGGCGGCTTCCCGCTCTTTGTCGTCGTCCTCCGCCCACAAAATGGCGGTTTTCCCGCGCTTGGCGGTCTTCAACCGTCCCCCGACGCTGTCTCCGCTTCACCGCAGCTCTCGCGCCTTCAGTTTCCCCAGACGCTGCGCCTTTTAGCCCGAATGCAGCCCTTATCTCCGGTCGCTATTGATGTCCCCGCGCTGCGCCTCTCGCTCGAAAGCAGCCCGGCCCTTATCACCGGTCGCGATCGATCTCACCGCCCTTATTCCTCCATCTTCCCAGCCCCGTCTGTACAGCCAACGCGGTTGACTTTCTGTCGCGTCGCTGCCTGGCTTACCCACCACCGAGGTAGAAGAAGAAAGCTGACAGTCGCTGTTGGAGGCTTCGAGGTCAGGATGTCTTCTGCACTCCGGTTTCTCGATGCCTGCCACTCGACGTGTCTTCTAGTAGGGTGATGAGGGTGGAAACCTCTCTTCGACGTCCTGTCTGTGGACGAAGCCGCCGTGGAAATAACTGCCGCAGGGTAAGAATCGGACTCGTCGCCACTGTTAAGTCTGTTTGTTATAGTGATAATTACTACACAGACTAAGAGAGTAAATTCAACAGGTCTTTACTGGTTGGAGGTCGGGACTATATTGAATACAATATTACTACACAGTGCTTATATACCAGTGTGGTCACCACCGGTATTACGTATACAGCAGCCAGAGAAAGTAGTACATCTCTTAAGGTGGAACAGGCTTAAGTTCTCTTAAGGTGGAATAGGTTACATACACCACACCTGCCTCTTACATCAGCACGGTATGTTCCTTCAATTCCTTCCTCCCCTCCCACCTCCCCCCTCCCCACCTTGCCTCTGCGCCTACTTAATATCTGTTACATTTCCAGCTTTTTCCAGTTCTAATGCAGAGTCCCAGACCTAAAATGTTAACTCTGTTTCTCTCTCCATGGATGCTGTCTGGACTGCTGAGTATTTCCAGCATTTTCGGTTGTTATTTCAGATTTCCAGCATCTGCAGTATTTTGCTATTGTAACTAGCAAATGGTTCTGTACATATTTTAAAATCATTTTCAGTCATTTAAAATCAGGTTACTCAGAGGTGGTGGATTGACACTGTGATTAACCATGCTTATTTTTTGTGATAAACCCATTTTCAGCTGTATTAATCAAACTGTACCACATTACCACTCTTAAATATATCAAGGAATATATTTTAAAGCAATTTTTTAAATTTAAAATGCTGCCCAATTATGCTGGTTCATGGCAGGTTTTGCCTTTAGCGATATGCAAATGAGTTTGAGCAGAAACGCGAAGGAAAAAAAACACTTCTCAAAATGGGCGCAATTTGCACCCAAATCATTGATTGCACCCAAAGCGGAAACTCTACTCCTTATGTGTTCAAGTCTAGAGTGTGAATTGAGCCTACAACCTTCAGACTCGGAGGTGAGAGTGATGCAACTGAGCCAAGGCTGACTCTTTGGTTTGGTGATAGCACGCTTGGTGCTTGGAAATGTTGACGAGAGTGATGCTGGGTGATGTAAGGTGCTATCTTGTTCTGGGTCCTGAGAGTTCTAGTAGGCTGCTCTTCCAGGTGTACAAATATCAGAATGTTGGCTCCAAGGCATAACTTCACTACAACTCAAATTACAAGATACCAGCTGTGTGTACTGTATGTATGCCTGTGTGGGAGTGAATAAGAGAGCACGCCAGATATATGGGCAGAATGGTACTAGCCCTGAGGTTAGGCGATGCCTGCAGCTTTACATGACCTTATGTGCAAAGATGTCCAGCACAGCTTCCTCTAAGGGTTTTAGCGCTTATAAGTTTGGAGCCCTTTTCCAGTTTGCTTTCTTGTATCATTAGGTTGATTTTTCAATGGGCCTTCCCAGCATGTGCTCATATAGGTAAATCATGGGTGTGCCCCACAAAATTTTACATCCATTATGTAAGTAGCAATATAGTCTTCAGATATCATACGTTGAAGGAACATAGACACACTAAGAGGCATGGCCAACCTGCAACCCATCTTGCATATGAGTAACTGACCATGGATCCTGCAGCTAGCCAGTGCTTTGCTCATATATTTAACAGCTCTTTGAACTCTGGAGTTCATGGACTGGAGAGAGGCCCATGTGGTGGCAACATTTAAAAATGGCAATAAATCAGAACTGAGAAATTACAGGTTTGACTTTGGTTATAGGCAAGTTGCTAGAAGGTATCAACCTTGACAGAGATGGGGTTATTAGAGACTCTCAACACAGCTTCTGGAAAGGAAGGCCATGTCTCACCAATACTGATAGATTTTTTTGTGAAAGTCACTGGGTTGGTGAAAGTAGGTAGCCCAGTTGGCACTGTACATCTTGATTTTCAAAGGCCTTTGCTAGGGTGCCCCTCAATACGCTACTTTAATAGAATTGAATCCTGTGGGATTAGCAGGAACATTTTGGGTTGGATAAGGATTGATTGTATTCTTATAAACAGAAGGTTGGTATTCAGAGTAGTGGTTCTGTGTAGAGACCGCTGACTAATGGAGTCCCCTAGGAATTGGCATTGGGGCTGTTGCTCTTCGATTTTTTAATGAGATTCGATGGTGCCGTACTTGTTTTTCACCCGCAAAACAGGACTAGGCTTCCCCATAAGCATACTAGAACTATTTAAAATAATGAATAAATATTTCTGATATCGGACTGCCCCAGTGCTGGGCTCACCATGTGATAAACTTGCTCACTATTCCTCGCATTGTTTTGTATGTTCCCTACCTCTTTAGTTGTATTTTGTTGCTCTTATGCATATGAAATTTGAGCCAATTATCTACAAGAAATTTGCATGTATTCAGATTTGACAATTAATGCTTGATATTTGACGCATGAAATGCGATGGACAAAATGTGCAATAGATAGATTGATTGAGGACCTCATATGTTGCTGCCAACAGAAATACATTACTATATAAACAATGTTTTTCTCATCCAAATATAGGTAAAAAGTGAATTAAAAAAATAGATTTGTTTCCCCTCACACATAACATGGTTAAATAAATAAATCCCCTCATACTAAAATGTGGCATTGTTCATTAGACTCAGATAAGAGGCAGCCTTAATGGAATTCTGAAAGATTTAACCCAAAAATTTCCGGCACAAAATGGCTTTGGTGCATTTTGGGACTTAACATCTGGTAGCTGGTTGAGCTTCTTCACACCAGGAAGGTCCATGAGCTACAGTACCAGGTGTCTGAAAGAATGGCAGGCCTCCAAATGGAAATATTGTGGCAGAGCCACCAAAGGACTCAGATCGTTTGTATATAATTCCTTTAACAACATGTTAGCTACAGCCTGAGTCTGTATCTTTATTTATGCTGTTTAACTGTACAGAGCGTGGTTACTTTAACAGCGCGGTTAAAACGTGATGACATCACGCCATTCATCACATGATCCCCCACTGGCGGGAAAAACGTGATGACGTCATGACGTCAGCCACGGGACTGCCCGAGCAGTCCTCGTGGAGCCTCCGAAGAGAGCAGACCTACATTCGATGTTATCCTGCAGTTTCTTGTTAAAACCTGTTTGTTTCATTAAAGTTCATTTTGTTTGATTGCCTGAGTAGAACTCAGTCTTTTAGTTAGGAACCCACGTTCCTACATTGGTGACCCTGACTTTCGCGAACGGTTTTCGCGGAAGATCTTCAGCATGGAAACGAGCACCGTGACTCTGAAACTGCCACAGTTCTGGGAGCAACAACCAGCCATGTGGTTCATCCAGGCTGTGTGGCCCAGTTCGCCATCAGGAACATCATCGCTGATCAGACCCGTTACTACTACGTGGTCTCTGCCCTCGATAGCGCCACTGCCTTGCGGATCGTCAGCCTACTCGGTAGTCCACCTACTGACCGCAAGTATGATACGTTAAAGGCGCGGTTGCTACAAGTCTTCAGGTTCTCGAAGTCAGAACGCGCTCGCCGGCTTCTTGTTATGCCCGGTCTCGGGGACTCCAAACCGTCCGAGCTCATGAGCCACATGCTCACGCTCTTAGGTGCCGAACCGGAATGCTTCCTCTTCCGGGAGCTATTCCTCTGCCAACTGCCGGAGCAGGTGCAGGCTGCCCTAGCCAGGGCCGAGGTCACAGACTCCGCAGAGCTTGCTGCCAAAGCAGATAAGATTTTCACAGTAACCCAGCAATGCTGCGCTGCCACGAGACACCCATCCCCCACAGACGCGGATCCAGCTCCTCTTGCAGCAGGCTGGTGCTTCTACCATGCCCGTTTTGGCGCGAAAGCACGACGCTGCCGCTCTCCCTGCAGCTTTTCGCCCCCCAAAAAAACAAAGCTCCTGCAGCGTTCCTGGCGAAGGAGGACCAGGTCTAACGGGTGCTCCGTGGCTGCGATGGCCATCGGATCTTCGGGGAAACTTCTTTTCATCACCGACTCCCTATCGGGTCGACGTTTCCTTTGCGACACCGGGGCGCAGTGTAGCATCCTACCTGCGTCGAATCTCGATATTCAAACTGGGTGCCACGGCCTTTCCCTCGAGGCGGCTAATGGCGCAGCCATTCGAACTTTCGGAAAGCGGCGGGTCCAAGCGTGTTTCGGCGGTCAGCGCTTCCATTGGGAATTCGTCACGGCCAAAGTCTCGCAGGCCATCCTAGGGGCGGATTTTCTGTGTGCCAATGGCCTCCTCATCGATGTCCGGCACCGCCGGTTGATCAACGCGGCCACCTTCCACTCGATTCCGTGCCACCGCGGTAACGCCGTGTCGCGCTCTATCGCCTGCGCGTTCCCATCTCCGGATGACTTCACTAGGCTCCTCGGAGAGTTCCTGGAGCTGAGCAGGCCCACTTTCTCCTCCTCAGCCATGAAGCATGGTGCTGAACATCATATCACCACTACTCGCTCCCCGGTTTATGCATGGGCTCGAAGGCTTGAACCCGGCAAGCTCGCGGCTGTGAAAGCAGAGTTCGACATGATGGAGCGGCTGGGGATTATTCGCCAGTTGAATAGTCCCTGGTCTTCGCCTCTCCACATTGTTCCGAAACCGGGCGGCAGCTGGCGGCCATGCGGCGACTACTGACGCCTGAACGACGCCACTACTCCTGATCGGTACCCGATCCCGCATATTCAGGATTTCTCGGCCCATTTGGCGGGAAATTCCATCTTTTCAAAAGTCGACCTCATCCGTGGGTATCACCAGGTTCCCGTGCACCCGCAAGACGTCCCAAAAGCCGCAGTCATCACCCCGTTCGGCCTTTTTGAGTTCCTGTGGATGCCGTTTGGCTTGACGAACGCGGCACAGGCTTTCCAGCGCTTGATGGACTCTGTGCTCCGAGACCTAAACTTCATCTTCGTCTACCTCGACGACATCCTCATCACCAGCGCTAGCAAGGAAGAGCGCATCTGCCATTTGCGTACCCCCTTTACATGCCTCAGTCAGCACGGTTTGATCATCAACCCGGCCAAGTGCCAGTTCGGCCTGCAGATTTCTTGGGACACCGCATCACATCAGACTGCATCATCCCCTTACTGATGAAGATGGAGGCTGTTACCGCTTTCCCGCGCCCGCCAACCATCAAGGCTCTGCAAGAGTTCCTTGGGATGGTCAATTTCTATTACCGATTTGTCCTTAAGGCAGGTCTGCTTATGCAGCCTTTGTACGAGGCCCTCAAGGGCAAGTCCGGTAAGGATCCAATCAGCTGGACGGCCGAAATGGACCAGGCATTCGTCAGCACCAAGAGCGTCTTGGCCAACGCAACCATGCTGGCGCACCCGCTTCCAGGTGCCACCATCGTCCTTACGTGTCGGACTATGCCATCGGTGCAGTGCAGGAGCAGTGGGTGAACGGCACGTGGCAACCGCTGGCGCTTTTCAGCCGTCAACTACGGAGAAATGAAAGAAAATACAGCACTTTCGATCGGGAGTTGCTGGCCCTTTTTCTAGCCATCCGCCATTTCCGGTTCTTATTAGAAGGACGTCGCTTCACGGCTTTTGTCGACCACAAGCCACTAACGTTCGCCATGGCCAAGACCGCCGAACCGTGGTCAGCTCGTCAACAACGTCACCTGACGTTTATTTCTGAATTCACCACGGACATTCAACATATGTCTGGTAAAGACAACCTGGTAGCGGATTGCCTCTCCCGTGCGACGGTCCATGCGGTTTACCTTGGGATTGACTACACCCTCATGGCTGCAGATCAGGCCTCGGACCCAGAGGTCCAATCATACAGAA
The DNA here is from genome assembly GCF_052327205.1 of Somniosus microcephalus. NCBI lineage: Eukaryota > Metazoa > Chordata > Chondrichthyes > Squaliformes > Somniosidae > Somniosus > Somniosus microcephalus. The sequence goes on along the minus strand of NC_140994.1, from coordinate 55,273,794 downwards.
CCGTCCCCTCTAGTTTCCAAGCGGCCGACGTCAGTTTCCAGGCCGCAGGCACCACGCTCCTTTGCGATGTCTCCATGGGCGTTCCCCGACCTATTGTGCCAGTCGCATGGCGCCGGAAAGTGTTTGACGCAATACACGGGTTGTCGCACCCTGGTATGAAGGCTTCACAACGGCTAATGTCGGCAAAATTCATCTGGAAGGGTACACACCTGGATGTCCGTGACTGGGCCAACACCTGCGTGGTCTGCCAGAAGGCCAAGGTCCAGCGTCATGTAAAAGCTCCAGTAGCTACGTTCGCTGTTCCGGAGCGTCATTTCGACCACGTGCATGTGGACCTTGTGGGGCCACTTCCGCCTTCCTATGGTTATACGCATCTCCTCACCATGGTGGACCACACCACTAGGTGGCCAGAGGCAATTCCTTTGGTTTCCACCACTTTGGCAGACGTCGCTAGAGCTTTCATCTCCTGTTGGGTTGCTCGTTTTGGGGTACCGGCGGACATCTCTTCCGATCGTGGGCCACAATTTTCCTCGGAGCTCTGGAACGCTGTAGCCCAGGGGTTCGGCACCAAACTTCATCGCACCACTGCCTATCATCCACAGGCGAACGGCCTGTGCGAACGATTCCACAGGTCACTTAAAACCGCACTATGGGCCAGTCTTCAAGGTGCGGGATGGGTGGACAGACTCCCATGGGTCCTTTTGGGTCTTCGTACGGCACCCAAAGAAGACCTGCAATCATCCGCAGCGGAACTCGTTTATGGCCAGCTGCTCCAAGTACCAGGGGATTTCCTCCTTTCTCCCACAGAGCCATGGTCCGCCTCCCAGCAACTGGTCAGCCACCGGGAAGCGGCCAGATGCTTTGCTCCGGTGCCTACATCGAATCACGGCCTACAGAGCTCCCACTTGCCGGCTGAGCTGAAGAGCGCCGAGTACATATTTATCTGCTACAACGCTCACCGGGATCCACTCAATCCCCCTTACACTGGTCCTTTCCGCGTCATCGAATCGGGAGACAAATCCTTTTCAGTTGACATCAGAGGAAAGCCGGTCACATTTCGGTGGACTGGTTGAAGCCGGCTCACTTGGACCTGGACCGCCCAGTCGTCATCGTTCAACCACCGAAACGTGGCTGACCGCCCGCAGCCGCCGTGCCAGATCAACCACAGCCACCCGCCAGCTCGACCACACCCGCCGCGCCAGCTCAACCACAGCCGCCCGCCAGCTCGACCACCGTCCATCAGCTTCCTCTGCAGGGTTACCGAAGTCGCTCGGACAGACTTGTCAGGCCTCCTCGATGCCTCACTTTTGCTGTTAAAGACAATTCTGGGGGGGGCGCATGTGGCGGAGCCACCAAAGGACTCAGATCGTTTGTATATAATTCCTTTAACAACATGTTAGCTACAGCCTGAGTCTGTATCTTTATTTATGCTGTTTAACTGTACAGAGCGTGGTTACTTTAACAGCGCGGTTAAAACGTGATGATGTCACGCCGTTCATCACATGATCCCCCACTGGCGGGAAAAACGTGATGACGTGATGACGTCAGCCACGGGACTGCCCGAGCAGTCCTCGTGGAGCCTCTGAAGAGAGCAGACCTACATTCGATGTTATCCTGCAGTTTCTTGTTAAAACCTGTTTGTTTCATTAAAGTTCGTTTTGTTTGATCGCCTGAGTAGAACTCAGTCTTTTAGTTAGGAACCCACGTTCCTACAATATTATTGAAAGACTTCTAACTGTATGGGTAAGTTAAATGATTTTTCTTACAAATTGTGCATTATCAAACTTTATTTTTACACCTCTTCTTAGGCAGTCCCTCAGGAACGAGGATGACTTGTTTCCACATTAAAAATGAGTTCTCAGGTGACTGATAAGTCCAATGCAGGACCTACAGTCTCTGTCACAGGTGGGGCAGACAGTGGTTGAAGCGGTGGGTGGGTGGGGTGCTTGGGTTGACGTGCGCTCCTTGCGCTGCTTGCGATTGGTTTCCGCTTGCTCCCGGCGAAGAGACTCAAGGTGTTCGCCGCATTCCCGTATGCTTCTCCTCCACTTCGTGCGGTCTTGGGCCAGGGATTCCCAGGTGACAGTCGGGATGCTACACTTTTTCAAGGAGGCTTTTTACATAGGATTACATAGGATTTACAGCACAATAACAGGCCATTTGGCCCAACCAGTCCATGCTGACGTTTATGCACCACTCGAGCCTCCTCCAGTCTGTCCTCATCTAACTCTATCAGCATAACCATATTTAAGGAAGGATATATTTGCATTGGAGGCAGTGCAGAGAAGATTCACTAGGTTGATTCCTGGGATGAAGGGGTTGACGTATAATGAAAGGTTGAGCAGGTTGGGCCTATACCCATTGGAATTTAGAAGAATGAGAGGTGGTCTTGAAATATATAAGATTCTGAGGGGGATTGATAGGGTGGATGCTGAGAGAATGTTTCCCCTAGTGGGGGGCATAGTTTCAGAATAAAGGGTCGCCCATTTAAGATGGAGATGAGGAGGAATTTCTTCTCTCAGAGGGTGGTGAATCTTTGGAATTCTCTACCCCAGAGAGCTGTGGAGGCGAAGTCATTGAATATATTCAAGGCGGAGATTGAGAGACATTTGAACTACAAGGGGGTCAAGGGGTATGGGGAGAGAGCGGGAAAGTGGTGTTGAGGCCAAGATTGGATCAGCCATGATCTTATTGATTGGTGGAGCAGGCTCAAGGGGCCGATTGGCCCACTCCTGCTCCTGTTTCTTATGTTCTTATGTAACCCTTTATTCCCTTTTCCCTCATATGCTTATCTAACAGCCCCTTAAATGGATCTATACTATTCACTTCAACCACTCCCTCTGGTAGCGAGTTCCACATTCTCACCACTCTCTGGATAAAGAAGTTTCTTCTGAATTCCCTATTTGATTTCTTGGTGGCTATCTTATATTGATGGCCTCTAGTTTTGCTCTTCCCCACAAGTGGAAACACGCTCTCTGTATCCACTCTATCAAAACCTTTCATAATTTTAAAGACCTCTATGAGGTCACCTCTCAGCCTTTAAGAGACCCAACCTGTTCATCCTTTCCTGATAAGTATACCCTCACATTTCTGGTATAATCCTTGTAAATCTTCACTTCACCCTCTCCAGTGCCTCTATATCCTTTTTATAATGTGGCAACCAGAATTGTACATAGTACTTGAAGTGTGGTCTAACCAAGGTTTGATAAATGTTTAGCATAACTTCACTACTTTTCAATTCTATTCTTCTAGAAATAAACCCTAGTGCTTGGTTTGCTTTTTTTATGGCCTTGTTAACCTGTGTTGATACTTTTAGTGATTTGTGTATTTGTACTCTGAGATCCCTTTGCTCCTCTATCCCATTTAGATTCTTATTTTCCAAGTAATATGTGACCTCCCTATTTTTCTTACCAGGTCTGTGTTGAATTTCATTTACCAATTATATGCCCATTCTGCAAGTTTATTAATGTCTTCTTGTAATTTGTTGCAGTCCTCCTCAATATTCACTATGCCCCCCAATATGGTGTCATCCGTAAATTTATAAATTGTGTTTTTGATTCCAAAGTCTAAATCATTAATATAAATTGTGAGCAACAGTTGTCCCAGCATTGATCCTTGTGGAACACCACTTCCCACCTTCTGCCACTCTGAATAGCTACCCTTTACCCCTACTCTCTGCTTTATGTCTTGAAGCCAGCTAGTTATCCATTCTGCTACTTGTCCCCGTACTCCGCATTCCCTGACCTTATTCATTAGTCTATTATGTGATACCTTAATGAAGGCCTTTTGAAAATCTAGATAAATTACATCTACTGCATTACCCTTGTCTACTCTCTCTGTTACCTCTTCAAAAAATTCAATTAGGTAGGTTAAGCAAGACTTTCCCTTTTGAAATCCAGGCTGACTATTCATTATTATATTTTTGGTTTCTAGATCTTCTCCCATTTTTTCTTTAGTAGGGATTCCATTATTTTTCCTACCACCGATGTTAAGCTGACTGGTCTATAATTCCCTGGACATGTTTATCTCACTTCTTAATTTAGGTATTACGTTAGCTATCCACCAGTCCTCTGGCACTACACCTTTTTTTAACAAATTACTAAAAATGGTACCTCTTCCCTAGATTCTTTTAAAGTGTGCGGATATAATCCGTCCGGACCAGCGATTTTATCCTCTTTGAGTTTCATTAGTTTAGTTAATATATCTCATTTTATTTTTAATGCAGTTATCTCATTACTAATCTTATCATCCGATGCCATCTCCACCTGTTCTAGCTCCCTGGTAAATACTGAAGCAAAGTAATTATTTAATATCTCTGCCATCTCTCTATCGCTGCCTGTGGTATTATCCTGTCCATCCCTTAGTGGCCCTATTCCCATCCTGACATTCCTTTTTTTATTTGCATGCCTATAAAATATTTTACTATTTTGTTTTATGTTTTATTTTAACTCTATGTCCTCAGGTTACTGATAAAACAAGATGGCAGTGAAAAGGATTTTCAAAAACATTCTGAGAAATATAATTGGTTCCTACTTTTTTCTTTGTTAGCTCTACCTCATCACCACCTCTCTCAACTCCGCCACTGTCTCTGACTTGTCACACCAGCAACCAGTATTGGATGAGCAGAAATTTCCTCCAATTAAATAATAGGAAGACCGATATGTCTTCGGTCCCTGCCACAAACTCCGTTCCCTAGCCATCGACTCTCCCTGACAACTGTCTGAGGTTGAACCAGACTGTTTGCAACCTTGGCATCCTATTTGACCCTGAGAAGAGCTTCCAACCACATATCCTCCCCATCACCAAGACTGCCTACTTCACCTCTGTAACATTGTCCGTCTCCGCCCCGCCTCAGCTCATCTGCTGCTGAAACCCTCATCCATGCCTATGTTACCTCTAGACTCTGCTCCCCATATCCTTACTCGCACCAAGTCCTGTTCACCCATCATTCCTGTGCTTGCTGACCTACATTGGCTCCCAGTCCGGCAATGCCTCAATTTTAAAATTCTCATCCTTGTTTTCTAAATCCCTCCATGGCCTCGCCCCTCCCCATCTCTGTAATCTTCTCCAACCCTACAACCCTCTGGAATCTCTGCGCTCTGCCAATTCTGGCCTCTTGCACACTTCTGATTTTCTTCGCTCCACCATTGGTGGCCATGCCTTCAGCTGCCTCTCTGCTTCACTCTCCTCCTTTAAGACGCTCCTTAAAACCTACATCTTTGACCAAGCATTCAGTCACATGTCATAATATCTCCTTATGTGGCTCGGTAGCAAATTTTGTTTGATAACGCTCCTGTGAAATGCCTTGGGACATTTTACTATGTTAAAGGTGCTATATAAATGCAAGTTGTAGTTATTAGTAACTGCTTGCTGACTGCTAATTCTTGATTGTTAGCTTTTGTTTCTAATTGTTGTTTGTGCAGTTGTAATTTATTTCTGTTTCATTAATTTGAGATTTGAGATAATCAGTTGCAAGTGTAACACAAATGTTTGCATTTGTGATGCCTGACATGTGATGAGTCATATTAGACACAAACCATTGCATAGATACATAATGATTTCAACATTATAATGGTCAATAAAATTAATCCTGTAAATAATTTTAGAATATCTCATGTTATATTTAGAAAGCTTAATGTTTCTACCTGTGTCATCCTTTTATTTTTATTAGTTAACAGTAAGGGTTATATGTGAAATTATAAACTACCCTGAAGTTATAATAATGTAGATTTATGCCCTATTGCATTCACACACATTTTACCTGCAAATAATACAAATGTTTGTTGGGTACCTTTATAAACCAGAGACTGATACACAATTATAGTCAGACTCCATGCATTGTTAGAGTTATTTAATGCAAATTTATTATTGCTGTTTGATTATATCTTACATTCTTCAATATCACATTCAGTACTCAAATAGTTTAATGATGGCTTCAGGCATAATAAACAATACATTCTATTGAATTAGGTAGACATCACTAGCAATAGACATATTTTTAGCTGTATTATATATTAATAACATCTCTTCAGTTTCTAGTTGTGGTACAAGGTATACAGCCCATCAGGTTAAAGACCCAGCAATTCTGCTCATACATAGAACTTTGAGCATCCACATTCCAATATACATTGATATAAACTTGGAACAGCAATTTTCTAGTAATTTAAAGATGATGGCCTAGAAATTCAGTTGTGTTCGCCAGCCGTTAACGCCATAAGAGGGGTATATTTCCAGCGCTAGGCACTTAGCGCCCGGGCGCAGGCCGATCTGCGCCTACGCCCAAATTCAGTAGACATTTAGCGCCGGCGCAAAGTGTTTGCGCCCGCTCAGCTGCGCGCGCAGCTTATGACGTCATTTCGTCGTGCAACGCTGTTTGTGCGCCCCAAACCGGAAATTCAGTGGTGCCCGCCCAATGTGGGCGTGGCGCTGTTAAGAACTGTGAAGTGGAACACAACAGAGGCAATTCCTTTGGTTTCCACCACTTTGGCAGACGTCGCTAGAGCTTTCATCTCCTGTTGGGTTGCTCGTTTTGGGGTACCGGCGGACATCTCTTCCGATCGTGGGCCACAATTTTCCTCGGAGCTCTGGAACGCTGTAGCCCAGGGGTTCGGCACCAAACTTCATCGCACCACTGCCTATCATCCACAGGCGAACGGCCTGTGCGAACGATTCCACAGGTCACTTAAAACCGCACTATGGGCCAGTCTTCAAGGTGCGGGATGGGTGGACAGACTCCCATGGGTCCTTTTGGGTCTTCGTACGGCACCCAAAGAAGACCTGCAATCATCCGCAGCGGAACTCGTTTATGGCCAGCTGCTCCAAGTACCAGGGGATTTCCTCCTTTCTCCCACAGAGCCATGGTCCGCCTCCCAGCAACTGGTCAGCCACCGGGAAGCGGCCAGATGCTTTGCTCCGGTGCCTACATCGAATCACGGCCTACAGAGCTCCCACTTGCCGGCTGAGCTGAAGAGCGCCGAGTACATATTTATCTGCTACAACGCTCACCGGGATCCACTCAATCCCCCTTACACTGGTCCTTTCCGCGTCATCGAATCGGGAGACAAATCCTTTTCAGTTGACATCAGAGGAAAGCCGGTCACATTTCGGTGGACTGGTTGAAGCCGGCTCACTTGGACCTGGACCGCCCAGTCGTCATCGTTCAACCACCGAAACGTGGCTGACCGCCCGCAGCCGCCGTGCCAGATCAACCACAGCCACCCGCCAGCTCGACCACACCCGCCGCGCCAGCTCAACCACAGCCGCCCGCCAGCTCGACCACCGTCCATCAGCTTCCTCTGCAGGGTTACCGAAGTCGCTCGGACAGACTTGTCAGGCCTCCTCGATGCCTCACTTTTGCTGTTAAAGACAATTCTGGGGGGGGCGCATGTGGCGGAGCCACCAAAGGACTCAGATCGTTTGTATATAATTCCTTTAACAACATGTTAGCTACAGCCTGAGTCTGTATCTTTATTTATGCTGTTTAACTGTACAGAGCGTGGTTACTTTAACAGCGCGGTTAAAACGTGATGATGTCACGCCGTTCATCACATGATCCCCCACTGGCGGGAAAAACGTGATGACGTGATGACGTCAGCCACGGGACTGCCCGAGCAGTCCTCGTGGAGCCTCTGAAGAGAGCAGACCTACATTCGATGTTATCCTGCAGTTTCTTGTTAAAACCTGTTTGTTTCATTAAAGTTCGTTTTGTTTGATCGCCTGAGTAGAACTCAGTCTTTTAGTTAGGAACCCACGTTCCTACAATATTATTGAAAGACTTCTAACTGTATGGGTAAGTTAAATGATTTTTCTTACAAATTGTGCATTATCAAACTTTATTTTTACACCTCTTCTTAGGCAGTCCCTCAGGAACGAGGATGACTTGTTTCCACATTAAAAATGAGTTCTCAGGTGACTGATAAGTCCAATGCAGGACCTACAGTCTCTGTCACAGGTGGGGCAGACAGTGGTTGAAGCGGTGGGTGGGTGGGGTGCTTGGGTTGACGTGCGCTCCTTGCGCTGCTTGCGATTGGTTTCCGCTTGCTCCCGGCGAAGAGACTCAAGGTGTTCGCCGCATTCCCGTATGCTTCTCCTCCACTTCGTGCGGTCTTGGGCCAGGGATTCCCAGGTGACAGTCGGGATGCTACACTTTTTCAAGGAGGCTTTTTACATAGGATTACATAGGATTTACAGCACAATAACAGGCCATTTGGCCCAACCAGTCCATGCTGACGTTTATGCACCACTCGAGCCTCCTCCAGTCTGTCCTCATCTAACTCTATCAGCATAACCATATTTAAGGAAGGATATATTTGCATTGGAGGCAGTGCAGAGAAGATTCACTAGGTTGATTCCTGGGATGAAGGGGTTGACGTATAATGAAAGGTTGAGCAGGTTGGGCCTATACCCATTGGAATTTAGAAGAATGAGAGGTGGTCTTGAAATATATAAGATTCTGAGGGGGATTGATAGGGTGGATGCTGAGAGAATGTTTCCCCTAGTGGGGGGCATAGTTTCAGAATAAAGGGTCGCCCATTTAAGATGGAGATGAGGAGGAATTTCTTCTCTCAGAGGGTGGTGAATCTTTGGAATTCTCTACCCCAGAGAGCTGTGGAGGCGAAGTCATTGAATATATTCAAGGCGGAGATTGAGAGACATTTGAACTACAAGGGGGTCAAGGGGTATGGGGAGAGAGCGGGAAAGTGGTGTTGAGGCCAAGATTGGATCAGCCATGATCTTATTGATTGGTGGAGCAGGCTCAAGGGGCCGATTGGCCCACTCCTGCTCCTGTTTCTTATGTTCTTATGTAACCCTTTATTCCCTTTTCCCTCATATGCTTATCTAACAGCCCCTTAAATGGATCTATACTATTCACTTCAACCACTCCCTCTGGTAGCGAGTTCCACATTCTCACCACTCTCTGGATAAAGAAGTTTCTTCTGAATTCCCTATTTGATTTCTTGGTGGCTATCTTATATTGATGGCCTCTAGTTTTGCTCTTCCCCACAAGTGGAAACACGCTCTCTGTATCCACTCTATCAAAACCTTTCATAATTTTAAAGACCTCTATGAGGTCACCTCTCAGCCTTTAAGAGACCCAACCTGTTCATCCTTTCCTGATAAGTATACCCTCACATTTCTGGTATAATCCTTGTAAATCTTCACTTCACCCTCTCCAGTGCCTCTATATCCTTTTTATAATGTGGCAACCAGAATTGTACATAGTACTTGAAGTGTGGTCTAACCAAGGTTTGATAAATGTTTAGCATAACTTCACTACTTTTCAATTCTATTCTTCTAGAAATAAACCCTAGTGCTTGGTTTGCTTTTTTTATGGCCTTGTTAACCTGTGTTGATACTTTTAGTGATTTGTGTATTTGTACTCTGAGATCCCTTTGCTCCTCTATCCCATTTAGATTCTTATTTTCCAAGTAATATGTGACCTCCCTATTTTTCTTACCAGGTCTGTGTTGAATTTCATTTACCAATTATATGCCCATTCTGCAAGTTTATTAATGTCTTCTTGTAATTTGTTGCAGTCCTCCTCAATATTCACTATGCCCCCCAATATGGTGTCATCCGTAAATTTATAAATTGTGTTTTTGATTCCAAAGTCTAAATCATTAATATAAATTGTGAGCAACAGTTGTCCCAGCATTGATCCTTGTGGAACACCACTTCCCACCTTCTGCCACTCTGAATAGCTACCCTTTACCCCTACTCTCTGCTTTATGTCTTGAAGCCAGCTAGTTATCCATTCTGCTACTTGTCCCCGTACTCCGCATTCCCTGACCTTATTCATTAGTCTATTATGTGATACCTTAATGAAGGCCTTTTGAAAATCTAGATAAATTACATCTACTGCATTACCCTTGTCTACTCTCTCTGTTACCTCTTCAAAAAATTCAATTAGGTAGGTTAAGCAAGACTTTCCCTTTTGAAATCCAGGCTGACTATTCATTATTATATTTTTGGTTTCTAGATCTTCTCCCATTTTTTCTTTAGTAGGGATTCCATTATTTTTCCTACCACCGATGTTAAGCTGACTGGTCTATAATTCCCTGGACATGTTTATCTCACTTCTTAATTTAGGTATTACGTTAGCTATCCACCAGTCCTCTGGCACTACACCTTTTTTTAACAAATTACTAAAAATGGTACCTCTTCCCTAGATTCTTTTAAAGTGTGCGGATATAATCCGTCCGGACCAGCGATTTTATCCTCTTTGAGTTTCATTAGTTTAGTTAATATATCTCATTTTATTTTTAATGCAGTTATCTCATTACTAATCTTATCATCCGATGCCATCTCCACCTGTTCTAGCTCCCTGGTAAATACTGAAGCAAAGTAATTATTTAATATCTCTGCCATCTCTCTATCGCTGCCTGTGGTATTATCCTGTCCATCCCTTAGTGGCCCTATTCCCATCCTGACATTCCTTTTTTTATTTGCATGCCTATAAAATATTTTACTATTTTGTTTTATGTTTTATTTTAACTCTATGTCCTCAGGTTACTGATAAAACAAGATGGCAGTGAAAAGGATTTTCAAAAACATTCTGAGAAATATAATTGGTTCCTACTTTTTTCTTTGTTAGCTCTACCTCATCACCACCTCTCTCAACTCCGCCACTGTCTCTGACTTGTCACACCAGCAACCAGTATTGGATGAGCAGAAATTTCCTCCAATTAAATAATAGGAAGACCGATATGTCTTCGGTCCCTGCCACAAACTCCGTTCCCTAGCCATCGACTCTCCCTGACAACTGTCTGAGGTTGAACCAGACTGTTTGCAACCTTGGCATCCTATTTGACCCTGAGAAGAGCTTCCAACCACATATCCTCCCCATCACCAAGACTGCCTACTTCACCTCTGTAACATTGTCCGTCTCCGCCCCGCCTCAGCTCATCTGCTGCTGAAACCCTCATCCATGCCTATGTTACCTCTAGACTCTGCTCCCCATATCCTTACTCGCACCAAGTCCTGTTCACCCATCATTCCTGTGCTTGCTGACCTACATTGGCTCCCAGTCCGGCAATGCCTCAATTTTAAAATTCTCATCCTTGTTTTCTAAATCCCTCCATGGCCTCGCCCCTCCCCATCTCTGTAATCTTCTCCAACCCTACAACCCTCTGGAATCTCTGCGCTCTGCCAATTCTGGCCTCTTGCACACTTCTGATTTTCTTCGCTCCACCATTGGTGGCCATGCCTTCAGCTGCCTCTCTGCTTCACTCTCCTCCTTTAAGACGCTCCTTAAAACCTACATCTTTGACCAAGCATTCAGTCACATGTCATAATATCTCCTTATGTGGCTCGGTAGCAAATTTTGTTTGATAACGCTCCTGTGAAATGCCTTGGGACATTTTACTATGTTAAAGGTGCTATATAAATGCAAGTTGTAGTTATTAGTAACTGCTTGCTGACTGCTAATTCTTGATTGTTAGCTTTTGTTTCTAATTGTTGTTTGTGCAGTTGTAATTTATTTCTGTTTCATTAATTTGAGATTTGAGATAATCAGTTGCAAGTGTAACACAAATGTTTGCATTTGTGATGCCTGACATGTGATGAGTCATATTAGACACAAACCATTGCATAGATACATAATGATTTCAACATTATAATGGTCAATAAAATTAATCCTGTAAATAATTTTAGAATATCTCATGTTATATTTAGAAAGCTTAATGTTTCTACCTGTGTCATCCTTTTATTTTTATTAGTTAACAGTAAGGGTTATATGTGAAATTATAAACTACCCTGAAGTTATAATAATGTAGATTTATGCCCTATTGCATTCACACACATTTTACCTGCAAATAATACAAATGTTTGTTGGGTACCTTTATAAACCAGAGACTGATACACAATTATAGTCAGACTCCATGCATTGTTAGAGTTATTTAATGCAAATTTATTATTGCTGTTTGATTATATCTTACATTCTTCAATATCACATTCAGTACTCAAATAGTTTAATGATGGCTTCAGGCATAATAAACAATACATTCTATTGAATTAGGTAGACATCACTAGCAATAGACATATTTTTAGCTGTATTATATATTAATAACATCTCTTCAGTTTCTAGTTGTGGTACAAGGTATACAGCCCATCAGGTTAAAGACCCAGCAATTCTGCTCATACATAGAACTTTGAGCATCCACATTCCAATATACATTGATATAAACTTGGAACAGCAATTTTCTAGTAATTTAAAGATGATGGCCTAGAAATTCAGTTGTGTTCGCCAGCCGTTAACGCCATAAGAGGGGTATATTTCCAGCGCTAGGCACTTAGCGCCCGGGCGCAGGCCGATCTGCGCCTACGCCCAAATTCAGTAGACATTTAGCGCCGGCGCAAAGTGTTTGCGCCCGCTCAGCTGCGCGCGCAGCTTATGACGTCATTTCGTCGTGCAACGCTGTTTGTGCGCCCCAAACCGGAAATTCAGTGGTGCCCGCCCAATGTGGGCGTGGCGCTGTTAAGAACTGTGAAGTGGAACACAACAGAGGCCCTGTGGGCCTCGGGGAGCGCTAATTAAAGGGCACTTACACTGACCTATAAAGCCCAGCCATTTTGCTGCAATGACTTTACTGCTTTGGATTTCTGGACAGAGACCAAGGAACAGAGCTTACTGATTTGGGACAACATAGGAGAGGTATTTTTGGCTTCTGGCCAGAGCTTTGACATTTGAATCATTGTGATTTCACTGTTTGCAAGTTTATTATGGGGGCTGTATGGGGTTCCAACCCTCAGTTGCAGCATTATGTGCGAAGGGCTCGCAGACGCTGTGTGAGAGGGCCAGCCATGCCTAGACGCAGAGGGGCCATCAGGCGTCGGCAACGTAGGCCTTACCCACTCAGGCAATACCGGCAGCAGGTGTCCTATCTCACCATGACTGCGGCGCTTTGTGTTAAGAGGCTGCGCTTCAGAAGGGAGGTGGTTGCAGAGATCTGCCAGCTGCTTCACAGAGATCTGCGTCCACAGCTGATGTGCAGGATGTCTCTCTCGGTGGAAGTGAAGGTCACGGTGGCTCTAAACTTTTATGCAAGCGGCTCCTTCCAAGCCGCTGCTGGGGACATAGCGAACATCTCCCAGTTCGCCGCGCATCGCTGCATCCGGCAGGTCACCGATGCACTTTTCGCGAGGAGACACCAATTCATCTCCTTCCCCATGACCCTAGAGAGGCAGGAGCAGCGTGCAGTCGGATTTGGCAGGATCGCGGACTTCCCCATGGTGCAGGGCGCCATTGACTGCACGCATGTGGCTATGCGGGCACCTATCGACAATGCCGAGGATTACCGCAACCGGAAGGGCTACCATTCCCTCAATGTACAGCTGGTGTGTGACCACAGGCAGCGCATCCTAGCTGTCAATGCCCGCTTTCCAGGAAGCAGCCACGATGCATTTATCCTGCGCCAGACTACTGTGGCTGACATGTTCGAGGCACAGCCTGCACCAAGGGGATGGCTTATTGGGGACAAGGGCTACCCTTTGTGTACATGGCTCATGACCCCGCTCCGCGCGCCCAGGACCCCAGCGGAGGAGGCATACAACGAAAGCCATCAAGCCACAAGGAACATCATAGAGCAAACGATTGGCGTCCTCAAGCAACGGTTCCGCTGCCTGGATCGTTCCGGCGGATCTCTACAGTATTCGCCGGATAGAGTCTCCCAGTTCGCCGTCATGTGCTGCATGCTGCACAACCTGGCTATCCGCAGGACTCAGGCACTGCCACCTGACGTTGCACTACCACCTCAGGAGGATGAGCAGGAGGACCATGAGGAGGAGGAGGAGGAATACCAGCCCAGGAGGGAGCCACAAGGTCCAAGGGCCGTCCGCCGGCGGCTTATTGAACGTCATTTCTAGGCCCCCTGTCAGGGAATGGCCTGTGGCAATGAACGCACCTGAATGCAGCCGCTCCGCAAGCCCTCAGCCGGTTAACGCAACAACCACTTGAAACATGACACCTGGACATGCTGAATAAATAAAAAGCTTTATTTTACAAGCTCAGGGCCCTTCCCACATGAAACAGAAAAACAGACGAGACCCCCAAAAAACAGTCAAAAACATCTGTCACTCCCACAACCTGGGGAGGAATAACAAAACTTGCCCATCCAATTGGCCTTCATCATCGGCCTTACAAAAATAAGCCCCCCCCTCCACAACACAAACACCCCCATAAAAACAAAAAATGCCTTCATCTTCGGCCTTACCAAAATAAGCCCCCCCCAGAACACAAACACCCCCATATAAAAAAAACCGCTATCACCACACTCTACTGGGTGTGCCGAGAGGGCGAGTCCTTATGCAGGCTTCTCCGGCCCCTGCCCGACCTGCTGCTCCGCCTCAACCTGGGCCCTGTGGGTGTGGCAAGGCTGGGGGAAGGCTCATGAGGGCCACAATGCGTGACGGCAGATGCCCTTGGGGGTCGGCCTAGACGAGGCCCGGCCCGGGAGGGGCCAGCTGCTGACTGCTGCAGCTGTGGCTGGCCAGCATCAGTCTCAGCAGCAGCTCATCGCACCTTGGCTGGGGGAGTGGCAGTGTCGGCTGCACCAATGGGGGCAAGCTGGCTGATGCCAGGCGCGCGCTGTTCGCCAGAGACACTGGCACTCGGCCGGGCTGGCAGTGCAGCAAGCGCAGCAATCTGGTGGAGGCCAGACCGCTGTGCTGCAGCAGGGCGGCGGGTGCCCTGGCGATGCTTCCGCGCCACAGCGAGTGTGGCAGAAGTGAGTGCCCGAAATGCCCTGGTATGTGCCCGCATCAGATCTGCCAGTGTCTGGACGGCACCACTCATGGACTCGCGACTCGCGTCCTGCGCTGCCGCGAGTTGCTGGACACCCCTGTCCTGCGCTGCCGCGAGTTGCTGGACACCTCTGTCGTGTGTTGCCGCGAGTTGCTCGACCCCCTTGGCCTGTGATTCCCCGAAAGCGACCACACTATGAGCCAGGGACTCAATGGCCTGAGGCAACTGTCCCACAACCCCCATGAACTCCTTGTGGCGCCGCTCCGACGCCGCGGACATCTCATCAAGGAGGCGCACCTCCTGGGCGAGGACCATCTCCGGACTGGAGGGCGGACTCTCCCTCTGGGGAGAAGGCCGCCGAGCTGCCCGACCCTTCCCGCGTGCCTCGACCCCACTGGGCCCAGGAACTGCCCTCCCCTGCAACACTTCCCCCCTCTGGGGAGAAGGCCGCCGTGCTGCCCGACCCTTCCCACGTGCCTCGACCCCACTGGGCCCAGGAGCTACACCCCCCTGCAACACTTCCCCCTGCCTCTCCTCCAGGCCAGACGTCTCCCCTCCATTGCCATTCCCTGGCGCGGATGAGGGTTCCCCCGATGTGCCGCCTTCCTCCTGGTCCTCGTCGTCCTCCTCCTCCAAGGGCCTGGCACTCTGAGCTTCAGGGACCACCTCCTCCTCACCAGCTGAAAGCAGGAAGGCACAAGAGTAGCTTTAGAGTGAGGACAGGGCATCAGCGAGGGAGGCATGAGTGGTGGCATTATGCGCATTGGTCGGACAGTGGGAAAGGATGTAGATCTGAAGCGCAAGGGCAACGAGAGAGGTCCAACCGGTCATGTCCTTACCAGTGGGTCCCAGTACAGGGTCCGCATCTCCAATGGCAACAGGGCCAGTCACCCGGCCACGCATGAGTCGAGCCACGCTCTCCTCCAGCTCACTGAGCGCCTGGTACTGGGGACGGCCTCCCCCGGTGGCAGACTGGCTCCTCAAATTCCACGCCAGCTTGGCCTGCAAGAGAAAGGACGGCCTCTAAGTACAGTGTGGTGCCCTGTTGCTGTGTGCACTGCCTCCCATGGTCGAATAGCTTGGCCAGTGTGTTAAGTGCAGAAAGTGCTATTGATGATCATGCCAGTGCCATAGCTGCGGGAGGAGGGCTGCCCATTAGGCCTTTGAGGTCCCTTTGCCCATAATGTGAGGTGCACATGCAAGGATGAGGAGGACACTGGAAAGGGTACTCACCTTCACCATCCGAGTGAGGTCGTTGTACTTCTTGCGGCATTGGTCCGCACTCCTGGGGACATCGCTGGTGGATGACACCCTGTGGGCGATTTTCTTCCAGGCTCTCCTGTACTGCCTCCTGGGAGCCTTCTTGCCACTGTCCGGGCACAAGATCTCTCTTTTCTTTTCCACACCATTAACCAGCACCCTCAAAGCATGCTCTGAGAAGCGCTGCGCTCGTTCACGGGCCTTCTCCATGGCTTCAGGCGCTATTTGGGTCCACCAGCAGTGTTGAGGCCTAGCTGCAGGGCTCCACTATGCAGGGCGTGGCAGCAGTCAAAGTCGACCCTTCCCCCTTTAAGAGCTGGCCGGCGTCAGGGTGTCTGCTGTCAATCAAAACATGACCGCACCTGCGCTGCGCCCGGCCTCAGCGTTATCAGTCCGCATCGCCGGCTTAACGCCTGAAGATAGCAGTGCAACGCCAGTTTCAGCGCTCGCCCAAACTCTTGGCCAAATCTACTGAATTTCGGCGAAGTGGCCTACACTTTCCGGCGGGCGCTAACTTTAGCGACCGCCCGACTTTACCGCCCCAAAAGTGGCCAGACTGAATTTCTAGGCCGATAAGTTACTTTTCTTTTATTAGGAGTTTTCTTGCACTTGTATCAAGTTCTGTCCAGGGCATTAGAAAGAAGAATTGCTCTTAATCTTTTATAATATTGCTCAGTAAGTGCTACTATAATGTACATGTCATTGGCCTGAGGTGATTTGCTTTCCAATTTCTTCTCCCTCCTATGGGCCCCCTTCGCATTCAGATGAGCTGAGATCATAACTCACCAGGTATGAAATTGTGGCCTCACATCATGCTGATTTCAGAATGTGTGGGTTAAAATTAGACAGCAGTCATCTTTAGATTGTTTCTAATCTCAAGGGGCTCATTCATAGGATAACAGAGTGATCTGATTAGCCAATTGCTCTTTTTGGTTTATAACGCATGACACTTTCATTCCCACAGCTAAATGTGTCATTTTAAAATTCTTGCCATAATTGAGGGCATTTGCAAACTATAGTTACTGATTTGAAGAGTACGTGCCTGTACAGTACACTATGAATCACTTCAACCACATAATTCCAAATCTCAGCAATGCTGTTGTGAATTACATCTCCATGTGAAGTTGTGATTCACAAATTAAGCAGCAAGCTTGACAGAACTCTCTCTGCTACAACCACTGACATATCTAGACATTGTTCTTGAGCGTGTTCATTCAATCTCTTATCTGAAGCTCTTTATTGTCATGATCAGCGAATTCCTGGTATGAAATAGAAGAGAATATTGAAAGTTTGGCTTGCTACCAATTTGCATGTGATGGTGATATGTAATGATATATTATTAATTTATGTAGGGTGTCACATGTCCCTTGCATTTACACTGGACAAACGTCATTCTCAGGAATTGGCAGCTGAGCAAAGGTATCACGTTTGTTACCCTCTTCATGTTTTGTTGCTGTATTGCAGTAAGAAGTCATCCGTGTTGCAATGGTAGACATTTCTCTCTCATTACTGTTACCAGCTTGCATTGCGTGCTCTGCTGTTGGGTTGATGTCAGGTTCACTAAGGCTGAACATTTGAAGGAGACATTTCCTAAACTGGATAGACATAAGAAATGGTTCAGAAACCAAATATTCTAATAAAAATGTTATTAATTATTACATTCTGGATTTTAAATTGAGATAAAATGCATTGGCCGGAAAATTGGAACCGTTTGCGCCGGCCGTTCACGTCAGTTTGGAAGAAAAATTGGTGGGTGTATCGCTTCCACCTGCTTCCGGCGTGGAATGCGGCGACCACCATTTTGGGCCGGTCAGCAGTGCGGCAATTGCCTGCGCTCGCTTCATATATTTAAATGATCCAGATTGTGACGTCAATCAGCATGCAATGCTAAATTGATGCACAGTCTGGTATTTTGGATGTCACCACTCTTACTAACACCCTCTCCAAACCACACACAGAAGAACATGCATGCAGTAGTACAACAGACCCACTGTCAGCACTTCTTAAAGCAACACACACAACTTTCAGGTAAGTTTAGATTTTTGCTTTGTACTGGTTTCTTTACATTTTATTGGAGTAGTGGCTTGGTGTAATACATTTAAAAAGTTGTTAAAGTTTGCAGGGAGTGCTGCTGGATGGTTGTAAGGCTTTAGCTTCTAAAGGAAGGCCTCTGAGAACACCACTTGCTCCCAGTCCTGGGGGCTCTAGATGCAGTCCTGCATGGGCTGCAGCATCACATGGAGAGGAGCAGAGGCAGCAAAGGGGAGAAGCTGCTCACAGAGTGAGGAGGAAGAGGAAGAGGCAGAAGCAAAGAAAAGGAGGAAGCAGGAAGCAGGAGAGGAAAAGCAGAAGAGGAGGAAGCAGAAGGAAGGAGGCAACCCTGACAGCCCCTTTCTGGCCAGGATATCCAGGATTGAATCATCCGCCTTCGGTACCAGTGAACACAACCCCAATTCCCCTTTCAACATTCATCCCACACCTTACCTTCCCTCTGTTACTGACCATCACAGCATCCTCTTGGGCAAAATGCTGAAATAAAAGGCACCGCAAAGCAAACTTTCCAATCCAACTTTATCCATATATGCATCCAATATTACATCAAAAAATCAACTAATGACCCTCGTGCATTCCCTTAGTGAGTGTATTTCATGTGTGCCTTTGCCTATCCTAGTGCACTTACGCAGTGCTACTCCAGTGGCTGCAGCATGACTGGTGGAAGGCTGCTGACTTTCAGTGCGGGACACTGCAGATGGCCTTGCAGGACGACTTCAAGGAGCAAGGAGCTGGTGGCTGGGAGTGTGAAATCGAGTGATGGTGTTTCTTCATCTTCTTCTTCACTCTCCTCTCCCCCTTGTTCAACCACTGGCTTGGCAGGTTGGATTCCTTGGGTGTGTGTAATGAGGAAGGCACAAGGGTAGTATTGTGGTGAGTGAAGGGGGTTGAAGCAAAAGGTGCATGCTTACACCATGTGCAGCTTATAAATCAGAAGATATTGTGGGATGAAGGGGATGTGGGGTGTGAGAAGGAGGATAACAAATGAAGATACAGGCACCTTGTATTCTTTCTGCCCCACTGCTGACCAAGGGCTCAGCCATGCTCCTGCCAAGAATGGCCAGCACCGTCTCCTCCAAGGGGGTGAGGTGAAGCTAGGAATGTGAGGTGTGCCTCATGTTTGGTAGAGATTGTTGGTAGGTAAGTGATGGAGGGCGGTTGTGCATTGAGCAGTGTGTGAGGCCAGTGATGCAGTTGGTAGGCGATGGCTTTGGAACATGTATTCACTGACCTTGACCACTCTTCTGAGGTCATGAAACCTCTTCTGGCACTGGAGCCAGGTCCTGGGGGCAAAACTGCAGGCAGTGACCACCTCAGCAATCTGGTCCCACATCCTTTTTTCTGGAGGGCCTCCTAGCCCCCTGTGTTTAGAAGACTCTCTTCCAGTGTTGACCCCCTGCACAAAGCTCGGGTGCCATGTCCAAGACTCTGGGTGCCCTTTCCCTGGCCTGTTGAGCCATTTATGTTAGTGCTGAAGCGCTTTTACTATTTTTCATCACCAGAAAGCAGCTCACTTTTAAGAGGTGCAGACTGCCTTTAAGAGGAGCAGGCTAGCTATAAGTAAAGCAAGCCTCACTCGAGCAATGCAAACTATGGCCCCCTGCTGAGCGAATAGCCTGTCAGCAGCACATTCAGTGTTAGGCTGTGTGCTGCAATCATGATAGTTAGCAGGCAGCACAATGTTAACGTGCTGTCTGTGCTTTTTGAATGGGCGTGGGCATATCTCGCATTGCGGTGCTCGCATCTGTTTTTTGCCATTATCGAATTTTCACAGACATCAAATGATTTGATTGTGTTTCTTTACAAACACAGGAATGCATTTTCATTAATATGAAAAGTTAAGGTTACACTTACCCTTGCTATAAAATTCTCGCTGTGACAAGATTATTGGACTTTAGCTTCCAATTTTTGCAAAATCTTGCCTCTCATTCCAAGGACTTATAGTTGAGATTGAATTAATTGATAAATAGAACAGTCTGGAAATCCAAGCTAAAATGAAATTGAACTTTAGTTAATATGTGCTTTCATAAGTTCTATATTTTTTTAGGCAGGACTAAGTTTTTTCTTGTCTGTCAAGCAAGTAAAGTGCAACTAAATATGACATTGGGCTTGCCCTTCAGTCACATGGAATGAGAATTTTTAAGGATAACATACAAATCATCAATTTCTAAAATCCTAAGGAGGAGAAATTGGGTACCTCTGCGCCTCCCATTATCACCTCTGGGGGGCAATAACAGAGCACTAATCAATTACTGCCTGGGCGTGGTGAGAATATTGCCTCCCGCTAAATTCAGCTGCAGGAGGTGTTGATCGGGAGGCCGGGCGCTTCAGGAGTGAAAGTTAAAGGGGAGATTGCCGAGGTACGTCCCTAAATTTTTGAAATGGTTTTGGTCAATTTTTTTTCCTCTCCTGGGCTGCGATTGATCAGCCCGGCACTCTGCTCAAGTGCATCGGGCTGATTGAGCTGAATCGTGGCCGCCGTCGGGGACCAGCTGACTGTTCCCAATGCAGAGCCTACAGCGATGGCCCTTCCCTTTAAGGGAGGGAAGGAGCCTCTGAACACGGCAGCGCTGCACGGCCCATTGTGCAGCCTGCATCCTTTAGCACTCCAGGAAGACAGTGGAGCGCTTTAGCACTCCATTTCCTTCCTGGAGCGCTAAACCCAATTTCATGAAAGCTGGGAATCATTAGCGTTACCGCTCCCAAACGGGGCGATAATGAATTTCTCCCCCTAAATTTTTTTGCTGGCAATTCCAATTTTACACGGGATGACTGTGCAATATCATATGATTGGAGGATTTAGTCAGTTTTAGCTAATCCTTAGTGGAGAGAGTATTATATAAGGTGCTCTCTCTGGAGTACAATAATAAGAAGCAGTGCTTACTGCTGCAATCCTATTTTAGATACCTAGGTATCATGCAGCATTTGCCATCTGAGAGGGTAAAGTGTTCTGGACTTGTTACATGTATGTAGCACCCCTAGTGGTAGTTATTGTATAGCAGTGTGTTATTTGACCTTCTTCCAGTCTGCCCCGGAAGTAGTATTCCAGGGAGTGTTTGCTCAGTTGTGAACATGTCCACGTGTGACAGCTTGTTTTCTATCCTCCTCCATCCTTCCTTATGCGCTAGGCAAGACGCAATGTCTGTGAGTATCCTTGTTTGGTAACATGATAACAACCTTGTCAGTATAGTATTTTGACGATACTTTGTCCATAAGAAGTTTATTAGCTGCTAGCTACTGAGGGTTAGCTTCAGTGCTATTTATTTATACAGTTACCTACTTATCTGTGTTAAGCAGTCTATTCTGTTTTCATAAACATGTTTTTGCATCTTATGTAACATCTAACTTACCTCTGTGTACAAAACATACTCTGTCTTTGTTTACAGTTTCACAATTTTATTCAAGTAAAGCTTCAAAACAGCAACCTGCTTCTCGAGGAGTATTTGAATGAGTGTTTAGCTGACTGGGTAACTGGATAGGAGTTACATCTAGCGAGACCAGTACAGTGAAAAGACAGCAATACGGCTAGCTGTGAAGAGAGGAGACCCTCCACGTGGAGCAGCAAGGACTCAAGAGTTAAGTGGCTGTCATCTAGGCGCAGAGTAAGCCATCACGACATAGCCAGCTTAAGTCTTCACCTTGTACACCACACTTACCTCACATCATCATGGCAGAAGGTAATACCGAAAACGCTACTCAGCAAGTAGAAGACTTTAAACAGTTAGATGAAACTGAAGAATGTGACAATCTGTCTATAAGCTCTAGTTACTACAAATCATCAGCCGGTTCTAGGTCATTAGCCGGCTCACAGTCATCAGCTGGTTCTAGGGCTAGTATGGTCATCACCAGCGCACAGGCCAAGGCAGAAGCAGCCCAAGCCAGAGCAGCTTATGCCAAGAAAGAATTGGAAATAAAAGTTGAACGGGCCCGTCTCCAAGCCACATTAGACGCCCTGCAGGAAGAAACAGAGAAAGATGCTGCATTAGCTGAGGCACAAATATTGGAGGCAGTTTTAATGGAAGCTGATCCTGAGTCAGCTAACAAAGTTTCAATTCCCGTTCCACATCAGTGTTGACTACAGCGTACCACAGACTATGTGAGTAACCAAGCTGACACACAGTTTACGAGAGAGAGATGAAGACCCACACATCTCTACAGACTCATGCACACCATATAACATGCCCCATGTCACCAACCAAGTTCAAAATGGACAGCGTGCCCCAAGTCACAGGGTCCCCCCCCACAAAACAGAGGACACTGAGCAGAGGAATGGAGCGCTGAAGAGAGAAAGTCAGCAGCAAACCCCCTCTCGTTTCCTTGAGACCCCTAGCAGAGCCCATACTCAAGGCGACCATGGCATAGGCCCCACCACCTACAACCTTGTCAAATACCTTGCACGCAGCCAGCTGGTGACTACAGGGTTAACCATGTTTGATGATAAACCAGAGAATTATTGGGCCTGACAGTCCTCCTTCCATGGTGCCGTATCGGGCCTAGACCTGTCGGCAGGAGAAGAGCTCGACCTCCTTATCAAATGGCTCGGCCCAGAGTCCGCCGAACAGGCATGCAGGATAAAAGCAGTCAATGTGAGACATCCGCCAGCTGGGTTGATGATGGCTTGGGCGAGGCTGGAAGAAAGCTGCGGCTCGCCTGAAGCCATTGAAAGGGCTCTCTTTACCAGGTTGGAGAACTTTTCGAAGTTGACAATTAAGGAACCCCAGAAGCTCCGCGACCTTGGAGATCTGCTGTTGGAACTCGAAGCTGCAAAGCAGGACGGCTACCTTCCTGGCCTATCGAACTTAGACACTTCCAGAGGGGTAAGTCCCATCGTTGAGAAGCTTCCATTCAATCTGCAGAAGTGGGCATAATTCGGGTCAAGGTTCAAGCTAGACCACAACGTTACTGTTAGGTATTGTGTGTTCTATTGTGTGTTCTCCTCCCACCTGTGGTGGCGCTGTCACAGGAGATAAATGGTTGGGTGTTCTCGGTTAAGTTTAGCTCTTTTTGTTCGGAACTTTCCAGAACTTCCTTTCCTTCCAATAAAGCACTTCATGTTTGAATCTCTGAGTTCTGAGTCCTAAATTGTGTCTAGGTAGAATGGTACCGACGCAACAAGTGGCGACGAGGATCGGATGAATCTGTGTTGTGGGAACTTTCTTGTTTTCGACTACAAAACACTCGGAACAGAGATTGTAGCATCACATTAACGTTACGGCAGTGAGTAAACAGAAATTTTAATTTGAAACGTGAGATGGCTACTATATTAGGAAACATCGGTGATTTTGATGAAAATGTGGAGCAATGGAGCGCATATACGGAACGTTTTGACTATTTTGTGTTGGCGAATGCGGTGGCAAATGAAAAGGTCGTGCCTACCTTTTTGAGTGTAATCAGGCCGAAGACATTCAATTTACTTTGCAGCCTCGTGCAGCCAGATAAGCCAGGAACTAAAACATATAAGCAACTAGTGGAAATTCTTGGAGCACATTTTTCACCAAAACCTCTGGTTATTGCTGAGAGATTTAGATTTCACAAACGGAATCAAGAGGAGGGGGAATCAGTGATGATGTTTATTGCTGCTTTAAAAAGGCTATCAGAACACTGCGAGTTCAAGGAGGTGCTGAAGGACACCATTAGAGACAGACTCGTGTGTGGTCTGCAAAATGCAGCCACACAGAAGCGCCTTCTTACTGAGGACAACCTTACTCTTGAAAAGGCCATTGAAGTTAGTGTCTCCATGGAGATGGCGGAAAAGGAGGCTCACCAGTTGAGTTCAACAGGGAGAGTTCACAAGGTGTCATCTGAGCCTAAAGGTGCGCGGAACGGCACATGTTACCGTTGTGGGAAAACGGGCCAACACGCTAATGACTGCTGGTGTACGGAGCTGGAATGCCGAAATTGTGGCAAAAAGGGTCACATTGAACGCGCCTGTAGAGGTAAAAAAAGAACAGACAGAGCTGGGAAGCATGGAAGCAAAATGTCTGTATTTGGACAAGAGAGGAAAAAGAGTGTTCATTCAGTGCAGCATGATGGAACAAGCAAAACAGAGGGGAGCGACACCTCTGAGGAGGAAGAGGTGCACATACTGACGGTTGCAGGTGATTCAATTGGCTAATGGGTGTCACCACTGGTGGAGGGACAATCAGTGCGGATGGAGGTGGACACAGGCGCGGCTGTGTCCCTTGTTTCAGACACTGTCTACAACAAAATGCTAAAGCACCTTACCCTTCAGCCAACAAACATTGTGCTAAAGACGTATACCGGTGAACCTGTGGCCATGAGAGGCGCCATTGAGGTGACAGTTAAATTGAATGGACAGACTGCAAAACTGCCACTATATGTGGTAAAGGGAAATTACCCATCGCTACTGGGATGTGCGTGGCTAGAGAAAATCACGCTGGACTGGCCTGCAGTCCGCATGATGTCAAAAGGGGAGTCAGGTCTGACTGCAGTGTTAAACAAACATGCAGAACTCTTCAATGGGGAACTTGGGAGCATGAAAAAGATCAGCGTGAGACTGGACATTAAACCTGACAGCAAGCCGAAGTTTCACAAAGCCCGACCTGTACCCTATGCAATTAGGCCAAAAGTTGAGGCTAACTTGGAGGCCTTAGTCGAGAATGGAGTCCTGGAGCCTGTGAGTGTGAGCAAATGGGCCACACCCATTGTTGCTGTCCTGAAAAAGGATGGATCTGTTCGAATCTGCGGGGATTTTAAAGTGACTATTAACCCGGTGCTGTCTGCGGAACTGTACCCTCTTCCCCTCATTGAGGATCTTTTTACGGGCCTGGCCAGAGGGCAAAAGTTCAGCAAAATAGACTTATGCCAGGCTTATCTACAAATGCATGTCGATGACAAATCAAAGGAGCTGCTGACAATTGTGACACACAAGGGGCTATACAGGTACTGCCGCCTTCCGTTTGGAATTACGTCGGCCCCTGCTCTATTCCAAAGGGCAATGGATCAGATTTTGAGTGGACTGCCAGGAGTCCAGTGCTACCTGGACGACATCCTTGTCACTGGGACAAATGAGGAGGATCATCTTCTGAACTTGGATGCGACACTACAACGACTGAAAGAGTACAGACTCAGAGTTCATAAAGACAAATGTGAATTCTTTCAGTCTTCAGTTGAGTACCTGGGGCATGTGATTGACGCTATTGGCCTGCATAAGGCGCCGTCAAAGGTCAAGGCAATCGTGGAGGCCCCAGCACCCCAGAATGTGAGCCAGTTACGTTCATTTCTGGGGCTACTTAACTACTATGGGAAGTTTATTCCAGACTTAGCAACATTGCTGAAGCCGTTACATCAGTTGCTATGTCAAGGCAAAACATGGAAATGGACTGAATTGTGCAACAAAGCTTTCGCCCAAGCAAAGAAAGCATTGCTGAAATCGGAGGTCCTGACACACTTCGACCCAAAGCTGCCCGTGCAGCTAGCATGTGATGCATCACCATATAGTGTGGGAGCAGTCATATCCCACATCATGCCTTCGGGTGAAGAGAAACCTATCGCCTTCGCATCACGCACCTTGAACAAGGCCGAGAGTAACTCTGTGCAGATCGAGCGCGAGGCCTTGGGAATCGTTTTTGGAATTCGAAAATTTCATCAGTACCTGTTTGGGAGAAGGTTCACACTCCTGACGGACCACCGTCCATTGACTTCAATCTTCGGGCCCCACACCGGAATTCCGTCTCTTGCTGCAAGCAGAATGCAAAGGTGGGCTTTACTGTTGTCAGGACACACATACGACATCAAATATCACAAATCAGACTTGCACGGCAACGCAGACGGTCTCTCGAGGCTACCCTTGCTTGTTACTCCCCCAGAGCCTCGTCAGATAGACATCTTCTACTTTAGACAAGTGGAGGGAACACCTGTCACTGCAGTTCAGGTGCGAAAGTACACCCGCAACGATCCAGTCCTGTCTGAGGTAATGGACGATGTAATTCGAGGGAGAGCTATAGGAGATTCTCCTAGTTTGAAACCTTACGTTTCAAAAAGAAATGAGCTCTCCGTCCAGGCAGGTTGTCTTCTTTGGGGACGCCGTGTCATCATTCTGCCACCTCTGAGGGAAACTATACTGCAACAACTTCATACAGGCCACAGTGGGATGGTTCGGATGAAGGAAATGGCAAGAAGCTACTTCTGGTGGCCCGATCTCGATGGGAATATTGAGGAGAAAGCCAAAACATGTTCCCCATGTCAAAGGGTCTGGAATGTTCCACAGCTGGCAACCCTACACCCCTGGGATTGGCCTGCAGAAGTGTGGCAGCGAGTACATGTGGACTTCGCCGGTCCTTTCGAAGAGAAGATGTTTATGGTGGTTGTAGATGCTCGTAGCAAGTGGCCGGAGGTCGCTGTGATGAGGTCTACCACGGCAGAGAAAACAATTGAGAAACTTGGTGAGATGTTCAGCCATTATGGCTCACCGGAACAACTCGTAAGTGACAACGGTCCACAATTTGTATCACAGGAGTTTGCAACCTTCCTGCATGTGAATGGTGTCCAACACATCAGGTCTGCGCACTATCATCCCTCTACTAATGGCCAGGCAGAAAAGTTCGTACAAACTTTGAAACACGCCTTGAAGGCATCGCAAGGTCAGGGCTCAATCCACCAACGTCTGAACAGCTTCCTGTTGTCCTACAGGAACGAGCCGCATACCACAACCAAAACTTCCCCCGCTTCGCTCATGATGAAGAGGCAGTTGCGGACAAGTTTTGACTTACTCAAACCTCCAAGGGTAGAGCAGGTTGTCCATCGTCAACAACAAGCTCAAGTTGAAAAGAGAGAGAAAAGAGCCAAGGAGAGACGGTTTCATCTGGGAGAGCACGTTCTAGCTCGAAACTACAACACTGGACTGAAATGGGTTCCTGCTACGGTGATCGCGCAGACGGGCCCTGTGTCTTACACGGTTGAGACTGCTGAGGACGTCGTCTGGAGAAGGCACACAGATCAACTGTTGCTAGGAGCAGAGACAGCCACAGAGGCTCCAACGGCTGGTTGGCCTGAACTGTTTCCGGATGATACTGCAAACCAGCATCCTTTGCCACAGTGCTCTTCTCCAACACAGGAAGTCAAAGAGACTGTTCCACCTGTGCAAACTCCTGACTTTCAACTGACACAGGCACCTTCTCCATCTAGGCCTGTGTCAATGCCTACTGCTGTGGAAGCCAGTGATGACCGCCGGTATCCTGTCAGAGAGCGGCGGCCTCCAAGACGCTTGGATCTGTAGGCTTAGCGACTTACCCACAAGACTGGGGCAGAATAAACCCCAGGGTAAAGTCAGGGTTTGAGGCAGTCTACCTCTACCCTTGGTTAGTTGAGTGCATTGAAAGTAACTTACCTGTTGAGGAATAATGTGGACCTTCCATTTAAGAGGGGAGGAAATGTTATGTATTGTGTGTTCTATTGTGTGTTCTCCTCCCACCTCTGGTGGCGCTGTCACAGGAATTAAATGGTTGGGTGTTCTCGGTTAAGTTTAGCTCTTTTTGTTCGGAACTTTCCAGAACTTCCTTTCCTTCCAATAAAGCACTTCATGTTTGAATCTCTGAGTTCTGAGTCCTAAATTGTGTCTAGGTAGAATGGTACCGACACAACAGTTACCTTCCCTCCATTCTCTGTGTTTGCCAACTTCATCCGTAGAGAAGCCAAAGCCAGGACAGACCCCAGCTTCAACTTCTTCTCCTCCCACACAGCACTTGCCAGAAGAGACAAGTTTGACAGACATGGAAAGACACCAATATCTGTCCACAAAACGCAAGTGTCTTCAACCGAGAACACAAGGGATCAGAAGAAATCCAAGGATATGAGCAAACAATGCCCCATCCACAACAAGCCCCATCCATTAAAGAAGTGCAGAGGCTTCAGAGAGAAGTCCCTGGAAGACCGCAAACAGTATCTCAAAGAGAACTCTATATGTTTCAAGTGCTGCTCCTCCACGAACCATCTCGCTAAGAACTGCAAGGTAGATGCAAAATGCACAGAATGTGAA
Source organism: Somniosus microcephalus (assembly GCF_052327205.1). NCBI lineage: Eukaryota > Metazoa > Chordata > Chondrichthyes > Squaliformes > Somniosidae > Somniosus > Somniosus microcephalus. The sequence continues at coordinate 55,245,745 of NC_140994.1, read as the reverse complement.
AGTGATCGGCACATTTCAGCACTCCACCCAGGCCCAGCTCCTTGGAAGTCAGAGTCGCCTCCTCCCGCCTCAGAGCACGGCGGGGAGAGAGAGGGAGCTGCCGGTCCGGAGATTATATCCAAGTGCACCGAGATGTGTGGAGAAGGAGTGAGCGCAAGAGCATGCTCCAAGATATGCCTCGTTAATGTGTACCCTGTAGGACGTTTCCAGGAATCTGAAAAGATGTATGCTATACTAGACGAACAAAGTACTCGTTCTCTAGCAAGATCCGAGTTCTTCGACATCTTCAAGGTCAAAGGAAGTCCGTCGCCTTACACGCTGAAGACATGTGCTGGACTTTCAGAGACAGCTGGCAGGAGGGCCTGTGGTTATGTTGTTGAGTCAGCTGACGGGAAGATTAGTCTCCCCCTTCCTACACTCATCGAATGTAATCAAGTCCCCGACAACCGTTCTGAGATTCCCACTCCAAATGCAGCTCATCACCACAGTCATCTGAGACGCATTGCAGACGAGATCCCACCTCTTGATCCAGACGCAGGCATACTCCTGTTGTTGGGCAGGGACATCCTGAGGGTACATAAGGTAAGGAAACAGATCAACAGTCCACATGACGCCCCTTTCGCCCAAAGGCTAGACCTCGGCTGGGTTGTTGTTGGAGACGTGTGCCTCAGGGGTGCTCACAAGCCATCTCAGGTGAGCACACTCAAGATTTCCATCTTGGAGAATGGTCGTCCAAGCTACCTTACCCCATGCAGTAGTCAGATCCGAGTGACAGAGAAGTTCAGTCATACGGCCCAGCCTCAGAACCCCCCAGCGCTGATCTCCACAGACAGCACACAGATGATGCTTGCTGGAGAGAACCTGGGTCAGTCAGTCTTCTGTCGCACCACCAGTGACCACAAGCTTGCTCCATCGATTGACAACAGGAGATTCCTTCAGATTAAGGACAATGAGGTCTCTCGTGACAGCTCTAACAGCTGGGTTGCACCCTTACCCTTCCAGAACCCCAGACGACAGCTGCCGAACAACAGGGAGTATGCCTATAATCGTCTTAACTCACTCCATCGCACACTAGAGAAGAAGCCAAAGATGAAAGCACACTTCCTAGAGTTTGCCGAGAAATGCTTGTCAACGATCATGCAGAGCTAGCTCCTCCACTCCAGGAAGGCCAAGAGTGTTGGTACCTCCCCTTCTTCGGAGTCTATCACCCCAAAAAGCCGGAACAGATCCGCATGGTGTTTGACTCCAGTGCACCATATCAGGGAGTCTCTCTCAATGATGTACTCCTCACAGGGCCCGATCTCAACAACAGCCTCTTGGGGGTACTCATGAGATTCAGGAAAGAGCCTGTCGTCATCACTGCTGATATCCAGCATGTTTCACTGCTTTGTGGTGAGAGAAGACCACAGAGACTTCCTCCGCTTCCTGTGGTATTGCAACAACGACCCCCAGCAGTGACATTGTGGACTACAGAATGTGTGTCCATGTCTTCGGCAATAGCCCGTCCCCTGCTGTCGCCATATACGGACTAAGGAGGGCTGCCAAGGAAGAAGATGATGACTTTGGCAGTGATGTGAGAGGGTTCATCGAACAAGAGTTCTACGTCGACGATGCACTGAAGTCATTCCCTGCTGAAGCAGAGGCCATCAGTGCCCTTGGGCGAGCTCAGGAACTGCTTGCACTATCCAACCTCAGGCTACACAAAATAGCCGCTAACAGACCAGCAGTAATGGAGGCTTTCCCCCTGAAGATCGTGCTAAGGATGTCAATGATCTAGACCTCTTCACTGATGACCTCCCTTTACAGTGTAGCCTAGGAGTGTCTTGGAACATAGCAACAAACACATTCACGTTCCAAGCCTTAGATGACAAGAAACCCTTCACACGTTGAGGAGTGCTCTCTACAGTCAACAGCCTATATGACCCTCTCGGCTTCCTAGCGCCTGTCACCATACAAGGCAGGCTGCTCCTCGGGGAACTCTCCACACGCGCTGAAGAGTGGGATTCACCCCTCCCTGAAGAGATGGAAGCAGAGTGGAACAGATGGAGAGACTCACTTCAAGACTTACAGGAGATCCAAATACCTCGCTCCTATGCGTCCTTCTCTCCCTCAAATGTCCAATTCAAGGAGCTTTGTGCCTTTGCAAACGCATCCGCTAAGGCCATCGCAGGTGTGGCTTATCTGAAGGTCACCACTCAAGATGGACAAAGCAAAGTCGGTTTCATCTTTGGAAAGGCCAAGTTGGCACCCCAGCCAGACCTCACCATACCCAGATTGGAACTGTGCGTAGCAGTATTAGCAGCTGAGATTGCAGAGTTCATAGTGGAGGAGATGGATCTGAAGTTCGACAGCATCAAGTATTATACAGACGGCAAAGTGGTGCTAGGATACATCCATAGCCAAACTAGGTGGTTCTACATCTACGTGAACAACAGGGTCCAACGTATCCGACAGTCCCCATCCCCCGACCAGTGGAGGTACGTCCCCACAGACCTGAACCCAGCTGACCATGGGTCTAGATCTGTAACAGCGTCCCTTCTCAGCAGCACGACATGGCTGTCAGGACCAGCTTTTCTTCAGGATCCGTCCCTGCACTCCTCTGAACCCAATGAGTCATTCGACCTCCTCAACCCTGTTTCTGACTCCGAGATACGCCCACAAGTCACAGCGAACGTCACTCAAATCTCTAAGCACCTGATGAGCACCAAACGCTTCAAGCGTTTCTCCAAATGGAACAATAAGAGTCCCTCTGAAGAGGAGCTCGAGAGCCAAAATCCTTGTGATGAAGAGTGTCCAACACGAGTGTTACTCAGAAGAGTTGAAATGCATAGCAGCAGAACACAACCTACCCCCTCACAACAGTCTACGGAAGCTGCATCCTATCGTCGACACCAACGGACTTCTGAGTTGGGGGACGCATATTGCAGTCGTCAAAGAAGGAACAGCAAAGGTCTTCTCTCGGCCTGTCTCTGAGGTGGTCTTTCGTTTGTCACCAGAGGACCCCAGTGACAAGTAGAGTTAGGCTTATGTGGGGTCGTTAACGACCCCAGACGGGGACTGTTCTGGACTTGTTACATGTAGGTAGTGCCCCTAGTGGTAGTTATTGTATAGCAGTGTGTTATTTGACCTTCTTCCAGTCTATCCCGGAAGTAGTATTCCAGGGAGTGTTTGCTCAGTTG